>NC_142471.1:79932666-80560333 GCF_049115385.1 Moschus berezovskii
ACTGGAGAACTTGGACTTGTGTTGCTGTTATCATGCATGCATGCTGAGTCCCTTCAGTCATGTCCGACTGTGTGCAAACCCATGGACTATTGCCTGCCAGGCTCCTCTGTCCAGGGGATTCTCCAGGCAAGAACACTGGAGTGGGTTGCCATGCCTTCCTCCATGCTGTTGTCCCAAAGGGTCTTTGACTGAGAATATTGTTGTATAGGAGAGTCAGCTGAGGGTGGGTGGGTATAGAAGGACCCAAAATTCCAGGAAATAGTAAATTTCTGCTGTTTTGAAGTAGGCAGGGATATGTATGGTCCAAGGAAATCATTGCCAATAATGATCAGTGATTATTTTATGAATGAATGAACTTACTGAGGTCAACAAGAATCTAGGATCTAAAACAAAACGGCATGCCAGGGTAGAAGATGTCCAGACATCAGTTGAACACCTGCTGGTCAGGAAACTCAGACACAGAAGACGGTGTGGCAGAGAATTTCCTTAGAATGACCGCTGTTTATTTGACTCTATATTCTTTTTAAGACTTTGTAACTCATTTTGACGGAAGATGAGTTTTATAAGAGAAAAAAGCTTGCTAACATAAACATCACATGTCAACTGTCTTATAACTTTATTAGAGGGCAGGAACCATAGCTTGCCATTTTTCCAGACTTTCCACAATCCAAGGCTCAACACAGTATTTGACAAGAACTATAGACTTCTCTGTGTCTGAGCTTGCTCATCTGTGAATTCATTTACGTGTTCATTGGTCATTCATTGTGTAATCATTATGTGCCCACTTTCAATAAATACTTAGCATCTTCTGTTTATAGGATTATAAAAATATTTCAACAGTGGCATCACATGCCTAGAGTCTCAAAGCCTGGTGGAAAAGACAGCTACATAAACAAGTAAATATAAAATAACATTTTGTTTAAATATACAATAAGTGAGGGGCTCACACAATACGGTAGAAACCCAGAGGCAGGAGAGATTAACTAAGCTAAAGGAAGTGTGACGAGGGCTTTGTAGAGGTAGCATATTTTGGAGTAGGATTTTGGAGGAAGGTTCAGGCTGGTAGAGTAATGACAGAGGGAAAAATATTCCAAATAGAAAAAGGAGTTTGATTGTTTCTGATATGGTGAAACGCAGCTAAAGAAATTAGCAACAGTAGTGGCCAGTGTTCTTGCCTGGAGAATCCCAGGGATGGGGGAGCCTGGTGGGCTTCCGTCTATGGGGTCGACAGAGTCGGACACGACTGAAGTGACTTAGCAGCAGCAGTGGTAGAATAGAGTGAGGAGCCCAATCTGTGTCCCCATCTGTGCCCGGCATCCCCAGCGGGCACCATCTCACACTTGTGTTGGATGCTGTATCCTCATCGCAGTGTGGCTCAGTGGGATGCTCCCCCGCGTCTGGGATGCTTATTTTTTCATGGAGATCACCTATTGGCCGTGAATGACCTGAAGCCCCAGAGCCTGGAGGAGGTCTCCTTGTTTCTCAGCCGGTCCATCCCGAGGGAGGTGAGTGTTGCTGATTGGCTCCGGGCAGGGCAAGAAGGAACAAGATCAAGGCCTTGGTTGGCATCCAAACAATACTCTGAACACAAATGAGATGTTTCAGTCCTCAGCCGCTGAGTGTAAATAAGAGAATCAGAAGAGTAAATAACACTTCATACTATACATCTAAATAACAAGAATGTTATTTGCAGTTCAGTGCAGTTCAGTTCAGTTCAGTTCAGTCACTCAGTCGTGTCTGACTCTTTGCGACCCCATGAATCACAGCACGCCAGACATCCCTGTCCATCACCAACTCCCGGAGTTCACTCAAACTCATGTCCATCGAGTCGGTGATGCCATCCAGCCATCGCCATCTCATTCTCTGTTGTCCCCGTCTTCTCCTGCCTCCAACCCCTCCCAGCATCAGAGTCTTTTCCAATGAGTCAACTCGTCACATAATGTTATTTTAGGACCCTTTTAAAATTCTTTCGTATAAAGTAGTATTTGGAGGGAGCCCTGGGCTAGGAACAGAGAAGGCAATGGCACCCCACTCCAGCACTCTTGCCTGGGAAATCCCATGGACGGAGGAGCCTGGTAGGCTACAGTCCATGGGGTCACTAAGAGTCGGACACGACCCCGCGACTTCACTTTCACTTTTCATGCACTGGAGAAGGAAATGGCAACCCACTCCAGTGTTCTGGCCTGGAGAATCCTAGGGACAGAGGAGCCTGGTGGGCTGCCATCTATGGGGTCGCACAGAGTCGGACACGACTGAAGTGACTTAGCAGCAGCAGTAGCAGCAGCAGCTGGGCTAGGAGACTGAAACAGCTGGGTTCAAGACCTCAGACTCAGCATGACCTGGCAAAAAAGAGCTTGCAGGGAAATCAGACAGGCTTTGCATCCCGCCTCCTTCAACCAAATGGTGCTTCAGTTTTCTCTTCTGTGAAATTAGGGATAATGATAATACTAATTTGGCTTCCCAGGTGGCACTAGTGGTAAAGAACCCACCTGCCAATGCTGGAGATGCAGGAAACGCAGGTTCAATCCCTGGATCAGGACGATCCCCTGGAGTAGGAAATGACAACCCTTTCCAGTATTCCTGTCTGGAAAATACCATGGGACAGAAAAGCCTGGCAGACTACAGTCCATGGGGTCACTTATACAAATGTCCTTAAAAGGCTTGTCATGTTCCTGCCTGTTTGTAAGTCCCAGTATCGTCATCCCTTTCCTGGTCTTATTTTATTTCTGATGAGCCACATGACCTTGGGAAAGTCACTTCCTTCTCTGACAAGTGAATTTGAGTTTCTTCTCTCTAAAGTGAGAGAGAGTTGATTTTCAAACTGTACATCTTGGACCCCTGAGATAAAGACAGGAGGAGAGGAGAGGAAAGGGACAGTGTTCGGGGCCTCAGCTAGAGACAGTAGGGTGTATTTATCATTATTTTTTCATGTTTGAATTTCCTGTTACCTTACCTTGGGGAAATAGTGACTTGGCTTAAAATTTCTAAAAACTGCTCTATTGGAAGATCGCTCAAATTTCTTCCAGCTCTGAGAGTTTATGATTAAATATGTCTTATCTCATCTGCATCACACAATCACCTTGTTGGTTAGACAAAC
Source organism: Moschus berezovskii (assembly GCF_049115385.1). Classification (NCBI taxonomy): domain Eukaryota; kingdom Metazoa; phylum Chordata; class Mammalia; order Artiodactyla; family Moschidae; genus Moschus; species Moschus berezovskii. Next base: position 79,935,764 of record NC_142471.1, read on the forward strand.
TGTACTGCCCCTACTGTCTAAACGGGGAAACTTAGTAAGAATGAGTGAGTTGTCTACGATACATAAATAGTGTTAGAGCAAGGACTCATTCATTCCTGCAATCATTTGCTCACTAGTCATTTATTGAACATCTATTGTATGCTGGATTTTCTGCTAGGTCCTAGAGCTACAAAAATGATCTTTGAGTTTAAAGAGCTTGGAGATTAGTGGATGAAACAAGTATGTGCTAGTTACAGGTACAGTCTGTGCCTTGAGATGTAAGCAGAGGGCCATGGGATCACAGGGGGAAAATGAAGTTAATCTATTTGAGGGAGGCCAGAAAGGCGTCTCAGGAAAAGGGATGCTTGGCTTGGGTTTTGAAGCCTAGGATAGGAGTTTGTGTGGTGGAAAAAGAGGGAGCTTTCAGGAGTCCAGCCCAACAGTCTAGTAACTGTGATATATTTCCTCTGCCAAAAACCCACACTGGGGCCAAGTGTTTAATATAATCTTCTGAAAGTTACCAAACAACACTCTGATCCAGAGACCCAGGCATCAGCTCCAAAGCCAAGAAAAGGGTTTTTGCCTGGGAGCAGATCAGGAACTCCACCTGGGCATCGCTGACTGCAGTTTATCAAGACTGCCTTCTACACTATGCACTCACTTGCATAAGAGTGGCAGACAACATTTGTTTGGGGCCCATTCTGCCTCCTCACTTTCTCCTGTGTGCTGTTGAGAAATACGGGGTGTTCACTGACATGATTATTGGAAGGTCAAAAAATTCCCCAACTAGATTGCCCCACCATTCTTGATCTATTCCTTTATGTTAAAAACGAATACCAGGTCCTTTTTAAAATTCAAATAGCTGGTCCCTGGAAGGAAAATAATGTTGGAAGAGGGGAAACATGGAACCAAAAGTGTGTATGTGTGTGTGTGTGTTAGTCTCTCAGTAGTGTCTAACTCTTCCGAACCCCATGGACTGTAGCCCACCAGGCTCCTCTGTCCATGGAATTCTCCAGGCAAGAGTCCTGGAGTGGGTAGCCAATCCTTTCTCCAGGGGGTCTTCCCAACAGGGATCAAATCTGGGTCTCCTCCACTGGCAGGCAGATTCTTTACCCTCTGGGCCACAAGGGAAGCCTAGAGCGGGTAGTCAAAGACTGATAATGTTTTAGAATAGTTGAACCAAGCAGATGCATATTCCATCCTTGAGAAATGAAGTTGATGGAAATAGGAATTTGGGGTGAGCAGGGGCTAGGGTCGGGGAGGGGAGAGAACACGTGAGTATAGAAGGGGAGGAGATGCTAGATTGCAGGAAAAACACATGGAGCTTCAGGTTCCTCTTAGTTTTGTCAGAGTCTGTGGTCTAGTGGTCTTATTTGGATGCTCTGGTTTCAAGAGGCTTTTTAATTCTTGTACAAATGGGCCTTTCTGGACAAGATTAATGTATTCTGATTGTGTGTGTGTGTTCAGTTGCTCAGTCATGTCTGACCCTTTGCGACCTCATGGACTGTAGCCTCCAGGCTCCTCTTGTGGATGGAATTTTTCAGGCAATAATACTGTAATGGGGTGCCATTTTCCTCCTCCAGGGCACCTTCCTGACTCAAGGATCAAACCCGCATCTCTTGCATCTCCAGCATTGGCAGGCAGATTCTTTACCAGTAGCGCCACCCAGGAAACCCCAAGTACTCTGGAATCTGCCCTGAAGTCTCAGGCCAGTGAAGGCCAGAGAATAAAAACCCATGTTCCCCCTGAATACAGAAGGTCATTCTGGCCTTTTCCTGCCCAGATTTTCTTCAAAACCAGCTTCACAGGGTGTGAATGAGGACAGACTGAAATTGAGAATCAACAATCCTAAGGATAATCTTCAGCCATTTAATGTTCCTCTCTCTTGTGTTTTAGAAAGTAAAACTCACCATCGGTCGTATCCCCAATTCAGAGAAATTTCACACAATAGCCTGTACGTGCTCCTTACAAGACAAAGGTGTTCAACCTTCTCAACTGGTTACATCTGTACTGCCGGGGACACTGAAAAGGACTCCAGCCATTAGAAAGGGTCAGCAGGGAAGATCTGGAGAGTAACGTGCTGGGGCCCACCTCCACCAACCCAGGACGGGCTTTGGACTCTGTCTGTGCTGGTCTCTGCCCCCACCTCTGTGTGACACCAGGCAGTCAGCACACCTCTCTGAATTTCTCCATCTGCATCTTACCAATGGAAATAACCCTCCCCTCTCTGGCTTTAGCATCAGGGATGCTGAGAGGTCCAAATGGAATAATGTCTATGGAACCCAGTGAACATGTAAGGCCTTATTATCTCAGACTTTGTCCCAAACACCACAGACAGGGATTGGGTAAGTTTCTCATCTAAAATGTGCTGTGTGTTCTGTGAGGTCATGGTCCACACAATCTCTTCTTTGTTAGGGAATGGACAGTTGGAAATACTCATTCTGGGAAGCCAAGATTCCCCAGGGAGATGTGATACCATATCAGCCTTCCCAAACACCTCCTGCTACTCATCATGTCCAGAATGTTGAGACATCAGTGGCCTCTTGGATTCCATGATCGTGTTGTTTTCTTAAAGGCTCAGGAAGAATTTTAGAAGTCAAAGCAGTTTGAAGGTTATATCCAGCGAAGTTTGCTTGTTCTACAAGTATTAAGAGAGCTGCTTACCACTTGAAAGTTTGAAGGGTCTAAACTAATTGATGGGCTTAGCGGTCAAGAACACATCTGCCAATGCAGGAGACATAAGAGACTCGAGTTCAATCCCTGGGTCAGGAAGATTCCCTAGAGGAGGGCATGGCAACCCACTCCAGTGTTCTTGCATGGAGACTCCCATGGACAGAGGAGCCTAGCAGGGTACAGTTTATAGGGTCTCAAAGAATCAGACATGACTGAAGCGATTTAGCATGCACGCAAGTAATTGATGCATTAAACTCACTGATCCTGAAAGGCGGGAAGCATTTTTTCTCATAAATAAGAACACAAATTCAGAGGACTAAAAAGGATGAATCAAATCAAGGATTGGTGGAGCAAAAGAGGGCTTTGGAAAATAGATCTTACTGGGTTGCCATTTTACACAGGAAGAAATAAGGCCTCTGACGTTTACTGATGTATTTTTTTGTGGCTCCTGGTTTCATAGCTATTTAGTGGCAGGACCAAGAATCTAAAAGCAGATATGGCAGATGTCCTGATCCTCCCTTTGGATTGGGATTTAGATTTGAAAAGGCCTTCTGCACATAAATAGAAAGCCCTGGTAGCTCAGACAGTAAAGAATCTGCCTTCAATTCGGGAGACCTGGGTTTGATTCCTGGGTTGGGAGGATCCCCTGGGGAAGGTAATGGCAACCCATTCCAGTATTCTTGCCTGGAGAATCCCATGGAAGAGGAGCCTGGTGGGCTGCTGTCCATGAGGTCACAAAGAGTTGGACACAACTGAGCAACTAACCCTTCCAGCACATGGATGAGACACTCAAATACAGTTTACTTTCTGTCATCTAGATTGTACATAAAAGTATTAAGATTTTTATTCATGTGCCCTATTGGATCTGTTTCTTTCTGTATTTTTGTAAAGCTCTGTTGGAATTAAGACTACATTTTTTCCAGTTTTATTGAGATGTAGTGGACGTATAACATTGTATTAGTTTAAGATGTACTGTATAATGATTTGATATGTATATATTGACCTACTGTTTCCACTTCTAGAAATTTATCCTATGGAAAAGCTCACACAAATACACAAAAATATCCATTAAAAAGTTGTTCACAGTAGCACTGTTTGTTACAACACAACGGAAATCCTTTGGGAATTGCTTAATTATAGTGACTTCATGTAAGTGAACGTTCTGTGGATGTTCAAAGTTTCACATTTATGATTAGGAAAGATGTTCACAATACCTTAAGAATGAAAGGAGTAGGTTGCAGTACAGTAAGTAGAGCATCATCACACTTTTATAAAAATGACTGGGGTTGGTATGTATAAAATCTCCCCAACCCTAATTAAGGAAAGAAATTCTTACCTCATGGGGGTTGTTGTAAGGTTGAAATGGATGGTCTGCATACAGCACCTGACACATTGCCTGACAGGGAGTGAGTACTTAGTTAAGACTAGTTCTGCCACTGCTGCTCAATCATTTTTTTTTTTGTTTTGTGGTCTTCTTAGAAGAACAAACATGTAATTGTCAATAAGAATCATCTCTGAGAAGTATGATCACAGTCGGCCTTCAGGAGGAGGCATTTCTATAATGGTTGAATTGCTCTCTCTTTTTTTTTTTTACTATGAGCATATGTCATGTGTAAAATGAAAAATAAATACAGGTGTAGTAAATAAATAATATATGTATTCAAATATATTTATGTATTAAACCTTCATAAGTAGAAATCAAGCCATCTTACTGAAGGAATTAAAACACCATCAAGATAAAACTGTCTGGGAATCAACAGTAGGGGTGGATACACTGCTTTGAAGCCCAGAAGTCCTTCTTCTGTTTTGCCCAGACATTTAAACTAAGATGAGATGGATGGATAAGCCTTAGCTCACAGGCCCTTCAGCCTCCCCACACTGGGGGAAAGAGTCTGAAGACTTAGACACTGAAGTGTCTCTATGGCTCCCAGAAGTGCTGGGAGGACACGGGACTCCTGGCTCCCGGTCCACGCTCTTCCCTGTACCATGAGGGGGGTGAGCCTGCTCCCAGCCCTCTCTTCCTCCCAAAACATTCCACCTGAAGCCGAACCAGCTGGGGCACTTGTCATGAAGATCTGCTCTAGGGGCTTCTCCCACATGAATGGCTTTGTTCCCCCAAAGGAAGTCTCAGGGCAGATTTCAAGGTGTCCCCCAACCCAAAGATTCTAATGCAATAACTCTGCTGTGGGGTCCTGGAATCTGCCATTCTCGGGTGACTGGATGGCACTTTGAGGGAGCATCACTCCCCTGGGTCAGGGGGAGAGGCCCGTGTATCTTCCGGGAGGCTGCAGAACACGGAACCTGCACAAGGCCGACATCGAAGGGAAAGTGTCCTTCATTTTCGATAGCTCTGGAAGAGGCTGTCGATAATTCCCCATCTCTTCCCCTCCAGAAAAGAACCTGCTCCTGAGCAGAGAAGCCTGGTTTCCACTCTTGGCTCTCCGCCACTGGGGAGCGTCATAACCAAGGCCTGGAAGAAGCAGCCTGTCCTGACTCTGAGTCCCTGTACGCCAGTGGAAGGCGGGAGAGGCGCGGAAGCTTTAGGATGGAGAGGAATGTGGCATGGGGCTGCGGGCTGCTCCTCATCCAGTCTCATTCCTTCCTAGTGAGGAAAGTCAGCTGCTCTTTCCCAGGACTCAATCTAGGTCCAAACATGGCTCTTCTTCCTCCTAAAAGTGGTAGTGGTCCCAAGGAAAGCTGGTGACTGAACTGGCCTCAAAGTCTGCTGGTCGAGGCTTTTGTCCCAGCTCTCAGCTTGTGGAGTCTTCTGTGACTCAACAAAGAGCACTGTAGGACAGCCTGCGGACGGGTGGGCGCAGGTCTGAGGCCAAGGCTGAAAGGACTTGTGCCTCCGAGAAATATAATTCATGAGAGCAGAGAGGCTAGGACAGACCGTCCTCCCACTGTGCGTCCCCAGCCACGTCCACAGCCATCCTGGGTACACAGAGCCCTCTGCGACCTTCCCCTTCCAGACCTGCCCTTGATGTTCATGCCACCCGATTCCAGGCAGATGACCAGAGTGAAGGTGGAGTGGAGGGCTGCAGAGTGATGGAACCAATTGTCCCTGCAAGGGAGAGCCCTGTTCTGGGCGTGTTTCTGGAGGAGAGGTGGTAACAAGAATGGATTATAAGCTAGCCTTGGAGACTTTCCAGGTGGTCCAGTGACTAAGAGTCTGCACTGCCAATGCAGGGGGCCCGGGTTTGATCCCTGGTCAGAGAACTAGATCCCAGATGCCGAAACTAAGACTTGGTGCAACTATATGTGTGTGTGTGTGCATGTGTGTGTGTGTGCATGTGTGTGTGTGTTAAGTTAGTCCTGGCCATCATACAGTCTAGGCCCAAATCTGGTGCCGTCTTGCTGGGGAAGAAACCAGACCTGGCCATGCAAAGAGACTTACCTGAGCTCCCCAGCGCAGTGCAGCGCCTTCAGCTCCCAGGGCAACATCTTTTCTGTGCTTGTTCGACTTTCCAGCAGGGCATTTGGAGCTGCCACCTCTTGGCCACTCCATTTTGCTAATGGTTGACTCATGTCTCTAGAACAAGCCCCAGAGGGTGTCCGTCTCTTTCCACTTTGTTCTTTCTGCTGAGGACACAAACTATTCAGAGTGAAATCTAAATAGCAGCTGGTAAGATATGCAATGAACGTGCAGGGTCAAATGCATCCATTCCGACGCAAAGCTGCTGACACGTGAGCATGGATTCCAGAAAGGCGTTCATCGTCACGTAGAGGGTGAACCGCTGTGCTCTTCAATAGATGTGCGTGCGTGTGTGTGTGTGTGTGTGTGTGTGCAGGTAGATGGCAGGGATGGAGTTGACAAGGAGGGAGCAATAATAATTCTTTAATCAGCTGAGAAGCTAAAGCACTACAATTACCCCACCCCTCCCCTTTCTCTTCAAGACTTGTGTCAAATACTTTCATTGGGATGATAAGGAGAATTTAAACTATCATAAACAGGCCCAAGGGAGAGGGCTTTCAGATTCAGATGCTGGATTAACTCAGGGTTCTTTGATGAAGCTGAATTTACAGATAGGCAAAACATGTGCTTGTTGATGAAGTATTTGTCTAATGAGCAAGGATCTGGAAAGACCTTGCAAGCCATTCTCAGTATCAACTCTGGCTAACTGGTTCTGGAAATCTGGAAAGGTTTTAAGTGAATTTTGCACTCACAGTACTGAACTTGGAGCTGCTGCTGCTGCCGCCGCTAAGTTGCTTCAGTCATGTCTGACTCTGTGCGACCGCATAGACGGCAGCCCACCAGGCTCCCCCGTCCCTGGGATTCTCCAGGCAAGAACACTGGAGTGAGTTGCCATTTCCTTCTCCAATGCATGAAAGTGAAAAGTGAAAGTGAAGTCACTCAGTCGCGTCTGACTCTTAGCGACCCCATGGACTGCAGCCTACCAGGCTCCCCCATCCCTGGGATTCTCCAGGCAAGAACACTGGAGTGGATTGCCATTTCCTTCTCCAATGTGTGAAAGTGAAAGTGAAGTCGCTCAGTCGTGTCTGACTCTTAGTGACCCCATGGACTGCAGCCTACCAGGCTCCTTCGCCCATGGGATTTTCCAGGCAAGACTACTGGAGTGGGGTGCCATCACCTTCTCCAGAGAACTTGGAGCTAGGCTGCCCAATTCAGTAGCTGCTAGCCACGTGTGACTTTAAATTTTTAAACTAACTAAAGCGAAATAAAATTAAAAATTTGGCTTTTCAGTCATACTAGCTACACTGGAGTCAGACATGACTGAGCGACTTCACTTTCACTTTTCACTTTCACACATTGGAGAAGGAAATGGCAACCCACTCCAATGTTCTTGCCTGGAGAATCCCAGGGACGGGGGAGCCTGGTGGGCTGCCGTCTATGGGGTCACACAGAGTCGGACACGACTGAAGTGACTTAGCAGCAGCAGCAGCTACACTGGAATTATTCAGTAGCCCTGCGTGGCAAGTGGCTACAAACAGATACAGAGTATTTTCATCACTGCAGAAAGTTCTAGTGGAGAGCCCTGATCGAGAATGTATGTTAAACCCCTCAGAGGGGAACAAGCGTATTTGCCTTGCTCAGTACCATATTTCTAGCACATACAGTGCACTGTGCACAACTAGTGCTAGTACATTTATATTAAGGGACTTCCCTGGTGGTCCAGTGGTTAAGACTATGCTTCCAATGCAGAAGATGCATTGAACCTGCAATCCCTAGTCAGGGAACTAAGATCCCACATTCTGGGGCAACTAAGTCACATGCTGCAACTACTGAGCCCCTATGCCCTGGAGCCTGCACACTGCAGCTGAGACCTGACACAGCCAAATAAAATTTAACATAAATAAATGATGTTATAAAAACATGTTGACAGAAGGAATCACTGAATATGGGGTTATATACCTTTTCTTTAGCATTCTTCTATTTTGATAATGTTTTCAAATAAAATATTCTTAATGATTTTTATAACCTTTTTTTTTTTTTTGGTGTGGGGTCAGATCCAATTAACCTAAAAGCCCACCTGCAGACCTTTTTAATATAAGCTATTTTCTCAACAATTCACAGGTTTCTATGGACTGCTGCTGCTGCTGCTGCTAAGTCACTTCAGTCGTGTCCGACTCTGCGTGACCCCATAGACGGAAGCCCACCAGGCTCCCCTGTCCCTGGGATTCTCCAGGCAAGAACACTGGAGTGGGTTGCCATTTCCTTCTCCAATGTGTGAAAGTGAAGTTGCTCAGTCGTATCCGACCCTTAGCGATTCCATGGACTGCAGCCTACCAGGCTCCTCCATCCATGGGATTTTCTAGGCAAGAGTACTGGAGTGGCTTGCCATTGCCTTCTCCTTCTATGGACTACTCAGTGTTATCTTGGGAGCTTTCGTGGGGACACAAACAATATACAAAATCTAAAATTCTTTAAAAAAGAGTTTATGACGTGGTGTAAAAGAGGAAGATGACCTCTTCCTGTGATCTCCTGTTTACCTGATGTCATTTGCAAAGTCACTCATCCATAGTTTAAATTTCAAATTATGTTCATCACAATCTTTCTGAAATTTGATAATGTTCTCTCACCATCTTAAACTCCTCTTACTCAGAGTCATGATAATGGGCTTTATTTTACCACACTCTTAAGTATTTTCTAATAAGTACTGGGACATGTTTTTCCTTGTAGCACTGTTTACAACACCTAAGATATAGATACATCCTAAATATTCATGGGGTCGCAAAGAGTCGGACACGACTGAGCGACTGAACTGAATTGAACTGAACTGGGACATGGAAGCCTTTTTTTTTTTTCTTATACCAAATGATCTTGGACTGCTTTTGTTTACGCTGTGGGCTGGGGAGGCAGATGGTGCCCCATGTTCTCACTATATATACAGTAAGAGTTAATAGGCTATGAGTGTGGGTATAAGAGGTTTCATGAGGAGAGCCCACCCATTCATTTTTATTTTATTTTGTATTCTTTTCAAACTTCGAACTTTTTATTCTGTATTGGGGTATAGCCAGTTAACAATGTTGTAGCAGTTTCAGGTGAGCAGCAAAGGAGCCCATTCATTTTTAATATAGGGGTTCTGTGACATTAATTTGGGGTGCGCAGTTATCTTGATGGCGGTAGTGGAGCTATTATTATTTGCCTGCCTCTTGGCTCTCAAGTGTGTTGTGGGAAAATGACTGAGGACTAAGTAAAATCATAATAAAAGTTAAAGGACAATTATCACATACCAAACTGTATGTGATAGAGGCAGAGGTGGTGGTGGAAGGGAGTGCCAATCGTGACTAACCTTCAGTGAGCTCACGCACACTAATGAACCAATAACAGCTTTGTAAAACCAGGACTGTCACTACCCCCATGTTTTGGATGGGAAACCAAAGCACATCAACACTAAATAATTTGTTCAAGGCTATGGGGTTGCAAAGAGTCGGACAAGACTGAGCGACTGAACTGAACTGATGGCTGATACATGACAGAAAGCAATAGTGCGGGTCGCTCGTCTGTGTCCAACTCTTTTGACCCCCATAGACTGTAGCCCACCAGGTTCCTCTGTCATTGGATTTTCCAAGCAAACATACTGGAGTGGGTAACCATTCCCTTCTCCAGTGGATTTTCCTGACAGGGATTGAACACAGGTCTCGTGCACTGCAGGCAGATTCTTTACCATCTGAGCCACCAGGGGAGCCCCTATCCATGACAGAGCCAGAATGTATATCAGACCAGTTGACTTTGGAGGCCACAAGTCTAACTCTACATCACACTGAAAGCTTCTTGGAGAAGGAGAGGACTTGAGCTCGGCAAGTAATCCACAGGAGACAGCGGCACAGACGGGAGCGAGCACAGTGCATACTTTCCAAGTGCAAACAAGGACTCCGCGGAACGACTCAGATTTTTCATACATCTCTGATTGCAGTAATATCCACTCACTGACTGGGCCTCTTGCCCAGGAGAACCATAAAAGTCGACACCTTCTGTTCCAGGAACCAGGGGGATTCTACGGAGGCTCCTGTTGTGACTGGTTAGCATGTTTTACACTCCTCCTTTTAGATGGCCATCTGGCTCCACAGGACATTCAAGTTAACAGGCAACGCACATCTCCAGTGGCACAAAGGTATGAGGCTGGAACTGTGGACAGGAGAAGAGCAATAAAGCATCTTTGACTCTGTAAACCTTTTCATCAAGTGGGGGAAATAGAAATGCATGCATAGATAACAGCAAGACAAATCCAATAGCCCTGAATCCTTTGTTAAAGTACAAATGTGAAGTCGCTCAGTCATATCTGACTCTTTGTGATCCCATGGACTACAGTCTACCAGGCCTCTCTGTCTATGGGACTTTCCAGGCAAGAGTACTGGAGTGGGTTGCCATTTACAAATTCGGCGTTAAATGAGTACAAGACTTAAGGATTAATCCTATTTGGTTGGTTTAGGGAGAGCCTCATAGGAAGGGTGCTTTTTATTTATTCATTTTTATATTACTTATCTATTTTGAAGGGTGAAATTTTACCTATGGAAGAATGCATAACATTTACTTTATTTTCTAGAACAGGCCAAACCACCAGTGCACTGACATCAGAACGTGACTAGCAGGACCAAAGAAATTCTCTAGGCCCTTACACCATCCAAGCCCTTTGAATTGTCACCTTAGGCACCTTTTAAGCACATCTTGGGTTCAGAAAATGATAACAAACACTGGTGACATCAACAGAAATAAAATACTTTCTCTTAGGGATGTGATGGCCTAATTAAGGATATGGGTATAAAAACTGCTTAGGGATAAAATTTTGCAAACAGAATTAAAATATATGTTCACACAAAAACTTGTACATGAATGTTCATAGCAGCATTATTCCTAATAGTCAAAAAGTGACAATGTCCATCAGTTGATGTATGAATAAATAAAATGTGATATATCCATACAATATAGAAAGTGAAAGTGCTAGTCTCTCAGTTGTGTCCAACTCTTTACAACCCCGTGGACTGTAGCCCTCCAGGCTCCTCTGTCTAGGCAAGAATACTGGAGTGGGTATCCATTCCTTTCTCCGGGATGGAATATTATCTAGCCATAAAAGGAAATGAAGTACTGACATTTGCAACAGCATAGATGATCCTTGAAAAGATGTTAAATGAAGAACAAAAAGTCACATATTATATGATTCTGTTTAAATGAACTGTCTACAATGTACAAATCCATAGACAGAAAGTAGATTAATGGTGGCCAACAGATGGGAAGAGGGGATAATGGGGAGTGACTGCTAATGGGTTTGAGGTGAGAATCTTGTGAAATTAGATAGTGCTGACTATTGTACAACTCTGTGGATATCCTAAAAACCATTGAACTGTGCACTCTAAAAAGGTGAATTTACGTTGTGTAAATTATATGTCAATTTTTAAAATATAAAAGAAAAATGTCCCTCATATTCTCTAACCTGGGGTAGGGAAATTGGATATCAAAGTTATCTCCCCAACCTTGAACCTTGGGTTCATTTACAGTAGATGAAGCAAAAAGGCAGGATCAGCCTTTCCTGTGGCTGATGAAGCAGTCTTTTCTAAAACACTTCTTCGTGTGAAGATAAGAATATCCCGTTGTAAGAAACAGTTGATCACCTGATTAACAATAATCTTTAACTCTTTTATAGGGGTAATTCTTATTACCATCAAATCTTAAGATATAAGTACCTCAAGGACATGGGATCCCATTTAAAGTCTCATTTAGAGTAAGGTATAAATGAACCACAAATCTTAGTGCAGAAGGAAGGTGAAGAGGACAAGGATGTACTCTGCCTAGAAGGGCAGGATGTGCAAAGCTAGATGACAAAAAAAAATGAGGAAATATACCAACAAACATACCAAGACAAATAAGATCCAGAACAAATAACATTACTAACTTATCAAAGTAGCTATCGACACTGGCTAAAGTGGCCAGAAATTATATTCCCTCCTCTGAAGCCTTCTTCTAGGAATTGCTGAGTAAACATAATTGTTATTTTTTTGTTCAGAGTCATGTATACTGGCAGATTTTCTTGTGCTCCAAACAAAGTGCCCCTTGGTCAAATGTTTTCTGCCTTGTATGCAAATACAATCCAGCTATCTCATAAACTGCTTTGCAATCACACTTTCTTGCCACCAAAAAAAAAAAAAAAATCACACAAAATTTAACACTGTAGTAAAAAAAAAAAAAAGTCTTCCCAAAGCCCCCCAAAATTTAACACTGTACTAGAGAGGCCTTCTCAAAGCCCAAATCAAGAGGGTCCAGCTAGGAGTTCAGAAGCTCTAGCGATGAGCCAGAAGGAGAAAGAGTAGGACTTTAGTTCAAGAAGAGGGAGATTTAGGAAGAAATTGGTCTTAACCAGTTACAGATGGCTAGCAAGATGCTGCCAGCTCAACTCAGCCTGGATGCTATAATCCAGCTTTTCTTTAATTAATATCTCACACTTCCAAACAAAGTGGGTGAGATCACAAATGCTGTGCCAGGATTCCTCTCAGCTTACATAAGCCCGACTTGAGCTGGGCTGTGGGTTTATTAGGCGCTGCTGTGAACATTGTTATTGTGGTATTTATTTACTGAGCTATATAGACAGGCTCGATTCTAGTGTCACCCTCAGTTTAGAAAAGATGCTCCTCTTCACATGTTGGCTGTAAGACATCTGCACATTATTCATTATCTTCAAAGTATCTTCCACCCTCCCTTCCTCCTTGCCATCTTTCTCTCCTAACTTGCTGAATTTGAGAGTACAGATGACAATGCAGATCATTTAAACCATGTCAGGATTGCCTGGTTAACTCTCTACGAGGCAGGAGTTAAACGAAAAGTTAAACGCTAATCACAGCGCTGTGAGCATTTTTAAATGCTCACATTTAAAAGCAAACTTGACCCCTAAGGTCCATTTCAAATGTCATCCTTCTTTTTCTCTTTGCCTCTCTTTCTCAAGTAGAATGAATTGCCCCATCCATGTTTCCACATCAATCTGTACTCATTTCCTCTGTAATATGTAGATCTATTCATTTTTTTTGTTAATATGTCTGTTATTCCATACAAGTCTGTGGATTCTTGGGAAGCAATGCTATATCTTTGTCACATTTATATTATTAGGATCTGTAAGTGTTCAGAACAACAAATGCATGTTGTTAAATGCATGAATTAAAGTGAAATGTGAGGTTACAATCTCACAATATGGAGCCTTCCCCAAAGTGCAGCTACAATGCCCACGGCACACCAAGTCTCCACTTGGTTTTAATAATGAAGATAAGTTCTTAGAGCTGTATACTTCAGAGACGCTAGGATGATAGAGTTCTAACATTTGTCATCAGCAAAACACCTCTACTTTTCTCTTAAGTCAATAAGAGTATTTATTCAGTGGTGTTTAGTAAGACTTGGAGCTTAGAAGTTGTAGAAGATACCTACTTTATTTTTTAAGATATAGAAAGGAATGAAAAGTTTTTTTTTTTGAGCTTCTATTCAATAACACTAGGCACTGTTTTCTGTGCATTATCCCATTTAAACTTCCAAGGTAAGTACTACCAACCTCATTTTACGATGAGGAAGAATGAAGCTCAGAGAGGTTAAGTAATTGTCTCAAGGTCACAGATTTAAACCTAGGTGGTGTGGCTCGAAAACCCTTGCACTTCCTTATGAGGCTTTGGGGTCCCACTGATCTATCACCTAAGTGCCATTTGACCTTGGGCCTGGAACATTCACTTCATCTCCTAGGCCTCAATTACTGCATCTGTAAAATGGGAATGATACTACCTTTATTGGACACATGACAGCCTAATATTGTAAGAAACCCTTGTAACCCTATCAGGCCTGTCATACTAAATCCATTAGAGGACATGTGACTATCATGAAACAAGTATTGTGTAACACAAAAAAGAATGTATCGAAGTGCTAAACTCTACCATACACACAAGGAGTAATGCAGGAATTCACAGGAAGATCACATGCATATAAGCTAATGTTCTCTGAGAAGGTCGCTTGGAACAGAAGTGAGATAAACTGGAACTAAAAGGATGAATGAGATTTGGAAAGACAAAGGAAAGAGCAGATTGAACAAAGGAAGAAAAATGAATTTGAAATGAGCATGTTAGGGAAAAGAGCATTCCACATTATGATAAAGAAAACTTCCATTTATTGTGTGCTTTTTATTAATATATAGCAAGAAGTGCACCAAGCAATTTGTAAGCATTACTTTATTTAATCCTCACGCTAATCTTCTGAGGTTAGCTGTTTGAGAAACCCCATTTTACTGATGGGAAAACTAAGGATCAGAGAGGTGAAGTGATTTTCCCAGGGTGACAGAGTTTCTAAGTGGTAGAACCAGAAGTCTGATTCCATGCTCTTGACTAACCAGGAAAGATGACAAAGTGTTAAAGAGAGGTTATTCAGAAGAGTCTGGAATATCATATGGTTTCTGTAGTCACTGAGATTATCAGTCTATGTGGATTAATTTTCCCCACAAAATATTAAGAAATGTGACACCCTAAAGATATATTCCCTAAATTCCTGTAATTTGTCCTACCCTTTGATGGACCAACAAACTCAACTTATTTGATTTGGACTTTCCTGGATATTCATTGCATCACTGTATTTTTGTCATGTCAATAGATTTCGTTTTTGTTTGTTATATTCTGATGTCATTATAAAATTAAGGTGGTTTCTGTTACCTCCTTTTCTTCCCTTTTGAAAATTAGCCTTTCTTTCTCTTTTCAAAATTAATATCTAGTAACTTTTTTACTTAATAACAGGTCTATTATCCCATGTCGAAAAACAACAGGGAGAGGTTGGAATGAATAAACAGATTTATTTCTTTAATTTCATCTGATAGATGGTAACCAGATGAAACTCTTTACAGAGACACATTTCACAAGGGTTCTTTAGGAGAAAATAGTTCTTTGAAATCTTTGTAGTCCAAATTTTTTTAAATTTCATTTAAGAGTACCAAATGTTGTTATTATTGTTATAATTTCTAGATTTGTTCTTCATGTGTCTGTTGATATTTTTTTCTTTCTCTTTCTCCAAGACTTTTAACTCTCAGTTCTTCTTTGAGCTCTTTGACTAATACAGTGTTTTTCTACACGTTAGTGTATCAGAGAATTTGGCTTTCTAGAGGCTTTGGTTCTATCACATATTTAGTCCTTGTATTCTAAGCAATTCAAGAATTTGACACCTGACCTCTAATATAGAAGTGATATCATCTAAGAAGTCACTTTCTCACTGCACTGCACAATGGGACAATCAAATACTGTGACTATGTGACTTCGAGGGTCAAGAGGTGATGGGCTTCAAATTAAGCCCCCTTTGACCACCTTTTGGGTTCAGAGAGAACCACTCTAGAGGACCACCACACTTTCAAGCATCCACATCTGTTTTCACTCATCTGCAATGGCAAAAACTCAGTCAACCTATCGGCCAACTTCAAGGCACAAATAAAGTCATAACCTATCTCCCAGCCTTCAAGGCTGGGGCCCCCAACACTTGGTGGGAATTTGTGCCCAGAATGTGTGGCAGTCTTGAAGATTCAGTGACCATCAATTGAAGTTGCTGTTACACATTGCATTGACTTTCTCAGGACACCAATTATTAAAGACTAAAATGAATACCTAGCAAAGGATAAAGTCTTTCCACAAGGGAAAACTCTGGATGTCATGGCACTAGATGTAAAGATTACCATTTGGAAAGGAAGTAAGTTGTGTTGAAGTGAAAAAGTGTTAGTCGCTCAGTCGTGTCTGACTCTTTGCGACCCCATGGACAGTAGCCCACCAGGCTCCTCTGTCCACGGAATTCTCCAGGCAAGAATACTGGAGTGGGTTGCTGCTCCTTTCTCCAGGGAAGGTGTGCGTGTATTGAAAGCTGGCTTTTAATAATAACCACCGTTGTCACTCTGAGGAACATAAATGGACAAAGAAAGAAGGTGTGGTGAGGTGGTGGGGAAGTCTACTCCTGTACCCTCTCCTTGTGTGCCCAACTCCCTATGGTTCTCATGGTGCAGCTCCCCTAACAGTGAGTCTTGATTAGGTGGGGGCAGCATAGAGCAAGCTTCGCCATATCCTGTCAACCTACCGGGTCTTGGAGGGGGCCTCATATTGGAATACTTAACCAACATATCTTAATATAACATACATTCTTTGGAAAACCACATGGAGAATTATGCAGATAGTGCTTTCTTTAAGAATGACTGGCAGGTGGAGAGGAATTGTGCAGCAGTTTCCCGTATGTGAACTGCTTTTCGTTTCAGGTTGGAAATAAGACCAAACTGAATCATTGCAGCAGGACTGAATAACTGTATGTCCACGTGCTTCATCCTTATGTTGATTTTTACCCAGATTAACATTTGTCCAAAGAAATAGAAAGCTACACTTAAAGCTGAAATTGCATAGTTCAGTGCAAATCTGTAGACGTGTATTGAAAACCTAGTATGTGCAAGACATCCTGAAGATATAAGATTAGATGAAATATAACTCTTCTTTCTATTGTCACCCAAGCCAGGCGTTGAAAATTGTCACAGTGAACATATGATAGCCAACACACGGGCTGAAGATTTGAAAATATAAATCAAGGTCAAAGTGGAAATCCATTCTTTATCTTCAAATCAATGACCAACCCCAACCTGAAAGTGGGAATGGTGGTAGTGGTGGTTTAGTTGCTAAGTCGTGTCTGACTCTTGTGACCCCCAAGGACTGTAGCCCACCAGGCTCCTCTGTCCATGGGGCTTCCTAGGCAAGAATACTGGAGTGAGTTGCCATTTCCTTCTCCAGGGGATCTTCCCAACCCAGGGATTGAACTTGTGTATCCTGCTTGGCAGGCAGATTCTTTACTGCTGGGTCACCTAGGAAGCCCGAAAGTGGGAATAATATCCGAGTATTAAATTCGCCTTGGTCTTAGTAAATCCTCCAGATTTCCAGTCCTGGTTACTTGGTAACCAATTTGTATCTGTTTAAGAAAAAGCCACTGGTTCAACAAATATTTCCAGCACCTTTTATGTTCTAGGGACTATTCAAGGTACCAGAACTGTAGCAATAAACCCAAGAAGCGTTGCTTTAGAAATTGGTGTCACTATATTCTCTCCCTGAAGATTATCAATCTGTTAATACCTACATTTTTAAACTGTTGGAACTGGCCTAAGTATGGAATAAATAGCATAGTGACTCAGACTCAAGGAAATATTTTCTAAAATCAGTTTCATTAAATTACTTCCTACTTCCATTTCTGGATCTGGTATCTCCTAAAATATAAGAAAGTAGTTACTATTCATGATAAATCATCTGCTTGTTAGAAATGTGAAGTTTAACAAATAAGTAATACATGCTATATTTATCAAAGTGTCTACTGCTTAACTGTTCATTGTGAGCAGATGATTAAAGATTACTCTATTTTCTGCAGTTTATTACACAGTAAGTCTTTGAATAAGCTGAAGTTTAAGCATGCAACAAATTTATATTAGAATACAATTTATTTCTTTTAGCACTTAAAAAAACTTATTTTAAAATAAAGATCCACTGAAGTTGAAAAAATAGTACTGGGAGTTCCTATGTAGGTTTTCACTTAGGTTTTTTTTAGTGAAATTTTTTTCTTTTTTAACTTTTTTTTTGTGTAGGGATATAGCCTACTGAAAAACAATGTTGTGATAGTTTCAGGTGAACAGCGAAGGGACTCAGCCATACGTATACATAGATCCATTCTCTCCCAAACTCCCTTCCCATCCAGGCTGCCACATGACATTGAGCAGAATTCCCTGTGCTCTACAGTAGGCCCTTGTTAGTCATCATGGAATATGATTTAAAGTGTTTTTCTCTATAGATTTTTTGACTGGAGAAGCAAAAGACAATGTTTATTAGTACATTTTTAATATATAGCTGTGTTTCTATAAGACATGTTTCTGCATGTCCCAGAGAGCTAGAAAACTTTGTTCTTTGCTTCCATTTGTGGGTTCTGTTTTTGTGGGGGTTTTTTTTTTTTTTTGAGAAATGCATAAAGGAATAAAATCTTCCTTACTTGTTTAAAAAAAAAAGCAGCAAAGTTGCTGCTTTCATAGACCTTACAGTTTGGTAAAAACATCACCTCCAACATAGAAATTATAATAATGGATGTGTTTTCTATACAAAATTGACAGAGAGTACGTATTTTCTGCCAATAGTTTTTAGGAAGAATTTTCATTGACTGACATCTGAACTGAACATAAGCTTTCTTGATTTTCCCTCTTCAAAAATTTTATACAAAGGTATAAAGTTAATAAGTTAATAAAGTATACAAGTTAATAAGCTTCTGTTTGTTTTTCTCTTGTTAAAAAATAAACTCTTCTAAATAACATTGTTGATGAAATATTAATCAGATGATCTAAGAAAAAATGGAAAATTTTATTTGAGCCAAATTTGAGGATTATAACCCGAGAAGAGCATCTCAGAAAACTCTGAGAATTGTTCCACCTGTTAGAAGTCAAGGCACAGCTATATAAGTGTTTTGAGACTGAGGGCTATATGTTAAATGACGTATCATTGATAGTTCACATAATACAGATCTAAGTGTCATTATGACCCCTTACAAGGTCAAGAAGATAACATTTAAGGAGTTGCTTACTGATGCTGGGAGAAAGTTGCTCTTCTTGGTTGAGAGGGTGTTTCTGCCAACGGGGAGGTCTAATTGTTGTATAATGCAGATACACAATGCACAGTGGCAGGGAAAGAGGAGGCCAAAGAGCAGAGAAAAATTTTTACATATAAATTTTTCTTGTCTTGCCATAAAATGTGAATTTCATTTCACAATATGAGAACTGGTTACTATTTAATTATACCCTTATTTGAAAAATAAGATATTTCAAAATTTAAGTATAACTGTGTTATTGATTAATATGCATATTTTAACTGACTATTTAAACATTTAAATACACTTAACATGCTGACAATATCAAAACACTTTCATGAATTTGCTGTTATTTCTAAGATCCTGGGTCTTGCTGGAATGTGGTTTCTTGGCTTTCCCCTCCAGGCAATTGTAATCTCTTGAATAACTTTGTTTTGTCCTAAGAAGTAACAATCCCACATGTGTACCCTTGAAAAGGCCTCAAATATTTTTCACTTTATAATTTTGCTGCATTTGCAAGGTAGTTGGAATGGATCAGACATTTCCTAGCAACATCTTTTAGATATAAAAAGTCTGGAATTTAACATTCCAATGAGAAAGTGCACCCTTTGGAAAAAGCAAGAAATTGATTAAGAACTTGCAGAGGTTTGCATTTATCAAAAGAATTAAAAAGAGAATAATGTCAACAGTGCATTCAATGGTGGGGTTCCCAAGGCGGTGGGGTGTTGGTGGACAG
Source organism: Moschus berezovskii (assembly GCF_049115385.1). Classification (NCBI taxonomy): domain Eukaryota; kingdom Metazoa; phylum Chordata; class Mammalia; order Artiodactyla; family Moschidae; genus Moschus; species Moschus berezovskii. Next base: position 79,955,194 of record NC_142471.1, read on the forward strand.
AAAAACACTTGGATATAGTGTGACTTTCACCATGTCTAATTGTGCAACCTTAGATGAGTGACAAGTTCTCTGTGTCCCCAACGCTCTCCAGTTTAAACCCATACCTGGCCTCCAAATAAAGAGTCTTCCCTCCCAAACAATTTGATGGAGTAGATTGGGTCTCTATGAACAGTCCTGTTTAGTTTAAAATAGAACCAGGTGGAACAATCCATCTTAGTGATAACATTTTGACTGATGTTGACACTAATCTCAGGAATTTAGAACTGCCTGTCTACTTTGCAGTACCAAAGGGTGCTGGAATGATGTCCTTCCAAGTACAAAATGATTTTAACAGAAATTTTAAAATCACATTACCTCCCCTAGATCTATTCTGGATGATCAGAATTGGAATCTTGGCTAAACTGAAAATGATAATGCTGGGAAATTCACGGGACTATAATCCTCTAGATAAAACAAGTGTGAGAGAATGAACTAGTGGGTTGTTTTCAAATAATTTCAAGATCACATCTCCTTAGTTTTGTAACTCATCTCTTCAGCCATGAAAATAAATGAATTGCACAATATTTTCAGAACTTTAATCAGGCAATAAGACTAAAAACAAATGAATTTGCTCTGCCTCCCTTTCATGTGTCCTTATATTTTGTAAGGCTATATTTATTGGAAATCTTTTAAGTTCAGTGAAAATTTCAAATTCATCATGTTAAATAATGGGTTGTATTCCATTACAAAATGTTTTCCATGAAAATTGCACTTGAGACTAACACTGGCAATTCTCCCCCATCAGACTGAGAAAGCACTTAACAAGACTGAATTTTTTGTGTGTTTATAAAAATTTTGAAGCTAAGGAAAGGCCTAAAAGCCAAAAGATACCAGATGAGTTTTTTTGTTGTTACTGGTGGTGGTTTCGTTTGGGGGTTGGCTTTTTTCTAGAAAGCTCACACAGTTAAAAATGCCACAGCTGTAGTTTCCTAAATGCCGTGACGTCCAGCAGGTCAGAGTGTCAGGGTCTCACAGGTACAGACGGATGGATCCTGACATTCTGACAAGATACAAAGCCTCCCAGCAATAATGAGGATGTACAGGATAAGCAGTCTGATGCCGGTTCTCAGTTCACCGCACCCTCTCCTTCTCCCACTGTGTCTACAAGTCCGTTTTCTACAAGCAGCACTGACATATTCACACTGTGCTGTGGTGCTGTGCTTAGTCACTCAGTCATGTCCGACTCTTTGCAACTCCATGGACTGTAACCCATCAGGTTTCTCTGTCCATGGGATTCTCCAGGCAAGAATACCAGAGTGGGTTGTCACGCCCTTCTCCAGGGGATCTTCCCAACCCAGGGATCAAACCCAGATCTCCCTCATTGTTGGTGGATTCTTTACTGTCTGAAGCCACCAGGGAAGCCCCAGAATACTGGAGTGGGTAGTCTCTCCCTTCCCCAGGGGATCTTCCTGACCCAGGAATCAAACTGGGGTCTCCTACACTGCAGGTGGATTCTTTATCAACTGAGCTACCAGGGAAGCCCATATATACACTGCTGCTGCTGCTGCTAAGTCACTTCAGTCGTGTCCAACTCTGTGTGACCCCATAGACGGAAGCCCACCAGGCTCCCCCATCACCATGTGTAAAATAGCTAGCTAGTGGGAAATTGCTGTATGACACAGGAAGTTCAGACCAGTGCTCTGTGATGACCTAGAAGGGTGAGGTGCAGTGTGGAGGGGGAGGGATGCTCAAAAGGGAGGGGGTGTATGTACACATATAGCTGATTCACATTGTTGCGTGGAAGAAACCAACACAGCATTGTAAAGCAATTATCCCCCAATTAAAAACAAACTTTTAAGAAAAGGATAAACATGCCATGTTTTCCTTTGGGCTGTTTGAGACTGGGATTGCTTAGGGTGTAAAAACGCTTCCTGACCTGCAGCCGACACAATACCTCCTGGGAACACAAGATTAACATTTATTTATTCTAATGGATGTTCTTTGGATCATCTGTCAAATTCACTTCCAAGGAAAGCAAACCCCTTTTCCCATCCATTTGTAATTTGTGAAAATATGTAAGATTTGTACATGATGCACAAATGTGTGCATGTGTGTGTGTGCGTAAAGCTTATATTATTTTCTCCTTTTGTAATGTTCAGTTTTCCTCATGATCAGATAGAAATTCAATCTCGAATAAATTGCCTTTTTAATCTGCCTGCTTATAATAGTAAGAAAGCCTCTGACTTAGTCTAACATTGACTCATGTGTTAAAAGAATGCCAAGCTTACAGGAACATTAAAATGAAGTGCAAGCCACCTCTTTTTGAATTATACATTACCATAGCTTTTAATAAGAAATGTGGTAAAATAATAAAGCTAACTTATTGAGGCTGGATTCCTGTTTAGTCTTGAGGAAAATCCTAAATGTTTACAGAGAAAATAATTGATTTCTATTTTTTTAATCCATAAAAATCACCTAGAGTCAAAGTGTGTTGTATTAATGGTATGAAATAAACTGGGGTACTGGTCTAGATATGAAAAAATTGAATGCATATTTTTCACAGTTACATTACCCTTCCTATTATCTGTACTAGTGGGGTTTGATTGATTTAGATTGGTGTCTCTCAACCCTGACTACAATTTAGAATTCTCTGGTGAGCTTTTCAAAAAATACCAATGCATGGGGTCCTCCCCAGAGTGAATTGAATCAGAATCTCTAGGGGTGAGGCTTGGGCATCAGTACTCTTACAGCAACTTCTTTTTTGTGGGGGTGTAGCGTGTGGCATGCAAGATCTTAGTTCCCTGACCAGGGATCAAACCTGCAGTAGAAGCACGGAATCCTAACCATTGGGCCACCAGGAATGTCCCAGGCATCAACACTCTTTAAAACATCCCATGTGGTTCTGAGATGCGGGTGAAGTTGAGAATCATTGATTTACAGAGAATCTGACCCTGGAAACAAATGACCACATGGTCCATGGCCTAGAAGGTGCCATTGCAGAGTCACTACCAGCGGGTAGCACTAGAGGAAAATAAAAACCCAGGCCAGATGCCAGCCCTGGTTAAGAAGCCTGACCCGATGTCCCCCATCTTTAAAGACTGGAGGACTTCTTGAAAATTATTCTCAAAGTTGTGGGGTTTTTTGTGTTTCTAAAACTTATATTTGGGTCTAATATTTGGAAAGTTCAACACATTTATCCAAGGCAAAGATGAATGGAAGCCTGGAAAATGGAACGGGGAAGAAAAGAAATCACAGAATAAAGGATGTTTCTTTTTCAAGGGCTTCTTTGCTTCCAAATAATGCAAAGTTGGAGAAGGGAATGGCAACCCACTCCAGTATTCTTGCCTGCAAAATCCCATGGACAGAGAAGCCTGGTAGGCTACAGTCCATGGGGTCGCAAAGAGTCGGACATGACTGAGCGACTTGACTGACTTTAATGCAAAGTTATTGAGAGAAAGAGCTGTATCTGTCTATATTTATGTCTGTATTTATGTCTTACATGTTCAGGATTTGGAAAGAATCGTGGAATTTAAAAATTAAAAGGTAGAGGAATCCTGATGCCACGACAATGAGGTCTTGAGTAAATTAATCTCTATAACCCCCAGTTTTCTCAGTTGAAAAATATAGCTTAGATGGAAAAACAATTGAAATGCAAACCACATACAAATTTTCAAGTGTGCAAGTACTAGTTACTTTCTTTAAAGTTGGCTTTCACGTATATTGGAATTTCAAGGTCAACCCCTCGGCAACCATTCTTTGAGAGTCTCCCATGTACAGAGCTCTATACTACGGGCTTTATCTCATGATGACCCTGACTTGTTACCAAGTATGATTAAGAATACTCATCACAGGAACTTCCCTGGTGGTCCAGTGGCTAAGACTCTGTGTTCCCACTGCAGGGGGCCTGGGTTCAATCCCCAATCAGGGAATTAGATCCCACACGCCACGACGAATATTTTGCATGCCACAGTTAAGACTCAGTGCAGTCTTTTTTTTAAAAAAAAAGCAGACTTCCCTGATGATACAGTGGATAGGAATCCACCTGCCAATGCAGGGGACACAGGTTTGATCCTTGGTTCAGTAAGATTCCACATGTCGCGCACAACTAAAGACCAGGGAGCCACAACTACTGAACTAGCACTTTAGCACTTCAGAACCCTCAGGATGCAACGAATGAGCCCACACGCCACAGCCACTGAGCCCGTGTGCCTGGAGCCTGTGTTCCGCAACAAGAGAAGCCACCAAGATGGGAAACCTATGCGCTGAAAAGAATAATAGCCCAGCTCACAGAAATGAGACAAAGCCAGTGTGCAGCACCAAAGGCCAGGGTAACCAAAAAATAACGAATCAATTAAAATATTTTTTAAAAAAGGATACTCATCACAAAAGTAGCCATTGTTCTAAATACTTGTACATGCCTTGACTTTAAGGAGTTAAAATTTCAATTTAAGTTACTTCAGTGTGACTAAAATAGGACATTCTCTTCTCAGCAGCTGGAAAGAGTGCTGGCTTCTGGAGAACAGCCGAGTTTTAAAATGTTTATATCCGCATGTCCTCCTGCCCCAAAAGGCTTAATAAAGATTCTGGTTGGAATTAAATTTACAATACGGTGACTAGACATTTCATTTTTTACTGAGATGCAGTCTAATCCCCTTAGAGTATTGCATTTCATCTATGTAAATATCTACAATTTGCAGATGCCTGTCCCTCCTCTAATAAATTGCAAAAGACTGTTGATGATATTTGGCCTCCCAAGAGCTCACAGATTTGTTTACAAACTGTATCCAGTATTATTTTCAAGCTTTGCAATCAGAATTGTGAGCCTCAGCAGTCAGCTGCTTGGGCATTTCATAACACATAGCCTTGGACTGATAATTCTACATTGTTTGAAGGCCTTAACCCCTCAACTGCACTGTAGTTACTGATGGTCAGATATCAAGACCTCAGTTTCCTGTCCATTCTCACAGTCTCCTATACATCTCATTCAAAGATTCTCTATAATACAGAAAGTGCTGGAATTGGATGGAGTATGGGAGGCCATTTGATCTAACAGTTTCATCTTCTAAGTAAGGTTGAAACGCTCCAGAAACTCCAAAGACATGTCCATGGTAACTCAGTAGCAAAATGAGAACTTGAACCTAGCACTCCTAACCGCTAGATTCATTGGATGAAACATTAAACATCACGTAGAAGATCTGGTAGTTTGAAAGGCTGCCAGAAATAAAAAAGCAATAAAAAGTGTGAAGTCATTCTATTCCCCTTAGCTCCCTACAGGTCCCCTGTAGGAATGACACTAGGTTGCCAGTCTTAGTGGAACACATGAAAGCAGAAGTAGTGGCATTTGGAGGGATAGAAGGATGTGGAACAAAAGTGGAAGGGGTCTTCTAGTCCAATCTATCTCCAGGAACTTTCCCAGCTTGTCCAGACCTGGTTCTTGAAAGAGCACAAACTGATAACCAAAGCTCTAAGTAAGGACTTTCAGGACATCTGCTTATATTGGTCTGGATTTAAGTAGGTGAGATGAGTAGGAAAGAGATTTGTAAATAACAAAGCACCAGACAAGCAAAAAGGAGATTATTGTCCATCATTTATTTTAATCCAAAAAAGACATGACTTTCATTTGTACTGTCAACATATGGAATCACAGAAAAAGTACTAAGAATGTTAGAAAACTCAGTCTCAGCTTTTACAATGCAGAGTGGCCATACTTGTTCACTTCATCACAGGAAAGTCTCAACTTGCTACAAGTGAAGTTCTCTGATTTAACTCTCATTCTAAGGTACATAAGAAGCACATATCTTTTATTGGAGCTAATGCCATACATGCCTAATATTTCTAAGGGTGACAAAACACTTGACCATAAGGACAGCTTTTGTGAGTAATCCTTGTGTAATATAATGATTTCAGGCATTCCAGAATCTGACTTTACAAAATTAAATGTCAGTTTCAGTTCTTGCTACTTGATTCATGACAACAAATCAATGACACATTGTTACAACTCAGCCAATGAAAAGTCACCATACTTAGAACTTCCAGGTTTTCCCAATGGACTTTCCATTTATAAACAGTCCCTTCCAACTTCCCCTTCTCTGCTATAAAAGTTTTCTCCCTTTTGTTTTACTAGACTTACATGTGGTTCACCATAGTTGCATGCCCTGAATTGCAAGTCTTTGCTGCTCCCAATAAACTTGTTTTGTTGATCAAATAAATAGCTGTTCTATTGTCTGAGGTTAACAAGAGTCAGTAGGGAAGCAGTATTTGTCAAAACCTGTAAGGATCGTATAAAAATGGAAAACTTCATAATTTAGCAATATAAGCCTTTATAAATACAAAACAGATTTTTTTTTCTATCTTATTCATCATTCCACAAAATGTTCATTTAATCAACGCAGAGTGGATTACTGACAACCAAAAACCTTTAATTATGGACTTTTCTCCTCTCCTTTTTTTAACGTTTTTTTCTATTTTTTTTTTTTTTTTTTGTGACAGTTTTCTTCCTGGAATGTTCCATTCTTCAATCCCACTGTTAATTTTAAGTGATCCTATTTTTGACAGAGTGACTTTGCTTTAAGTGTTTATAAAAATTTCTTTCTTCTATTCCTATCCATGAAAAACAGTTTAAGAGGTGGGTCATTACAGAAGTGGGACTCCCCTGGTGGCTCAGTGATAAAGAATCTGCCTGCCAAGCAGGAGCCATGGTGCATCCCTGACTAGGGAAGATCTCCTGGAGAAGGGAATGGCTACCCGCTCCAGTATTCTTGCCTGGAAAATCCCATGGACAGAGGAGCCTAGCAAGCTACAGTCTATGGGATCAGAAAAGATCCAGATGTGACTTAGTAACTAAACAACAACAACATTACAGAATACAACATGGAAAGCATAGGTGCTTTTCTGGTTGCTGTTTGTTTGCTTGTGTCTTGGCTTACTCTCAGACCTCAGGTTTTCAGGGGTACCTGATGTTTTATCTAACACCGTGAGGTGGGTTTTCTTCCCTCCCCTCTGTGTGTCATTTCTGATTATCTTCGGGAAGCTCCTGCACACTGAGTTCACAGCAGAGAAAACCCAGAAACTCGGGTTTGCATTTCAGGGATAAGCCAGCCACCTACCTGGTCCAGCACTGGATCTCAGTGTTTTTCCGCCTCAGATTATAGTACTATTCAGTCAGCTGCATTTCCTGGCTCTACAACATGCAGACTGTGGGTAATGAGCCATTGTGCCCGCCATGAGGCAGGGAAGAATGCCTCCAGCATAGAGAGTTGGCACTAAATTGTACTGGAAATTCACTGCAGTACAGTGTGCTGAAATCCCTTAAAAAAGCCACTTCCTCATTGAAACTTTGTTTTCAGGTGTGTCATCTCTTTCCATATACATAGTATGTATTATTCTTAAGCCCCCTGCAGACGAGCTTCCTAATTCGTTTTCTTTTTGAGACTTATGATTTTGGTATCTTTTATGATATCTGACTATCTGTCACAGCAATGCAGCAAATGTTTTCTCTTTCAATATTTGTACACATATCTTTCTTTAGTGTTTCAGGATGCTTAGAGCTATGCAACACCCACATTTCTTGGCTGGTGATGCAAGTTCTAGACACTGTTAAATTTTATCCTTCACAGGGAGAAAAACAGAGCCCTGAGTCCTATGGATTAAAGCAGTGATTCACAAAATTTTGGTGACATTAAGAATCTTCTGAGTCCTTCCTCCTTAACTATATATATATAAAAAAAAAAAACCCTGCTAACCCTGCATAAATTCCCAGGTTAACCCCGCTAGCCCCCTTGGAGATACTGATTTAGGTCCAGAAATTTGTCTTTTTTAAAACTGGGGCCCCAGGTGATTTTAGAAATGCTCACAGATCATGCTCTGAGAAATCCTGGAATTGAGGAGAGCTGTCTGAGGTTTACTCACCTCCTTATTAAGCTCTTATCTGAGGGTTCTCTAAGCTCAGAAAGAAACCCACGAGGAGTGAAAAAGTCCTTCTGGGAGTGAACTGCACATTCCACAGTGGGAAGTTTCTGGAGGCCTCTGAAGAGATCCAGGCAAATGCTTTGTTTCAAAAAATGGCCTCATTTCATCACCTGGTTGCCTTCTTCTCCTCCTTCCTGTTCTCCCCTTCTCCTCCTACTCCCCTTCTTCCTCTTCCCTCTCCTTCTTCTCCCCCACCCTCCTCCCTTTCCTCATCCCCCGTCTCTCCTCGCCCTCCTGCTCCTCTTCTTCCTTCTTTTTGGTGCATTTAGGCACTATATTCTTTCCTCCTTTCACTATCCAACCCCTTTTTCCACAAGCTGTTGCAGTCTGTCAGGTGACTATTTTTAAGAAGATGGAGTAGGTAGAAATTATCAAATGCTAGCAGAACTGAAAGACTTCTGGGAAGCTAAAGAGCTGCTCTCTGCAGAATCTTGGCCTTGGTTGGGAATAAGTTACCTTTCTTATTTTTAGGGTGAATCAGATAGGTGTGTAAAGTGGTGGGGAAATTCAGCAGCACTCCATTGCTCAGATCCTAGCAAGGGAGAATTCGCCACCCCACCCCCACCCCACCCCACTCCACACAAACATGCCCATTACCAGGAACAGGCAAACACAGAGTCCAAGTTCCTACCAAATTCAAAGCCATCACACACAGGCGCTAAGACTCTGCCACAAAGAAAACCTCCAGGAACTGATTATCAAGATTAGTCACCAGGGTGACTCACAGCCTAAGAATGGGCAGAGCATTTGAAGTAGCCCTTGGGGAATGCGAGGGTAGCAAGGCTAATTTAAGAGGTTGCTAACACAGACAAAGCTATTTACAAGCAAGGCCTTTCATTCTTTTATCGGTGAAGCAAACCAGCTGCCCGGTTAGTCTTGACACTGTAATCTGACCGGTGAATGGCAGTTGGTGAGCAACATCCTCTCTCACCAGGCCAGGATATGGCAAAAATAAATGGTCTCCATGGGCCCCTTTAGGGATAAACAACAGATAATGCTTGATATCTTTTGATCATGTCACTGTTGGGAAGATAGGCATTGCCAAAATGAGTGAACAATTACCAGTGGGGTTTGCGTGCTGGTTGGTTTGTGTCTGTTTTACTTAAGGTTGAAGAGCTGGCTCCAGAGACGGAGAGAAAGAGAGAGGCAGAGACAGGGGAACTTTAAAAAGCCACTCTTTTTTTCCAAAAGCGGAATAGCTCTGTCCTCTAGTGCTCCAACTAGGGGCCAGGCCTCTGTCTTGGATTGACTCATAGAGAATTAAGCCATCTTTCATCTGGGAAGAGAAGGGGGTAGAGAAGGGAACGGCTGCCCACTTCAGTATTCCTGCCTGGGAAATTTCACGGACACAGGAGCCCGGAGGGGTATAGTCCATGGGGTTGCAAAGAGCTGGACACGATTGAGCTTTAGCTCCTTAGCCATTATAGGTCTTACCAACTGCTTGTATGACACCTTGCTTATCAAAATGAATAATCCGAGTTTGCAGATTTGTTCTGCTCTGTGCTCACTATTCCCTGAGAATGCAGAATAAACATGCTCTTCTTACTCACTCTTTCATTTACTTACCGATGGGCTGGTCTGTTGATATTAGCTCCTGACCAGGAGCCAAAATAGTTAACACAACTATTTTGGTTAATAACACTATAAGGGATCAATTCTTCCATTGCTTTACCTCCAAGGTCACAAATCTAAATGGTAGGAAGTTCCGCTTTAATATATATTAAACAAAATAAATTAGTTGAAACCCTTTTCTCATCTGACATATTTTCATATTATAGACTATATATATTGTGATAAGTAGCTTGACCAAAACCATCACATCCAAGTCCTGGAAAAGCATGAAACACTCTGAACAAAACAACAACTGAGCTAACAGAATTTAGAATTATAGAGTCATAATCTAGAGATCTACCAGCTCTCCCATTATAGTGGGGGAAACAAATCTCACTTCAGTAATTCAGGGAAGTGAATTAATTTGCCCAAGGTCACAAAGTTAGTGGCAGCTGCTGCTGCTAAGTTGCTTCAGTTGTGTCCGACTCTGTGCGACCCCATAGATGGCAGCCCACCAGGCTCTGCTGTCCCTGGGATTCTCCAGGCAAGAACACAGGAGTGGGTAGTTAGTGGCAGAACCAGGTGTAAATTATAGTCTCTGGACACTAAGCCAAAAGTTTTTATTACCTCCTACATCAGCAATGTCTCTTCCCAAAAAAATTTGTAAATTGATTACAGATTGTATATGATGATAGTGCCTTCCCTGGTGGCTCAGATGGTAAAGAATCGGTCTGCAATGTAGGAGACACAGGTTTGATCCCTGGGTTGGGAAGATCCCCTGGAGAAGCGAATGGCTACCCACTCTATTATTCCCTAGAAAATTTCAAGGACAGAGGAGCCTGGCAGGCTACAGTCCATGGGGTCACAAAGAGTAGGACATGACTGAGTAACTAACACTTCTACATGATAATGATACTGACCATCTTTTTTGCAGAGCTAACACCTGAACCCTTTGAGCAACATGAAATTAGTATTCCTAGCTCACTTGGCTAATTCCACCATGTTTAATTGGAGCTAGAAAAATATCCCTCCTCCTTTGGTTGGTGGTCATTCCAACCAAAAGGTTTTCATCATCTAAGAGCCATGAGGAATGAGGCTGCTTACCCATTCACATTCGTCTCTAAAAGGGACTCAAGACTTGCCATCCGTCTCTTGATCTGCTTCTTTGTGGGCTGCCACAGCAAGGATGACCGTAGCTGTCAAGGCTTTATCTACAGGGTTTTCCAAGTGTGAGGTCTAATCTCATCTCATACTCTCCCCACAAACTCCTGGATGTATCAGTCCGAGGTTTCTCATTCATTCACAGACTTATTGAATACCTGCTAAGGCCTGTATTTGCCACTGAAGTTCATAGCACATACGTGGAGTCTGCCACCAACAATGTGCTGAGTAGTACCTGAGTAAATGTTTTGATGATAAAACAAGTGGCTTATAATTTGAGACATTTTGTTTGAACAGAGTACAAGCTACCACAAAACAATCAGGCCCTTAACATTCCTGTGTAATTTGCCAAATCACTTATTGCCTCCGAGAGTTATTATAAAGAGAAAATCATGAAATACAATGGAGGAGAGAGATTTCATATTGGTTAAGCAGAGGCAAGAAGTGTGGCTGGTTAATTATAAAGGAAAAGTAATACTATGAGGGAGCTGTGTGAAAAGAGAAATAATGGCTTGAGGGAAGAAAGAAGCAGGTGGGGGAATGCCATATTAAAGAAATATCCATGTGCTGAGAATATCTTAGTTGAGAAAATTTAGAATACACAATCCAAATCTCAATCAAGAATCAAAAACCCGGCAGCAGCAGCATAATTTGTAATTTGTTAAGTTATAAAATCGATTATCTTTTTCTGGATCTTGAGTGTGTGTGTGTGTGTGTGTGTGTGTGTAGTTATACCAGGAAAGGTGAAAAAGTCACGCAGAGACTGTGAATGTGATCATAGCGCAGGAAAAGCCAAGCATCTGGAGGACCGGTTTTGTAGGGTCACGTTCTGAACCAGCACAAACAAGGCGCTGTCAGCTCACTGATAATGCACTGATTACAAATGTGACCAAGTGGAAAAACCTTCCTGCTGCCAAATTAGTCTTTGGAAACTTGATAAGAAAGTGACAGTTTAACAGTGGGTGCAAGTTCAGAGAAGCATGAACATTAAAAGGGGAAAACTCTAAAAAGGAGGAAAAGGTGGTAGCTCTGTCAGTCTCCTTAACACACAAAAAAACGGTCCCCAGTCCCTGTTTCCTCATATATTTCTAAGCTCCCCAAGCGAACATCACTCACGATACAACGGGCATTTTTCAGATCTGAACTGAATGCTCTATTGGCAGCATTCTTCACTTTATGTTGGTGACTCTCAAACCTATTTCTAGCCAAGATCTTCTAGCCCTGGAGAGTCAAACGATCCCCGACTGCCTTTGCGTCCATCAACATCAGGAATCTTCAAGTGGCTCGCTGGGCTCCCTTTGCCCATGTTGCCCCTCATGTGACTGCTCAGCAAACAGTCCATCATTCACCCAGGCCACCTAGTCAGACTTCTGAGTTCATCCTTGATTCTTTCCTCTTCTTTACACGCATGCGTGCTCAGTGGCTTCAGTTGTGTCGGACTCTTTGCAACCCCATGGGCTATAGCCTGCCAGGATCCTCTGTCCATGGGATTCTGCAGGTGAGAATACTGGAGTGGGTTGTCATGCCCTCCTTGATCTTCCCAACCAGGGGTCAAACTCATCTCCCCTTTGTCTCCTGCACTGAGCCACTGCGGAAGTTCTCCTCCTTTTTAGATCACAAATATTCACTGAGTGTCAACGTGTACCAGGAACATGCTAGGTAGTCCCTGGGAAGGAGTAATAACAAAGGTCCTTGACCTCACAGAGCTTACAGTCATGGACATGCTTCATTGTCACCGCTGCTGCTAACACTGTCCTGTTGTTCCTGAGTCAGCCCCGTTTTCTCTAGCGCAACCACTCTTTTCTCATTTCAGGGATCCATCATTTCTTGCCTGGATTGCTTCAACTGCTTCCTAAATCATTTCTCTGATTCTAGGCTTGCCTCTTCAAATCATTTCCACAACACAGAGAGACAAACCTGCCTGAAACCAATTTTATCCCACCTTCTCTGCTTAACACACCCCAGTGGATCCTCACTGCTCTTAGGTAAGGGTGAAACGTCTCAAGAGATGGCTCATTAAGTGGCCTGTAGGACTCATAGGAAGGAAGATAACATGGTGTCTTTCCAAACCTAAAGTCTTTAAATATTCATTCAACATTGTTAATCAGGAAAAGGTGGATTCTATTAATAAAACTTGAATCTCCATTTTTATCTAAAGTTAGGAATTCGCCATATGCATTGACTATAACACAGCATCATTTTTATGCATATGTGCTTCATATATATATATACAGAAATAGATCTAGCTCTACATATTGATGTCTTATGCAACCTACTCTTTTTATTTTCATATTTCCATGTTATTAAACATTCTTCTACCACTGTGATGACCACACAGTATTTCATTGATTTATTTTTAAATTTGATCTTTTCCAAAGTGATACATGCACAGGTTAAAAAAATTAAATAGTATTAAAGGGTTTATTGGAGGGACTGATGCTGAAGCTGAAACTGCAATACTTTGGCCACCTCATGCGACGAGTTGACTCACTGGAAAAGACTCTGATGCTGGGAAAGGTTGGGAGCAGGAGGAGAAGGGGACGACAGAGAATGAGGTGGCTGGATGGCATCACCGACTCTATGGACATGAGTTTGAGTGACCTCCAGGAGTTGGTGATGGACAGGGAGGCCTGGCGTGCTGTGATTCATGGGGTCACAAAGAGTCGGACACGACTGAGCGACTGAACTGAACTGAACTGAAAGGGTTTATAATAATAATGATGATAAAAAAAAAAAAAAACCAATAGCACCCTGTGCCAACAGTCCACCCTCCAGATCTGGTACCGAAGGAGCCACTTAAGAATGTTTCAGCTGTTGTTTTTCCTGACTGATCTCTATATTTCCAAATAATATGGTTATGCCCCTTTGTATTGATTTATTTTATCTGTTGTGATCGGGTCAATAATTCAGCTCAAACATGGTACTCACTACTACGTGCCAGACACCGTTGCAGGCAATGAGCAAAAAGACAAGATTATTATATTCGTGAAACTTAATTCTAGGAGAAAGGCAATCAAAAAGCAAATAAGTAGGACCTTCCTGATGGTCCAGTGGATAAGAATCCACCTTCCAATGCAGAGGACATGGGTTCAATCCCTGGTCCAGGAATAGTCCATGCATATTCCACGTGCTGTGGGGCAACTAAGCCCATGCACCACTGAGGCCTGCAGCAGTGCTCTGCAGCAAGAGAAGCCACTGCAATGAGAAGCCCTTTCTCCACAATGAGCAGCCCCTGCTCACCAGAACTAGAGAAAGCCCAAGTACAGTAACAGAGACTCAGCGAAGCAAAAAATAAATAATTAGAAAAATTAAAAAAGGAAATGTTCCTCTGAAATGACATTTGAGGTGAGCCTGTATTCTGAAGATCTAGAGTAAGAAAGAATGGTATTAATCAGGATCTGGGTAAGGTGCATGTAACAGACCCTATAACAGCTTAAACAAGTGAAGATTAGTTTTTGCCTTATATTGTAGCCGAAGGGCAGGCCAGCCAGTGGTCCAGCCTCCTTCTGTTTTCTTGCTTTTCATCTGTAAGGTCCAAGATATTTTCACTACATTCGTGTTCCACACGGCAAGGTGGAAGAAAGAGCAAGGGTACATTCTTTCTCTGTAAGGACACAACTCAGACATTTCCCATCTCTTCTGCTCACATTCTTTTCGCCAGAACTTAGTCACAGAGACACAGCTAGCTGCAAGAGAAACTTGAAATGTGCTTTCTATTCTGGGCAGCCATGTGCTGAGCTAAAATTCTATTCCTGTGGGAGAAGAGAATAGGTAACAGGGATCAACTTATTCTCCAATAAAAGAATATTTTACACACAGGGAAGATCAAGGGCAAAGGCTCTGAGGAGGGAAAGACCTTGACTTGTTTAAGGAAGAGAAAGAAGGCCAGTGTCACTGAACGATGGTTCAAGAGCTGGGGAGAAAGGCTGTGGGTTCAGGGAGGCAGACAGGGACCAGAGGATGTGAGGAATTTTAAACCATGGTGAGGATTTCACTCTAAGTGCAACTGGAACCCACGGGAGGCTTTTCAGCAGGGAACTGATTTAACCATTCTCTCTCACATCCTCCTCTGTTCCATTCCTTAATAGTGTTATAAAACTGACTTTGATGAAATCATCATCACCGTTAACATCATCGTGCCTATGTGCTTAGTTGCTTGGTCATGTCCGACTCTTCGCGAGCCTTTGGACTATAGCCCACCAGGCTCTTCTGTCCACGGGATTCTTCAGGCAGGAATACTGGAGGGGTTGCCATTTCCTCCTCCAGGGGATCTTCCTGACCCAGGGATTGAACCCACGACTCTTGTGTCTTCTGCATTGCAGGTGGATTCTTTACCCACTGAGCCATTGGTGAAGCCCGTCATCATGATATGTAAATATTGTTCACTGCAGAACCAAGTAGTGTAGCTGGGCTTCCATTTGCTCTCTTGTATAGCTTTTGGTTTGCCTCATGCTAATAATATAATTTGGTTTTAGCTTACTTAATTATACACATAAGCACACAAATACACAGTTTCAACTCATTCCAAAGTATATATCATACCATCTGTCATCTATTCTGTCCAGCTGATTTTTTTCCGTCTTCCAGAAATTTCTTGTTGAAATCTTTCACCCACTGGTGGGATTATTCATTTTTTGGTTTTGTTTTGCTTTGTTGTTGCTGTTGCTTTTCATTGGAGTGTGGTTGTACAATGTTGTGTTAGTTTCTGCCACAGAGCAAAGTGAATCAGCTACACGTATACATAGTATACATATATCCCCACTTTTTGGGATTTCATTCCCATTTAGGTCACCAAGTGAGTTGAGTTCCCTGAACTATACAGATTCTCCTTGGTTATATATTTTATACATAATACTGTATATATGTCAATTCCAATCTCCCAGTTGATGCCCACCATGGGATTATTCTTATGTATCTATTTCTTTTTAATACATTTACTACCATGTTAATGAATCTTGGGATAGAGAGGAGGAAAATATCCATCAATTTAACTGACATTCCATTAACATTTTAGCTTAAGAATTCTCTCCTTTTACAATAACTATTAACTTGGAAATACACATTGAAAATAAGACTCCCTTTTTGACACTTTTGTGAGACTACAGAAAAGAAAGATTCAAAGTCTTCCAATATGTCTTTGTTTAATCGTTCCCTTGAATGTGTCTAGATGCCAGGGGCTCAGCTTTAATGGGGCCATACTCCTCCTCTGTCAACCTCCAATTTAGACACTATTTCTGCCCATATCATCTTATTTCCCAGATAATGTATTTTTACTTCCTAAAAGGCAGGTCTCTCTCTTTTGACTGCTTTTGAACTGTTCTGTTTATTGCCTGAACTTTTGTGGACATTTAAATGTTTCTTGGATGTATGAATGCTGTTCACCTCTTCTTTGAGTGGAAACTTTTACTCAAAACCAACTTTGATTTTTTTTTCTTAAGATATAATTGTCACTCTGAGCTTTTATCTATTATCAGTATCCCAATGGTTGTTGTTCAGTTGCTAAGTCATGTCTGACTCTGAGATCCCATGGACTGTAGCACACCAGGTTCCTCTGTCTTCCACTGTCTCCCAGAGTTGGCTCAAATTCATGTCCATTAAGTCAGTGAGCTATCTAACCATCTCATCTTCTGCTGCCCCCTTCTCCTTTTGCCTTCAATCTTTCCAGCATTAGGGTCTTTACCAATGAGCTGGCTCTTCACATTAGGTGGCCAAAGTATTGGAACTTCAGCTTCAGCATCAGTCCTTCCAATGAATATTCAAAGTTGATTTCCTATAGGATTGATTGGCTTGATCTCTCCTTGCCATCTAAGGGACTCTTAAGAGTCTCTTCTAGCACAACAATTCAAAAGCATCAATTCTTTGGCAGTCTTCTTTATGGTCACATTCGTACATGACTACTGGAAAAAACATAGTTGTTTAAAATCTACTTTAAATGCTACCTGGTCCCGAAGACCTCCCTAAGGAATCTAAGCCCCTTCCCTTGCCCAACACAGTGTCTTACCTATAATTAACATCCAGTAAATGTCTCCTGAATGAATAAACTAAGTCAACCAATGAGGATTCAAATGAACATTTCATGCTATGGGTTAAAAAATTGTCAAGTTTCTGCCATTAAATATTGAACAGCTGGAAAAGCCAGCATTGTTAACGTCAAGCACCATTCCTAGCTGAGACACAGACATGTAGTAAAAGGATATTTAACATTTTCCTCAATTGTTTATTTGGCACAGCAAGGGTAATGTAACCAAACCCATCTGTTTCCTCTTGTCTGGGGATTTCATATGGTGACAAAAAGAACTTTATGCTGACCTTCTCATGACTCCTGACTCATCTCACCTGTTCTTTGTCACAAACTTGTTAAAAATTTTAACACATATGAATAAATTACTAGGACATAACCTGGGATAAGTAAAGAGTTCTTATATAAATGTCAACAGCTTCAAAACAAAAAGATAAGTTTCTTGGCTGATTATCTATTCTCATGACAAGTGAATAGCTGAACTGTTTAAAACACTGTGCTTTTATTATGTACTTAAAAAAAAACCTGGATGTTAACCAGGAATTATATAATTAGAGGATTTAAGACTAAACAAGACCCAAGTAAGTTGTTTATTTCATTATCTAGCCTTCACAAAATATCTTAAATAGCATGCTGCAATTTTAGAGTTTAAAAACTGGATAAAGATTTACATTTATATATTCACATCAACTTGTTGGCCATTTTTATAAATTGCATTGCTTATT
Source organism: Moschus berezovskii (assembly GCF_049115385.1). Lineage (NCBI taxonomy): Eukaryota > Metazoa > Chordata > Mammalia > Artiodactyla > Moschidae > Moschus > Moschus berezovskii. The sequence goes on from NC_142471.1 coordinate 79,972,597, forward strand.
CAATATGATCTGCTATTATCGACCACAATATTTGAAAACTTCCTGTCTTCCTATCTCAAGTCTTTCTTTCCAACGTATAATTACGAAGATCATTTTGCTTCCTTTTCGCAAACTGAGGCAGGAAGTCTGTGTTACCTGTGTTGCATATAATCACTTTATGGTACTTGGAAAGCTGTTATGCATTTTAAATTTATCTTGTTATTAATTCAAGTAATTCTCATTGGACCAACATTTTACACCTGTCTTTACTAAACATCATCATCTTCTAGCAAGTCAAAGTCACAGTCTATAAAACTGACTATTTTAGTTAGGCTTAGCTAACACATTTTACAACAACCAGTTAAGTAAGCTTTCTGAACAGTGTACTTTTTCAAGATAGAGTTAGTGAAAATATGCTCAACATCATTAGTCATTAGGGAAATACAAATAAAAAGCACAACCAACCAGATACCACTTCATATCCACCGGTAGCAATCAAAAAGGCAGACAATAATAAGTGCTGGTGAGAATGTTGGAGAGGTTGGAATCCTCATAGATTCCTGGTGGGAATGTAAAATAGTGAAGCACTTTGAAAAACAATTTGGAGTTCCTCAAGAAATGTAAACGGAGTTGCCATATGACCCAGCAATTCCCTTCTAGGTACACACCCAAGAGAAAGCTATAAAACCTTTCTCACAAAAACTTGGACAAAATGTTAGCTGCAGTTTATTTGTAATAGCCAAAAACTGGATAATCCACATATCCACTAGCTGATGATTGAATGAACAAAATGTATTTTCAAACACTGGAATATTATTTGGCCACAAAAAGGAATGGCATACTAATACATGCTATAACATGGATGAACCTTGAAAATATTAACTCAAAAAAGTCAATAACAAAAGACCATGTATTATATTTCATTTATATGAAATGTCCAGAATAGGTAAATCTACAGAGACAGAAAGATTTTTTCTTGCTTATGGTAGTCATTGGCTGGGGGGAGGGGAGCATAGGCCTAGGGAGTTATTGTTAATGGGCATGGGAGTTCTTTGGGGGGTGATAATATAAAATTCATTCTGGCAATGGTTGAATAACTCTGTAAGTATACCAAAATCCATTGAGTTGTACACTTTAAATGGGTAAATGATATGGTATGTGAATTATAATTCAATAAAGCTATTTTAAAAACCCAGAATTTAGCACTCTTTCCATGGATAAAAGACACTAATAAAAAAATTGGCTGATTTAACAAAACAAGGGTATTTGGCCTTTAATCCCCTTCCAGACACTGTTGCTTTTAGTTCATTTACAGTTTTATCTGCTTATCCTGTGTGATATGTAATCAGAGCCTGGAGCCTCGGAAGGAAGTCCACAACAGTTTTTCAAACAAACTTAAAAAAACAGTTTAATAACATTATCTGATAGTGTATTAAAGCATTGCTTTGAGCATTGCTTTATGATTTTAAGCTCCTTGCTTTCCATTTTGAAATAGCAGAAGGACTTACACAGATAATGTATTTTGACTTTATGAAATTTCTTTTTTCATTGGAAAAAATCTATCATATTTAGGACAAAGCAAATAGTGTTCTTAGCTGTTTTTAAATCCCTATGTAATCTACAATAGCTTGATAAGGATTTAAACCACAAAATGCAGTCAAAATAGAAGAGCAGTACTTATATAAACCAAATTTGATTTAAATGAGCTTGTTAAAGACCGGTTCAATTGATCACTCATGAACTGTTTACATATTGTTTCTAAATTAGTTTCACGTGTATTCTATTTCATCAGCTAGCTCATATAACTCCAACCTACCCCAATATCCTTTCTCCATATATAAAGCTACATAAATTTATCTCTTAATAATTTTACATATATTAGCTTTCTTTTCCAGCCCCCTAAGGACATGCTAAGCTCCTCAAAGACAAGGATTTTGTCTTAAATGTCAACATCTCAGATATCCCATAATTATAATGCTTCTCAAGGTTCAACACTTAGCCCAGTTCTCCTGTCAAGCTGTATATATTGTTCATATATGTATTAATATATGTGTTATATATATCAATATCTATCTCACTTTTACTTCATTTCCTATACATGCTGCTAACACCCAAATCCTCAAAAACTTTCAATTTTCTTCAGAATAACCTCCAAACCCCTCAGTAGGGATATCAGAGTTGTTTGCCATCTTCCCCACCTATTCTTTCTAGCCTGAGCTTCACTTGCCAACATACCAATTGCTCAAAGCTCCTCTTCCACACCCTACATCTGCAGTTCCCAACCTTTTTGGCACCAGGGTCTGGTTTTGTGGAAGAAAATTTTTCCACAGACTGAGGCAGGGGGAATGGTTTCAGGATGATTCAAGTGTATTACATTTATTGTGTGCTTTATTTCTATTATTATTATATCAGCTCCACCTCAGATCACTGGGTATTTGATCTGGGAGACTTCAGGACCCCACTGTCTCTTAGTTTTCTCTCCAGCCTATGAAAAGTCTGTTCTTTTAAGGGCTTTGTAAAAAGTCATCTTCTCTATGGACTCTTATCAGAATTAATTCTCCCTTTGAAGTGTTTGGTATTATATCAGTTATCATGGCTGGATTTACATGGTGCCTGGAGACATGTCTTTCTCTTCTAATATTACTTTTTGACATTGAAGACTATTTTATTTATGTGTGAATTTCTGGACAAAGAACATATTTGTATCCCTTTTGCCTTATGCAGAATAAAACTCAATAAATCTTTATTCGATTGAATTAGTCTCACTTTTTTCCCCACAGCACCAAAAAAAGAGTGTGGGCACACAGCAGTTATCAATCAACAACAAATAATGTTGACTGATAGACTATAAGTTCTGGGAGGGAGGATTCAATTACTTACTGATTTTAGTGACCAACTAAAGTGATAAAACTTGACAAAAAAAATTTACTCTTTAAATTGATCATATACTGAAGTAATAGACATTTTAATATACCAAAACAATCAACTGAATAGTTTCAATATATTTTCATTTTTTGTGGTTCTTCTGGAATCAAACTATTTTTGCCTGAGGAAAGCACATAAAAAAGTTTTGGAAGTCAAATTCTTATAATATAGATGGATTTTTCACTGTTTATTCAATTCATTCAAGCATTTACCATCTGTTAGAACTGTCTCTGAACCAGACTAGACACTGAAATAAGCCCTGCCCTGAAAGTGTTTATAATGCCCCAGGTGAAGAATCGCAAAAGAATTTGGGTTTTGGTGCTGGTATAATTAGCTCTATATCAATGAATCTGGAAATTCTTGAAAATATACTTTTCCAAATTCCAGATTATAGTATTTACATAGATATTAAAAACTGTGTATATAAAAAAATATATATATAAACAGTATATATTAAAAACAAAGCTATAGAGATATTCTATTTAGAAAGCCCATTTTGGATTTATCAAAACAGCAAAAAAATGCAATTAGGGGCTAACAATCAGGGCTTAGAACTAGTGTGAGGCAAGAGAGATTTCCTAGTGTTGAGTTTGAGAAGATACTCTCAGCGTCATACAAACATGGGGTCAGCCTTAAAATTAAGACTTTCAACTTTTGCTTTTTTAAATCTTATACTCTAGGCATCTCTCCTGCCTCACCCTAGTTCTGGCCTAGCTATGACTGTTTAACAAAAGAATAAGTCTGTGTTACACACGGTGTTGTATATTTGGTCTACTCCATAACAAGTGTTTTATAAATTATTTGTGGCTTACCAAAAATAGAAATGTGAAATCATAAAGGATTGAGTTCCTAGGCAAAGACAGTATGTCTACTTTCTGGAGAAGGGGTATATACTAGTGGAAAGATGAAATATAATTAGCATATAAAATGACTACTAAGTTAAAAGCTTCTATCTAATCACATTAGAATGAATGGAAAGATGAAATATAATTAGCATATAAAATGACTACTAAGTTAAAAGCTTCTATCTAATCACATTAGAATGAATTCTCTTACTAGATCATTCTATTATTATCCATAACCATTAACTTATAATTTTGTTGATTTCAAATAACTCCTTATTTGGAGTTTTTCTAATATCAATACCAAATGAACTGAATGAACAAGAATAAAACCACCAGAAAAGTTACAAGGCAAAATCAATAGTCTTTGAAGACAGATAATTTTGGATATTAGTACTTGAAGCTCCCTGGTCCAGTATAGATGGTTGTTGTTGCTATTGTTCAGTTGCTAAGTCGTGTCCAACTCTTTGCAACCCCATGGACACCAGCATGCCAGGGCTCCCTGTCCCTCACTGTCTCCCAGAGTACAGATGGTTATTCAGGACCAAATAAGTAAATTCTTGATGTATCTGGTTCACAGGAATATAACTCAACTGAAGAAAGCCAATAATTTAGGAAAACCAGTTTCATATTTAGGGACATTAAAAAACGCAGGGAAAGTGATAAATAACTTAGAAATAAAAGGCACTGACATCAAGTAGAAAAGGTTTTCCTATTAAATCAAAGTCATGATAACTTGAAAACAACCTGTCATGTATTACTGTAACTGGTAATTGAATATTTAATGTCAGATTAAGAGTATCAAGGAGCTTTCTGAAAAGTCCCAAATACATGTAACGTGTAGTAAAGTATTTTCCCCTGCATTGGCTTAACTCTATTTCTCCCTCTCTACTCCTGTTTAGGCTGTTCAAGAGCTGCCGTCCATTTAATTTTTTTCTTCTTTTGTTTTACTTTAAAACTGAAAATTTTTACCTACCAAATTAGGTTGTTAGGCTATTAGAACTAAGAATTTCATATACAGTTCTCAATAGAGCCTTGAAAAGTTTGGTTGTTGCGACTTATTTATAAAATAAATCCCATTTTTGGGATGGTCTCTAAATGAGGTTGTGCATATTCTGCAATAATAACAGCAAAACAAAATCATTCTAAGCTGCCATAAATGGACTATTGTGTAGAAAGATGTTTCTGTACTAGAAAATGAGACAGCTGAGGCTGCTCTTAAATAACATGCCTGGATTTCCAAAGTAAAACATTCAAAATCATGAAAAATCTTTTTGCCAATGAAAAATACAATTCTAGGAAAAAACTATTACTCAAATAATAAGTAATAACCTTAAATGACTATACTATACTGTCTCCCCCATGTTAAAAATTCCTTTATTTGTATAGTCTTTCTAATTATAACTCTTAATAACTTATAAAGTTTAAAACACCAAGCCCAAACAAGTCAAAATATTTTAAATACGTAATTGAAGTCAACTGAGAACATACTTACACTGGATTTATTACTACTAGGCCCCCAAAGCTTTTCCTCCCTTAATGTGATCCCTGTTAACAATTACCTCCATAACAAAGTAAAATCCAAGGTTATGAAAATAAACTTCATTGACAGTACCATCCTTCTGGTGACTGAAACTGTTATGGAAAATAATTTTCTATTAAAACATTTATTAAGAAATCCCTAAATTAATTTCATTGTTAGAGGTAATGCAAGAATTGTTGTTGTTGAGTTGCTAACTCATGTAGGACTCTTATGACCCCATGGACTGTAGCATACCAAGCTCCTCTATCCATGGGATTTCCCAGGCAGGAATACTGAAGTGGGTTGCCATTTCCTCTTTCAGAGGATCTTCCCAACCCAGGGACTGAACCCATGTTTCCAGCATTGGCAGGTGGATTCTTTATTTCTGAGCCACCAGGGAAGCCCAATGCAAAAAATATATTTAAACTCCATTAAAACATTTAAAACACGCATTACCCCAAATTTTCATTTTGGATCAGCTACTTAATCTCTGTTGGAGTGATCAAGATTCATAAATAAATTACATAATCTCACTTAAAAAATTACAGTCTAAGCAAACAATCCAGATAAACATTCATGCGAGCTTTTCTCCATCCTTTATTGGGTAATTATCTAGGCTCTCTGAGTCATCTTCAGAGTCAAATGTTCAATTACTGTCACTGAAATTTTATAAAATTGCATAAACATCAATTACAAATCCTAAAAAAACAAATGACACTATAGCATATTTAAGATTAATTTATTTAAGTATGCATATCATATAAATTTTCTATCTCATAAAAATACACCCCATATTAAATAATTTTAAAGATACGTAATTACTTATATATAATGCTTTCGATCTAGTTCATTATCATAAATTCTTTGGTTCCTGAATTTTGTTTCCCCTCCTACTGCTGGATGCAGAATACAACAGCCCCCACAAGAAGGGGCAAAAAACAAAGGTACTAGGCTGACCAGTCTCAGTTACCATGGATGATGCCAAGATGCTCTCCACAGGCAGCACTATGAACATATTATGCAAATGTAAAGGGGAACGTAAGCAGAATGAGTGACCTTCAAGAGGCTTTTCACATAAAGTGTACTTCATTATCACTGAAGATTTAACCACTAACAAGTGTGGTCTAAGTTATTTAACTGTTTCTGAGCCCTTTGAGGTCATGTCAATATCCAGCTTCCAGTTTCCACTCTTGAAAATATTTCTCCATTGTGCGTCTAGATTTCAAGGTGCCCACATTCACAGTAGGTATGATTTTCTGGGGCTTCAGCCACTGAACAAAACGTTTCATCTCTAGGTAGCTGCTGTGTTCACTGTAAGGAATCCCTGCAACACAAAAGATAGTGCCTACTAAACATCAAACTAATAAAGAAAACTGCACACACCCAAAATAAAATAAAACAGAAAAAGAGAGAAATCTGAGTATTTTTGCCAAAAACTCCTTGGTGCAATTTTTGTGATAACAAAATTTGCTAGTATTTTTTACACATTGTTTTTCCTTTGTTCAGTCGTTAAGTTGTGCTCGATTCTGTGCGACCCCACGGACTGTAGCACGCCAGGATTCTCTATTCATGGGATTCTCCAGGAAAGAATACTGCAGTGGGTTGCCACGCCCTGCTCTAGGGTATCTTTCCAGGTGAGGCATCGAACCTATGTCTCCTGCCTTGGCAGGAGGATTCTTTACCACTGAGCCAGCAGGGAAGCCGTCTTTTACAAATAATAAAGATTAAAATTGCATAAACACTTTTGAACAGTAAAAAATGCTATTACTTTTCTACGTGGGCTTCCCTGTGGCTCAGATGGTAAAGAATCTGCCTGCCAATGAAGGAGAACTGGGTTCAATCCCTGGGTCTTTTCTACTTTTCTATGTAGATACTTAATAATATGCATTTCTATAGATTCTTATTTGTAAATGGATTCTTTCTTTTTCAACAATTCTTCCCTTAAGCACTTCGCCCAGCTACTGATTTCACGAAAATTCTGGAAGAAATATGAGTAAAACCTGAAGGGTAACAAGCACAAGATTCTTGATTTCCAGAGCAAGTAAGCAGATTCCTTCCCCAAATACTGTACACATAAAAAGGGAAAAGAAAAAAGATTAAGTATTCAAAATCTCATTATCTTCTTTCAGTTCAGTTAAGTTCAGTCGCTCAGTCGTGTCCAACTCTTTGCGACCCCATGAATCATAGCACTCCAGGCCTCCCTGTCCATCACCAACTCCCGGAGTTCACTCAAACTCATGTCCATCGAGTCAGTGATGCCATCCAGCCATCTCATTCTCTGTCGTCCCCTTCTCCTCCTGCCCCCAACCCTTCCCAGCATCAGAGTCTTTTCCAGTGAGTCAACTTGTCACAAGGTGGCCAAAGTATTGGAGTTTCAGCTTCAGCATCAGTCCTTCCAATGAACACCCAGGACTGATCTCCTTTAGAATGGACTGGTTGGATCTCCCTGCAGTCCAAGGAACTCTCAAGAGTCTTCTCCAGCACCACAGTTCAAAAGCATCAATTCTTCAGCGCTCAGCTTTCTTCACAGTCCAACTCTCACATGACCACGGGAAAAACCATAGCCTTGACTAGACGGACATTTGTTGGCAAAGTAACGTCTCTGCTTCTTAATATGCTATCTAGGTTGGTCATAACTTTCCTTCCAAGGAGTAAGCGTCTTTTAATTTCATGGCTGCAATCAGCATCTGCAGTGACTGTGGAGCCCAAAAACATAAAGTCTGACACTGTTTCCACTGTTTCCCCGTCTATTTCCCATGAAGTGATGGGACCAGATGCCATGATCTTTGTTTTCTGAATGTTGAGCTTCAAGCCAACCTTTTCACTCTCCTCTTTCACTTTCATCAAGAGGCTTTTGAGTTCCTCTTCACTTTCTGCCATAAGGGTAGTGTCATCTGCATATCTGAGGTTATTGATATTTCTCCCAGCAATCTTGATTCTAGCTTGTGCTTCTTCCAGCCCAGCGTTCCTCATGATGTACTCTGCATATAAGTTAAATAAGCAGGGTGACAATATACAACCTTGACATACTCCTTTTCCTATTTGGAACCAGTCTGTTGTTCCATGTCCAGTTCTAACTGTTGCTTCCTGACCTGCATACAGGTTTCTCAAAAGGCAGGTCAGGTAGTCTGGGATTCCCATCCCTTTCAGAATTTTCCACAGTTTATTGTGATCCACACAGTCAAAGGCTTTGGCATAGTCAATGAAGCAGAAATAGATGTTTCTCTGGAACTCTCCTGCTTTCTCCATGATCCAGCGGATGCTGGCAATTTGATCTCTGGTGCCTCTGCCTTTTCTAAAACCAGCTTGAACATCTGGAAGTTCACGGTTCACATATTGCTGAAGCCTGGCTTGGAGAATTGTGAGCATGACTTTACTAGCGTGTGAGATGAGTGCAATTGTGCGGTAGTTTGAGCATTCTTTGGCATTGCCTTTCTTTGGGATTGGAATGAAGACTGACCTTTTCCAGTCCTGTGGCCACTGGTGAGTTTTCCAAATTTGCTGGCATATTGACTACAGCACTTTCACAGCATCATCTTTCAGGATTTGAAATAGCTCCACTGGAATTCCATCACCTCCACTAGCTTTGTTTGTAGCGATGCTCTCTAAGGCCCATTTGACTTCACATTCCAAGATGTCTGGCTCCAGGTGAGTGATCACGCCATCGTGATTATCTTCGTCGTGCAGATCTTTTTTGTACAGTTCTTCTGTGTATTCTTGCCACCTCTTCTTAATATCTTCTGCTTCTGTTAGGTCCATACTATTTCTGTCCTTTATCGAGCCCATCTTTGCATGAAATGTTCCCTTGGTATCTCTAATTTTCTTGAAGAGATCTCTTGTTTTTCCTATTCTGTTGTTTTCCTCTATTTCTTTGCACTGATCGCTGAGGAAGGCTTTCTTATCTCTCCTTGCTATTCTTTGGAACTCTGCATTCAGATGCTTATATCGTTCCTTTTCTCCTTTGCTTTTCACTTCTCTTCTTTTCACAGCTATTTGTAAGGCCTCCTCAGACAGCCATTTTGCTTTTTTGCATTTCTTTTCCATGGGGATGGTCTTGGTCCCTGTCTCCTGTACAATGTCATGAACCTCAGTCCAGAGTTTATCAGGCACTCTATCTATCAGATCTAGTCCCTTAAATCTATTTCTTACTTCCATTGTATAATCATAAGGGATTTGATTTAGGTCATATCTGAATGGTCTAGTGGTTTTCCCTACTTTCTTCAATTTAAGTCTGAATTTGGCAATAAGCAGTTCATGATCTGAGCCACAGTCAGCTCCTGGTCTTGTTTTCGCTAACTGTATAGAGCTTCTCCATCTTTGGCTGCAAAGAATATAATCAGTCTCATTTTGGTGTTGACCATCTGGTGATGTCCATGTGTAGAGTCTTCTCTTGTGTTGTTGGAAGGGGGTGTTTGCTAGGACCAGTGCATTCTCTTGGCAAAACTCTATTAGCCTTTGCCCTGCTTCATTCCGTGCTCCAAGGCCAAATTTGCCTGTTCCTCCAGGTGTTTCTTGACTTCCTACTTTTGCATTCCAGTCCCCTATAATGAAAAGGACATCTTTTTTGGCTGTTAGTTCTAAAAGCTCTTGTAGGTCTTCATAGAACCGTTCAACTTTGGCTTTACTGGTTGGGGCATAGGCTTGGATTACTGTAATATCTTCTTTACTGAAGACCAAATACCACAGAGAAAGGGTCCTGGTTAGAGTAAACTAGGGTCCAAAAATGTCTCCATTGGCCATTATAGTCATAAGCCAACTTCTGGGGACAGAAATGGTTCGGTTCAGTTCAGTTCAGTTGCTCAGTCGTGTCCGACTCCTTGCGACCCCATGCATCACAGCACGCCAGGCCTCCCTGGCCATCACCAACTCCCGGAGTTCACTCAAACTCATGTCCATCGAGTCGGTGATGCCATCCAGCCATCTCATTCTCTGTCGTCCCCTTCTCCTCCTGCCCCCAATCCTTCCCAGCATCAGATTCTTTTCCAGTGAGTCAACTCGTCGCATGAGGTGGCCAAAGTATTGGAGTTTCAGCTTTAGCATCAGTCCTTCCAATGAACACCCAGGACTGATCTCCTCTAGAATGGAATGTACTCTAACGATGAAAAAACTGAAGTCAAGTCTGTAGCTCTTGCTGTCACCACGTCCATCACTGTCTTCCTATTCTCAGTGCCACAGCATCATTTAAAACACAGGGGTACCACCCACCTCTCCTTTCGAGTAGTATACTGGGTTGGCCAGAATAACGTCACTGATAACACACGTGGGCTCCTCGGTATTAGTCATTGTCTATTAGCTGCACTCCTTGAGTTTACAATGTACTAAAGATACAGGTTTAGAAAGTGAGGAGCAATTTTCACCTGTTAAATTCTTAAAGATACTTTGGTGCCTCTTTTTTTGTTAGATCTTAATTTTACTGCTTTTTTTTAAAAAAAAAATGTAAACGAATTACAAATATTAAGAGTAAAAGCAAAATGAATATACCATATATTGAAATGTTTCCTTTGGTTTGGGGAATAATATCTGCTAGACTAGTTAACTTGTTAGAATGCGTCCAACCTGTAGGTCGAAAAGCCAAAATCTGGTTGTATTTCCCACCACACTTCTTCAAGTGATTCTGTAAACCCTGTTAAAAAAAAAACACAAGATATTTATTTAATGGTCAGTGAAGATGGGCAATGTGGAATAAAACCAGAATGATTAAAATGTTGCGTCGGCACAGTTTTGGGGAGTCTTCAGTTGGTGAGCATTGGAAATACCTAGTGCTATGTTCCTCACCAGAAAATAAAATAAGTGAAAAAAAAAATTTTCCCCTTTACTTTTCTGAAGTTGTGTGTGTGTGTTTGTGTGTGCGTAGCTCAGTTGTGTCTGACTTTTTGCAACGCTTATTAGAGATATGATAGTAACACTGATAAATGTGAGTCCATACTCTCCAGGCATTTACACCAACAGAGGACTGACAGATGGATATAACGATGGAAATGACTTTATAACTGCATCATACTCAGCACAGACACACATTTTAAGATGCACAGTAGCTCTTTTCAAATGTTTACTCCTTTTCACACTTTATACATGTACTAGAATAACTGCAAAACTTCTCAGGCTACTGTAATTAGAAATAAAATGGTAATACATTTTGAGTAGAATAGAACTTTCCAGACTAAGGTTGTCACTAGTGAGGACATTAGGTAAGATTCTTAGAAAATCAATGACCAAGGTTCAACCTTCGAAAGATAAGAAAAACCCAGATAAAGGCAAAACGGCATGAGGGATATTAAAAAAAAAAACTAATACTTTTTGGCTAAAGACTAAACCCAGAGTGTCAAAGGCTTAGTGTAAATTTATAATAACATCCTAGTTTTATTTTATTCCTTGGAGAAGGAAATGGCAAGCCACTCCAGTATTCTTGCCTGGAGAATCCCAGGTACAGAGGAGCCTGGTGGGCTGCCGTCTATGGGGTCGCACAGAGTCGGACACGGCTGAAGTGACTTAGCAGTAGCAGTTTTATTTAAAACAATAAAAAACCTAAACAGTATGTAGTGTCATCTTGGATTTCTAGAAGTCTCCTTTTTCTTCTTTACCCATACATATAAACTACTGAATTTTAAAAAGATGCTGGCAGGAAGTTCTGAAGAAATTGTAAATACAAATCCACTCATCTACCTATTCATTCATCCAATAAGGATCTGTTCCAGGGGCTGATGTTCGAGTGGTCAGTGAGACAGAGCCTTCACCTTCTGGAAGCCTCCAGCACAAGGGGAAGACTTCAATAAACACCACTTTCTGAATCTTTTTCTTTTTTTTAACGGAAACAATGTGCCCTTTCTTTTGAAAACTCTCATCATCTATTACACCATCAGCACCCGGAACCTCAGACTGATCTCTTCAGAAAGGACTTATTTTTTAACAAACTCGTAGAAATGGAATAGCGAGGATTTGTCCCTAATTTCCTCTGTAAGTGGATGAAGAGTGCCACTTTCTCTGAATACTACCTTTTTTAAAAGTATGCCTATTTGGTAGAAGACAAACACATCATTGTGTTTCATTAAAAAATTTTTTTCTTCTTATTATCTAGAGGCTTATGACTTTATTGTGTTTATCAGACATTAATATTTCACTGGTAAATTAATAATAACCACTTGGTTTCTCTTTTATATCAAATAATGATCTTTTGCTAATTTACACACTTAACATTAAACAGTCATTTATCTTACCAACTACTATCCCTCCTCCAAAAAAAAAGTTTCAGTTACAGATACATAAGTTTTCATTACCATATCCCTGGCTCTGCAAATTTCCAGGTTTCTGTCTTGCTTAGTCTAGGATCTAGCTAATGTAATACTGTTTGCTTAATTACTAATCCTCTTCTCTTCCTGTCCTCACAAAGAAAATGACAGGAACCAGGTTTAGAGCAATTATACATGTAATATCATAAACGAAGAGTCTAACTTTCAAAAATAGGTCATCAAATTTATCCATTCTTATGTGTCTCTGTAAAAACACTCGGGAGAACTGAATCAGAAGTAATTTCTGCTTTTCGTGAAACAAATTAGAATTACCACAAAAACATCATTAACCTGTGCCACAAACAAAAACGTACGACATCATCATCTAAGCCAAGCACACAGAAAAGACTGCAACCACCACTAGTCATTCATTAACCACAGCCGGAGGACTACTATCATGAGGAATTTTATTACGATTTAGTCAGCATCAAGTCCCTGATCTATGACTTGTTCCTCTGTTTATTGGTAACCAGTTTGTGATAAAAATGCCTTCAGTAGATGCTACTAAAGTTATTTTTCAGTATGTAAGTTAATCATCTGTAACTAATGTTTTACCACATCCCATCAATCAGGGATGGTAGCCAATTACGTTCTTACGTATATGACCATACATATATGAACATATATGAACCTGGGTTGTTGAACGAGGTAGCATGAGTGCTATTATTTATAGCAAGGGTTTCCAACCCTGGGGTTTAATGTTTGATGATCTGAGGTAGAGCTGATGTAATAGTAACAGAGATAAAGCACCAAGAAATGTCATGTGCTTGAATCATCCCCAAACCATTCCCCTCCCACCTCCCAGTCTGTGGAAAAACGGTCTGCCACGAAACCAGTCTCTGGTGTCAAAAAGGTTGGGGAGCCCTGGTTTACAGTGTGTCTAAGTCTTTCAAGCCTGCCTTGGAAACCCTGACAATTGTACCATGTTTCCATGTTCACAAAAAAGTCATCATCTCTGATGCAATAAAACTATTGTGCCTAGTTTAAAAAATTGCTTTAAGTACTAACTAAAATGTAGCCTTACAGTAACCACCTGCTTCCGTTCCACCTGCGCTTTGAAGATATGAAATTGAAAAAAGAATATCATCATTATCACTTTAATGGAAGAAAGGGAAGGGCTACAGAAAAATACCAACAACATACAACAAATAATGGAAATAAGACAAAGATTTCAGATATTCGTTTTTGTTTTTCTTCAAAGCAGGTAACTCCCAGTTTTTGGTTTTTTTTTAAGCATACAGTGCAGTGGTTGTTGGTATAGTAACAAAGTTGTGTGACTATCATTGCTGTCTAATTCTAGAACATTTTCATCAATACCTCCACCTGCGCCCCCCCCTCCACCCTGTCGAAAGAAAACATTGTTCTCTTTAGCAGTTGCTCCCTATCTCCTCTCCTTCAAGCCCTGGAAACCACTAACCTACTTACTCTCTCCAGATTTACCTATTCTGGACATTACATATAAATGAAATCACAAAATATGTAGCTTTTTGTGTCTCTTTCTCTTGGAATCTTCTCAAGGCTTATTCATACAGTAGCATGAAACAGTAACTGATTTCTTTTTACAGCAGAATATTTCTGTTTTATGTATATAACACTTTTTTTTTATCCATTCATCATTTAATGGACACTGGAGCTGTTTCCAGTTTTATGGCTACTATGAACTATGCTGCCATGAACATCTGTGTAGAAGTTTTCGTGTGGACATTATGTTTTAATTCTCCTAGGCATATACCTAGGACTGCATTTACTGATCATATACTCACTCCATGCTTAACTTTTAAAGACATTAACAAATTGTTTTCTAAAGCAGCTCCACCACTTAACGGTCTTATTAGCAATACATGAAGTTCCAGTTTCTCCATATCCTCATCAACAATTGGCACTATCTTTCTTCCTACAGCTATCCCTGTGAGTGTAAAGTGGTATCTCACTGTGGTTTTGATTTAGTTCCCTGATTGCTAACAGTGCTGATCCCCTTTTTTTCATGTGCTTATTGGCTATCCATATACCTTCTCATTCATGCCTTAGCCCTCTGCTGCCTCTGGCTTCCTCCAACACTACTTCACTGAAATAGTCCTTGTGAACCTCATCTTTTCCTTATATGACCTCTCCACCGCACAAGGTACTCTTAAACATTCGTTCCTGAAAACTCTAGCCCCTTCACTTCCATAATATTCTGAGTCCCCTACCCGTTTTATCCCCTTAAATGGTACATTTGTTCAAATGAAACAAATTAAGCAAGAAATAAGACTGTAAGATAAAAATCATAAACATATGTTATACCCTCCTCAGGATATCAGTGTTCACTTTTTGATTAAACAACATTCTCATTAGCCTCCATGCAAACTGGATACCTCTCAAATGTAACATATGTTTGCAAAGTTGGCTTAAACACTAATGGACAACACTATGACTTGATTATCCTTGACATTTTTATGAATTACATACTCACGGAAATAGGTGCCAAAAGGATTTTATCATAATCTCATGAAAAGAGGAGAATTTCCTTACTCAAGGGATAGAACTAAAATACTAATTTTCCTTACACCATATCAGTGTTCTTATTTATGACAGATATAGTAATCAATACCTACTAAGCTATTTCAAAAGGCTCCATAAAATTGTTTAATTGTTTCATAAACATTATAACAAAATTAAAAATATACTTTTTGGTGTCATCATGTTAGGTTTGATGTATTCCTCTGCAAAGTGTCAAATGTTAGTAAAAGGAATGAATCTTAGTATCTGAATAAATCTGACAAACAAACCCCCATAAATTACAGGGAGGTCACATCATATGTATCTTAATTTATACCTCAGAACTAACACTAGAACTTTCTTTTAAAATACACTTCTACTATTTCATTTAATCCTCATATATATTTTTTCAACATATATCAATGGTATAGTGGCTTAATATTATACAGAATAGACCTGAAGAAAAGTAAGAATGCCTTAGAATTCTTCACGCATTTCCCCACTCATCCAGGAAGAAACGGAAAATAATCTTACAAACAGAAGGTCTGAATGACCAGAGAGATGCATACTTTTTTCTATTTTTGTTTCTTCCTTCCCTAGCTCCTAAACTCCTGGTGAGCATATGAATCACTCTATACAGCTACACCAAAAAAACTTAAAAACATTGCAAATTCCACTTAAAAGATTTTCTAGGGCAAACTTTACTTTGACTCCGTTGTAACTGAATTCCTCTACCTTAAATGCAAGTAAAATGGCATTCTAGTTTACAATCATCAGATTGCCTTTTCTAGTTCATCCTAAGACGTATCTCTTGCATACTTACTTTAAAATTAATTTGCATCATTGGGAGAAGGTGAACCAGTGAATTGCACATGTCTGTAGTGATGAGGGAATTGACTTCTGGTATACTGAAGCACTGTAATGTGTTGTATTTTTCTTTGGACATGCCTACTTTTGAACCTAGAACATCAGCAATGGCTACAGGAAAAGTTCAAAAATAGTAAGTTATAGTTCATGAGAAGATTAAATAACAACTTAATCAACTTTAAAACAAGAATTTACCAAATAGAAATTTAAAACAGTCATATGTTCGCAATAATATCTCAAAAAGGCTGAATAATTTTCTTGGTTAACCATGAAGAATAAATTGTGAGAAATACAAGAACTTATTTTTAAAGAACTAGTCATTCAAAATTGTAAAAGATGGATGGAAAGGGGTTGAGAGAGGGGGAAAAAATAAGGTTGCAGGAGTTAAAAACCTGACTTTATTGTTTTACATCTTAGTATTTGACATTATGGGACCAGAGTTAAGAAATGGAAAATACTTTGCAAAATAGTACCGTACTATCTAGAAAAATTACAGTTACATTTCCAGAAATCATTTAGGACAAAAACTAAACCTGTTCTCTAAAATAATTAATTGATAGTTATCATCAAAAAATGTAGTGAAACTATGCACTAGTCATCTCTCTGTCTGCTAAAATATTAATGTAGCATGGACTTTTGCTCTATAAATACTTTGTAGATATAAAGGCTACCATAAACATACTTATCAAATGTTTCCATTAAGTCTTTCAAAGTTTAAAGGAATTAAACTCTATCAAATTTTTCTTTAGCTTCAAAGGTAATACTGATCTGTTTCAGGAAATAAATATTGAGCACAAGAACGACGCCTGAAAAGGCTTTATGAAAAAAGAATCTGATCCTTGTAATAGAGTAATGTAAATTAGCTATAGCTATCACCCACCTAGGAAGATTTTCTCTTTTCCAATAGAGTAAGTGCCACAGACAACAAGAGCCCGTGGGTTTAGAGTTACAGTCTCAAAGGCAGTGTTGATGGCAAACTGGATAACCTCTTGCTGAGACGGAAAAGAGTATTCTGGGCTGCAATATCTGTAATATGTAAATACAGTCTTACTAAAAAAACAACAAGAAAGCCATAGCATTAAGTCGGATGTTATTTTACAAAAGAAGCTTTATCAAAATTACACACAATAGCAGTAGAGTGTATTAACACCACTGCAGTTACTTCTCCAGTGCCTGTGGTTAAAATATTTGTTAACAGATATTGATTATTTATGATGGAATTACACATTTTCAATATACCTTTTTCACTGTATTTCTTTTATCACTCTCAAATAAAGAAACTGCATTTTCTTCCTTCAAGAATATTTCTAGCTAGCTATTTCAGCTATGAATTGCAAACCTTAATATCTTTTTTTAACCCCAACCCCTATCAAAGAAAATACTACTGATAGGGATTATCTTTATGTTCTAAAGAATTCTGCTTTATCAAATATATATATTTTTAATAATGAAATGGCACATGAATTTGATGAAGTAGCATTAAATCAAATAGTTAATATTCACATGGTTGTTATTCTCTCTTAGGAGATACAGAAATATAGCAGATCTAGTTGTGTCTACCTCAATATAATAACACCCAATGAAAAATACTACTAATAGTATTAACCCTAACACTACTAGTTATAGATATCTGACATGAAAGTTCAGCACTTTTTCAGTAAAAAACTCATAAACATCAAAGAAACATACTCTTTGCTGGTCAGCTGTAAGAGTAGACAAAAAACTCCATCCTCTCTTCTATAAAAACCCATAAAGAAATTAAGAATGGTATGTAGACTAAAGTAACAATAAAAAGGTTTCTTTTAAGACATTATTTTCTTAATTTACCTAGTATTTCAGTACATATTAGCTATAGTGTTAGAAAACTGGATATGGAAGATTATCTCTTACTAAAATATGCCATCCAAACTCAGGTCTTATTGAGACAGACTGAAATAGTTAACATCATTTCTGAAAAACCGATGAGAGGTATTTTAACAATAATAAAAAGACAGGGATTAGATCTGACAGAGTGCCTGAAGAACTATGGACGGAGGTTCATGACACTGTACAGGAGACAGGGATCAAGACCATTCCCAAGAAAAAGAAATGCAAAAAGGCAAAATGGCTGTCTGAGGAGGACTTACAAAGAGCTGAGAAAAGAAGAGAAGTGAAAACCAAAGGAGAAAAGGAAAGGTATACCCATTTGAATGCAGAGTTCCAAAGAACAGCAAGAAGAAATAAAAATACCTTTCTCAGCAAGCAATGCAAAGAAATAGAGGAAAACAATAGAATGGGAAAGACTACAGATCTCTTCAAGAAAATAAGTGCTACCAAGGGAACATTTCATGCAAAGATGGGCACAATAAAGGACAGAAATAATATGGACCTAACAGAAGCAGAAGATAGTAAGAAGAGGTGGCAAGAATACACAGAAGAACTGTACAAAAAAGATCTCATGACCCAGATAATTACGATAGTGTGATCACTCACCTAGAGCCAGACATCCTGGAATGCAAAGTCAAGTGGGCCTTAGGAAGCATCACTAAGAACAAAGCTAGTGGAGGTGATGGAATTCCAGTTGAGCTATTTCAATCCTAAAAGATGAAGCTGTAAAAGTGCTACACTCAATATGCCATCAAATTTGGAAAACTCGGCAGTGACCACAGGACGGGAAAAGCTCAGTTTTCATTCTAATCCCAAAGAAAGGCAATGCCAAAGAATGCTCAAACTACCGCACAATTGCACTCATCTCACATGCTAGCAAAGTAATGCTCAAAATTCTCCAAGCCAGGCTTCAACAGTACGTGAACTGTGAACTTCCAGATGTTCAAGCTGGATTTAGAAAAGGCAGAGGAACCAGAGACCAAATTGCCAATATCTGTTGGATCATCAAAAAAGCAAGAGAATTCCAGGAAATCATCTATTTCTGCTTTATTGACTATGCCAAAGCCTTCGACTGTGTGGATCATGACAAACTGGAAAATTCTTCAAGAGATGAATTCAGACCACCTGACCGGCCTCTTGAGCAATCCCTATGCAGGTCAGCAAGCAATAGTTAGAACTGGACATGGAACAACAGACTGGTTCCAAATAGGGAAAGGAGTACGTCAAGGCTGTATATTGTCACCCTGCTTATTTAACTTATATGCAGAGTGCATCATAAGAAACACTGGGCTGGAAGAAGCACAAGCTGGAATCAAGGTTGCCGGGAGAAATATCAATAACCTCCAATATGCAGATGACACCACCCTTATGGCAGAAAGTGAAGAACTAAAGTGCCTCTTGATGAAAGTGAAAGAGGAGAGTGAAAAAGTTGGCTTAAAACTCAACATTCAGAAAACTAAGATCATGGCATCTACTCCCATCACTTCATGGCAATAGATGGGGAAACGATGGAAACAGTGAGAGACTTTATATTTTTCTGGGCTCCAAAATCACTGCAGATGGTGACTTCAGCCATGAAATTAAAAGACGCTTATTCCTTGAAAGAAAAGTTATGACCAACCTAGACAGCATGTTAAAAAGCAGAGACATTACTTTGCCAACAAAGGTCCATCTAGTGAAAGCTATGGTTTTTCCAGTAGTTATGTATGGATGTGAGAGTTGGACTATAAAGAAAGCTGAACGCAGAAGAATTGATGGTTTTGAACTGTGGTGTTGGAGAAGACTCTTGAGAGTCCCTTGGACAGCAAGGAGATCCATCCAGTGTATTCTAAAGGAAACCAGTCCTGAATATTCATTGGAAGGACTGA
The DNA here is from genome assembly GCF_049115385.1 of Moschus berezovskii. Classification (NCBI taxonomy): domain Eukaryota; kingdom Metazoa; phylum Chordata; class Mammalia; order Artiodactyla; family Moschidae; genus Moschus; species Moschus berezovskii. Next base: position 79,992,230 of record NC_142471.1, read on the forward strand.
TGCTGAAGCTGAAACTCCAATACTTTGGCCACCTGATGGGAAGAACTGACTCATTTGAAAAGACCCTGATGCTGGGTAAGATTGAAGGTGGGAGGAGAAGGGGACAACAGAGGATGAGATGGTTGGATGGCATCACCGACTCAATGGACATGAGTTTGAGTAAACTCCGGGAGTTGGTGATGGACAAGAAGGCCTGGTGTGCTGTAGTACATGGGGTCGCAAAGAGTCAGACACAACTGAGCGACTGAACTGAACTGAAAAAGACAATGGGGCTTCCCAGGTGGCGCTAGTAGTCAATAACCCCCATCCAAGGCAGGAGACATAAGAGACATGGGTTCTATCCTGGGTTGGGAAGATCCCCCTGGAGGAGGAAATGGCAACCCATCCCGGCATTCTTGCCTGGAGAATCCTATTAGTCAGAGGAGCCTCGTGGGCTACTGTCCATGGAGTAGCAAAGAGATAGACACAGCTGAAGCACCTTAGCGTGCATGCACTCAAAAAGACAATGGCTTATACTATTATGTTGATAGCACTTAGGAATTCAAGACTATTGCTTATAGATTAGCTTTCGGAGAAAGGAACAATGTAATTCTGAATATTCAGACACAGACCTCATTCTCTGTTTTCTTTTCTTCATAATCACACTTAATTGTTACACAGATACTTTAAAAGGATAACCTTAAAGGATGTTTTCCTAAAGTTTGCGCCCAAATTTCAAATTTCTCTTCCTTGTTTCAGCAACAAGATTCTCACATAAACCATATTTTCAAAGGGATATTATAAAAAAAAATGAGCTGGAGTCAATTAAGACATGTAATCCCAGATTTATCCTGTCTGGTTTTTTAACCATCTTTCTGATAAATACTTAAAATGATAATTGACAATAAGTCATCACTTTGATTACCTAAGCACAAGCTCAAATTATTCACAATATACAGGGAAATGCTGTCAGTAGAAAAAAGCAGCACACAAACAAAGCTTCTCTTACGTTGTATCTAAGTAAAGCGTGTGGACTTTCTGGCATGCAAGTCGAGAACGTTCCATGCTGGGGTCTGCTCTGAAGTCTCCCGTGTGTAGTATGACATGACCGTTAGGAAGATAAAAAAGGATCATGACAGCACCTGGACAGCTGAACACAAACATTTCAAAGGAATATTATTTACACAGATCAAAGCATCTAAAGAAAGAGTATTCATTTCAACATCAACAAGTTAACACACTTTATTAACTGACCACAATGATATAGCATTGTACTACAGAGAAGTGTAGCATTTTAACTTACAGGAATTTATGTCACACAGACACAAAATTGGTGTGCAGGAAAAGGTTAATTCAGCAGGCCAAGGCTGATAAAACTCCACACATCCTCAAGAAAGGCCTGTCTCTAGGACTAGTCCTTGGGAGATGAGTTTTGAGTCCTTGGAGCATTCTGCCTGCTAAGAGTGTTTTGGATGCCTCACCCACTGGGCCATGTGTTACTAGTTGACCCGATAGTTACTAACAGTGGTGAATACTTGTTTTTTGCTTTAGTGGACTGGAGTCTGAGTACCGAGGTCAGTCACATCGGTGCTAGAATTATACACTACTGAATTTTAATAAAATCCCTGGATACTAAGGCTCAGCTGAGCTTCCCTGCTTGGTCACAGGTCCCATGTGTTGTTAGGGCTTCCCTGGTGGCTCAGATGGTAAAGAATCTGCCTGCAATGCAGAAGACCCTGGTTCGATCCCTGGGTCAGGAAGATCCCCTGGAGAAGGGAATGGCAACCCACTCCAGTATTCTTGCCTGGAAAATCCTATGGACAGAGGAGCCTGGGGGGCTACAGACCATGGGGTTGCAAAGAGTCAGACACAACTGAGCGATCAAACAACAGCAAGAATGCCACTCTACTAGAAGAGGACGCCTGGAAGCTCAGACCTGGTTTCTCCTAAATTCACCCTCACTGGCCTTTTTCCCTTTGCTGATTTTAATGTGTCCGTTCACTGTGATAAGCTGTCACCACAAATAAAACAGCTTTTCTGTGTCCTGTTAGTCCTTCCAGTGAGCCTTGAGGTAGTCTTATGGACCCCTGACACAATGGGGTTTGGAAATTACTGCCAAAACACAGAGAACTTTTAAATTCTAGGAAAACACAGGACATAATTACAAACTTCCCTTTACTTCCCTGAACCCAAACCCACACCTCAGTGACTTCACTGGGCAATTGTATGAAACATTTAGGAAAGAAATAATTACAATTACTACATGACATATTTCAGAAAATAGAGAAGGGAATACTTCATGAGGCCAGTATTACTCTGATATCAAAGTAAGACAAAAGTATTATTTAAAAACACCTGTAGACAAATAGGCATTGTAAAAAAGACAAAATTCCTTAACAAAATATTAGCATATCAAATCCACCTATAAATTTTCAAGAAGGAAGACTAAGTGAAGCCTAAGTGGGGTTTATCTCAGTAATATAAGGCTGGTTTAAATTCATCTTTGTCATTTACCACATTAACATTATAGAGGAGAAAAATCATATTATAATCTCAATAGATGCCAAAGAAACATTTGACAAAATTCAACAGCCATTCGTCATCACAAACTTCCAGCAGAGGGGATTTTCCTCAAAACTGATAAAAGGCATCTATGAAAAACCTACTGCTAACGGCTGGAGAAGACTCTTGAGAGTCCCTTGGACTGCAAGGAGATCCAACCAGGCCATTCTAAAGGAGATCAATCCTGGGTGTTCATTGGAAGGACTGATGCTAAAGCTGAAACTCCAATACTTTGGCCACCTCATGCAACAAGTTGACTCACTGGAAAAGACTCTGATGCTGGGAAGGTTTGGGGGTGGGAGAAGGGGACGACAGAGAATGAGATGGCTGGATGGCATCACTGACTCTGTAGACATGAGTTTGAGTGAACTCCGGGAGTTGGTGATGGACAGGGAGGCCTGGCGTGCTGTGATTCATGGGGTCGCAAAGAGTCGGACATGACTGAACTGAACTGAACATCATACTGGTTCCAAATAGGAAAAGGAGTATGTCAAGGCTGTATATTGTCACCCTGCCTATTTAACTTATATGCAGAGTACATCATGAGGAACGCTGGGCTGGAAGAAGCACAAGCTGGTATCAAGATTGCTGGGAGAAATATCAATAACCTCAGATATGCAGATGACACGACCCTTACAGCAGTAAGTGAAGAGGAACTAAAAAGCCTCTTGATGAAAGTGAAAGAGGAGAGTGAAAAAGTTGGCTTAAAGCTCAACATTCAGAAAACTAAGATCATGGCATCTGGTCCCATCACTTCATGGGAAATAAGTGGGGAAACAGTGGAAACAATGTCAGACTTTATTTTTTTGGGCTCCAAAATCACTGCAGATGGTGATTGCAGCCATGAATTTAAAAGACGCTTATTCCTTGGAAGGAAAGTTATGACCAACCTAGATAGCATATTAAAAAGCAGAGATATTACTTTGCCAACCAAGGTCTGTCTAGTCCATGCTATGGTTTTTCCCGTGGTCATGTATGGATGTGAGAGTTGGACTGTGAAGAAAGCTGATCGCCGAAGGATTGATGCTTTTGAACTGTGGTGCTGGAGAAGACTCTTGCAAGTCCTTTGGACTGCAAGGAGGTCCAACCAGTCCATCCTAAAGGAGATCAGTCCTGGATGTTCATTGGAAGGACTGATGCTAAAGCTGAAACTCTAATAATTTGGCCACTTCATGCAAAGAGTTGACTCACTGGAAAAGACTCTGATGCTGTGAGGGATTGGGGGCAGGCGGAGAAGGGGACGACAGAGGATGAGATGGCTGGATGGTATCACTGACTCAATGGACACGAGTTTGAGTAAACTCCAGGAGTTGGTGATGGACAGCGAGGCCTGTCATGCTGTGATTCATGGGGTTGCAAAGAGCCAGACATGACTGAGCGACTGAACTGAACTGAACATCATACTTAATGGAGAAAGACTGAATACTTTCTTAAGATCAAGAACATGGGAACATGTCTGGTCTCACCACTTACATTGGACATTATCTGAAGGTCTAATCCAGTACAATAAATAAGAGAAAAAATACCACTCTAAATGGAAAGAAAGAAGAAAAACGAAATCATCTTTATTTCTGGATGTATGTGGAAAATTTTCAAGAATCTATTAATACAAAAAAACCTACAACAACTAATGATCAGGTTTAGCAAGGTCTCAGGATGCAAAGTCAAAAAACAAAAATCAGTTGTCCATCAAGAACTGAATGGATAAAATAATTGTATTATATCATTCAGTAGATACTATGTAGTAATAAAAAGGAACACATAAAAGCATGGATGAATCTCAAAAATACAACACGTGACAGAAGCCAGACACAAAACAGGAGTTACTATATGATTTCATTCAGATGAATCCCTAGTAAAGACAAATCTAACCCACAGTCACAGAAAACAAGGTTTTCTGAGTCCGAGTTGGCATTTGGGATTGACTGGGAAGGAACAAGGAAAACTGCTGTGGTAGGGAATATTTTCCATATTTTTATTGTGGTGGGAATTACATGGGTGTGTACTTTTGTCAAAATTCAACAAAGACTTAAAATAGGTCCATTTTATTTATGTAAATTACACCTCAATAAAGTTCACACAAAAAAAATCGGAACTGGAGTTGTTATAATTGGTGATTAAAAAAATAAACAGCAGCAAAGTTAGCAGATAAAATCTCACAGGCAATCTGAAAAAAAAAGCAGTGGCCTGGAATTTAGGAGACTTTGGTTTAGTCTTAATTTTAATTCTCTAGGTATCTATGATCTCTAAAGGTACATAAGGATAACATTCCACGGAAAGTGTAAAGACACGTAGCTGACTGACAGTTGTATTTTGGCACTGTGAATCCTGACAGTACTTAACATTAAAAAAAATGAGGTGAAAAAGAAAAAATTATTTCAAGAAGAAAATCTTTAGTATCAAAAACCTAAAGGATTTCTTAAAGGAAAAAAAAAAATCCTCTAGAATCTAAATGGAGTACCAGCTGTTAATTTATATAAGTGATATTAAAGAAAATGGCAAAAGGTTATCTCTTAAAGAACAGCAGCAATAGGTTAAAAGATTAAAAAAAATAGGATAGAGTGTCATATGTAAAGCACAGTAGTTGAAACTGTATTTAAAAAGGGTTAGAGAACACTTAAGAGAATCTCTCTATATTTAATTTTTGTTTCTTTATTGGGTGCATTTTGTTTTTTCAAAAGAAGAAACACGTTTTACTTGTTTTAAGAAATATCAAGCATAATAGTTTCAATAAAAAGTTCTTAAATAACCATGCAATATGTTTTCCTTTTGCATATTTAAAAACAGGTTGTCAGTAAGGTAACTTTAATACTTACTGATTGGCATCTAGCAAAATAACCTTGATACCATTCACTATACATTCAGTGTCTACTGGCAATGGATGAATATATTGTTCTTGTACGTGAAGCTTCCTCTTCAACAAATTGCCAGTTATCTGCAAAACAGGATGTGCTTATTGTTGATACATTAAAACACTAAACAAGTCTTTTATTTCATATCTACTTAAGAACTCATGCATCTTAATAATTTCCTTGTTCTCTCACTTTTATTCATGTAAACCTACCAGAATGCCAGGAAGAACTTTCTAAAATGACCGCATCACAACTTTGCTTAAACACTATCTCCGACTTCTCCCTCAAGTGTAAAAAGTCTATTACCCCAGCAAGGATGTATATTGTCACCTTGCTTATTTAACTTATATGCAGAGTACATCATGAGGAACGCTGGGCTGGAAGAAGCACAAGCTGGAATCAAGATTGCTGGGAGAAATATCAATAACCTCAGATATGCAGATGACACTACCCTTATGGCAGAAAGTGAAGAGGAACTCAAAAGCCTCTTGATGAAAGTGAAAGAGGAGAGTGAAAAGGTTGGCTTGAAGCTCAACATTCAGAAAACAAAGATCATGGCATCTGGTCCCATTACTTCATGGGAAATAGATGGAAAAACTGTGGAAACAGTGTCAGACTTTATTTTTTTGGGCTCCAAAATCACTGCAGATGCTGATTGCAGCCATGAAATTAAAAGACGCTTACTCCTTGGAAGGAAAGTTATGACCAACCTTGATAGTATATTAAAAAGCAGAGACATTACTTTGCCAACAAAGGTCCGTCTAGTCAAGGCAATGGTTTTTCCCGTGGTCATGAATGGATGTGAGAGTTGGACTGTGAAGAAAGCTGATTGCCGAAGAATCGATGCTTTTGAACTGTGGTGTTGGAGAAGACTCTTGAGAGTCCCTTATACTGCAAGGAGATCCAACCAGTCCATTCTAAAGGAGATCAATCCTGGATGTTCTTTGGAAGGACTGATGCTGAAGCTGAAATTGCAATACTTTGGCCACCTCATGCGACGAGTTGACTCACTGGAAAAGACTCTGATGCTGGGAAAGGTTGGGGGCGGGAGGAGAAGGGGACGACTGAGAATGAGATGGCTGGATGGCATCACCGACTCTGTGGACATGAGTTTGAGTGTACTCCGGGAGTTGGTGATGGACAGGGAGGCCTGGCGTGCTGTGATTCATGGGGTCGCGGAGAGTCGGTCACGACTGAGCAACTGAACTGAACTGAACTGAACTGAACCCCAGCATGACACAGAGAAGCCTTCATGATTTGGCCCCTAACAGTTTTATTACTGTTATTCCTTAGGTTGTTTTTAGCAACTGAAGTTCCTGGAATGGCTATACTTCTCAGGTGTCTGTTCCTTTACACATATTCCTCTCTACCTGGAAGGCTCTCTTCTCTTTCTTTTCCCTGGATCTGGAATCAGACAGACCTGTGTTCAAATTTTGTGTCTGTCATTACTAGCTCTGTGACTTGAGCATGCTACTTAACCGCTCTAAGCCTCAGTCGCTTCACTAATAAAAAGAGGATAATTGAAGAATACTTGAGGATTAAATAAAATTCTAGCCAAAGTCCTTAGTAGTACACATTAAAATGCTTACCTTTTAATAATTAGTTCAAGGTGTCTCTTTCACCATGAAACTTTTTCTAAGCTTAGCCTGTTGCTGCTGCTGCTGCTAAGTCGCTTCAGTCGTGTCCGACTCTGTGCGACCCCATAAACAGCAGCCCACCAGGCTCCGCCGTCCCTGGGATTCTCCAGGCAAGAACACTGGAGTGGGTTGCCATTTCCTTCTCCAATGCATGAAAGTGAAAGTGAAGTCGCTCAGTCGTGTCTGACTCTTAGTGACCCCAGGTACTGCAGCCCACCATCCATGGGATTCTCCAGGAAAGAGTACTGGAGTGGGGAACCTTCACCTAGGACACAGTAAAGCCCCTGACTTCTCCCTACTTCTAGGCATTCTGTTTACTTTTCTACTACAAATAGAGAGCCCACAGGAGTACTGTTGAATATGTAGGCTGTAAGCTCCCTGAAGTTAGGTATTTTGCCATGAGTATCTTTTTAGGCATTCAGTAAATATTTACTGAATGAAACGTGTTTCAGTACATCATGAACTAGCTTATCTTTGTCTCCATAAAATAAAGCATATTTTAAAAAATCTAGAGCAACTATCGAAAGTAACTCATTTGATTTTAGAGTCTCAATGTGGAATCTGCATTTTTTATATATTTTCTAGAAAAATGATCTTACAATTTTAATTATTTTTTAACCAGACTGCTTAGAAATTCACTGCATTCCATAAACTCAGAATTTAGAATACTAGAACTTACCTGACTACAATAAATGGGAAACGTGAAGTTTTTAGACAATCCAGCATAATGATCAGAATGGAAATGAGTGAGAAAATAGGCAGTGCAACCTTCAACCCATCCATACTGAAAGGCATCGACTGTAAAGCCAGTTCCTACAATGAAAACACCAAAGCAGCCGCTTTAGCAAGAGTGAAGTAAAAGTTACCCAATTTGCTTATATAGCAAACCGTCTTACATCTTTACATCTCATGTCCAACTTAACGATTTAAAAACCTACGCCACATAAATTCACCAAAGGATGATCCTAGAGATGAAAATGAGTCTTGTAAGTTTACGCTAAATATACCCAGTATAGTATTTTTTAAGAATAACTTTGCCAAAAAAAAAAAAAAAAGTACTAAGCTACCAGTTATTTGGCTAGCTGAATATTTTCATGATACTTACTAGGCACCTAAAAATCCTTTACTTCTGTGAAACAGCAAAAGGAGAATGCTGTCTTTCTTCTAAAACATGAAATCTCAATGGGGGTGACACTGACCTGCTTCTGGCAGGAGAAAAATGGTTGATGACCCAAATGATCTCATTGGCCCTCCAAAGAGTCACAGAACAACAACAGGTAAACAGATATCGGTAGAATTTGAATTTCATTGTGGGAGGTGGGGAGGAGAAAGGGAAATGAGAGAAAAAAAAAAGTCTAAAAAGGCTCCCTAGAGCAGCAATTATGAAAAAAAAAAAAGACTGAGCTGTTCTAAAATATGCAGGCAAATAAGCATACCTCCACAATTCTACAGAGGCCTATCCACACATGGCCCACTAGTTCTGGGCTCACTTTAAATATACAAATTTAATCAAAATGTGCATAAATACTTTTCTTTACATAAATATTTTGAGAAAATTATACATCTATAGTCTCAAAATGGCAGCCCACTCCAGTGTTCTTGCCTGGAGAATCTCAGAGACGGTGGAGCCTGGTGGGCTACCATCTATGGGGTCGCACAGAGTTGGACACGATTGAAGTGACTTAGCAGCAGCAGCAGTATCAAAAAAGCACATTAAAGAATCTTCCTGAAACCAAGTGCATTTTGGCAGTTTTATATTCTTTTCAGAAGGTTACCTGGTTTCTTCAATAATAAAATTCATTTTACTATATATTTTTCTATTAGCTCTTCTATGAAGGCACAAGAAATTAAAAAATATGAAAAGATTACAAAACTAAGTTATGATACGGTTTAAAAATGATTAGCATTTATTATGACCTGTATAACCCATGACATTTTCCTTCTTTGAAGCTTTTTAGTACTTTGCATTTTTCTTCAGGTCTTAGAGGCTATTACTATGGTTACTTACAGAAATCCTTTCCTTCCTCTGTATTAAGCTGATCTGTACTAATTTTTGTTAAATCTGTAATATCTATATAACTAGTACAGTATCTTGTATATGGTGGTGGTGTTAGTCACTCAGTTGTGTCCAGCTCTTTGCGACCCCATGGACTGTAGCCCGCCAGGCTCCTCTGTCCATGGAATTCTCCAGGCAAGAATACTGGAGTGGGTTGCCATTCCCTTCTCCAGGGGATCTTCCTGACCCAGGGATCGAACCTGGGTCTCCCACATTGAAGGCAGATTCTGTACTGTCTGAGTCACCAGGGAAGCCCCATTTTGTATAAAGAATATGTTTAATAGAAGTTTGCTGAACTAAACGGACCAAAAAAAGATTAAATAGGCAAAAAAAAAAATCTGTGACAGGTCAATGAGGTATAAAAAATGAGGGAAACATAAAAAATTGTTTCACATGCACACATGAGCAATGAACATGAAGTTTAAAGAAGTTGCGTCTTTGTAGATATATTAAGCATTGATACTTCGACTTACCAGGTATTTTCTTATAGAATGGACATGTCTTTTTCCTTAATTCTCCTGCATTAGACGACTCTGAGATTTTCGTGTTTTCTCTCTGCACCTGGCCATGAGCTGATTTTATGAAGGCTTTGTCTTTACTTAAATTGACTGTTCCAGATACTGTCTTCTTAGGGTGACCTGGATTCTTCTGACGTCCTCCTTCCTGCAATGAATCTGACTTTTTAAGTCTCTTTCTTTGACGCTGTGACCCCTTATCAGAAAGTTCCACAGAGGGCTGACTTTCACTTAAATTCTTTGCCTCTAATTCTAAATCACTTAAAGATTTTTCTGCTTTCCTCTTGCGCTGCTGGGACCTCTTTTCATTAGGACTTACTGCTGTATTGACGTTCATCCCTTCTAATGAACTTTCCTCCAGCAATTTCTCTTTTCTTTTGGGTGGCAGTCCAAAATACACACCTATATCCATCTGCTTCATTACCTTAGTAGAAGGCTGTGTTACATGACACTTATGGCCAGAAGGCAACATTTTCGAAGGCTTAGCAACAGTAGGTGTACTAGAAAATGTTTCTGAATTTAAAACTGGAACTTTATTGTCCAGCATACCATCTAATGCCTTTCTGCAGAAACATGTTGAATTTGCATTGTTCTTAGCATTGGAATTCTTATTTGATAATTCTCTAGTTTTACTTTGGGCTGGGTGGAAAGAATGACACCCTCCTCCCTGGTTTTCAAAAGGTTTTGACATTTTACTCTTAAGTAATGGAAGAGAATTTTGATTGTAAACAGCTGATTCTTCAATCACCTGTTTCTCTTTATTTGATTGAGATGAGTGAAATCCTGGCTCATCAGGTTTTGCTTTAGAGGCTTGGTAACTAGAAGTAAACCTCTCTGCTAATGCAGGTGGAAGCAACATAAAATCATCATCAGTATATGCTGGATGACCATGTGAAACAATTCTCTTATTTTGGAAAGTAAGTTGAGATGCATCATTAAGAGAGTTGCATTCATACAATTCTTCATTGTATTTATCCTGCGTTAAGAAGCTATCCACTTCGGGGCAGGCCTCCTGGTCCTTCATTAAGGGGTCATACCGTTTTTTAAACAAAGTGGAACTGCTGTCATCTTCTTCTCGGTTGTCCTCTTTAGAGCTTTCCATGAAAAATGGTTCCTGTTGTGAATCATCCAGTTCATTATATGCATCGTAAGTTTCTTCATCACTTTGAAGTGGAGAATAGGAGATTTCACAGTTGCTAAAGTCATTTTCTGGCAACGGCAAATTTCTGTGTTCTGGGTTGTTTTGGCTGTCTAATTCTTCAGCAAGAGGCAAACCAACTCTTACCAGTTTGTCACTGTTAACACGTCCCGTAAATTGTGGGACTTGTTGGGAAGTTTGGATATGTATCGAAGAGGAAATCTTTTTATCGGTTTCAGTTGGAGACTGAGAGCTTTTCAGACATTGGGTCACTAACAAGGGATCAGGTGAAACATTTTTTAAGTTTTCTGTTTGTTTCTGATGTAGAGACCATCTTTCCTCAAGGCTACAAAGAAAGTCTGAATTAGTCTCACTGAAACTCCGACTTGACCCATGGGAAGGATCCCTGAGAGGACTATTACCAGCCCTGCTTTGAGCTAGCAGAAGATGAGTGTATCTCTGGTAATGAGAAGGAATTGTTGAGGAACACTGAAGGCCATCAGGACACTCTGAAAATTTTAATAAAGAAAAAAGTGTTACTGGATCAAAGCACAGACTAAGCTTTGACAGTATCAGCACTATAAATTAACAGGTAAGTGGTTTTACAGCCCTACTTTGCAGCCTTAGGACAACAGCTATCTTTATACCAACAAAAAGTCTACACACAATTATCAGTAATCAAGTATGGTTTTACAAGGTGCTAGTTACTATTTTTAAATCAAATATTCTTCTAAGTTTCCTTTCAAATACTCTTTTATTGGAAAAAAAAAGTTAAGACTAACACCTTTTTCTCCCCACTAAAAACTTTCACAAAGATGAGCTCCTCCAAAATGCATGTCATGCTTGCACGAGAAATCGATCCCATCAGTTTCACTACATCTCTATTGCTCAGGCAAAAAAAGAGTAGAGAAAGCTGGTATGTCTGTATCATAAGTTTAAAATTCCACAGACTAAAATTCTACTCCAATTTTTGTGTTATCAGGCAACACAGAGGTATGACAACTGCAGTAGCAAACTAGGTTCCATTATTTAATAGTCACCCTGTATACAAAAACAATAATCGCAATCTTAATCAGAGCTGTCCATACACTAAACATTTTAGATTCTATTGTAAGATTTGCAATTAAATTTGATAAATTGGCTAATAATAAGGCTTACGTAATCTGGAAACTTCCCTGTCATACTATAATGATTGAGCAACAAGATGGAAACCATCTTGGCACAACCTCCCCCTTGTATGTCACTTTCCAGGCCTATCAAAAAATGACTCCCTCCACCTCCAAAGGGCCAGCCTTGTGGCTCACCTGGTAAAGAATTCGCCTGCAATGTGGGAGACCTGAGTTCCATCCCTAGGGTGGGAAGATGCCCTGGAGAAGGGAAAGGCGACCCACTCCAGTATTCTGGCCTGGAGAATTCTATGGACTGTATAGTCCATGAGGTCACAAAGAGTCAGACATGACTGAGCGACTTTCAAGTCCAAAAAAGATATTATATTAAATTGGAAGACTTCATTGCTTAAAACTTAAAACTACCTCATAAAAGTAAATGTTAAAGAACTCAAGAACAATCCACCTGAGATTCTGTTCAAAGGAGTTTATCAGTGAAAAGCAAAGAGAAAAATCTCTTTGAGGTGGCTTCATCTGTAAGACATTTCACCCTGAGGGGCTCATTATGGGACTTCAATTTCTGATTTTCAAGCCACTGAAAATCAAATTACTAGCATTTGTTGAGGCTTTCACTTTTACAGGAAAGGCTAGTGCCAGGTGTTTTTTTTGTTGTTGTTGTTATTTTGCATCTCTGCAGTACTTTGAAATGAGAACTAGAGGTTAATAATAAATGTCTTTTGAATCATAGTTAACATGAAAGCCATATTGAATATTACTTTTATTTTACTGAATTTCAATTCTTTTGAGATTTAAAATTTTACATATGGTATATAACTTTAAAATATACAAAACAAATCATTAATAACAACTCATTCTCCATATACTATAAGTAGGATTTTCTACATATTAAACATGACATTTACTATATAGTTTAAAAGATAACAAAAACATAATATTACTTCAGTTCTCATTTGGCACAATTTTGTTTACTAGAATCTTAATAAACTAACACTCTTCCTAGTTCTTCTTTCTGTACATTAAGAAGAATGTACAGCATTCTTGACTTCAAGAATCCTGTGGACTACATTCATGATTCTCTAAAAGTCTGTTTCATAAAAGATAAAATGGGCAAATTGTTCAGCTTTTAAGAACACTAAGTGCAGACTGCCGGGAGAAATATCAATAACCTCAGATATGCAGATGACACCACCCTTATGGCAGAAAGTGAAGAGGAACTCAAAAGCCTCAAAGTGAAAGAGGAGAGTGAAAAGGGTGGCTTGAAGCTCAACATTCAGAAAACAAAGATCCCATCACTTCATGGGAAATAGATGGCGAAACAGTGTCAGACTTTATTTTGGGGGGCTCCAAAATCACTGCAGATGCTGACTGCAGCCATGAAATTAAAAGACGCTTACTCCTTGGAAGGAAAGTTATGTCGAACCTAGATAGCATACTAAAAAGCAGAGACATTACTTTGCCAACCAAGGTCCATCTAGTCAAAGTTATGGTTTTTCCCGTAGTCATGTATGGATGTGAGAGTTGGACTGTGAAGAAAGCTGATCGCCGAAGAATTGATGCTTTTGAACTGTGGTGCTGGGGAAGACTGCAAGGAGATCCAACCAGTCCATTCTAAAGGAGATCAATCCTGGCGTTCATTGGAAGGACTGATGCTAAAGCTGAAACTCCAATACTTTGGCTACCTCATGCGACAAGTTGACTCACTGGAAAAGACTCTGATGCTGGGAGGGATTGGGGGCGGGAGGAGACAGGGACGACAGAGAATGAGATGGCTGGTTGGCATCACCAACTCGATGGACATGCATTTGAGTGAACTCCGGGAGCTGGTGATGGACAGGGAGGCCTAGTGTGCTGTGATTCATGGGGTCGCAAAGAGCTGGACATGACTGAACGACTGAACTGACTGACTGACTCAAGTGCTCAGATGGTAAAGAGTCTGCCTGCAGTGAGGAAGACCCGGGTTCTATCCCTGGGTCAGGAAGATCTCCTGGCCAAGGAAATGGCAACCCACTCCATTATTCTTGCCTGGGAAATCCCATGGACAGAGGAGCCTGGCAGGCTACATCCATGGGATTGAAGAGTTGTAAACGACTAAGCAACTTCACTTTACCTCTGTTCTGTTCAGTCGCTCAGTCATGCCCGACTCTTTGCGACCCCGTGGACTGTAGCCTACCAGGCCTCTCCATCCATGGGATTCTCCAGGCAAGAATACTGGAGTGGGTTACCATTTCCTTCTCCAGGGGATCTTCCCAACTGGATATCAATTGCTGTTCTTTAGTCACTAAGTTGAGAAGAGCATGGCAACCCACTCCAGTATTTTTGCCTGGAGAATCCCTATGGACAGAGGAGCCTGGAGGGCTGCAGAGTCTGGGATTGGAAAGGTTTGGACAGGACTGAGTGACTAAGCACAGCACAGTCACTAAGTCATGTCTGACTCTGCGACCCCAGGGACTGTAGCCCCCCAGGCTCCTCTGTCCATGGGATTTCCCAGGCAAGAATACCAGAGTGGATTGCCATTTCCTTCTCCAGATCTTGCCAACCCAGGGATTGAACCCATGTCTTCTGCATAGGCAGGTGGATTCTTTTACCACTGTGCTACCTGGGAAGCCCATTAGAGGTCAACACCACCTACCTTATGCAGGTGAAAGTAGCCTAATATGTGCTCAATTAGCATTTATGAAAAATCACAGGTGTTTTGGAACTCTTATGAAATAATAAAATGCATTAAAACTTTCTTTTTTGACCACGGGTTATAGGATCTTAGTTCTTGAACCAGGAATTGAACCTGTTCCACATGCAGTGGAAGAAAGGAGCCCAATCCACTCACCACCAGGGAATTCCCCATTCAAACTGTTTTCAGGTTTGCAACAGTCTCTACAGTTATACCAATGACTAGTATCTTTTTGCCCTCACAGGAAGGAACAATGCATTATCTCCTTTCCTTCAAAGGTGAGTCTGTAAGAATGGGTTACAAGTCATTCTTAGAGTATCTCATCTCACTTCCAGTTTACTACTTATCTGGTTTCCTTCCTTCCTTCCAGATTGATAAGTCTGGCCTCATGCAGGTCTTGTTGACTATTTCGAGTCCACTGTCTTTTTTGGAATCTTACCTGTTCCGGAGACTGGTGTGGAATCCAAACACTCAAAAACATGCCATCGAGGTGTTTGACCTAGCAAGGAGGAAAAAGGCATCTGGCAGTTGGGACAGTACCCATCATAAACCGGCCGTGTCTTTGGAGACACGTGTTTGTTTTTGTGAGTCTTACAGCGCTTTTCTGGAGTGGCCTCCGTGTCTTGGCACTGTTGAATACCATCTCCACAAATGGAGTTCTGACTGGAAGCTACAGAAGTCTGACTGTCTGTTTCTCTAAGGCACGTTTCCGGGGTCTTGACCTTCTTTTTAGTTTGTACAGTCCTTTTTTTATTTCTATTTCGTTTTGACTGGTGTTGTCCATCTGTTGCTTTTTCAACAGATTCTGGAATATTCTCAGAGCAATTATTTGGATGTACTCGTTTTGGTTTTCTTTTGGATTTGTATTCCCAGATGTCTTCTTCCAAAAAACCATCTTCTAACATGGCAAAATGATTCTGATCATTAAAAAAGCACTAATCTTAAGCAAATTGACAGTCTGTTTCTTGTTACAAAATTATTAAAGGGAATTTTGCTGAGGAAAAAAAAGTAACAAAAAACTAACTTGATGGGACTCTAAAGCTCTGGTAATGAATATATTGGCAAACTTCAAACCTTATACCTAAGAACACTGTGGTGATCCATTTATAGCACAGTAAAATTAACAGGGATAGCATCTGAGTTTTCCATTGTGTATACTTCATTCAGGTCTCTTGGCTTTTTCCAGGACTTGATTCATAAAAATAAGAATCAGTAATACTTTGAATACCAAGCCCTAATGGAAATCATAGGTTTAACAGGCTAATTTTAGAGGGAGCTTTGTAAAATCCTTATAAAGCTCCTGTCAATTCTTTTTCAGCTGGACAGCTGTCCAAATCACCTATCCAAGCACAGTCCCTAGGCAACTGACTCAGCAGGTGTTCCAAATACTTAATGACTACTTCAGCTTGCTAGTAACTCTGCTGCTGCTGCTGCTAAGTCACTTCCGTCGTGTCCGACTCTGTGTGACCCCATAGATAGTCACACCATAATCAAATGTGTGTGATTGGCAAAAGAAAAGTAATCGCCCTTATCCGTGACTCCAGGACATTCAACAACTTCGGTTTCCTGGGTCAGTCCAGTATCTTCCTCCAGCGGCAATGAACAAAGGCTGCACAGTGAACAAACAAAATTCAAGTACGTGAAGTTGTACCTGCACCGAGGCCACCCACACGCCTAAGATCGCAGAGGTGATCTGCCTGCAAGTGATCAGCTTTCTTTCCCACCCAGCCTCAAAAACCAAGGTTCACCTGCCGATGACACCCACCGGCTCGACCTCCTGTTTGGGCATTAGAGGCGGCAAGGCCAGCGGAGGGGCCCTCGTTCCCCTCCCCACCCGCAGGGCTGGGAGTGAGGGAGCTGCCGACACAGCCCGCCCCGCAAAAGCCGTCGGTGCCCCGGCCCTCTTCTGAGGGCGGACGCCGGGCCCTCAGGGACCCGCGCAGGCGCCCGCCTGCCGCCCCGCGAGGAGCTGCGGCCGCGGCCGCTCCTCCCGGCGCGCCTCGCCCGCCGGGTGCCCGCGTTCGCTCCTGCACTGTCACGGCACTGCCTGCTAATAAAACGCAGCGTTGGTGTATAAGCCAAGCCACTGGCTAGTCCCTCCCAACTTAAAAAAGCCTGTTCTTTACCTTTCACGTCGTGGCGGGAACAGCGTCCCGTGACCAACGCTGTGTCGAATCTGCTGTTCCCGCTCTAAAAGGGGAACTTTGAAAAGGAAAAAAAAAATTGGGGCCCTTTAAGGCCTACAGATGTATTTTGTTTTATTTTAGTTCTAAAACCTGCTAATTTCCAAACGGAAGGAGGGGACTTGTTCTCTGGGGGCTCCTAGAACGCCGGCCCGGGAGCCTTCTCCGTGTCGAATCCGGCGTCCTGAACGTCCAGGCTCCCCTGGGGCGAGGAGGCTCAGCGGGGCGGGGTAGCTCGGGAAGGCAGTTTAATTACGGGCCCGGGAGTTGCGCCGATTTACACCTCAGGCTTTGAACAAAGTGCCGTTAGCGTGGAGTGGGGCTGGTGGAAGGGGAGGCGAATGTGCGGTTTGGAAACCAAAGAACAATAAGCGTTCCCTCTCTCTCTCTCCACACGAGCCAGTTGCGCGGGCTGCGCGGCCGCCCCTGGGCCGTCCGGAGAGAACATGGCGGCGCCCGGAGCCCGGAGCCGCAGCCTCGCGGGCCTGCTCCCGGCTCAGACCTCGCTGGAGTACGCCCTGCTCGACGCCGTGACCCAGGAGGAGAAGGACGGCCTGGTCTACCAGTATCTGCAGAAGGTGGACGGCTGGGAGCAGGACTTGTCGGTGCCCGAGTTTCCGGAAGGTGAGGGGCTGGCTTCGGGGTGGGACCCTCCGGAACCTCCCCTTTCTCGCCGACCGCGCCCTCCCCTGAAGCGGTGGGCCAGGCGGCTGTGCAGCCGAGCCGCGGAGAGACGCCTCGCCGGGCGGAGACTCTGTCCCCAGGCGGCAGCGAACGAGGGTTTGTGGAGGGCGGGAACCTGCATCTTCTCTATCCTCCGTCTCTGCCCGGGCCTTGGGTTAACTCAGTACAGCGAGTTAAGGTTTTGTGGCCCCCGTTGGCAGTGATTCCAGGGCCCACGCCATCCTGTCCTTTCAGTCTGGTTGCCCATCATCATCATCATATTTGTGTATCATCCAGGCTACGGATCACTTGTGGGCCACACAGAGTCCTAAACACAAAGTATTTGTTATTTAATCTTTGCGAACCACCGAGGTGGACTTATTGCGTGGGTGCTTAGTCACTCTGCCGTGTCCAACTCTTTGCAGCCTCATGGACTGCAGCCTGCCAGGCTCCTCTGTCCTTGAGGATTCTCCAGGCAAGAATACCGGAGTGGGCTGTCATGCCCTCCTCCAGGGTGTCGTCCCAACACAGGGATTGAACACAGGTGTCCTGCGTTGCAGGTGGATTCTGAGCCACCAGACAATCCCGAGGTGGTCTTGTCAGCTCTGTTTTACAGTTGGGAAACTGAGGCCCGGGAACAGAGTCGTTTGCCTAGGGCCTCGCCGAAGTTGGATTATATAGGCGCTGCCTCCCATGTCGGCCGGTTTCTTAACTGGGCCACACTCCTTTCAAAGTTGTAAAACTTGTCATTTTAAAAACCTAAATCAACTACGGCCCATCTCCAGGTTTGAATCCTGTTGCTGTCAATGTTTGGAGCATGAGAGAACTGATATTCCCAGCAGTGCTGTTTGTGAAGCTCGTCTTGCTATGATAAACGAAACTGAACTTTACCTTCTTTGGTTGGGACTGGCATTGTTTTGCCTGATGGTGTTGGCATGTCTCCTGGCATGACACTGAAACCACATGTATAGTTAATTGGTTGGCTGTGGCAGGGTTCAGTGTCTCATGGGAGGTCTGTTGGAACCCTGCCTCTGATGACAGCCTCGTGTCTTTCCAAGCCTTTTGCTCTGGCCTGCAGAAGTGCTTGTTTTTTTCTGTTATTAATCCTATACTGGACTTGAATTATTGTAGAGTTCTGTCCAAGGAATTGGGTGCATTAGTGCTTATTCTATTCAAGAAACTTTAAAAGTTTATATACATGTTGTTGTTGTTCGGTTGCTAACTCTTGTTGAACTCTTTGGGACCCTATGAACTGCAGCGTGCCAGGCTTCCCTGTCCTTCACTATCTCCTGGAGTTTGCCCAGACTCATATCTGTTGAGTTGGTGATGCTATCTAACCATCTCATCCTCTGCCACCTGCTTCTCCTTTTGCCTTCAGTCTTTCCCAGGATCAGGGTCTTTTCTAACGAGTCGGCTTTTCGCATCAGATGGCCAAAGTATTGGAGCTTCAGCTTCAGTATCAGTCCTTCCAATGAATATTCAGGGTTGATTTCCTTTAGGACTGACTGGTTTGATCTCTTTGCAGTCCAAGGGGCTCTCAAGAATCTTCTACAGCACCACAGTTCTGAAGCATCAATTCTCTCAGCTTTCTTTATGGTTCAACTCTCACATCCATACTTGAGTACTGGAAAAACCATAGCTTTGACTGTACAGACCTTTGCTGGCAAAGTGGTATCTTTGCTTTTAATACACTGTCTAGGTTTGTCATAGCATTCCTTCCAAGGAGCCTGCGTCTTTTAATTTCATGGTTTCAGTCACTCTCCACGGTGATTTTGGAGCCCAAGAAAAGAAAATCTGTCACTACTTCCACTTTCCCCTCTTCTATTTGCCATGAAGTGATGGGCCTGGATGCCATGATGTTAGGCCAACTTTTTCACTCCTCTTTCACCCTCATCAAGAGACTCTTTAGTTCCTCTTCATTTTCTACCTTTAAAGTGGTATCATCTGCGTATCTAAGGTTGTTGGTACTTCTCCGAGCAGTCTTGATTCCAGCGTGTGCTTCATCCAGCCCAGCATTTGAAAAGATGTACTCTGCATACAAGATACGTAAACAGGATGAAAGTATACAGTCTTGTCATACTCTTTTCCAAATTTTGAACCCATCAGTTGTTCCATATGAGGTTCTAACTGTTGGTTCTTGACCTGCACACGAGTTTCTCAGGAGACAGGTAAGGCGGTCTCTTTAAGAATTTTTCACAGTTTGTTTTGATCCACATAGTCAAAGACTTTCACATAGTCACCAAAGGAGAAGTACATGTTTTTCTAGAATTTTCTTGCTTTCTCTACAATCCAACAAATGTTGGCAATTTGATCTCTGGTTCCTCTGCCTTTTCTAAACCGTGTTTGTACATGTAGAAGTTCTTGGTTCATGTATGATTGTATGGTAGTTTGAACATTCTTTAGCACTGCTCTTCTTTGGAGTTGGAATGAAAACTGTTCTCTTCCAGTCCTGTGGCCACTACTGAGTTTCCAAATTTGCTGATGTATTGAGTGCAGCACTTTAACAGCATCATCTTTTAGAATTTTAAGTGGCTCAGCTGGAATTCTATCACCTCCACTAGCTTTATCTGTAATAATGCTTCCTGAGGCCCACTTGACTTCACACTCCAAGATATCTGGCTCTAGGTGAGTGACCACATCATCATGGTTTTCCCAATGAACATGAACAGTGTGAAAAAACAAAAATATTTGACACTGGAAGATGACACCACCACCACCCCCTCAGAAGGTGTCCACTGTGCTACTCGGAAATAGCAGAGGGCAAATACTCATAGTTCCAGAAAGAATAAAGAAGCTGAGCCAAAGTGAAAACAGCACTCAGTTGTGGACCTGTCTGGTGGTGGAAGTAAAGTCTGATGCTGTAAAGAACAATATTGCACAGGAACCTGGAATGTTAGGCCCATCAATCAAGGTAAATTGGAAGTGGTCAAACTCCAGGAGATGGCAAGAGTGAATGAGCATCAGCATTTTAGGAATCAGTGAACTAAAATGGACTGGAATGGGTGAATTTAATTCAGATGACCATTGTATCTGCCAACTGTGGGCAAAAATCCCTTAGAAGAAATGGGGTAGCTCTCATAGTCAACAAAAGTGTCCGAAATGCAGGACTTTAGTGCAGTCTCAAAAACAACAGAATGGTCTTGGCTTGTTTCTAAGGCAAACTATTCAACATCACAGTAATACAAGTCTAGGCCCCAAACACTTATGCCAAAGAAGATGAAGTTGACCAATTCTATGAAGACTTACAAGACCTAGAAATAAAATTTTTAAAAGATGTCTTTTTCATCGCAGGGGATTGGAATGCAAAAGTAGGAAGTCAAGAGATACCTGGAGTAACAGATAAGTTTGGCTTTGGAATACAAAATGAATTGGGGCAAAGGCTAACAGACTTTTGTCAAGAGAACACAGCAATCATAGCAACACCTTTTTCCAACAACACAGGAGATGACTCTATGCATAGACATCATCAAGTTGTTAGTACCGAAATCACCTATATATTGTACACTGTCATAAATCAGCATGCCAGCGGCTAGGATTTTGCCCAGTGCTTTTATTTTCTTGTTGGTATTTACAATGAGTGTATTTTATTACCATGAGATTTGATCTCCATGACTCATACATAATATAATAACAAAATACTCAGTCTTTGTTTTTAACATAATTACTGAGGACAGATTACTGGATATGAGTTTTTTCTTGGTTTATCAATTATGGTAATGAAGTCATAAACATAACTCTCAAAAATACTTTGTTCATTTCTTAAAAGAAACTTGTTTTATGGGAAGCAGCATAGTATAAAGGATTCAGACAGACCTGGAATTAAATCCCAGTTATTCCATTTGTTAGCTATATGATCTTGAGCAAGTTATTTAACTTCTCCAAGCCTTACTTTTCTATTATAAAATGGAACCAGTATTTACTTTTCAGGTTTATTATGCAGTACGGAAGTAATATATCTAAAGTTCTTACTTCATATAAGAGCTCAGTAAATGTTAGCAGCTTTTAACATTCATTGTTATTTTTATTATAAAATGCATTATTATTATTTAAGTCTGGTAAGCACCTAGCACAATAACTGACATATATAATAATACTTTCCCTACTTCCCTAATCTAAATCGCTGGATTATTTATAGAAAATATATTTGAGACTCATAAATATTTTAAAATTAGGGAATATGAAATACACATTAATTAGTTTGAAGTTTTATATGGTCATTTGATCAGGTATATAATTAACACTATTAAAGTTGATAATTAAGACCTTACTGTACTCTGAAACCTCACTGTTGTGCTTAGTCTTTCGTTGTGTTCGACTCTTTGCGACCCTGTGGACTGTAGCCCACCAGGCTCCTCTGTCCATGGGGATTCTCCAGACAAGAATATTGGAGTGTGCCATGTTCTGCTCTAGGGGATCTTCCAACCCAGGAATCAAACCCAGGTCTCCCAGATTGCAGGCAGATTATTTACTGTCTGAGCCACCAGGGAAGCCTCACTAGGTTGGAACAATTGACAGAAATACTAGTTTGATTTGCAGGGTTTTTTTTTTTTTTAGATTTTGTTTTGAGTAACTCCAGTTGCCGTTATCAGTTGTTCAGTTCAGTTCAGTTGCTCAGTCGTGTACGACTCTCCGCGACCCCATGAATCACAGCACGCCAGGCCTCCTTGTCCATCACCAACTCCTGGAGTTCACTCAAACTCATGTCCATCGCATCGGTGATGCCATCCAGCCATCTCTTTCTCTGTCGTCCCCTTCTCCTCCTGCCCCCAATCCTTCCCAGCATCAGAGTCTTTTCTAATGAGTCAACTCTTTGCATGAGATGGCCAAAGTATTGCAGTTTCAGCTTTAGCATCAGTCCTTCCAATGAATACCCAGGATTGATCTCCCTTAGAATGGACTGGTTGGATCTCCTTGCAGTCCAGGGGACTCGCAAGAGTCTTCTCCAGCACCACAGTTCAAAAGCATCAATTCTTCAGCGATCAGCTTTCTTCACAGTCCAACTCTCACAGCCATACATGAACACTGGAAAAACCATAGCTTTGACTAGATGGACCTTAGTTGGCAAAGTAATGTCTTTGCTCTTCAATATACTATCTAGGTTGGTCATAACTTTCCTTCCAAGGAGTAAGTGTCTTTTAATTTCATGGCTGCAGTCAGCATCCTCAGTGATTTTGGAGCCCCCAAAAATAAAATCTGACACTGTTTCCACTGTTTCCCCGTCTATTTCCCATGAAGTGATGGGACCAGATGCCATGATCTTTGTTTTCTGAATGTTGAGCTTCAAGCCAGCCTTTTCACTCTCCTCTTTCACTTTCATCAAGAGGCTTTTGAGTTCCTCTTCACTTTCTGCCATAAGGGTGGTGTCATCTGCATATCTGAGGTTATTGATATTTCTCCCGGCAATCTTGATTCCAGCTTGTGCTTCTTCCAGCCCAGCGTTCCTCATGATGTACTCTGCATATAAGTTAAATAAGCAAGGTGACAATATACAGCCTTGACGTACTCCTTGTCCTATTTGGAACCAGTCTGTTGTTCCATGTCCAGTTCTGACTGTTGCTTCCTGACCTGCATACATGTTTCTCAAGAGGCAGGTCAGGTGGTCTGGTATTCCCATCTCTTTCAGAATTTTCCGGTTTATTGTGATCCACACAGTCAAAGGCTTTGGCATAGTCAATGAAGCAGAAATAGATGTTTTCCTGGAACTCTCTTGCTTTCTCCATGATCCAGCGGATGTTGGCAGTTTGATCTCTGGTGCCTCTGCCTTTTCTAAAACCTGCTTGAACATCTGGGAGTTCACGGTTCACATATTGCTGAAGCCTGGCTTGGAGAATTTTGAGCATGACTTTACTAGCGTGTGAGATGAGTGCAATTGTGCGGTAGTTTGAGCATTCTTTGGCATTGCCTTTCTTTGGGATTGGAATGAAGACTAACCTTTAAGTGTTATTATTCACTTGTTCCACCCAACTTTGGTTTTAGTAGGTACATTTATTTACTTATAAGCAACAAACTCATTATCTTTGTTTCTTAAATTGGTAACAGAGATGCTGCGCTTTTAATCTACTTTTGTTTGACAAAATTTTTCTTCATAGTGTGTAGTTAAAGTTGTAAATTATGGTCTAGTAATTATAAATTCTGACTTATGAAAGCACAGATAAATGAGATTTTATTTTTCTTTGGAGAGAAGGGAACATGCTCTTCAATATTAATATTGCTTTCATGAAATGTTTAACTGTGTTTTGCTTAACTTTTCATTTAAAATATTTTGTATTTAAGGTCTCATTTAAATCCAGAGCATTTTAGCTCTTTCTCTTATGAAATTGGCTTAGGTATTTTGTATGTCTATGCTTTGGTGGCAAAGGTCCATATAGTCAAAGCTATGGTTTTTCCAGTAGTCATGTACAGATATGATAGATGAACCATAAAGAGGGCTGAGTGCTGAAGGATTGATGCTTTTGAACTGTGGTGTTGGAGAAGACTCTTGAGAGTCCGTTGGACTGCAAGTAAATCCAACCAGTCCATTCTAAAGGAGATCAATCCTGGGTGTTCATTGGAAGGGCTGATGCTGAAGCTGAAACTCCAATACTTTGCTTACCTGATGCGAAGAGCCGACTCATTGGAAAAGACAGTGATGTTAGGAGGGATAGAAGGCAGGAGGAGAAGGGCATGACAAAGGACGAGATATTTGGATGGCATCAACAACTCAATAGACAGGAATTTGAGCAAACTCTGGGAGATGGTGAAGGACGGGGAAGCCTGATGTACTGCAGTCTGTGGGGTCGCATTGAGTTGGACATGACTGAGGGACTGCACAACAGCATGTTTATCTTTAAAGTTTAACACTGTTCCTTTTTGATATTTTTTCTATTATTAAGGTTGACTTTCATTTTAAATAGCTCATTTGTACCTAATCAGGTACTTAAGTCCTTTTTAATATTGATTCTTCCTCCCTATAGTTTACCTAAATATGTTGATCTTCCTTTCACACACAGACTAATATGCTGTTTCTGGAAGAATTTAGTAGCTTTTTCTTACTGTATTTGCAGACTGCCTCATAATAGTAGCTTTCTATGTATTAACCCCCCTCTCCCTACCTGTCCCCCCATCGTTTCTTAGAAATGATAATGGTTCACATTTTAATGGAAATTTTAGGTAAATTATCTTCATTGTTTCCTTTAATCATTATTTATTTTGTGTAAATTTCAGGATTAGAATGGCTGAATACGGAAGAACCCATTTCTGTCTATAAGGATCTGTGTGGAAAAGTGGTCGTCCTTGATTTCTTCACCTACTGCTGCATAAACTGTATTCACCTGTTGCCTGATCTTCATGCATTAGAACACACATACTCTGATAAAGGTATCTGCTCTTTTTAATTGGTTTCTGACAGACTGCCCTGGCATAGTCACTGGAGAGTGGCTGACTCATTTTGCTCATAGGAGAATGAACATTTGGCAAGACTTCAGTGATTCTGCAAGTAATTTCTAATCTGTGAATTAAGGACTCGGTGTACCTTTTTGTGAAGAGTTAAGCTTAGTGATAATGGTTTGCCTTCCTAAAGAACCAGCATTTAGTATATGATTTTTCTTTAAAAATAAGGATAAGTTTACTTTTTTCATGATCAAGTATTATAAAAATGTCATTTTGTACATCTAGACTTACCTAAATTTGTTCCTTGAAAAAGAAAATAAAATTCATTACTAATTTTATACTCTTCTCACTCTGATAAAAAGGTTTAAAGTTCTTTTTAGGAAATATAACTAGGCTTCCTTTAATTTCAACTGACCTAAAACTACTACTATTTTAGAAGGCAGAATATTATAACAGATACTTTTTCTTTGACCCTGCTTTATTTATTTATAAAGGTTAAGGCTTTCCAGAGCACACTAGGAAATCCTTTTTTATGGTATTACAAATTTTGAAATTTTAACAAGAGATTATGCTTAGTATTTTCTGTAAAACTTTGACATTTTTCAGAATATGTTTCTTGTTTACTTCTTTCAATAAAAAGAGAACATGTGGAGTAATGAAATAAAGACTCCATTTGATGAGGCTTAAATTAATTGGAGCTGTCCTCTTTGCAGTGACTAAAAAGTGGTCACTGATCTTGTGAGAGTAAAAATGAGAATAGAGTATATATGTACAAAAATGAAGGGTATCGTGAAACTTAGTTATAAAAAAAAAAGAAATGTTGAATAAATCTTCAGTGCAAGTGAAACTTCTGATGCTTCTAATTCGTAATGGACTATATTGGAATTACCTGTTAATGAGATTTATCAAAAACTCAAATATTCCCAGTAATTAAATCATGTTTTTAAAAATTCATCTATATTTAAGAAATAAGAATATTTCATTGTCTCCTAGGTTTGAGATGCTTGTGTATCTTGTTCAAGTCCATGTAATACATGCATTTATTGAGTATGTATTATGTGCAGGATACTCTTAACTGCCAAGGAAATATATAACAAAGTTGAATTAAAGCAGTGGGGAAAGGAGTGACTCACTTTGCCTAAAAGCTTTGGAAGATGTTTCTCAGAGGAGACGATTAGAATGAAACTTGAAAAATGAGCAGAAGTATAGCTGAAAATGAAAATGGGGCAGGAGGGACACTCCTGGCTGAGGAAGTGACAGGTAACAAGCAGGGAAGCAAAGAGGGACTAAAGTTGAAGGAGGAAGACTAGGTTTACATTTTATATCTGTTTGAATTTTTGCCACGTGAATGTATTACCTTTATATAAAATGCTTTTATAAAAATTTTAAAAGAAAAAGATTAAGCATCTTAAAAATTATTTAAGTTAGATTTATAGCTAATGTAAGAGGTAATTAATTCCCCTGATCCATTTAATCAAATTAGGAAGTTTTACAATAAAACAATTAAACAGTGATACTCTGTTCATATAGTCAAAGATTAGAAATGTCCATGAAATGCTTTACTTACAATCCTCCTTCTAGGAAATTGCAAACATTTTCATCTCTCTTAGATACCAAATGGAATGAGTAGATTTGGGAGTGGAAAATAGTTTAGTGTGGCAAGATTGTACGGGCTTCTCGGAAAAGTGAAAGGAGAGAAAGGTAGATTAGGTTCAGACTCACTATGAAGAGCTTTGTATAACATTCTTAATAGTTAAGTTAATAGACTTTTTCATCCATTGAAAATACAGAGACGTTTCAGGTTGTTTTTATTTGCATAATAGGAGAATGACAATATGATTTGTGTCTCAGGATGGCATTTACAGACTGGGTTAAAAGTCCCAAAGTTAACCATTTCTACTTCAGATCACTATTAATAAACTCTTAGGTTAACTCAGTTGGTTAACTTCTATCTGAAGCAAATTCAGTGGCTTCTTAGAATGGATCCTTATAATCTCTTTACTAGTTTTACTGAAAACTAAACTAAGATTATAAGGATTTTACTTTGTGACAAAAAATAATAACGATTTTTACATATAAATACACTTCTGAAAAGTAAAATACTTTGTTAGTAGTTTCAACATTGTAATTTCAAAGAAACAATACTTCAGCAATATGCTACTGTATTAAAATTCTGGTAACTTAGAAATAAAAGATTTTTATATTGCTTAGAAGATAAGTTCAGTTCATATTCACAAAAGCAGGCATAATCAGAATTATCATATGAAAGTTCAATAAGCTGGCACTAAATTAATTTGCTTTTTGCTGCTAAGAGTCTTTTTAAAAAAATTTTTATTGGAATATAGTTGATTTATATGTGTTAGTTTCAGGTACAGCAAAGTGGATCAGCTGTATACACACACACACATATATATGTCCTTTTTCAGATTCTTTTCTCATATAGATTATGTTATTACAGAATATTGAGTAGAATTTACTGTGTTTTATAGTAGGTTCTTGTTATTTATTTTACATATATTAGTGTGTATATGTTAATTCTAGTCTCCTAATTTATCACGCTGCTGTGTCTTATCTCAGTACTATCTGATATATTTATGAATGTATCTGCAGCCATGTTATTTATGTCCTTGAAGAGGCATTCAGCAGCCTGTTCTTATTTCATGGAATTTCAGTTCATTTATCAGTAAGCCAGAAATGCTCAGCTGAGTAAGTGGATTTTAATTTAAAAACACTCTGAAAGAGGGCCAATTTAATACTCAGTCTCCTTCCTCTTTAAAACAGCTTTTAGAATCAGGTTTGTAATCGTGACCAGTATCACTTTCACAGTAGCATATAAGAAATTATAAATGTCAAAGATCTAAAGCAAAAGTAAAAAGATACTTAATAGTAGTGAATGGTTCTCATGTTCAAACAGTTTTTAAGAATGTAGCTGGGCCCTAAGCTTGTTATTAATTCATAATGAGTTAGCATATATTTGTATTAAATTGACAGGTACCTGTTTTTTTTTTCCCTTTTCTCCTTGAGGGTTTCTAATTTTTTTTTAACCTCTTTATACCGGGTATGTTAATGGTGTATTTTTATATAACACGCAAATTTAGCACAGTGGCTATCTAAGGAAAAGCACTGATTTTATAAGAAAACATCTAGTAGGAAAATTTGGCATACTTTTAAATGTGCTTACTAGGTGAATGTTAATATATAATTAAATCAGACTACAGAAATCTAAATTCCATAATACTTTTGAGTAACCACTGGTATTCTCATTATGTAGTATATGCTATTTTTCTGTTTCATACTTTGTTAAAAATTAGAAGAATATATTTCTGATTTTACAGTGAAAGTAAATGTTTAAAAATTTATTTATTTTTAGTTGAAGGATAATTACTTTACAACATTGTGTTGTTTTTTGCCATACATCAGCATGAATCAGCCATCGTTATACATATGTCCCCTCCCTCTTAAACCTCCCTCCCACCTCCCACCCACCCCTCTAGGTTGTCACAGAGCACCAGTTTGAGCTCCCTGAGTCATAGAACGAATTCCGAATGACTGCCTATTTTACATATGGTAATATATAGTTATGACCAACCTAGATAGTATATTAAAAAGCAGAGACATTACTTTGCCAACAAAGGTCCGTCTAGGCAAGGCTATGGTTTTTCCCGTGGTCATGTATGGATGTGAGAGTTGGACTGTGAAGAAAGCTGATCGCCGAAGAATTGATGCTTTTAAACTGTGGTGTTGGAGAAGACTCTTGAGAGTCCCTTGGACTGCAAGGAGATCCAACCAGTCCATTCTAAAGGAGATCAATCCTGGGTGTTTATTAGAAGGACTGATGCTGAAGCTGAAACTGCAATACTTCGGCCACTTCATGCGACGAGTTGACTCACTGGAAAAGACTCTGATGCTGGGAAAGGTTGGGGGCGAAGGGAGAAGGGGACGACAGAGAATGAGATGGTTGGATGGCATCACCGACTCTGTGAACATGAGTTTGAGTGAACTCCGGGAGTTGGTGATGGACAGGGAGGCCTGGCGTGCTGTGATTCATGGGGTCGTGGAGAGTCGGACATGACTGAGCGACTGAACTGAACTGAATATATATATTTCTATGCTACTCTCTGCATTCGTTCCACCCTCTCCTTCCCCGACTGTGTCCACAAGTCTGTTCTGTATATCTGCATCTCCATTGTTGGCCTGGAAAGAGGTTCATCAGTACCATCATTCTAGATTCCATGTATATGCGTTAATATACAATATTTGCTTTTTTCTTTCTAACTTCATTTTGTATAATAGGCTCTAGGTTCATCCACCTCATTAGAACCGACTCAAATGGATTCCTTTTTATAGTTGAGTAGTTTTCCATTGTGTATATGTAACACAGCCAAGCTAGGTTGCTTTCATGTCCTGCTGCTACTGCTAAGTCGCTTCAGTCGTGTCCGACTCTCTGCGACCCCATAGACGGAAGCCCACCAGGCTTCCCCCGTCCCCGGGATTCTCCAGGCAAGAACACTGGAGTGGGTTGCCATTTCCTTCTCCAATGTCCTAGCGTTGTAAATAGTGTTGCAGTGAACATTGGGGTACATGTGTCTTTTTCAATTAAGTTCTTTCAGGGTATATACCCAGTAGTGAGATTGCTGGGTCAAATATGGTAGTTTTATTTCTAGTATTTAAAGGAATCTCCATACTGTTCTCCATAGTGGCTGTATCAATTTGCTTTTCTACCAACAGTGCAAGAGGGTTCCCTTTTCTCCACACTGTCTCCAGCATTTATTGTTTGTAGACTTTTTGATGATGGCTATTCTGACTGGTGTGAGGTGATACTTCCTTGTAGTTTTGATTTGCATTTCTCTAATAATGAGCGATGTTGAACATCTTTTCATGTGTCTGTTAGCCATCTTGAGAGTCCCTTGGATTTCAAGGAGATCAAACCAGTCAATCCTAAAGGAAATCAATCCTGAATATTCGTTGGAAGGACTGATGCTGAAGCTCCAATACTTTGGCCACCTGATGCGAAAAGCTGACTCATTAGAATTTCTAATAAGACCCTGATGCTGGGCAGGGGGAAGAATTGAAGGCAGGAGAAGAGGGTGACAGGATGAGATGGATGGCATCACCGACTCAGTGGACATGAGTTTGAGCAAACTCCAGGAGATGGTAAAGAACAGGGAAGCCTGTCGTGCTGCAGTCCATGAGGTCACAAGGAGTCCGTTGGAATACCACCAAACACAGAAAACAACAACAAAGTAGCTCTGTATGTCTTCTTTGGGAAACGAAACTTCTAATGAGTCATTCTCTGATGATTTTACTCTGTCAGGGTTCCCAAAACCACCCCAAGGTCAGTTCTTTAGGAGGACTCATAGGACTCAGCATGCAGTTGTACTCCTCGTGGCTACAATTTTTTACAACAAAGCAAAATCAGCCAAGGGAGAAGACACGTGGGGCTGAATCCAGGGGAGACCGGGAGCGAGTTTCCAGAGTTGGCCTCTTGATGGAATCACAGAAGATGTGCTTAATTCCCCCAGCAGGGAGTTGTTAGGATAAGTTTGAGATGTTGCCAACCAGGGAAGGTCATTAGAGACAGCACCTGAGGTTTTTGTTGGGTGCTGGCCACAGAGGCATCTTCTGCCTGGTACCATGTACCAAAATTCCAGACTCCCAGAAGGAAAGCAAGTGTTCACCATAAACCATAGTGTTTGTACAAACAGTTTAGGTCTTGTGTGCCACTCTTATCAGTTCTGGGAATGGTGGGAACACTCCCAAAATCCAGGCAAGGACCAGCCCTGAAAGCAGACCTTTGAAAGAATAGCAGTGGGGCCTGCTGTGTTAACTCTTTTTTGTACACACTTCATATTTTCTTTTTGCAGCAACCCATATGTTTATTATTCTTTGTTCCTAAAGTATGATGAAAATATTGGCCAATTTATGATAAACTTCCAATGTTTAATGTGGACACAGGGAAATGTCAGTGTTTGAAATTTAAAAAACATTCAAATTGGCTTCTGGCCTCTGCTTTAATTCAGTGTTCCGTGACTGTGATTTTTTTTTCACCTCATGTTTTCAGTGCTCTTGGTGTAAAACCTAAAATCCTCTCTCTCCACACCTTTCTTGCTTTCTCTCAGGGTCTTCTAACCTCCCTTGTCTGCCTTCATCCTTTCTTGTGTGTGCAATCTCAGTCGCTAAGTTGTGTCTGACTTTTTGCGACCTCGTGGACTGCTGCCTGTCAGGCTCCTCTCTGTGGAATTTCCCAGGCAAGAGTACTGGAGTGGGTTGCTGTTTCCTACTCCATTGGATCCTTTTTTGCTTAGTACTAAAGTCACACTTGTCTTAGATCTCAAGATGTGTCAGTTTACAGTTTTTGTAACAGTAAAACTCCTCAATTATTTTTAGGTTTTGCTTTGAACTAAGTTATTATACTGCCTGTAATCAAACTTTACTGTCTGCTATATACTATATATACACAATATATGAGGCTTTTCAGTGCAGTGGTGAAGAATCTGCCCGCCAATACAGGAGGCACAAGTGATACGGGTTTGATCCCTTGGTCAGGAAGAACCCCTGGAATAGGAAAATGGCAACCCACTCCAGTATTCTTGCCTGGAAAATTCCATGGATGGAGGAGCCGTGTGGAGTACAGTTCATGCGGTTGCAAAGAGTCAGACATAGCTGAGCAACTGAACATACACACACACACATATATATATACTGCTATATATAATTGTATCTATATATCTATACATTTCACAAAAATAAGACCTTAAAAGTTTTTTTAAAGTCTTAACAGGTGTTTGACTGCTTCTGCAAACATCCCCCAGCCAATGATGTGTTAAAAACTTAACTTTATTACTAATATTTTGGAAGCTGTTGCTCTTTGTTTCACCTTCCTTTTTCCCCTTTCTTCTTCCTCTTCCTCTCTCCTCACTTTCTTCCTTTTCCCTCTCTTCCTTTTCTTCCTTCCACATTTTATTTTAAATGCAGTAGTTTTGATCCATGTGATGGCAAAAAATCCAAAAAGGAAGAGTCTTTTACATCCTGTTTTATTTTTTGTGTATGATTAACAGAACAAGCGAAATATTTTAAGAAAAATCTCTGTGTGTGTACTTTAAGGTTGTTGACACTGAAAAAAATTAGATGCAATTATTTGGCAGTTGTTCTTGTATATAGATCAATATAGATATCCTATTTTGTCAATATAATATGGCTTATTGCACACATAAAAGTTCCTTTAGCATTTATACCCTGTTCATTCATTACCTACTTTGTACTAAGCACTGTGCTGGTAAATAATAAAATGGTGTATGGTCCCTAAATAATTATTAGGAATTACAGTCTAACAAGGGGAAAAGTTAAATAACCACATAAATATTTTTATAATTTCTGATTAGTGCTAAGAAGGAAATTACAGTAATCTGGAAGAATAGAAAGTTTTTTCTTCTTTATTGCAGTATATTTGCTTTGCAATGATGTGTTAGTTTCTTCTGTATAGTGAAGTGAATCAGCCATATATTCCCTCTGTCTTGGATCTCCTTTCCTGGACTCCCAAGCCCACCCATCTAGGTCATCACAGAATACCCAGCTGAGCTTCTGTGCTATCTATAGTAGCTAGATATCTAGCTAGTAGATACCTAGTATCTATCTATCTCTCCTTGCTATTCTTTGGAACTCTGCATTCAGATGCTTATATCTTTCCTTTCCTCCTTTACTTTTCGCTTCTCTTCTTTTCACAGCTATTTGTAAGGCCTCCTCAGACAGCCATTTTGCTCTTTTGCATCTTTTCCATGGGGATGGTCTTGGTCCCTGTCTCCTGTACGATGTCACGAACCTCCGTCCAGAGTTCATCAGTCACTCTATCAATCAGATCTAGTCCCTTAAATCTATTTCTCACTTCCACTGTATAATCATAAGGGATTTGATTCAGTTCATATCTGAATGGTCTAGTGGTTTTCCCTACTTTCTTCAGTTTAAGTCTGAATTTGGCAATAAGTAGTTCATGATCTGAGCCACAGTCAGCTCCTGGTCTTGTTTTCGCTAACTGTATACAGCTTCTCCATCTTTGGTTGCAAAGAATATAATCAATCTGATTTCGGTGTTGACCATCTGGTGATGTTCATGTGTAGAGTCTTCTCTTGTGTTGTTGGAAGAGGGTGTTTGCTATGACCAGTGCATTCTCTTGACAAAACTCTATTAGCCTTTGCCCTGCTTCATTCCGTGCTCCAAGGCCAAATTTGCCTGTTCCTCCAGGTGTTTCTTGACTTCCTACTTTTGCATTCCAGTCCCCTATAATGAAAAGGACATCTTTTTTGGGTGTTAGTTCTAAAAGGTCTTGTAGGTCTTCATAGAACCGATTAACTTCGGCTTCTTCAGCATTACTGGTTGGGGCATAGGCCTGGATTACTGTAATATTGAATGGTTTGCCTTGGAAACGAACAGAAATCATTTTGTCATTTTTAAGATTGCATCCAAGTACTGCATTTCGGACTCTTTTGTTGACCATGATGGCTACTCCATTTCTTCTAAGGGATTCCTGCCCGCAGTAGTAGAGATAATGGTCATCCGAGTTAAATTCACCCATTCCAGTCCATTTTAATTCACTGATTCCTAGAATGTCTATGTTCACTCTTGCCATCTCCTGTTTGACCACTTCCAATTTGCCTTGATGCATGGACCTAACATTCTAGGTTCCTGTGCAATATTGCTCTTTACAGCACTGGACCTTGCTTCTATCACTGTGCTTCTATCACCTTGCTTCTATCCTCAGTGATCAATGCAAAGAAATAGAGGAAAACAACAGAATAGGAAAAACAAGAGACCTCTTCAAGAAAATTAGAGATTCCAAGGGAACATTTCATGCAAAGATGGGCTCGATAAAGGACAGAAATGGTATGGACCTAACAGAAGCAGAAGATATTAAGAAGAGGTGGCAGGAATACACAGAAGAACTGTACAAAAAAGATCTTCACGACCAAGATAGTCACGATAACGTGATCACTGACCTAGAGCCAGACATCTTGGAATGTGAAGTCAAGTGGGCCTTAGAAAGCATCACTACTAACAAAGCTAGTGGTGGTGATGGAATTCCAGTTGAGCTATTTCAAGTCTTGAAAGATGATGCTGTGAAAGTGCTGCACTCAATATGCCAGGAGATTTGGAAAACTCAGCAGTGGCCACAGGACTGGAAGAGGTCAGTCTTCATTCCAATCCCAAAGAAAGGCAATGCCAAAGAATGCTCAAACTACCGCACAATTGCACTCATCTCACACGCTAGTAAAGTCATGCTCAAAATTCTTCAAGCCAGGCTTCAGCAGTATGTAAACCGTGAACTCCCAGATGTTCAAGCAGGTTTTAGAAAAAGCAGAGGCACCAGAGATCAAATTGCCAACATCCGCTGGATCATGGAGAAAGCAAGAGAGTTTCAGAAAAACATCTATTTCTGCTTCATTGACTATGCCAAAGCCTTTGTGTCGATCACAATAAACTGTGGAACATTCTGAAAGAGATGGGAATCCCAGACCACCTGACCTGCCTCTTGAGAAACCTGTATGCAGGTCAGGAAGCAACAGTTAGAACTGGTCATGGAACAACAGACTGGTTCCAAATAGGAAAAGGTGTACGTCAAGGTTGTATATTGTCACCCTGCTTATTTAACTTATATGCAGAGTACATCATGAGGAACGCTGGGCTGGAAGAAGCACAAGCTGGAATGAAGATTGCCGGGAGAAATATCAATAACCTCAGATATGCAGATGACACTACCCTTATGGCAGAAAGTGAAGAGGAACTCAAAAGCCTCTTGATGAAAGTGAAAGAGGAGAGTGAAAAGGTTGGCTTGAAGCTCAACATTCAGAAAACAAAGATCATGGCATCTGGTCCCATCATTTCATGGGAAATAGATGGAAAAACAGTGGAAACAGTGTCAGACTTTATTTTTTTAGGCTCCAAAATCACTACAGATGCTGATTGCAGCCATGAAATTAAAAGACGCTTGCTCCTTGGAAGGAAAGTTATGACCAACCTTGATAGTATATTAAAAAGCAGAGACATTACTTTGCCAACCAAGGTCCGTCTAGTCAAGGCAATGGTTTTTCCTGTGGTCATGTATGGATGTGAGAGTTGGACTGTGAAGAAAGCTGATCGCCGAAGAATCGATGCTTTTGAACTGTGGTGTTGGAGAAGACTCTTGAAAGTCCCTTAAACTGCAAGGAGATCCAACCAGCCCATTCTAGAGGAGATCATTCCTGGATGCTCATTGGAGGGACTGATGCTAAAGCTGAAGCTGCAATACTTTGGCCACCTCATGCGACGAGTTGACTCACTGGTAAAGACTCTGATGCTGGGAAAGGTTGGGGGCGGGAGGAGAAGGGGACGACAGAGAAGGAGATGGCTGGATGGCATCACCGACTCGATGGACATGAGTTTGAGTGAACTCCGGGAGTTGGTGATGGATTGGGAGGCCTGGCGTGCTGTGATTCATGGGGTCGCGGAGAGTCGGACACGACTGAGCGACTGAACTGAACTGAACTGAACTGATCTATCTGTCTATTTTACTAGCTATCTATGGTATGGAGATTCCTTAGAAAACTAAAAATAGAACTGCCATATGCCCTAGCAATCCCACTACTGGGCACATACCCTGATAAAGCCGTATTCAAAAGGACACATGTCATGGAAACAAGAAAGCCTTTTTAAGAGTAAAAATGGAGCTTGAGATCTAAAAGACAGGTATGACTTTACCAGGTGAGAGCATTCCAGACACAGAGACACTGTCACGAAGCTTTAAAGTGAGAGAAGTAATGAATGGTATTCTTGAGGCGCTGAAGAAAGCCCTGGTTGCTCGAGCACTCTGAGGGAGGGAAAGGAGGATGTGGAAGAACAGGCGGAAGACAGGACAAGTGGTTTTTGTATGTGGAACGATGGAACGCCCCTGGCCGCTTTTCTGCCAGAGGGTGATGTGATCCGATTTGTGTTTTGTAAAGATCCGTTCCTCTCCTGGGTGGGTAACTGTTAATTAGTGGAGAAGAATGGATCTGTGACAAGGCTGTTGTGTTCCCGGTGAGAGATGATGATAGCTTGAAGTCGGTTTTAGGTAATAAGATCAATAGGACTTGATCATGGATAAACTATGGGTGGTGATAGAGGGCTGGTTGGTTATGACAGAGGTGCCGTAGATAGTTTTCTGGGTTGTATAATTGGGCAGATGGTGGAGCCGTTCTGTGACAGGAAATGCTGTAGAAAGGTCAAGTTTAGAGGGGACGTTCACGAGTTTAGTTGGAAGTATCTTTGAGACTTGCACTTCATTCTTCATCTGACTTGCGTTGTTTTTAAGAATGAAGATCTCCGTGCTTATATGACTCATGAGGCTGTCTCTGTCTGAAGTTTGGTTCTCATCTTGTCCAGTGCTCCCCTTTGTTCTGTGTGTTTACTCACTGACCTTCAGTCTCTTCTGCGTGTGTTGCTCTGTCTCCCTGGAATCTCCTACATTGCTCTCTTCACGCAGGTGACATCTTCTCATCTTTCAAATCTCACCTTACTCATCACTTTTTTGAAGAAGTATTGGGGTTATTGACCAGAAGAAAAAAAAATACATTTTTTGAAGTAATATGATACCATTTCAGTTGCTCAGTCGTGTCTGGCTCCTGGAGACCCCGTGGACTACATACAGCACGCCAGGCTTCCCTGTTCTTCACCCCCTCCCCGAGCTTGTTCAAACTTATGTCCTGTGAGTCGGTGATGCCATCCAGCTGTCTCATATAATGTATATATGATATAAAATATATTTGGACTCAACTCATGAATTCTTGTTTTTACAAAGCATCGCTGTCATTATTTATTTTGATTTTCATAGTTTTCCTATTTGACTAATAGGATCACCTTCAAGCTATTCTATCACCTGTGTCCTTTTGTCCTTATCATTCTCTGCGCACTTCTTGTCAATAACAAAATATTTCCAGGTTCGTCTGGAACTTCCCCAGCCCCATCTCTGAATCAGCCATTTTTCTGATTCCTTTTAGTATTGAATATTTAGAATGGTTTTGAGAAAATAAGGTCTGGACACTAGATGTGCTTGTTGCTACTGGGGCGTCTTTGCTTCTGGTCCCTCTCAGCTAAATTTAAAAATTATTTAAATTAGTTCCTCCGACCCTCCATGAGATTATGTTATTCATTTGAAGTACAGCTGGATTCATTTGTTTTATTTGTATTTTTAGCCCCCCTTCCCCCATTTTTGTTTGATACTGTTTGTTTTTAAGTATGGAAAACTATGGGCTTCCCTGGTGGCTTAGACAGTAAAGATCCTGCTTGCAATGCAGGAGACCGAAGTCAGGAAGATTCCTTGGAAAAGGGAATGGCTACCCACTCCAGTATTCTTGCCTGGAGAACCCCATGGACAGAGGAGCCTTGGAGGCTACAGTCCATGGGGTCACTAAGAGCTGGACACGACTGAGTGACTAACACTTTCATTACTTCATGAAGAATTATAACTTGGTCTAAAAGTCAGAACCACACAGAAAATATAGTTCCATCCACCCATCTCTTCTGCTTATTCTTACCTTCTCATTCTTTCTGTCCTGTTCTTTTTCTTTTCTAAATTTCTTTTTTTAATATTTTATATTATTTTAAGTGACATACCATTGACATTTTTGTGCACTTTACTTTTTATCATGTAAGTTTTCCTGGCAGTCACTCCATATAAATTTATAGAAAACTTCCCGGTTATTTTTAGTAGCTGTGTAGTAGTGTGTGTGTGTGTGTGTGTGTGTGCGCGCGCACATGCGCTATGATTTATTCAGCTACTCTCCTGTCCTGTGTATTGACCCTCCTTGTTGTTCCCTGGCTAAGTTGTGTCTGACTCTTTGTGACCCCAGGGACTGCAGCACACCAGGTTGTTACATTGTTTCTAATATTTAGCAGTTACAAACAGTGAATAATCTTGTGGATACATTTTTGTGCTGGTTAGTTTGTCTACCTGTAGCTGTTGCCTGTATGTCTGATGGCTCTACTCAAAGTCAGAAGGTCAGGCAGTTGAAAAGGAAAGATGGATATGAAGTAGGGGAGAACAGGGCAAACTACAACCTATATTCCTGAACTGGAATCCCTTAAGGATATGTTTGTTTGCTTCATCGTGGAGCTAATAGCTCAACCTGGTCCAGGAGTTGGACACGCTGAGGGAGGCAATCTGGCCAAAGCTGGTGCAGCTGCTGGGGGCCCAGCCGCTCCCCTGCAGCCCTCCAGGTGAACCTACAGGTGAGGAGAGTGTGAAGTGGTGCCCTGCACTAGTCTTCCCATGGAGAGGATCGGGCTGCTGCTGCCTTTTATACCTTCCAGTTCTCTCACAAAATATCTTGTGGTCCAGGATAACCCAGAACTAGACAGGGAATAGACTACTGGAAGAGTTCCAACCTAGCTAAATCAGCAGAATACAACCCAAGAGATGAAGAATAATATAAAATCATATATTCTGACTCTGATGCTGGGAAAGGTTGGGGGCGGGAGGAGAAGGGGACGACGGAGAATGAGATGGCTGGATGGCATCACCGACTCTGTAGACATGAGTTTGAGTGAACTCCGGGAGTTGGTGATGGACAGGGAGGCCTGGCGTGCTGTGATTCATGGGGTCGCGGAGAGTCAGACACGACTGAGCGACTGAACTGAACTGAACTGAACTGAACTGAATTCTGACAGAATTAGAAAGAATGCAGCTAAAGAAAAATGGAACTAAAAGGGAAAGTGGGTAAACAGACTATTGATAATTGTGTAGGTAATAAGTGGCAGTTAAAGAATACCATTTAAAAGTGATAGACCAGATCATAAAAGATGATAAAAATGGGAATTAATACTTTTACAATATGATAAAAAAAAATACTAATAGACAATAACCAGTGGAACAAAAATACATACCTTCCTAAAACCCCAAAAAAATCTTAAAGGAAAGTGGGCATACCAAATAGAGAAACACACTGTAACATAATATACAGTAATTACAGCATAGAGAAATACAAAACGTTTGATCGACAAACCATCACATCAATAAATGTGATTAAGGTTAACTTTCCTACTGAAAGAAAATACCCATCAATTCCTATTTTCTGTTTTTCAGTTTTTTATATTTTTTTGTCAGGAAGTGAATGCTGAATTTTAAAAAACATTTTGTGTCTTATGAATTTCTTGTTTATTTTTATTACTTACTTTCTTTTGATTTATTTTCTTTTCCTGACCATGATTAGAAGCTTGATTAGTTCAGGCCCCTACCCCCTCACCCCCCCCACCTCCCATCCCTCTTCTCCAGAAAGGGGAAGAGGCTGGAAATGGAGTTAATGATGGACCATGCCTCTGTGAGGAAGCCTTTTTAAAATTTCCAAGGGTATAGAGCTCAAAGAACTTAAGTTGGTGAACGCAGGAGGAGCTGGGGTAGTAGCAGGCTGGGAGCGTACATGGAAGCTCTGTACCCCTTCCCACATACCTAGCCTTGTGTTCTCTCTTCCATCTGGATGTCTGGCTGTATGTTTTATCATACTCTTGTACAATACACCAGTAAAGCATAAGTGTTTCTCTGAGTTCTGTTATTCTAGCAAATAATCTAATCCAAGGGAAGGGTCACGGAGATCTGATTTGTAGCCAAGTTGAACAGAAGTGTGGGTAGCTTGGGAACCTATGACTTGCTGTTGGCATCAGAAGTGGGAGGGCAGTCTTGTGAGTGACTGTCCCCGTGTTAGAATTGAGAACACCCAAAAGTTGTCACAAACAGTTGCCTAGTGTGGGGGGAAACACCCACCCATCTGGCGTCAGCAGTGTTGTAAGTGGTATTAGTGTAGGAGTAAAGGAGAAACATGCAAGAATAGTGGAGTTTTTCTGAAACAAAAGACAGTTTTTTTGTTGTCAATACCAGTTTTACTGTATTGTGGTTTAGAATGTAATCTTTGTAATCCTTTCTTTGTGATCAGTATTTATAAATATCCCATGTACAGTTGAGAGGAAAGTATATTTTTTATTATCGGAGTGTGTCTGCTTTATCAAGTTGCTTCCTTTATTGCTTGGGGGTATTCCTAGTTGTTTTATCTTTGTTGAAAATGCTTTTCACGTGAAAAAATTTCTTCCTTTGTTTAATGCTGTGAGGATTGACATCTACCTTGTCAGATATATCCTACTGCTGCTGCTAAGTTGCATCAGTCATGTCCGACTCTGTGCGACCCCATAGCCAGCAACCCACCAGGAGCAATCCCAGGCTCCTCTGTCCCTGGGATTCTCCAGGCAAGAACACTGGAGTGGGTTGCCATTTCTTTCTCCAATGCATGCATGCATGCTAAGGTGCTTCAGTCATGTCCGACTCTGTGCCACCCCATGATAGCAGCCCACCAGGCTCTTCTGTCCACAGGATTCTCTAGGCAAGAATACTGGAGTGGGTTGCCATTTCCTTCTCCCAGATATATCCTACTTACCAGAATTACACCCTTCTGTTCCTATCCTTTCATTTGTCCACATATCTTTATTTTTTGCTTTTCTGATTCACTTTGTTTTCGATGTGTTTCTGATGTACAGAATGTGTCCAAATCTTTTTAATAGATGAATTAAACCCATTCACATTTATTTTAAAGTATTATTATGTATAGTTACGTGTTATTTTGTATATTAGCTTTTATTTGTTGTTTCTCAATATGCTATGCTTTTTTTCTATTTTACATTACTAATTTCTTTTGATACATAGAAAATGTTATATTTCTTTTTTATTGGTTATCTTTGTACTTATAACTTAAATAATAATAGTGAACATTTGTTGAAGTTTTACAGTGTGCTAGGTACTATGCTAAATGTCTTATACAGATTATATCCTCAAAGTTGGCCTGTGAGGCAATTTACTATTATTTTCCCATTTTACAAATAAGAGAACTGATATACGGAGAGATTTAGTGCCATGCCCGAGGTAACTCAGCAAGTAGTAAAGGCAGAATTTGACTTCAGGGAGCTTATCTGTTTTTTTACGACCCTTATTGCTGCATGTTTGACATACAGTGTGTTTTAAGTGTGCAGGCCTTCCCGCTCCTCCGCACTGCCCTTCTATCTGGTTCTCTGAGGTGCCACTCATCCCTGCATCGTTTCTTCTGCAGCTGCTTTCAAGACGGTTGTGGGTTTTTTTCAATCTTTGGTTTTCAAAACTTAATGATGTGTGTAGGCATGGTTTTCTTTTAGTTTATCTTCTTTAAGCTGAACTAACCTTCTTGAATTCTTTGAATTTATATCTTTAATTACATTTCGGAAGTTCTGGTGTTACGTACTTTTTCTGCCCCAGTCTCTTGCTCCTCTCCTTCTAAAATTCCTGTTGCATGCATAGTAGATCTTCTGAAACTTCCACAGGCTCACTGGGGCCCATTCTCAAAGCAAAGCTGTGAAAGGGGAAACAAAATACAGCTGAAAACTCGCCCGTCTGTAATTTGCTTTTCCAAGTTCTGACCCCTCTCTAACAGTCTACCTGCTTTTGTTTACTATTCTCAGTCGTCAGGCATGTGTTTGTGTATGTGTTTTGATTTGGAGTTATTATTGTAATGGAAGGATGGGGGCTGTCTGGTACTTAGACCTCCCAATTCGTGTGGTTTATTTTTTCTTCATACTGGTTTGTATAGTTTTTAATGAATATGTTGGGAGATTATAATTTACATGGCTATTATTACCTCTATCACCTTGGTAGTCAATACTGAGTTTTTCTCTGAATCCAGCCTAACACTTCATACTTTTTTTAGGTAAAAGAAATATGTTGCTTTTAGTTTTCGGCAATTCTGTTGTCTATAATATGGTCTGTTCTAAGAGCTATACATAGGAATTTTAAATAAGTCAAGGATCTTATGGAAACATCTTGTTCCTGTTCATTCTGTTAATCTATGATGTAGTTAGATCAGAAAAATGTAAGAGGATAATATGACAGTCAGTACCAGCAGAAAGCAATAATAGTCTTTGTGAATTTTAAAGGAGCTTAAAATAGGTGGGAAAAGGTTACAAAATTTCAACATCTTTTTAATAAAATAAAAAATTATTTTACAGCTTTATCTAGGTAAAGGACACAGGGTTTTAAACTTAAAGTTGCTATATGATTTTGATCATATGTGGTTTTTATGTAGTTATCAAGATTGAGTTTAGATTTAAATGTTAATTTTTTATTCATGAGTTTAAATACAGTTGAAGATACTAATTTAGTCCAACTTCTCTTTTTTTATCTGTTTATACTTATTAATGACCCCAACCCTAATATATGGATGGTGATAGTCAGATTTTAATACTTAATAATGTTCAACTTTTAATTTTTCGCATTTAGATGGTCTTCTGATTGTTGGTGTTCATTCGGCTAAGTTTCCAAATGAAAAAGTCCTGGATAACATTAGGAGTGCTGTTCTTCGATACAACATCACCCACCCTGTGGTTAATGATGCAGAGGCCAGCCTTTGGCAAGAACTAGAAGTTTCCTGCTGGCCAACTCTGATCATACTCGGACCCCGTGGAAACATGTTGTTTTCTTTGATTGGAGAAGGACAGAAAGAGAAATTATTTTTATATACTTCAATAGCTTTAAAGTATTACAAAGACAGGGGACAAATCAGAGCTAATAAAATTGGAATAAAACTCTATAAAGATTCCTTGCCACCTTCACCATTGCTGTTTCCTGGCAAAATAACAGTGGACCATGTTTCTAATAGACTGGTAATAGCAGACACTGGACATCATAGAATTTTGGTCATCTGGAAGAATGGACAAATTCAGTACAGCATTGGAGGTAAAGTTTGCTGATTATGATATATAATGTATTTTGCATTATATATGTAAAAATTATTCAGAGAAATTATTAAAATGGAAATTTATAAATAACTATAGAAGGGCAATATATGTTGACTGTTAACTTCATCAGAAATTATTTTGTTAATTACTGTGGGGTATCTGAATTAATGTCTTCTCCTCAAAAACAACCAAAACTACCTAAAAAAATTCCGTTAAGATCAAAAGGAGGAAATCTTTTGTGTAATTTTCAAGTATATCTGTATATCCCATCTTGTTTTTTCAAAAACATGCCACTTTATTGTCTCTTATGAAAATGTTGTATACATTTTAGATTTGGGGCATTTTATATGGAACTATTATATTTCCCTTTCTTTGAAAATACAGACTTTTTTTTTTAAGACCAAGATTATACCCTAAGAACTTGAGACTTAGATTATAAAATAAATAACCTAGGATTTATGTAACATTATACCTTTCTCTCCGTCCATAAGAACTTAGGCATACTTTTGAACCCATTGCCTTTGGTTGTAGCAAAATTAAAGTATCATATAGGCAGAGGTCATTTTCTTCCGTATCTCCCTGGTCTGTATTTAAGAAGGGCTCTTATTGACATCTTACATAATTAATAAAATCTACTAAGTACACTATTAATCCTGCTCATCCAGGTGGAAATGACATCCAACAACATATTAGTCAAAGAGAAAAGTAATTCATCTCTTTGCAGTCTTGATTTAGTCACACATATACTGTTAGTACCCAAGGTAGGATGCAAATAAACTAATCATACCCTAAGCCCTGGGGCTGTTCTTATTATGCCAAGATAATATTCCCTTAGCTCTTGAATGCATTTGTTTGTTGTTCTGTTAGAGTTTGTGTGTGTTCTGTGTTGTTTATTTTGCTTTGGCAACTTTGTATTTTAATTTATAACAGGCAGAGAAGTTTTACTCAAAAACGTGTTATAGCAAGTTACATTTAAATAATTAAAAGTATTTTTAATAGCTTCTAAAATTTTCAAAGTAGTTTAGATGGATATTCTCCTTTGTTAAACAGAGAAACCAGTAGCAAACACCTTTTCCAAGAATGTTTCTAGCAGTACTGTTATCTTGTGATGAATTTATAGTTATTCTGCAAGTTTTAAAAGAGAATTCTATGGTCAGATGCACTCAGGAGACACTGATCGGATGTGCTTTAAAAGGTTCCTGGTGGCGATGGTCTCGTTCTACGTGATCTTTTACTCTCCTAACATGGCTCAGGAGTATATGCGAAGGGATTATATAGTACAAAGGACTCGCCAATCTGAAGTGACCGCAGTACTCTCCCTTTTTTGTCCCTCAGAGAGCTCTCATCATCAATAATAATAGTGTTATTAATAATGACAAAAAAAATGCCTGGCATTATTCTGAGCACTTTACCTGTATTAATGTACACAGTGCTATAAGTTAGGTATATTATTAGTTCCATTTTACAAAAGAGAAACTTTCGTAAACTTTCATCACACAGAACATGCCTAGGTCAACAGCTAAGTAGAGCTGGGGTTTAAACCAAATCTGTTAAGTCGGGATTCATGGGCTATTAAGAAATGCTTGAATGATCCTCATGACCTGTGAACCCCTTGAAATTGTTTGTGACATTTAATGCTGCTGTTGCTAAGGCACTTCAGTCGTGTGCGACTCTGTGCAACCCCCATAGACGGCAGCTCATCAGGCTCCTCCATCCCTGGGATTCTCCAGGCAAGAACACTGGAGTGGGTTGCCATTTCCTTCTCCAATGCATGAAAGTGAAAGGTGAAAGTGAAATCGCTCAGTCGTGCCCGACTCTTAGCGACATGGGCTATAGCCTACCAGGCTCCTCCATCCATGGGATTCTCCAGGCAAGAGTACTGGAGTGGGTTGCCATTTCCTTCTCCAGACATTTAATGGGCATGTGTATTTTTGTAAGGGAAGGGCTCATAATTTTCATTGTTATCATCAAAGGAGTTTATCTTCCAAAATTGTTAAAAATTATTCATCTAGATGCTGAAAGATTTAAATTATTTTTAATTCTTTCTAGTCTAGGTAATAGATGCCTTTTGAATT
Organism: Moschus berezovskii; assembly: GCF_049115385.1. Classification (NCBI taxonomy): domain Eukaryota; kingdom Metazoa; phylum Chordata; class Mammalia; order Artiodactyla; family Moschidae; genus Moschus; species Moschus berezovskii. The sequence continues at coordinate 80,036,804 of NC_142471.1, forward strand.
AATTTCTGATCCAAACTCCTAAAGTATTCTAGTAACCATTATCTAGTAAGTCCTGTCACTTGCAAAACTTATTCCTGAGAAAAACGGGTGTCTTGGGAAACAGTTTAGTGTTTAGGTGGTCGTTGCTGTTCAGTGGCTCAGCCATGTCTGACTCTTTGCGACCCCGTGGACTACAGAACTATCACTTATATTAAAATCCCAGCTTTAAATACAAGTTTTTGTTTTGGGGTTTTTGTTTGTTTGTTTTACTTTGAGATAAGAAAATTTTTCTCTTATGGTTGTTTTGTCTTTTAGGACCCAGCCCTGGAAGAAAAGATGGAATCTTTTCAGAGTCAAGTTTTAACTCACCACAAGGTGTGGCCATAATGAATAATATCATATATGTGGCAGATACAGAAAATCACCTTATAAGAAAGGTAATTTTCCATTTTGAATAAAGTTTTAATACTTCTAATCAGAAAGACATACATATTTGCTACATAAATATTTGAAATGAGAGGGTGTTGCTTAAATATTTCACATCATCCTCATTCAGTTTTTCTCAGAGGTACTTGCTGTAACTTTATTCTTATGTAACTTGTGTTTCTGTGTGTCAGCATATTGTCACAGAGGGCAAATCCATCAAGTCCTTTTTTTAATCCTTTATTTCAAAGTCATGTGCCTAATCACCCTAAGGCTCCTCATTTTGAGGTATTTCCTTAATCAGTTTGTAAAGTGGTACTTTGTCCCTTTTCAGTTAAATTTTCTCAAATCTAAGAAAAAAGCAAACACTCCTGCCTCCCTTCAGCTCTTACGTTTTCTCTGGGAATACTTATGTGTCAATTAGACTTAAATATTTTTTTAGTCTCATTATAGTAGTAATATATGATCTCGTGTTTTTAAAAGGATGTAATACTTAAAGACTTTAAAAGTCCCCAGTGATCTATTTGGACTCCCCAGTGGTAACCACGGAGAAGGCAATCGCAACCCACTGCAGTACTCTTGCCTGGAAAATCCCATGGATGGAGGAGCCTGGTAGACTGCAGTCCATGGGGTCACTAAGAGTCGGACATGACTGAGCGACTTAACTTTCACTTTTCACTTTCACACATTGGAGAAGGAAATGGCAACCCACTCCAGTGTTCTTGCCTGGAGAATTCCAGGGATGTGGGAACCTGGTGGGCTGCCATCTATGGGGTCGCACAGAGTTGGACATGACTGAAGTGACTTAGCAGCAGCAGTAGTGGTAACCAACCATTGTTAAAATTTGTGTTTTCAGAAGTTTTCTACTCATACACAAATTAATTTTGTCTTTAGAGAATCTTCTTTTTTAAACAAATGGAATCGTAATGAATATACATAATTTTTGCATTCTTCTTTAACTTTTTTTTCCATATTAGTCATATGAATATGACTGCATAATATTACCTAGTTATTTTAAGCATTTCTAACTGATGAGTATTTTGGCTGTAATTTATTGGTCTTTAACTTATTTGGAAAATAAGTTCATCTAACCCATTCTGTCTGAACATACTATTTCAGGCACTTCCCTTGCTTTTCTCACTATTTCGCTCTCTTGATGTTTTTGCCTACTTACACTGACAAAATTGTCAACTAATATACTTAGTTGATAATTATACATAAAATAGGAAAAAACATGTAGAACATATAATGATAATCACTGTAATGTAAATCCCCACACGGGCATGAAATTTGTTTTCTTTACTACTGAAATCCTAAGCACCTAAAACAGAGCCTGGCCCACAGTAGGTATATTTAATAGATATTTATTGAATGAATTTATGAGCAAGTAACATCTGTTGAATGAGGCATTTTCTAAAGTGTATATTCATCCTAATATGAAAAGATGTTACATGAGAAAAAGATTTTGTGGCTTTGTAAATTAAAGCAGATTTGTTTTTTAAACACCTTAGAGAACTTCTTAGATTTTAATATGCCAGTATATTGTGTATACATTAGTGGGGGGATATGTGTGCATTATTTCTAAACTTACTTGACCAAGAAGCCCTATCTAGCAGAACTTTTCATAGGACTAATAACTTAATGTTGTGTACTTTGGGCAAATGTGGTTTTACGTTGCTCTGTAAAGGTTAGTATTTCTTTATCATTATCTTTTTTGGGTTCCGTGCTTCAAAAATTTATCATAGTATTGTAAATATCAAAGAGAATAATGAGGTAGTAAGGTATTTAGCCCACAAGGTAGAGGGAATACTTGTCCTTTTTTGATTACACGTTAATTTCTCTTGCTTTAGAACTTAGTGGGTTTTAGAGTATTGATAGCATAATCATAACAAATATAGGTTACTTGGAGTCATTTTTATATTTTATGACAGTTTAGTATCTTCAGAAAATGGAAATGATGTAGAATTATTTATTTCTCTCTTTTTAAATCTATAAAAATGTTTATTTTATGTTTTTAAGATCTCATTTACAGAGGGTGGATCATACTCCTATATTTATACCTCACGAACATCATTGTTCCATGTCAGCCTGTTTCCTGTTAGAAATAATTTACTTACTTATTTGTAAATTTGTACACCTATAGGCAGCCTTTCTGATGTGTATAATTTGCATCTTTTTATTTGTTTGTGACCTTATAAAACCTGTAGTATTTTATTTGGGTGACCTTATAAAATCTGTAGTATTTTAAGAACTTTATTGTGATATATTTTCCATAGAATAAAGGTCACCCATTTCAAGTATGTAATTTAGGAATTTTTAGTAAATTTAACAAGTTGTGAAACCATTATCATAAATCATTTTTAGAACATTTTCATCTTCCTACTAAGAACCCTCATACCGTTATAATTAATCCCCTTTTCCATTCCCCAGTTTCTATCTCTATAAATTTGCCTCTTTTGAACATTTATATAAATAGAATCATATAATGTATGGTCTGTGTGTCTGGCTTCTTTCATTCTGTGTAATGTTTTTGAGGTTCACTGATGATGTAACATATCAGGAGTTCCTTTATACCGCTGAAGAGCATTCCATTGCATGTATAAACCACATTTTATCCAGTAACCAGTTGGTGACATTTAGGGTGTTTCCAATTTTTGGCTATTACAGATAATTCACATAGAAGTTTTGTGTGGGCATACATTTTTATTTCTTTTGGGTTCTTGTTGTTCAGTCCGACTCTTTGTGAGCCCCATGGACTGCAGCGCGCCAGGCTTCCCTGTCCTTCACCATCTCCTGGAGCTTGCTCACACTTATGTCGATTGAGTCGGTGATGCCATCCACCCATCTCGTCCTCTGTTGTCTCCTTCTCCTCCTGCCTTCAATCTTTTCCAGCATCAGGGTCTTTTCTAATGAGTCAGTTCTTTGCATCAGGTGGCCAAAGAATTAGAGCTTCAGCATCAGCCCTTCCAGTGAATATTTAGGACTGATTTCCTTTAGGATGGACTGGTTTGCTCTCCTTGCAGTCCAAGGGACTCTCAATAGTTTTCTCAACACCACAGTTCAAAAGCATCAGTTCTTCAGTGTTCAGCCTTCTTTAGGGTCCAACTGTTATATCCATATGTGACTACTGGAAAAACCATAGCTTCGACTAGATGGACCTTTGTCTCTGCTTTTTAATATGCTGTCTAGGTTTGTCATAGCTAAGGGTTCAACTTCATTTTTTTACATGTGGACATCCAGTTATCCCAGAACCATTTATGGAAGAGACTGTTCTTTCTCCTTTGAGTAGTCTTGGCAGCCTTTAGAAAATCAGTTATTCATACATGCATGGGTTTATTTCCAGACTTTCACATCTATTCCATTGGTCTCTTTATCTGTCTTTATGGTAATATCACACTGTTTTGGTTGCCATAACTTAATAAGTTGTGAAATCAGAAAGTATGAGTCTTCCTACTTACTTCTTTGTCAACATTTTTTGACTGTTCCTGAATCCCTCGCGATTCTATATGAATTTTAGGATCAATTTATCTATTTCTGCAGAAACTTCTGTTTCTTTCTCATGTGAATATATTGTTTGAAAAACACACAAAACAGTTTTATCTTTTCCCTCTTCATTTTTATACTTCATTACTTTTTATTATATTTTTTTAAGTGTTATGGTAATAGTAGATATCTTGTCATGCTCATAGTCTTAAATAGAATGCAAGTAAACTTTCTCCAGAAGTTTGCATGCATTTTCTGTAGCTTTGGAAAATAAAATATTTATGAAGTTAAGAAATTTTCTCTTAGTTACTAAGAATTATTATATGATTTTATTAAATGCATTTTCTATATTTATGAAATAATTGTATACTTTTTTGCCCTTAGTATACTGGTGTAATGAATTATATTATTAGGTGTATTTGATGTCGAATCATCTTTTTATCCCTGGAATAAAACTTACCTAATCATGATTTTTTAAAAGCCAAATTAGATTTGATTATCCAAAATTACATTCAATGTTATAAATTCATATTCATAAATTCTATATTTTCTTGTACTGTTCTCACCTGATTTTGGAATCAAGGTCATACTGATCTCATCAAGTGAGGTTTTTTTCTTTTTTTCTGTTTTTTTGGAATAATTTGTCTCACATAGGAATTAATGGTTCTTGAATATTTATTAAAACTCCTATAACATTACCGAGGCCCAGGTTTTCTCCAAGAGGAATTTTTAAATTATCCTATCAGTTTCTGTGAAAAGAAAGTGAAAATGAAGTCGCTCAGTCGTGTCCAACTCTTTGCAACCTCATGGACTGTAGCCTATCATGCTCCTCCATCCATGGGATTTTCCAGGCAAGAGTACTGGAGTGGTTTGCCATTTCCTTCTCCAGGGGATCTTCCCGACCCAGGGGTCAAACCCAGATCTCCCACATTGTAGGCAGATGCTTTACCACCTGAGCAACCAGGGAAGTCTTAAATCAAGATCTATTTCAAGAACCCATCCCTGGCTGCCTATTGTATTTTTGCAGATTATATGTTGCAATAAAAATATAAAGTTACATTGATGAACATGTTTTATAATTTCAGAAGATTATAGAGCAGCTACTAAAAATAATGCAAGAGGATATCACCAAAATAAATCAATGTAATTTACCATAATAGAATGAAATAGCCATCTGATGCTTTACGAGATTCAGAAATACACTGGAAAACATTTAATCATGTTAAAATTAATAAACCTGAAATGGAAATGAATGTCCACAGTAGATAAATATCATCTACAAAAAGCCTACAGCTACACTTAATGCAAAGTATTGAATACTTTCGCCTCATGACTGGGAACAAGACAAGGCATGATCACGTTCATCATGCCTGTTAAACATTGTACTGAAAGTACTAGCTATTATAATGAGGGAGAAAAGAGGAACAGAAGGCATATAGGATAAAAAGGAAGAATAACAACTATTTGCCAGAGACCTGTCATGTACATAGAAGATTCTGAGAAATCTATACAAAGTTACTCAAACTAATAAGTGAATTTGGAAGGTTACAAATTACAAAGTCAATATAAAAAGACCTATATTTCTATATACTAGTAACAGTCAACTGGAAATGGAATTTTAAAATTCTGTTTATTTAGCAACCAAAACAGAATATTGGAATACATTTTTAGAAATGCATAGCTATAAAACATTGCAGTCACTGCAGGTGGTGACTGCAGCCATGAAATTAAAAGACGCTTGCTCCTTGGGAGAAAAGCCATGACCAGCTTAGACAGTATATTAAAAAGCAGAGACATTACTTTGCCAACAAAGGTCCATCTAGTCGAAGCTATGATTTTTCAAGTAGTCATGTATGGATATGAGAGTTGGACCATAAAGAAAACTGAGCGCTGAAGAATCGATGCTTTTGAACTGTGGTGTTGGGGTAAACACTTTTTTTTTTTTTTAATTTTATTGTAGTGGTTTTGCCATACATTGACATCAGTCTGCCACGGGTGTACATGTGTTCCCCATCCTGAACCCCCACCGTCTTCCATCCCCATCCTATCCCTCTGGGTCATCCCAGTGCACCAGCCCCAAGCACCCTGTCTCATTCATTGAACCTGTACTGGAGATCCATTTCACATATGATAATATATGTTTCAATTCCATTCGCCCAAATCATCACACCCTCGCCGTCTCCCACAGAGTCCAAAAGACTGTTTTATACATCTGTGTCTCTTTTTCTGTCTCGCTTATAGGGCCATTGTTACCATCTTTCTAAATTCCATATATATGCGTTAGTATACTATATTGGTGTTTTTCTTTCTGGCATACTTCACTCTGTACAATAGGCTCCAGTTTCATCCACCTCGTTAGAACTGATTCAAATGTATTCTTTTAATGGCTGAGCAATACTCCATTGTGTATGTGTACCACAGCTTTCTTATCCATTCATCTGCTGATGGACATCTAGGTTGCTTCCATGTCCTGGCTATTATGAACAGTGCTGCAGTGAACATTGGAGTACATGTGTCTCTTTCAATTCTGGTTTCGTCGGTGTGTGTGCCCAGGAGTGGGATTGCTGGGTCATATGGCAGTTCTCGGAGAAGGCAATGGCAAGCCACTCCAGTACTCTTGCCTAGAAAATCCCATGGATGGAGGAGCCTGGTGGGTTGCAGTCCGTGGGGTCGCTAAGGGTCAGACACGACTGAGCAATTTCACTTTCACTTTTCACTTTGACACATTGGAGAAGGAAATGGCAATCCACTCCAGTGTTCTTGCCTGGAGAATCCCAGGGACGGGGGACCCTGGTGGGCTTCTGTCTATGGCGTCACACAGAGTCAGACACGACTGAAGTGATGCAGCAGCAGCAGCAGCATGAATCTTCACACTGTTCTCCACAGTGGTTATACTAGTTTGCATTCCCACCAACAGTGTCAGAGAGTTCCCTTTTCTCCACACCCTCTCCAGCATTTATTGCATGTAGACTTTTGGATAGCAGCCATTCTGACTGGCGTGAAATGGTACCTCATTGTGGTTTTGATTTCCTTTTCTCTGATAATGAGTGATGTTGAGCATCTTTTCATGTGTTTGTTAGCCATCTGTATGTCTTTTTTGGAGAAATGTCTGTTTAGTTCATTGGCCCTTTTTTGATTGGGTCATTTATTTTTCTGGAATTGAGCTGCAGGAGTTGCTTGTATATTTTTGAGATTAATTCTTTGTCAGTTGCTTTGTTTGCTATTATTTTCTCCCATTCTGAAGGCTGTCTTTTCACCTTGCTTATAGTTTCCTTCGTTATGCAAAAGCTTTTAAGTTTAATTAGGTCCCATTTGTTTATTTTTGCTTTCATTTCCAATACTCCGGGAGGTGGGTCATAGAAGATCCTGCTGTGATTTATGTCGAAGAGTGTTTTGCCTATGTTCTCCTCTAGGAGTTTTATAGTTTCTGGTCTTACATTTAGATCTTTAATCCATTTTGAGTTTATTTTTGTGTATGGTGTTAGAAAGTGTTCTAGTTTCATTCTTTTACAAGTGGTTGGCCAGTTTTCCCAGCACCACTTGTTAAAGAGATTGTCTTTTTTCCATTGTATATTCTTGCCTCCTTTGCTGAAGATAAGCTGTCCATAGATGCGTGAATTTATCTCTGGGCTTTCTATTTTGTTCCGTTGATCCATGTTTCTGTCTTTGGAGTTAACTCTTGAGCATCCCTTGAACTGCAAGGAGATCAAACCAGTCAATCCTAAAGGAAATCAGTCCTGAATATTCATTGGAAGGACTGATGCTGAAGCTGAAGCTCCAATTCTTTGGCTACCTGATGCAAAGAACTGACTCATTTGAAAAGGCCCTGACACTGGGAAAGATCGAAGGCAGGAGGAGAAGGGGATGACTGAGGATGAGATGGTTGGATGGCATCACTGACTCAAAGGACATGAGTTTGATTGCGCAAGCTCCAGGAGCTGATGCTGGACAGGGAGGCCTGGTGTGCTGCAGTCCATGGGGTCACAAAGAGTCCGACATGACTGAGCAACTGAACTGAGCTGAGAAAAATTAACTCAGTACTGAACTGCAAAACTCAGAATTCATTTTGTTCTAAATTGATCTGTAGACTTAATGCAGTCCCAGTGCAAACACCCTCAGACTTTTTGGGTAGATATTAACAAAAGGTTTCTAAAATTTATGTGGAAATGCAAGCCAAGGATTATTACATCTAAAACAGTGTTGAAAAAGAACAAAGTTAAAAGACTTGTACTACCTGATTTCAAGACCCTATGATTCTATGCAGTATACTAATGCTATACTATATACTAATCAAGACAATGTAATAGTTTTGTAAGGATAGATATATAGATCAGTTAAAAAAGAAAACAGCACCCAAGGTAACCATACTACTACTACTACTAAGTCACTTCAGTCGTGTCTGACTCTGTGCGACCCCATAGACGGAAGCCCACCAGGCTCCCCCATCTCTGGGATTCTCCAGGCAAGAACACTGGAGTGGGTTGCCATTTCCTTCTCCAATGTGTGAAAGTGAAAAGTGAAAGTGAAGTCGCTCAGTCGTGTCCGACCCTTAGCGACCCCATGGACTACAGCCAACCAGGCTCCTCCATCCATGGGATTTTCTAGGCAATAGTACTGGAGTGGCTTGCCATTGCCTTCTCCGAAGGTAACCATACACCTATGCAATTACTTGTATTTCTAAAAAGCATCAAAGCAGTCAGTCGGGAGAAAGGAGAGTCATTTCTGCACATTGTGCTTGAAAAACTAATTACCCACATGGGGAAAAAGTAAACATGACCCCTACTTCACACACCAAGTGCAAACATCAGTTCAAGATGCATCACAGACCAAAATTAAATGCTAAAACTATGAAGCTTTTAGAAGAAAACGTACAGGAATATCTTTGTGACTTGCATGTAGGCAGAGGTCTCTCAAAGACAGGACACAGTAACAAAAATCACAAAAGAAAAAAATCTGTAGATTCAAATTTATCTAACTATAAAACTTCTGCTTATTATTAAAGTTTTACTGTTCAAGTGAAAAGCCGTGGGAATTCCCTGGCGGTCCAGTGGTTAGGACTCTGTGCTTTCACTTCTGAGGGTCCAGTTCGGATCCTAGTTGGGGAACAAAGATCCCACAAACCACATGGTGTGGCCACAAAATTATTAAAATAAGGTGAAAGGCCACAGTCTATTAGAAAATAGTCACAAAAATTCACAAAAATACATCTATGAAGAAGATTAGTATATGTGTAATATAAGGTATCTACAGCTGAAAAATGGGATGACAACCCAATAGAAAATGAGCCAAAGATTTTAACATTTTTCAAAAGAAGAGATGACAATAACCACAAGTACAGAGAAAAATGATCAACATTGTAAGTTGAGAAGGAAATGTGAGTTCAAACCACAATAAATATCACTGTATATCCACTGTAATGATGAAAATTAAAAAGACTGGGAGATGGGAGGGAGGTTCAAAAGAGAGGGGATATATGTGTACAAGACTCTGATGCTGGGAGGGATTGGGGGCAGGAGGAGACGGGGACGACAGAGAATGAGATGGCTGGATGGCATCACCGACTCGATGGACATGAATTTGAGTGAACTCCGGGAGTTGGTGATGGACAGGGAGGCCTGGCGTGCTGTGATTCATGGGGTCGCAAAGAGTTGGCCACGACTGTGCTACTGAACTGATGACTGATTCATGTTGAGGTTTGACAGAAAACAGCAAAATTCTGTAAAGAAATTATCCTTCAATTAAAAAATTAAAAAGACCGACAATACCAGAGGCTGGTGAGGATGTGGAGCAATTTGAACTCTCATACATTATTGGTAGAAATAGAAACTGATAGACCATTGGAGAGACCTTCTGGAAGTTTTTATATCAAGCTGCTAATGTACCTGCCCTTTAACATAGCAGAGATTATCTTGCGTACATACCCAAGAAAAGTGAAAGCATGTCCACAAAAAGGCTCATATAAGAATATTAATAGCATCCCTACTTAAAGGGCCCCAAGCTGGAACTAGCCCAGGTGGCCATCAGTAAGAAAATATATAAATGAGGGGCTTTGTAGTCCAGTGGTTAAGACCCTGAGCTCCCAAGGCAGGGGGCCCAGGTTCAATCCCTGGTCAGGAAGCTAGTTCTCACATGCTGCAACTAAAGATCCCACATGCCTCAGCTAAGACCCAGTGCAGCCAAATAAATAATAATACATTTTAAAAATATGTAAATGAGCTGTGATATATTCCTTCGATGGAATACTATTCAGCAATCAAAAGGAATATGAATAAATTTCAAACATGTTAAATGAAAGAAGCCTCACACAAAGAGTTCATTACTGTATCATTTATCTGAAATCCTAGAAAAGTTACAGCTCATCTATGATGGAAAAAAAAATTAGTACTGTTTGCCACTGGGGTTGGGGATGACTGGAAAGAGGTGTGAGGGAACTTTCTGGAGTGATGGTAACACTCTGTATGTTTATGTATGTTGGGGCTACACAAGTTTTTGTATCTGTGAGAATTTATCAGATGGTACACTTATGATTTGTACATTTGTTGTAAATTTTGCCTCAAAAAAAGGAAAACGGATCTCGGAAAAAATGAAGTTCTTGAGTTAAATTCTTTTAGCTTTTCTCTGTGTTTGAAAATTTTCATAAGATGTTGAAAAGTCTCCAGAGATGAAACCAGAGTATCTTTTTTTTCAGTGGAATGCGTTAGTTTTTTGGTTTATGAAGCAGAGGCATGTAGTAGAGCTGGAAGTGGTTCAGATCCAAGATTCTGGACTTACTGGCTGTGGGGTGTTGGGATCTTAGTTAATGATCTGTGCCTCAGTTTCCTCTGAAATAATCAAAATCACAATTGTAGGGATATGTGAGTTTGGATGAATAGATGAGGTCAGTGCTTGCCACATGTTGAACTTTAAATGTGTTAATTACTAACCAAGCACAGTTGAAATATACGTTTAATTTTAAGAAGTGTTTTTCTTGATGCTGCTTTACATTTTCAAATGTCACCTTCTTTTAAAATATTTTATAGTTGAGATGAGTTCAATACCAGTTTTGGTAGAGGCATGATGAAGGTGAGTGAGTAAGGGGAAAGTTGGGGAATGGATGGATAGAGAAATGAAAAGGACTAAGTTTTATGCATTTTAATAACAAGATCACCATGTACTTGATAAGCCTTTTTCTTAAGCTTTTTTTAAAGTATTTATGTTGCACATGTTTCCTTTTTTATTTTACATACTAAAACCACTCAGTTTTTTAAATATATAATAAGTTCACACAAAGTATAAATAAAGCACATGTTTTCTATATGTTCTATTGGAAATAAATGCATTGTATACAACCTGTATTAATTTCTATAGATTGACCTAGAAGCTGAGATGGTGAGCACTGTGGCTGGCATTGGAATTCAAGGTACAGATAAAGAAGGTGGAGCTCAAGGAGATGAACAGCCCATTAGTTCCCCTTGGGATGTAGTTTTTGGAAGGTCAGGTATGTAAACTTGATATTAAATAAGTAAATGTTGCTTAGTTAAAGTAAGATTTTTAAAATATAGGAACATTCATTTGGATTAATCGTTGCTAGTTATTTTATGCTTTTATATCCATGACTTGGGATTTGTTAATTGCATAAAAGCAAAGCTACCAATAATATATAGAAGGTAGGATAACTATATCATTATATATAACGTGACATTGCATGCATATTTTATATACAAGATAGATTATATATTTCTCAAATGTTAAAGAATTTCATCTTAGTTGCAGTTTTCAATTAAGATAGTTCTGAATATCCTTAAATTGGAAGGATTATAGTTTCAAAATTTCAAAAGGTTATTCATGCAGTATACTGTTTAACAGTGTCTGTTTTATTTACTGCCATGTGAAATACAAATCAAGAAATAACTGGGGCTTTTTTAGATTATTAAAATTTTAATTTAATAATTATAGCTTATTTTGAGTAGTTTAAAAATAATAATAATACTTATATATAATGGAATATTGCTCAGTCATAGAAAAGAATGAAATCTTGCCATTTGTGACAACATGGATGGACCTGGAAGGTGTTATATTACGTGAAGTATATCAGAGAAAGACAAATACTGTCTAATTTCGCCTATAATCAGAATTTATATTGTTTAAACACAGGGTGTACTTTACCAGATGCTTTAATATGTTGGGTTCACTTAGTAGAGTACTTACATATTTTTCTAGGCTAAAAATTTTTTGGTCCTACTTTATGGCATGGAATTTCTGGTTGTTTATCTCATATTGAGACTGTACCCAAATTGCTTTCTAAGAAAAATATTGGCTGTTGACAAGTACTCCCTCAGCTTCCAACTGGAGTGATGTGCTGAGGCTTATATCTTTATTAGGCTCAGTTTTTAGAAAGGAAATGAGTGCTACCTTAGCTCAATAGATCATTAAAAGCATGTGTACGTGCTAAGTTGCTTCAGTCATGTCCGACTCTGTGCGACCCTATGAAGTGCAGCCTGCCAGGCTCCTCTGTCCATGGGATTCTCCAGGCAAAAATACTAGTGAGGTTTGCTGTGCCCTCCTCCAGAGGATCTTCCTGACCAAGGGATCAAACCCATATCTCTTGCATCCCTTGCATTGGCAGGCAGTTTCTTTACCTCTGGTGCCACCTGGGAAGCATCATTAAAAGCATATGGCTCTGCATTTAACTTAACAGTTTAAAGAGATGGGAATACCAGACCACCTTACCTGTCTCCTGAGAAATATGTATGCAGGTCAAGAAGCAAGTTAGAACCAGACATGGAAGAACGGACTGGTTCCAAAATGGGAAAGGAGTATGTCAAGACTGTATATTATCACCCTGCTTATTTAACGTATATGCAGAGTACATCATGAAAAATGCTGAACTGGAATCAAGATTGCCAGGAGAAACATCAGTAATCTCAGATACAGATGACACTACCCTTATGGCAGAAAACAAAGAAGAACTAAAGAGCCTATTGGTGATGAAAGTGAAAGAGGAGAGTGAAGAAGTTCGCTTGAAACTCAACATTCAAAAAACTAAGATCACGGCATCCAGTCCCATCATTTCATGGCAAATAGATGGGGAAACAATGGAAACAGTGAGAGACTTGATATTTTTGGGCTCCAAAATCACTGCTGATGGTGACTGCAGCCATGAAATTCAAAGACGCTTGCTCCTTGAAAGAGAAATTATGACCAATCTAGGCAACATATTAAAAAACAGAGACATTACTTTGCCAACAAAAGTCCATCTAGTCAAAACTATAGTTTTTACAGTAGTCATGTATGGATGTGAGAGTTGGACTATAAAGAAAACTGAGCACCAAAGAATTGATGCTTTTGAACTGTGGTGTTGGAGAAAACTCTTGAGAGTCCCTTGGACTACAAGGAGATCAAACTAGTCAATCCTAAAGGAAATCAGTCCTGAGTATTCGTTGGAAGGACTGATGCTGAAGCTGAAGTTCCAATCCTTTGGCCACCTGATGCGAAGAGTTGACTCATTGTAAAAGACCCTGATGCTGGGAAAGATCAAAGGCAGGAGGTTGGATGACATCACTGACTCAATGGACATGAGTTTGAGCAAGCTCTGGGGGATGATGATGGACAGGGAGGTCTGGCATGCTGCCGTCCATGGGATCGCAAAGAGTCAGACACAATTGAGCGACTGAACTGAACTTCAAGTGACTTCGATTCCAGATACTTGGCAAGAGGAATAATCTTGAGTTTGCTGCTGCTGCTGCTAAGTCACTTCAGTCGTGTCCGACTCTGTGCGACCCCATAGACGGCAGCCCACCAGGCTCCCCCGTCTCTGGGATTCTCCAGGCAAGAACACTGGAGTGGGTTGCCATTTCTTTCTCCAATGTGTGAAAGTGAAAAGTGAAAGTGAAGTCGCTCAGTCGTGTCCGACTAGTAGCGACCCCATGGACTGCAGCCCACCAGGCTCCTCTGTCCATGTGATTTTCTAGGCAAGAGTACTGGAGTGGCTTGCCATTGCCTTCTCCGAATCTTAAGTTTAAATAACCTTAAATAAGCTCAGTACCTTTCAGATGCTAAGAGTAAATGGTTTTCAAATACTGTAGGAAGGTCCTGTAATCACAATGACTACAAGAGTGTTCTTTTCTTTTTTTTTTAACCATAAGAGTTTTTAACCTTGACTTAATATACCCAGGGCATTTGTGGTTAGACTTTGTGAAGTACTTAAATTTCCCAGAAATTCTACTTAAGGTTTGGGGGGAATTGGTCAGATTCTCATCAGAGTTTCAAAGTGGTATGTTACCCAAAATCATTTTTAGAACCACCGCTTTAAATCACTCTGAAATATAATCCTGGATTAATGTGTTTTGTCAGGGTATGGGGAAATTGGATCATAGACTACTTCCTCTCCTTACAATTGTTTTTACTAAACTATATTTTGGCATTGTATCATTCATTTACAAATATTTTAACATATCAATGTATCTTACATTCATTTTTATTTATATGTTTCATATTTATATTTCATCAAAACACAGTCCTGTGGGACTGTTAACTGTTTTTACTGTAAGGGCTTGCTGCTAATTTAGTTATTATCTTAACCTCTCTGAACATCTACTAGAGAATTTCTTTTCTGTGTTATAGATAATTATACTTTTTTCTCAGTATCAAGTTTATTTTTAAGCTCCTGGATAATTTAAATATCTTAACTGATTGTGTTTGCATTGTTATATTGATTTCTAAGAAACTTAGAGACAGATTTGTCTTTAGCAAAGTATAATGGAAACATGACATTCATATTTTAATATTAGTATGGCTGCATCTTATTTTTCTTCTCTCTTTACCTATTGCTTCAATTTTATTATTTTAAATTTATTTATCTTACTAGGGTTTATTTCTTTGTGAACTACCTAAATACTTTGTAAAATAAAAGTGGAAGTGAATAAATCCAGTAGAATCCTTTATTGAAGTGATTGGCTATGATAAGTGATCCATAGAGAAAAAAATTGTTAAATCGAAGAATCATAAAACTAAAAATGCTTTAAGAACTATAAATATACATGTGTCCCCTGCCACTCAAAATGTATTATTTTGGTTTTCTTAAACCATGATGAGAGTTTTTTAAATACCTGCAAAATAAACTGAGGGCTGAAATTTTTAAAAGCTATTCTTTCCAGTTATCTTTCCACATCTAGTTCACTAATAATTTGACTTAGCTACTTTTCTTTTACTGAGTCTTTCCAAAGTATTAACTTTGTTTTCAGAGAAATAGCTTCCCTTTTGCATTCATGTTGAATTGATTCATATATATTTAAGTTATATAATTGTAGAACTGGTTTAAGCAGATGTGGGATTAAATGCAATTTGACAGGGATTGTAATTAAGAAAAATTGTTTTTGTAAACACTTAAATTCTTTGATACTTTAAAAATTATATAGAATATTTCTGAAATTCTACCATAGTTAGGAATATGAAAGAGGATGGAATTATCAGAAGGAAAACATGAAAAATAGGTTGTATTTATTGTAATATCTTCATATATTAAGCTGTTGTGCAGTACAAACAAGAGCCCACAGCTGTACCTAGTAACATGGATGAGTGTTAGGAAATCTGTTGAGCAGAAAAATGTTCGGTCTTTGTAGAATGTTCAGTAGCAAGCAAGGCTAATTATACAATGAGAGAACCATTCAAACATGGTAATTTTGAAAAACTGAAGAATATAATAAACATTTTTAGACTGGTAGAGAGGAGGAGGATATATTCATAAAGGGATGCAGGAGGTTTCAGATAATACTGGCTTTTGTTGAGCTGGTGGTATGCACGTGGATATTTACTTACTATTTAAACTTTATAATGAACACTTATCTATTCATATGCATATTTAAAGAAAAAGTAAATCTTAAAAGGAAATAAAATAGGTCAGGTAAAGAGAATGAAAAATAAAAGATAAATACACAGTTGAATATATATTCCCCCAAGAGACTCAGCATACTTAAAGAAGACATTAAGGAAAGGAATTTGAAATACCTCTGATTATTTTAAATATATATGTAATATGTAAATGTGTGTTTTTATTTTAAATAGTATGTGAATATTTAACCCAGTTATGCTGTAACAGTGATAAAAGCATGAAAATAATTAACATTTATGCCAAAGTTTTTTCATCTTTATTTTTGACTGTCACTCTAAATATGGTCAGAACTTTGTCATCCACTAAAAATAATTAAAAATAACTCCAATAAAATCATTTTTCAGCAGAAACATTGCCGTGTTTCTAATGTGCATATTAAGTCTGTGCTGACTTACTCGTACAAGACAATAACCCAAGAATTATTTTTTTTTATAAAGAATTTTTTTTTTCAGTAATCCCTGCTAGTCTCTAATTCAGACTTTACCTGATTTAAAATCACTTAAGAAAAGATAGTATGCCTGAATCTCATTAACCTTCCTTGGCCCTTTAATCAGCATTTCCCTAGATAGAAATTTAGCTGTACTTATTTGCCCTTTAATGATTGAAATCCAACTATTTAGTATGCTCGTCTGGTAATTTACAGCTTAGATAATATGCTTCTCTGACTTCCATTAATATGCTCTAAAATAACATTTCTTCTAATCAGGTGAAACAGTTTTTTTGAGGAATAAATCTTATATAATGTGACTAGTATGTTTTTATTTTAATAAAATAAAACAGTTGTGTTTTTGTATCTGAATATTATCACATTGACTTGGTGTTTATAAAGCACAAGCTCACTTCTGTAGTTCCTTCATTCTGATCATAGCACTAATAATCTGGATTTGGCCTCACTGCTGTGTGCTGCTGTGTTAGTCACTCAGTCCTGTCCAACTCTTTGTGACCCCAAGGTCTGTAGCCTGCCAGGCTCCTCTGTCAATAGAATTCTACAGGCAAGAATACTGGCTGCTGCTGCTGCTAAGTCACTTCAGTCGTGTCCAACTCTGTGCGACCCCATAGATGGCAGCCCACCAGGCTCCCCCGTCCCTGGGATTCTCCAGGCAAGAACACTGAAGTGGGTCGCCATTTCCTTCTCCATGTGTGAAAGTGAAAAGTGAAAGTGAAGTCGCTCAGTCGTGTCCAACTCTTAGTGACCCCATGGACCGCAGCCTTCTAGGCTCCTCTGTCCATGGGATTTTCCAGG
Source organism: Moschus berezovskii (assembly GCF_049115385.1). NCBI lineage: Eukaryota > Metazoa > Chordata > Mammalia > Artiodactyla > Moschidae > Moschus > Moschus berezovskii. Next base: position 80,053,801 of record NC_142471.1, read on the forward strand.
CAAGTGTTCTGGAATGGGTTGCCATTTGCCTTCTCCCAGGGATCTTCCCATCCCAGTCATCGAACCTGGGTCTTCTGCCTTACAGACAGATTCTTTACCATCTGAGCCACCAGGGAGTTGAACTTAGGTATTATTATTCCAGGTTTAGCTGTGTGAATACCAACAAATTATTTAACCCCTTTGAATTTCAGTTTCTTTATAAAATAGAGATGATAATAATAAGACTTGCTAATGTTGTCAAATTAAACGAAATAATCCATGTAAAGGGCTTATTATTAGCTCAGTGCCTTAAACTAGGAAGTGTTCTGAATGTTTATCCTTTTCACCACCACACCCCCCATCATTATCCTCGTCAGTTGGTGTGTAGAATCATAAACTCCTGAATCCCAGTCTGATACAGCCTCTGCTTCTGCACTCTTTTTCGTACCTCCAGCTTCTAAAAGAAATGAGTACACAGAGACCAAGAACAAACAGAGGCTCACACTAATATTACTTTGAAGCTTTGGCCTCTTACAGTCAACCCTAGTTGAACTAGACTGGCCTTTTGGAGAAGTTGGACACCTGATTTGATCTTTTACTCGTGTATAAACCGGACAGTTCTTTGGCCAAGTTAGAGAGGCTTTAAACTCATGTCATCTTCTAATGATTACAGTTTTATTTCCAATCTTTATGCTTTTTGCTTCTTTTTCTTACTTGTATGAATTAGGACCTTCATATGATGCTAAATAAGTGTTGATAGCAGATCTCCTTGTCTCATTTCTGTTCTCAGGGGGAATATCTTAGCTCGGGCTGCCATAACAAAATGCTACAGACTGGGTGGCTTAAACAACAGAATTTTATTTTCTCACAGTTCTGGAGGCTAGAAGTCCAAGGTCAAGGTGCCAGCATGATTGGTTTCTGGTGAGAGCTCTCTTCTGACTTATAGAAGGTCACCTTTAAGCTTTGTCTTCACATGGCAGGGGCAAAATAAAATAAGAATATAATAATGAAGAGCTTTTGATCTAGTTTTAAAGTGATTAAGCAGAGACTGAGTCCCCAGAGCATATGGATGCCATTGTCACTTTTAATACAGTTTTTGTTTATAAAAGTATTTGACTATGAAAAATTAAATTGAAATAAACTATCTTCCTTTAGATTTCAATGATAGCAATTAATAGAGAAAGGAACAACATGTTAAATAGAATTTTCTGTTGGATTGCTTGGGTTCAGATTCCAGTTCCTTCATTTACTAGCTCTGTGATCCTGTCAAGTTACATGACCTCTCTGAGTCTCAGTTTCTTCTGTAAAGGGCCTATAAAAATGACTTAATAACATCACCCGTCTTCCGGGGCTTTTGAGAAAATTTGGGTAATATTCTCTATAACATGCTTGGGATACAGTGCCACAATTTGTTGATCATCACCATTATTTTTGTTGCTGTGAAAGACACTTGAAAATAATACAAGTTCATGAAGAAAAATTTCTTCTGGACACAACTACTTAAAGTAAAAATAAAATAATCTTACCAAGATATTTCTTTTAGCATAAGATACGTCTGACCAAGTTATTTTAGTGAAAATGTCTCGACTACATGTAAAAGTAGCCTCAGAATTCAGTTTAAATTAAAATAATTAAATATTTTAACAATAGAATTAATTTTAGAAATGGAACCTTGTCACATTGTAATAAGTTGTAATGTCAATCTTAAAAAACAATTATTTATTAATTTTAGAAAACAGGTACAATATATTGTACTTTTAGCTTTGTTACATTTCAACTATATCTTTTTGAGATAGGTTCACAGCAATTAAACAGTAGGTTTTTGAATAGCAGTAGTGATGTGAGTCTAAGCCTAAAAGCTAATATGTGGTGGAAATATACATTTCTTAAACTATTAAAAGGTACAGTTCTTCCATGAGAAATTGTTCAAAGAACTATTCCTGTATTCTTGAAGCATGTAATTTAGGTTCTTGACTGCCAAAGTTTCTTTGGAGCGTGTGCGTCAAGCCATTTCTTGTCACATAAAATAAGAAATCAAATGTTTAAAAACATCATGCCCAGAGATGCAGAGGGACATTTTGCTACTGAGAATACTTTGGATTTCTGTGAATGTATATTTTTAAGTCTAGAGAAGTAAAACTTTCGCAAGGAAAATGGAAAAATTTCCAAAAAGACTTAAAACATTGCAAATGTTTTTACTTCCTTCTATCAGATGATTTATAAACATACTGTTGTCTCCCTTAATTTAAATTTCTGAAACAACTGGGGGTGTTTGTTAACCAGATACATATGTGATAATTACTGTTTCTTTTCATAAAGGTTCAGAGGTCCAAAGTGATAACATTCTGTGGATAGCCATGGCAGGGACTCATCAGATATGGGCACTCTTGCTGGACTGTGGCAGATTACCAAAGAAAAAGTAAGTGGTGACATCTCTCTTTGGGTAAACATGGAGTTCACAGAATTCCTTTTCCGAAAGTCTCCGTCCTTGTAACACCCACTGTACTAGACAGGGTATGCGGGGCTGCGCTGCCATAATGAACAGCTCTGGTTCTTGGTGGCTTAAGACAAGGTTTGTTTGCAGGAGGAGTGCTACTCTGCCACCTTAGCTGATGCAGCAGCCGCCATCTGGAGCTTTGCCAGTTGTCCTGGCAGAGAGAGAGAGAGGTGGTGAGGTGTTCACTGGCTCTTAAAACTTTTCCTCAGAAGTGACATATCACTGCTACTCACATTTCATCAGCCCGAGTATGTCTTAGGACCACACCCAACCTTGAGTAGCTTAGGAAGAGCAGTCTCACCAGGCATTCACAAAGAGAACCAGAAACATCTTTTAACACATATTTCTAATATCCCTGATCAGATATTTGAAGACTGCATGGGAGAATGGTTAATAGCTCCGGTTTTATCGTCAGGCCTGAAATTGAGCCTGGCTCTGCCACTTCTTATCTACATGAGCTTAGGAGAGTCACTTTAACGTTCTAAGCCTCAGTTTTCCTTATTTGTATCTACCTCATAGGTTTTGTTTTGAGAATTCATATGTGTGAAAAGCCCCGCCTAGTGCCTGGCCTGTACAGTGAGTGCAGGTGGCATTGCTGCCACTGTTAGGGGTGTAAAGATGGAAAAGTAATGTCTCTGCAAAGTTTCTTGTGTTTTTCCTGTAAAGCCTTTCCTCTTCCTCTAACACCCCAGCCTTTCTCTTGCCCTCCCATGTCTCCCTTCTTCCCTCCCTCTCCCCCTTCACCCCGCCATCCTCCCCTCTTCTCTCTCTCAACTTCTGTATTTTTGTTTGCACTTATTTGTTTCCATGGCTGTTGTCTCCCACTCGACGGCCTCTTTAAGGAAGGGACCCTTTCTCATTCACTTCTTGTCCCCTGCACCTAGCACAGTATCTGGTCCATGACAGGAGCTCAGTGAAGGTCTGCGGAAGTAAATGCGTGAAATTCATTGACCATAAAGACTGTCCAATCACTGTAGAAAGTAAGTGCCAGTCACTGCAGTTACCTTTATCAGTAGAGAGGAGCGGTTGTATAGATAATCCAGAATACCAGATATTCTGAATTGTGTGTGTGTTGCTTTGTAAGATTGTTTAGCAGCATTTAATCATCCATTGAAAAATATTTATTAAGCAAACAAGGCACTATGCTATGCAGTAGGGATGAAATGGTATGGTCTCTTACGTAAATAAGAGGAACATCCAATATAAATAAAATTTGAGGTATCGAAGGAAGGCTTGCTGGAAGAAGCTACTAAGATCTCCTTTTCAGCTTCTAACCGAACCTGACAGAAGGGTAGGAAGGAGTTCAGAAGGGTAGAGGTTTTCCAGGCAAGAAATGACCCTTGTGATGTCAGTAGAAGCCAGATCCTTAGAATCTTTCTAAGAGATTTGAAAGTTCTTCTACATGACTTTATGGGAAGTTTTAAACTGGGAAGTGATACGGTAAGATTTGTTTTGAAAGAACACTGGTAGCATTTGGAGTGTGGCAGTACTCCAGACAGGTTCAAGGAGGAGGCCACTGCTGTTACCCAGGCCAGAGCTGAAGAAACTGAATAGTAGGTTGACCAACGACGTAGATGAGGAAAAAAGAAGCAGCAGAGATGACCAGACTGTGTTTTTCTAAACGGTGACTCTTTTGGACCTCGACCGTCAGGAGTGGTCTGAATTTCACTAAGTAGAGTTGTCACTCGTTCACAATAGAAAAGTGTCCAGTCTGATCACAGTGACTTGGATTATAATTTCAAGGATGCGTTATTTGTCACTGACCTTCAAGTGGTAATAACTCCTGAACTTTTAGAAGTTGCTGTTTCTCCCTACTATTTCTAGCTTTTACTAAGAGCGCTTCTTTGTAAAATTGTTATAAATCCTTTATTTGGCCTATTTGTTATTACATATAAATAGGCCTTGAATAAATGGCAGTATTTATACATTTTCTATCCCTTTGCTTCCATTCCTTGTTCCCTACCTACGTTAACATTGGGATCATATTAACCAGTAAGTGACTGATGGTCATTTTAGACTTATTTTTTGCATGTTTTACAGTATTAGAATATGATACAGAGTCTCTCATTGCTTTGTATCCCAAGTCAGCTTCTTCTCTCCCCTCAATACAGGACACTAGCATGTCTTCCTTACAGTTCCCCTGACATAAACTTAGAAACCAAGGTATAAAACTTTCTCCATATTACAAAGAAATCATTACAATAGTCCTTTAAATAGAAATTTCCCTAATATACATAGGAAATGGATTTGTACAATTGATTAAAGCAGTGAAATCATATTATTACTTTAAAATGAGCACCCATCTTTCACAAATGATTCTTTTAATTCTTTTTGCTAGTCTCTTCTTATATTTTTTGTTATTTAGTCGCGAAGTCATATCCAACTCTTTTGCAACCCCATAGACTGTAGCCCTCCAGGCTCCTCCGTCCATGGAATTTTCTAGGCAAGAATACTGGAGTGGGTTGCCATTTCCTACTCCAGGGGATCTTCCCAGCCCAAGGATTGAATCCATGTCTCCTGGTTGGCAGGATTCTTTTCCACTTAGCCACCAGGGAAGCCTGGTCTCTACTTATGTACAAGAAAATAAAACATTTTTAATGAAAATTTAAGCTCAGAACTATCAAGAGCTAGAAGAGATTACCTAGATCTTTTTAATTCCCTTTCAGAATCTAATATTGCATGAAGCCAAGAAGAGACCAGGATGTAAGGGTGGGATCTAGCTGTACCTACCTCTGATCATTTGGAGAAAAACTGTCCCATCAGTGATGTGATCTTTATTCATGTATTTTTAACTTTGTCGGGGATCTCCTGTTTAATCATTGAGAATAGTTTCACTTTTGTGTATGTTTAAAAAAAAAGAAAGGTTGAAAGGTTCCTATACATTAAATAATGATTAGAAAAACTACAATGAAAGCTTATTTGCACAATTTAACTAGGTCAAAATCAGCAGATTTTTTTTTAATATATAATACTGTACCATTGGCTTCATCATTTTCATTCATTTGTTTAATAATTAAATTGGGCACAATGTAACAGTGTTGACACTTCACCTGTGAATTTGTTTTCTTTAGTGAGTTAAAAAAAGGAACCTGCCTTCGGTTTGCTGGAAGTGGAAATGAAGAGAATCGAAATAATGCATACCCTCACAAGGCAGGCTTTGCCCAGCCTTCAGGTCTGTCTCTGGCCTCAGAGGATCCCTGGAGCTGCCTGTTTGTGGCGGATAGTGAGAGCAGCACAGTGAGAACCGTCTCGCTGAAAGACGGAGCAGTGAAGCACCTCGTGGGAGGAGAGAGAGATCCCATGGTAACGCAAAGCACTTTTACGCGGTGTGCCTGTTTAGCGAGCTTGCGATTTCCTGCAATTTCGTGAAGTTAATAAGACATAGGAAGGAGAAAATTCTTGGACTTATCCATGTTAAAATGACAGTCAAACCAAAGGAAATGTGACTATAAAGAAGCACAAATAACAAAACCACCTAAGAAAAGTTAACTGATCTGATTTGATTCTGTATAAATGTCAAGGCTTCCGAGAGAAAGGAAGGATAAAATTGTGATTACTGAGCAAGGAGAAAATGAAGAGTAGGTATTTGGCAGGAGGGTGGAAAGAGCTCCAGAGTAGTAGACCTGACCTGTCCAGATCAGATGTGTCATTTTTATGAATAAGATTCCCTAGAACCACAAATTAAATCAGGTTCAGAATTCTGTCATTTTTTTCTAGTTTTAGTCAAATGCCCAACCCTATTTATATGAAATCAGACTTTTCCCCCTTTAACTTAAAGTAGCATGTACAGCCATCTGAATTTTCACTTTATACCCTAACAAAGTTCTGTGAAAAAATTTTTATACATGCTGTTTCTTTTCTTTTAAAAAAAAAAAAAAGAATTTATTTGCTTTTGGTGATGTTGATGGAGTAGGAATCAATGCAAGGCTTCAGCACCCACTTGGAGTAACTTGGGACAAGAAAAGAAATTTACTGTATGTGGCAGACTCTTACAATCACAAGGTGAGTCTTGACAGAATTATATAATACCCTGCTTTTTACTTGTGGTATTTAAAATGCTGAAAGATCTGTGAGCCTCCTACAACTGCCACTCTTGTAGAGAGGAATAACAGTCTTTGACAACTGTACATAGACTTTCTGTTCCTTTTTTGGTCCTTTCTTTGCAGAAATGATGTGATAGTACTCTGAGCTGGGGAAAGGACTAAACAAATTCCCAATGACAATAGCCAAAAATTGGGAATTGCAAGCCACTAAAGCTGTTTAGTAATATCTTCATAAATAAGGAGAAGGCAGGTAACAGGGAAATTAATATGTCAGTTATCAAATGAACATTTTTGAGCCTTTGCATAGTCGCCGTGCCTGTTAGCAAATAATTCGTTTTCATCAACATTTCTGTTTTCTTTGTCTATTTCATTTTTACTGTGCATTTTAAAATAAAATCATTGGGACATAAATATTAGTATTTTGTGATGAGAAGCTTATGAATTTAATGTAATTGAAACATAGAAATCACAGTGTCTAACGTAAGTAGCAAATCCTCAGCCAGTATTAGATGTTCCTAAGAAGGAGGTCAGTTCAACTGTGTCCCATTGTGAGGGAAAAGAATAACATGAAATAATTTTTTCAAAGATTTCTTCTAGAAGACAGGCTGTAACTGAGGATTTTATAGTGTTTAGCTCTCAGGATGAAATATCTCCCGTTAGACTAATTTGAATGTTTGGTTGTTCAAGAAAATCTGGAAGTGTCTGTTCTTTCTCTGATGTTTATTAAGAATACTAATAGCAGTCAGGAATTCTCTGCCTTCCCTATTAATATGTTACTCTTCCATACCACAAATGTGAAACTGAGCTTCAGATAAATAAATTTTTGTTCTTTTTTAGATTAAAGTTGTGGATCCAAAAACAAAAAACTGTACAACATTAGCAGGAACTGGTAATGCAAGTAATATTATCGGTTCCAGTTTTACCGAGTCAACTTTTAATGAACCAGGAGGCTTATGTATTGGAGAGAATGGTCAATTATTATATGTGGCAGACACCAATAACCATCAAATTAAAGTGCTGGATTTAGAAACCAAAACAGTTTCCGTGGTAAGTAATCTTTAAGTTAAGGGGCATCATTTTAAGAAAGATTCTGAAATCCCCTAGCAACAACTGAGGCACTTTTGGTTAGGCCAACACTAGTGGTGAAAGTGAAACGTATAGACAGAGTAGTGAGTGGGTGCCTTTTCCAAGGGTATCCTGTTATTTTTAAAATAAAAATTCCATCTGTGCCAAGAGTGTTTGAGAAAAACACTAGAAGTTGGAGAGAATTTGATGAACTTTCAGAAAAGGAAAAAAAAGGACTCATCTGTTTTTAAATGTATGGACATTTTGGCATTGTGCTTTGTACCATTTATTAAATAAAAATTTAAAAAAATTAAATGTATGGACACACTATGTGGGTTGGATTGTTTAATCGAGTGTTTTTAATTTTTAAACAATCCTCAGACTATTGTGGAATCATTGTTTCCTATGGTGAATCCATTACCAAATAATCTTTAAAGAAAGGTCTAGAAGGCACATTTCTCAGGACTTAAAAATAAGATGAAACTTAAATACGTTCTAATTTTAAAGATATGGACATGGTCTCTAATAAAATTTCAAGTTATCCCTTTCTATGTCCCATTTGCCCAGAAAATGCAGGAATTCTTTGTCTAAAATTCTAGGAATTTCCAAGATGTTTTTTAAAATAAAAATACAGATTGCCATCATAACATAAGTTAGTTTCTCTTGACATAGATCTATGATATGGGATGAATGACATCTTATAGTTGGCAGTGAAAATTATAAGAGGGTGTGTATTACATCCACTACATTTAAATTGATAACATTTTATTTTAATTTCCTGCTATCTATAAACATATTGAAAAATTAATTTCATTCCATTTCATTCATGAATGTTGATGGTCTTTTGGCCAAGATGAAGTTTTTTTGAACCTACAAAATAATCATGAGGAAGTCTTAAGTAAACACATTCTGATTCAGAAGAAAATGGCAATCCAGTTTCCTTGACACTGAACCTCACTTTTGTACTGAAGTCGGAAAATAAGCTCTCTCAGTCTGCAATACTGTAAAGTACTTGTGCTTTAGAAAACAGATTTTCTTATTTTCAGTTCCCAGTCTTCAGATCTGAAAATGCTGTGGTGGATGGTCCATGTCTAGCAGAAAAACCAAAGACCTTACCCAAACTACCTAAATCTGCTCCGGGCATTAGACTTTCCCCGGTGGCTGCGTCCCCTGGACAGACTCTTCAGTTTAAGCTGAGATTAGACCTCCCATCAGGAACAAAGCTAACTGAGGGAGCATCCAGTTGCTGGTTTCTGTCAGCTGAAGGTATGGCAATAACCTTTGCAAATGCAAATATTTCATGAATACTTGATGTTTGAACTAGAAATTTTTCTCATTTGTTATGTGATACTCTAACAGTTAGGCAGGATTTGAAGGGGGTCTTATAACACAAAAAGATCCAGATCTAACCCCACTTTAGCAGTTTTCTTTAGTCTTTGAGATTCTTTCTCTCTCTTTATTAAATAACTGTGTAACTCACCCATTGTTAATCATAATTGCTGCCACTTGCTCCTAGGCAAGTTCATCACATGAGGTAGACTGTTGTTGTCTTAGAATGATAGGTCCTTGAATATTAGAACTTAAAGGCATCAAAAGACACCCTCTGTTCTAAGCCTCTTATAAATGAGGAGACTAGTGGCTCAAAGAAATAAAATTATTGGCTTAAGGGCATATATTTAATTAGGTCAGAAGATGGAATTTGAACCCAGCTCTGCTAGTTCTTGATTTAGTATCTTTCCCTCTGTGCTGTGTGTGCTGCTTAGTCACTCAATCATGTTCGACTCTTTGCAGCCCCATGGACTATAGCCAGCCAGGCTACTCTGTCCATGGAATTTTCTAAGCAAGACTTTTGGAATGGGGTGCCATTTTCTCCTCCAGGGAATCTTCCCAACCCAGGGATCAAAACCACATCTCTTACGTCTCTTGCATTGACTGGCAAATTCTTTACTGCTAGCACCACTTGGGAAGCCCTTTCATTGTGCCACTCCATCTCAAACCAGCTCTAGGGTTACTCATGCTTGAAATGAACTTAATTTTCTAAAGACATATAAAATTCAAGGCCACCAGTTACACATTTGGATGTTACAGAAGTTTCCAAACCTTATTCTTCGTTTCTGCACTTAACATCATTGTGTTAACACATTGTGTTGTGGACCAGCACCCATCCATAGGTTATACTTTGGTGGCTCTGTTCTGGCACATTGCAGCATAGAGATCACGGAGGGGAAGAGGGACCCTAACAGGAGACTGAAGAATGAATAAATAAGCACAGGCAAAACTCAAAGAGGGTATTTTCCTAGAGCAGGTGTTTTAAGGAGAGAGTGATCAGCTGTGTCAAGTGCTGTTGATAGATGAGCTAAGATAAGGGCTAAGAATTGATCTTTGATTCAACATTATAGTTAATTTATATCCTCGACCAGAGCTATTTCAGAATGATGAAAGAGGTGCCTGATGAGAGCAGATTAAGAAAGAAGAAAGGAACTGGAGAAAGCAAATGTAGGTAGCTCTTTGAGGAGTTTAGTTAGAAAGATAACAGGAAAGAGAGCAGTTGCTTGAAGGGGAAAGCAGAGTTGGGAGAGCAGTGTGTTTGCTGTTATTGATCGCAAAGATCAGTAGAGAAAAGATGATGTGTGGTAGCCGTGGATATCCTTCAGGAAGATATGAGAGAGGATGGGCTCGAGTGCACAGGTGGAAAACTGGTCTTTGCCAGGAAAGTGGGCAGCATTTCCATGGTAAGGAGGGCAGGCTCCAGGTGTGACCCAGAGATCTGGATAGGAAGTTGTGGAGACGAACGCTTGCAGAAGTTTTTCTGCATGCTTGTTTTCTTAGTATTAATATGTTGGGGAGTATGACCATCAGCTGAGAGTGAGAAGGGGATGGGAAGAAGGTTTTGGAGGTTTGAAGAAAGAGGGTCCAAAGGGTGAAAGGGTGACTACGTGAGGGAAATACAGTATGACTGCTGAACAGCTGAAAGGCTGCATTTGAGGCTGGCTGTCATGAATTGAAAGTCAGTCTAGTCCACATGGAAGTGGTTTTTCTCCAGCCAAAGTTATGCACAAGGGAGCAGCTCTGTGTCAACCTGGGGCGGGGGGCTTGGGAGGGAGGTTCAAGAGGGAGGAAATGTATGTATACTTACAGCTGATTCACGTTGCACAGCACAGACCAACACATTGTGAAGCAATTGTCCTCCAATTAAAAAGAAATTTTTAAAAGTGTAGTTACTAAGTAGTTTAATCAGAAGTTCTCTGAAGTCCTGATCCAGTATTAATTGTGATTACCACTATACCATTAAATCTCACAGATTCTTAAGAATTATATTTCCCCCTTGAGTATGATTTTTTTTTGAAATTTTATTCTTGTTTTTAACTGAAATAGCTTGACAGATTTTAATTCAGTTCTTTGGTTGTTTTATTATCTTTCACTTTTCCAGATAGTTTCTTGTCAAATACTTTAGAGCTTTCAATTGCTGTTCATTTTATTTCAATAGTATCATTAAGACTTGACTTGTTCAGTTGCTCAGTCATATCTGACTCTTTGTGACCTCATGGACTACAGCACACCAGGCTTCTCTGTCCTTCACTGTCTCCCAGAGTTTGCTCAGATTCATGTCCATTGAGACTAGTTATTAAGTCTGCTGCTGCTGCTAAGTCACTTCAGTTGTGTCCGACTCTGTGCGACCCCATAGACGGCAGCCCACCAGGCTCCCCTGTCCCTGGGATTCTCCAGGCAAGAACACTGAAGTGGGTTGCCATTTCCTTCTCCAATGTGTGAAAGTGAAAAGTGAAAGTGAAGTCGCTCAGTCGTGTCTGACCCTCAGTGACCCCATGGACTGCAGCCTACCAGGCTCCTCCGTCCATGGGATTTTCCAGGCAAGAGTACTGGAGTGGGGTGCCATTGCCTTCTCCTATTAAGCCTAAATCTGTGTTTTCTTCTCTAGAGATTCCCAAAGTAGAACTTGAGCCCCATTAACTTGCTTGCTACAAGAAAATGAATGCCAAAGCCATTGCTTAAAAGTATGCCATTTGAGTAGAAGAAAAAACATTGTTGGAGGAGGATGTGTAATTGAATACAAACGAATTACTATGATTAGAATCCAGGCAGAGCCTTTGTCCTCACTGTCTAATTTGTGATCTTTTAGCCTAAGAACACTTCTTGTTTGAGCCTATTCTCAAAGTATTCAGTTACTGTAAATTATGTTAAGATTTGGGTGTGTATTTGAATCAGTGTGAACTTATTTCATGAATTTACAAGTAATCAGTATACTGCTTGTCTTATAGCAGTGCTTTCCAGCATCTCTAACAGAGTAGACAATAATTTCAAAGTGAAATAGTTGTAGTCCATAATTGAATTCTGACTTCTTGTCTCTAGTGATCTTCTGTCCTAGTCTCCCACGCTCTTTCACATGTTCTCACTCCGTTTTCAGTTTCTTGCCCTACTCCGCCTCTCTCATGCCCTCTCACACACTTTTCTTTTTGCACATTACCCAGATCCAGGCTTCATGCCTTCTTACCTTGGTACATTCTCAGGGCAGCAGCTGTTGTCCTGCAACTGCCCACTTGGAATCCACAGCAAGAGAGCAGAGAGCTCTTGGTAGGCTAGCCACAAGAAACTGTGCTGGCTCTGGAGGGACCAACTGAGCCTGTGAGAAGATCACCGCCACCCACTCCCTGCAGAGGAGAGTTCTGAGCCATGCAGCACTAGAGGATGTTTGGAGCTAGCTTTGTGGGCAGAAGAGCACTCAGACCCTGGCCATTCATTCCTCAGTAAGTTTAGAGCAAGCCCTCAACTGCCAGTTCAGCTGTTCTGCCTAGGTCCATTAGTCTGAAAGCATTGCATCACTGGGAGATCATGTTAATTTAATTTCTCTCCGTGAAATTAAACATATTTTTAAGTAGGATATTGGTAAATTAACATGCTTATTTTAACTCTACTTTGTCAGTTACACAAGTTAATGATATTAATATTGAGTTATTAGGATACAAAATATAGATAGTGTTTAAAAAAAGTGAAATAATCTAGAGAGAAAATTCTTAGTTATCTTAACACTTATCCAAGGCATTGGTTCTATTTTTATTGTATTGTTGTGCATTTGTTGCCAACTCATGTGCGACTCTTTGTGACCCAATGGACTATAGCCCACCAGGCTCCTCTATCCATGGGATTTCCCAAGCAATGGAAAATGGATTGCCATTACTGGAATGGGTTGCCATTTCCTTCTTTGGGGGATCTTCCTCACCCTAGGATCAAACCTGCATCTCCTGCACTGCAGGTGGATTCTTTTCCACTGAGCCACCAGGGAAACAATATATATATATATATATTTTTTTTTTGGTATAGGGACAAATAAACTTTCAAGCAAGAATCCTAATAATTTAAGTCTTTGAGTATATTATTTTATAGGGTATATTTGTATACCTGTGATTAAAGGACATTTTTTCCTTTTGGCCTGTTATTTAGAGACCGTAACACTAAATTTTGGTGGGTCTAAAAGCTGCCAGCATTTATGGGAAGGTTTTAAACCAATAAATTAATAAATAAGTGGCAGTATAAAAGCCCCAAGGGCATATTGTACTTCACAAATCCTTCATGTGAAGTATCTGAAAATTGTCTACAGAAACACTTTTATTTCTAAACCTGGACATTAAAATAGTATAATTTATTATTTTCCTGTTTTCATTTAAAATATAAGAAGTTCCCTTACTAATCTGCTGTATAACAAAATCAAACATATTCCTCAGTCCAGAAATAAGCAAAGAAGGCCAGAGACTTTAAAAAGAATTATGTTTAAAAGCTCTGCATTTAACTCTTTAGAGTCTCACCTTTCACATTTTACTTACTTGATATATTTTTCTCAAATTTAATTTTTCAATCAACAGAAAATTAGAAGCAATAAACTAAAGGAGAGATGAAGAGGACAGGTAGAGACAGGTACTGTAGTCTGTTGACTCATCCTGAGGTCAAAAAAGAGAAGCTAAAAAATAGACATAGAATTTCATCACTGCTCAGTAGATGGTCCAGTTTTTGTTCAGATAGCCCTGAGTCGTTGTTAAGTCATTAGATTTTGTTCAGTGTTTTCTGTTTCAGATGGCAGGAAAGCATGCCTTCCATTTCCCAAACACTGGCTCTTAATAGCTCAGCCCCTCTAATGCTGTCAGCCTAAGTATGTGCTTCCTCAGGGTGACACACATGTTCCTTTGGAGAGAAGGCACTGGGCGAATGAAGACGTTTTAAAAACTTTAATACTAGAAGACAGATTTTTAGTGATTTTTAGATATTTGTTGTATAGATGGTCTATATATTTATGTCTCAGAGGAGTCTTACATATTAAAATGAAGTAAACAAAGATCTGTTTTTTACATTGAGTCCATTGGAATAATGTATGCAGTGTTACTTGTTTCTGGGGAAAAAATCAATTTTTTTTATTACCTTTGGATAGTGAATAATTCATCACTGTCTTTAATGGAAAGTCACTGCAGAGTTGTACATACGTTTGTATTCCCTAGCTTGTTTTGTAATTTGCATATTATATTTCTAGACACTTTTATCTGGTAAAAATTAACTATTTTCTGAAGTGTCTTATGTTTATTTCTAGGACTTATTAACAGGTTTCATTTTTACATTTTCATTTTAATTTTAACACATTTTAAATCTATAACCATACTTGTAATATTCATCTTGATTTCAGTAAAAATTAATTTGTATTTATGTTTGCAGTGTTCAAAGAAAGAATTTTAATTTGATATCAAGGTGACTAGATTAGGGGCTTCTTATATGTTGTGTCCTTCACACAGAGCACAATGCCTGGCATTTAGAGGCTTTCAGTAAATATTGTTGGAGAAGGCAATGGCACCCCACTCCAGTGGAACTCTTGCCTAGAAAATCCCATGGACAGAGGAGCCTGGTGGACTGCAGTCCATGGGGTCTCAAAGAGTCGGACACGACTGAGTGACTTCACTTTCTCTTTTCCCTTTCATGCATTGGAGAAGGAAATGGCAACCCACTCCAGTGTTCTTGCCTGGAGAATTCCAGGGACGGGGGAGCCTGGTGGGCTGCCATCTATGGGGTTGTACAGAGTCGGACATGACTGAAGCGACTTAGCAGCAGCAGCAGCAGTAAATATTGTTAGTTGAGTAAATCTAGTGTTTGTAAAGTTTGTCTGATTTCCTACTCAACTTCTTATGTAGTCTTAATAATTTACCTCTTTATTTTCTAGGCAATGAATGGCTTCTTCGAGGACAGATACCATCTGGAGAGATAGAGAGCATTTCCAATCAACCAACAATCTCGCTGCGGATTCCTGGAGACTGTTTATCGCTTGAGGCCGTTCTGTCTATCAGCGTATTTCTCTATTACTGTAGTGCAGACAGTAGCGCCTGTATGATGAAGGGGATTTTGTTCAGTCAGCCTTTACAAATAACTGATACACAGCAAGACTGCATACCTCCAGTAGAACTCAAGTATATATTTTAGCAAGCTGGCTAGCAACCCAGTGCCGCCTCTTCTCAATCCCCACCATCACTGTAATTTATAAAAAGAAACTTTATTTCTGCCTCTGGGTACCCAGAAACCCATTGTTCAGTTCTATCAAATGATATTAAAATAAAGTATGTTCCTTATTTAATTATTTATTAAAGACAAATTCCTTCATTCTGGCTGTGTACCAGCAAAGTCACTGACCATGATTTGAACCATGATTCTGTAATCTGTGCTGTTACTTGGCACAAGCCTTAAGTCCATGTTACAGGAAAGAATATTATCATGAGATGATTTTCAGTGAATACTGTTAACAATAATAATACCAAATATTTTAACTAACTTTTTTACCTTTTATGAAGCAGCACATCTGAATGTGTAAATTGCACAGTAACTTTAAACAGAGCTTAAGATCCAGTCCACGTGTTGGTATAAGGACACCTGCCATTCAAGGTGTAAGGTCTGTTTTAGGTTAACAAAAAATTGTCTTTTCATAACAGTAGTGGCTTAAAGAGCATCTAGGTGGTAAAAATGTTCCTTGTTCTCTTCTGTGATTTTCTCATTTGAGATATATTTATGGTTATAAATTATTTGCTATTTTAGCATACCATTATTAATGGTATGTTAAATATTCTGTATATTTCTATATACAGAAAATATATTTCTGAAAGAGTCTCTAAGGACATATACAGACTCCTTTTAACGTTTTTCTGAATGAACAGTCTTAGTAATGAATGACTCCTTAGAAATATTAGGACTTTCAAGGAGAAAGGGACTTCAGAACACATTACTGCATATGACACCACTTAATGGTAAAGAATTAATTGTTATGCTAAGTCTGATGCAAATGGGTATGTATGTTGTATTAGAAATTTACATTTCAGTTGAAGCATTAAATGCAGATTTGCTGGGTTTGGGGTTTTTTTGGTTCCCATATTGAGAATTTAAATGATCATTATTGTGATGTTTTTAAAAATATCTGTTAAGCCTTCAAGGTGAAAATTTTAATATGAAGCACTTTTATGCTTTCATTATGTATACTATATCTTAATATATTACTTTAAAATATTAAGGCTGAAACATACAGTGACTTGATGATCCTGTTTTTGGTGTGTTTTTTTCTAACCTTAAAAGAAATAGTCACCAGAAGATATTGGAAAGGCTTTTTTTTTTTCAGTGATGCTTTCTCTTTATAACTATTTTAAAAGACTGCTTGTTTTTACTAAAACTGATTCCACGTTTGTGGTTTAATCAGCTTACAAGATTTTAAAAACAACAGGTGAATCATACTTATTCAATAAATATTTATAGACAATATAGCATAATATGCCTTGTCACTTCAAAACCAGTGCTCAATTTGAATTGTAATTTTTTAAGCATAATCATCTGCCCATATCTTTATATTATTTTGAAATATAGTTTTGAACATACTATTTCAGATTACCTAAATATGAAGTAAGGGAATGCATAGATCATGACTATTTAATTTGTAGCCTCCTAAAGCTATTTTTAAAGAGAAGAATAAATGTAAAGTTAAAAGAAATTCTGTTTAAAATTATATATATATATATATAAGTACCTCATAAACCTTTTCTCTCCATTAAAAAAAAATGTTCTGTAATAAAAGAATGTATAATATTGACATTCTCTTTTATGGAGAATAGGCCATAGTCATTTTTAAAATCTCATTTTATTATTATACTTCTCGTTTCCAGCTGAACAGAATGAAAATAGTTTGGCTTAATTTTTTCCTATTTAAGGACATAAACAATTTCACTTTCTGAAGAAAATATATACACTTTTAACTTGCTAATTCAGAAATGCTTGATAATTATTTTTTCAGTATTATGCATGAACTTAACACACAGTATATATTTTCATGTACATTAAAATACAAAAATATTTCTAGAATATATTAATGTTCATTTTGTCTGTATAGTTTTCTGTTAGTATTAAGCTTATGCTCTTCTTGATTTTTAACTACAGTTCTATTGAACATTCTTATTCTTACCCAGCCAGTAATCTACATTGTTTTTCACATTCAAAATATTATGTATACAGATTACATGATTTTTTGTAAATCATGTTAAGCAATATAAATAGGTTCTTAGAATTTATGACTAACATAATAAACCTCTTACATAAGAGAAAGCACTAGAAAGTTCATTTTTAAAAACTTTTGTGATTCCTGACTCTGTTTTTGAATTTATGGCATGAAGAAAAGCAAAAGTTATGTTCAGTAATAGTTTGAAAAACAATTTTAGTGTTAGTCACCGTAATCAAAATGCCAGTAACGTGGCATTACATACACTTGGTCACAATACATGGAATCTTTGCCCTAAATTATTCTGCTTCTTTGTTACTGTTTTTTTCCACCATTCTTTATGTCACTTGACAAATGGTAAAATTTTCTTTTCTGAATTTATACTCAGGATTGATATCTCTGAAAAGAATTTTGGTTTTCTTGGAAATGTTCAAGCAAATATTTAACCTGTCGACAAGGGAAAACTTTACAGTTTAATCACCCATAAGTGTAACTTTGGCAAAGTTCAATGACTAAGCAACTTTCTTCTAAACTATTGTAATACTATATTTACCTATAGTATTATCAGGCCTGCAGAAAGCTATAAATCTTAACACAGCCCCCCAAAAACTTAGTATATGTAGATGAATGTACATGTCTATATACTTAACACAGATACAAAGATCAACTAAATTTCTCGTATGGCCAGTGTACTGAGATAGTACCACTGAGATAAGTTGCTCTCTGCTTGCTTTTCCATAGTTGGAAAATTTGGAAAGACATTAACAATACATATCTCTGTAATATAGTAATTTTCTACTCGCCCAACATTTAGTATTAGTTTATATCTGCCGATTAGAAACAGTCTAACCATTATATTTGACATAAGAACAGTCATCAAAAACTAAATTTCTTAACTCATGAATTGCATGAAAATATATGCAGAGGGACTGTGTCATGTGGTGGACTATGAATGGTGGAATTGTGAATATTTTCTACTTTTTCTGTTTTTTTAAATTGAGCAATGGGTTATTAAAAAAAAGACTGGGAATATGCTTTTAAAGACTTAAAATGAACTGAACAGTAAGCACTAGTATATAATAACTTTTTCTGAAGTCACTTTTATCACGAAAGATCAGAACTCAGGTTAGAGCTCTTTGATCTACCAGTTCTCTTCAGTTTGTGATTTGGTGGAGACAAAAATAATTGTGGCTTTTGCTGCTAGTGCTTTTATTGTGTGATGTAGTATATAGCGTTTATGAACACAGACTTTGCAGTCACTTGGATTCTGCCCTATAAAATGGGGTCGCTATACCTGCCTTTTGGGGTTGCCATTAAGGGTTCAGTAAAATAGTATCTGTATAGCAGTTAGTAGATAATGAAACTGCCAGTTATTGGTCTAGTTAATGATAATAATTTATGACCATAAAACACATGCTTCACACTTTTGCAACTGCAGTTTCTAAAGGAAACTATTCCTCTACCAACTGTGTGGTATGTTTACTCTCCACAGTGCTATGATTCAAGAAGAGAAATAATTTTATAATAAATATATTACTGTTTTATAAACGATGTTATAAATAAACAAACCTACAATTTTAAGTTTTTTAAGACCTGTAATGATGACTGATGAACTTCCTTTGAGAGAGTCCAGACATACCCTAAACCATGTTCCTGGAATATCCGCTGATGGTGCTTTCCCAAGCCTTCTAAGTGCCTTCATGCATTTTGCCTCACGAATCAGACAGGTAGATCTTATGTCCATTTTACAGATGAGGAAGCAGCTTTAGAATGCTGGCTTCACGTCTCAAGTTCAGCACTCCCCGGATAATGCCTGCTGCTGGAGAGGCGTCCGGTGCACGCCGTTGCTCAGCCAGTTTTGTTGAATGATTAAGAGTGACTAGTAGGTGATGGATCTTTTATTTGAACAAAGATTTCCTACTAATTTCTAGCTCTGCTCCTAGACATAGAGTGAAAACAAACTGGGATTAGGAGTATTTATTTTTGTGAATGCTTTCTTAAGCCTTTGCAGTATTTGAATAAAGTTATGAGAATAATAGCTAAATCTATTCAGTGCTAACTATGTGCCTGGCACTTTTCTAAGTGCTTCCTGTGTATTAATTAATTTAATCCTCACAACCACCTTATTAGAGAGGTTCTAGTTTTCCTTATTTCTCTGATGGGGAAACTGAGACACACAGAAGTGGTAAGCAGTTAGACCAGCGTAATTGAGATCAGACATTTAGGACTGGCTGAACCTGGGTGCATCTACTCAACTACCATGCTTTTATGCCTGCCTTTAAAAGTGTTTGTTTGGTTTTTTTTTTAAGCATAAATCTTCCATAGTTATTTATAGTAACTAATCAACCCAAAGAACTTCAAAAGTCCTAGTAGTGATTGTTTTTGAAGTTTAAAGTAAATCCATTTAATTATATCAGCTTTTTGGACTTTTCATTATACACAGTTATCCTTCAGGGTTTGGAACAGTCTGTATAATTGTTTCTCCCAAAAGATTTTATGTACCATTCTTTCTTAAATTCAGATATTATCAAGAGTTTTTCTTGGCAGATGGATGTATTAAAGAATTAACTAGCCGTTCAGTATCAGTTCCAACAATGCTATTTTAATTGGTCTTCAGAAGGTAATTATAAGACCTCATTACAAGTATAACTGGATTCTTAGTACAGAACTGTCTCAAACCTTTGAAAGCTTGTTCATATTTAAGAAAATAACTGTTTTAATGACCAAAGTGAGCTATAGAAACATAATACTCGGCCCGTCTGTTAACACACAGAATCATCTGCCTACTTGATTCATAACTACTGCAGTATATAGGCCTCATCCCACCCTGCCCCCCAAGACTCAAGATCTATGCAATCCTAGTAAAGTTTTCACCAGATCACCCTATTATTCCAGCTTTAGGTTCTATTAAAAGGTGTGATGTAAAATGCTGCCTACCGCTGATTATGATTCATGAGCATCCAGATACAAGAATGTAAATGTTTTTCATTTATTATCTGTTAATTTAAATCTTATTAGAATTCGTTAATATTGTTATAAAATTCCAAATCAGAAATCTATCAGGAAATGTACGTCAACTTTAAGAGATGGGAGTGTTATACTTTACAAGTAGAATTAGCTGTTAATCACCAAGATTTCCTCCTTTTTCCTCTTCCAGTGGCACACAGTTTATTTAAATGAATTCACAGTAACCATAAATCATGATTTTGTCCTAAATATTTAAAAGTGTGTCTCCACCCCCCTCTTTTCCTTGCAGTAGGATAATAGAAAGCATGGCATTAAGAACTAGTGGCTGGACTAACCTCCTGTGTGTATTCCATGCCCTGCACACCTTGGCCCTTTCATATATTATTAGACTGCAGGTCAGCCTAGCTGCTTTGGGCCAAGGCTGCCGGTCTGACCACAGCCTGGGAAAAGCAGAACAGGAGGCAGCGTGGTCAGCTTCTCTGACTGCCTCTCCTTTGTTTCTCAGTGTGCTGATTTGGTTTCGTTTTTGTCAAAAGTTGGAGTTGGAAAGTGGAACCCTGGATACCTGTGGACTGTTAGCCTGGCTATAGTTATTCCTTGTTTGGGATGTCCCTTTTCCACACTGGCATGTTGCTCTCAAGTGGACCAAAAGACATTTTATTCTGCTGAAAGCCCCATGACCAAAAGGAAAGAACTGGAAGTACTTCCAAATCTACTTCCTGGCCTGTACCAACCATATCCTGAAAAGCCCTGAACAAGCATGGTGAAGCACTAAACAACCACATATTCACAAGCATTTTTGGAACACGTCAGGGCATGGTGCGAATTCCTTCCTCTTAAAGGAGCAACTTTCAGACCTGGTACTTTTCAGTAATACAGAATTAAGCAAAATTGTCCGATTTTTTAATAAGTTAAAGGGACAGTGGAATTTATTACCTTTTGCTTTTAATATACTGGGTTACATATTTATGTTTGAAATGAGGCCTCATAATATTGAGGGGAAAAAAAGCAATCCTCAAATTTTGAATAGAACCAGTTTAAATAGTAGTTTTGATTATCTAGTGTGCTATGCTCATAAAAAATATGTGTTAAGGTATATAGGGCAAAACAGTTGATAAACCATGGTAGTGAAGGGTAAAAATAGACACGTTAATTTCTGAAAAAGAAGGGCTCAGTCTAGAAACTATCTTCTGTTTTTAGATTTTTGTCCTCATTATTCTTAGTCCCACCAGAAATGTGTTCATTCTGTGAGCATGTGCAGAAGGGGCTACCTGTTGTGTTCATTCCGTGTTCAGATGCTAACAAGTGTGTGTGTGTGGAGTTGGAGTGTACTTTCTCTGTGTGCCTCTGATGTTCATCACCCAGATTTACCTGTAGAAATACACAACCACATCCTCTCCACACTTTAGGCTTCCCTCTCTTTGAAAACAGTAGTGTCTGTAGAAGTTTCAATGAGGAACTATATGGTTCCACAAAAGACAGATATAGTAGATTGGTTTTGTTGTGGTAAATTTTTTTTTTCTAAAATTCTTAATATGTCAGTTTCTGAAGAAGGAGAACAGTGTGCTACATGACTTTAAAATCAATTTTACTCTACTTGGAGGTATATGTTTCTAATTACATTATACATAGGTTAATATTTTTTAAAAGTTTGAAGTTTTCACTGTTAGGATGCATTGAGAGCCAGTTTAGAAATGCTTTAATTTCTGTCATTACTTTACATGTGGATTATTGATTAATCAAAGTTTGCTGTGATACATATATATCACATACATACACATATACATACATATATACACACAATCACTTTCAAATTGTAACATTTCATAAATTTGTCAAGTTTTAAAAACTCAGATCTTCCCCTCTTGTGTGTATATAAAGTTGTGGTTTTATCTTTGAGAATAGAGTTGGTCTGCTATGCTGACTTCATCTCTGTCATTGCAAGAGTTTGATTATATCTATTTTTTCTTCAAAGATGATAAATGCAATTGAAATCCAATTTACAGGATCATGTATTAGACTTAGTTGAGTTCTAAAAGAATTGACTTGGTCTGCATTTGTAAGCATTTCATGTAGATAGAGTAATATATTTTTGTACAACACTGTATTTCTACATTTATTTCAAGTCTGTTTTCAGTGACTTTTTAAGTACATGTGTTAAGATGGTTTGGAATGAGAGCACAGTGGCCTTGATTACCAACTCCAAAGAAGTGTATAATGTGATTATAGAAAACCAGAATGTGTTTATACTGTACACTGAAACCGGATGCCTCTTTTCTAAAGCTTTGTACATTTTTTTCATGAAATAGATTAAATATTTTCCCTCTAAAGCTATGTTTCTCTTTTTTATGCTTTCTGTTTTAAGTATACCATGAGATCATTTTACTGCTTGGAATCCTATCATCCAGATTAAAAATGGTGCTTAGTTTGGGTGGGAGGAGGCAGGGAGGCAAGATGACGGTGACCAACAGATGTGAGTCATATGATCCTAGCTTTTGTTTTAAGTGATTCAGGAGTTTTAGGGAGAGGGGTTAAAATCAGGGATTATGGATAACACAACTGCATGTACTTCATTCCATTAAAAAAGAGACGGCAATGAGGCTGCCCTGGATGGGGGTCAGGAGGATGGGACAATGTCAGGAGGGTAGGCAGCAGCCAAATTGAGTGATGTGCAGCCTCTAGCATTTCAATAAGCTAGAAGCCATTAAGGAATTTTTAACGGGGAGTCCTGTGATCTAGTTTGTTTTTAAAGATCTCTGTGCCTGCTATGTGAAAAATGGCTTATGAGAAATGGGACCAAGAGAGAGGAAGCAGTTAGAATGCTATTAGTCCAAGCAATAAAGAGTTAACTGAGCAAGACAATATGATCCTAGCACAAAAACAAAAATACAGATCAGTGGAACAGAAGAGAAAGCCCAGAGATAAATCCACACACCTGTGATCACCTAATCTATGACAAAGGAGGCCAGAACACACAACAGAGCAAAGATTGCCTCCTTCAATAAGTAGTGCAGGAAAAACTGGACAGCTACATGTAGAAGACTGAAATTAGAACACTCCCTAACACCATACATAAAATAGATTAAAGACCTATGTGTAAGGCCAGACACTATAAAATTCTTAGAGGAAAGCATAGAATACTCTTGGACATAAATTGCAGCAAGATCTTTCTTTGATCTTTCTCCTAGAGTAATGAGAATAAATAGGACCTAATTAAACTTTAAAACTTTTGTTTTTAAGCAAAGGAAACCATAAACAGCAAAGGAAACCATAAACAAGGCAAAAAGACAATTCTCAGAATGGGAGGAAATATTTGCAAATGAAAAAGATGAGTTTCCAAAATATACAAACATGCAGCTCAATGTCACAAAAACAACCCAATAAAAAAGTGTGGAAGGTCCAAATAGACATTTCTCCGAAAAAGATGGGACAGATGGCCAAGAGACACATGAAAAGATGCTCACTATCACTTACAGAAATGCAAATCAAAACTACAATGAGGTATCACCTCACACCTGTCAGGTTGACCATCGTCACAAAATTCTACAAACATTAAATGTTGGAGAGAGTGTGGAGAAAAGGGAACCCTCTTGCACTGTTGGTGGGAATGTAAATTGATACAGCTACTATGGGAAACAGTCTGAAGGTTCCTTTCAAAACTAAAAATAGGACTACCATGTGACCCAGCAATCACACTACTGGACATGTACCCAAGAGAAAACCATAATTTGAAAAGGCACACACCCCAGTGTTCATTACAGCACTATTTACAATAGCCAGGACGTGGAAACAACCTAAATGTCCATCAACACAGGAATGGATGAAGGGGATACGGTACATAAATACAAGGGCTTCCCCAGCAGCTCAGCAGTCAAGAATCTGCCTGCAACACAAGACGTGGGTTCTGTCCCTGGGTGGGGAAGATCCCCTGGAAAGGAAAACGGCAGCCCACTCCAGTATTCTTGCCTGGGAAATTCCATGGACAGAGGAGCCTGGCGGGCTACAGTCCGTTGGGTTGCAAAAATCAAACACAACTTAGCAACTAATCAACAACAACATATATACAGTGGAATAGTAATATTAAACATAAAAAGGAATGAAATTGGGTCATTTGCAGAGATGTAGGTGGACCTAGAGACTCATTCAGAGTAAAGTAAGTCAGAGAAAAACTAATATTGAATATTAACAGATACATGTGGAATCTGAACAGATCAGTATAGACGATCTTATTAACAAAGCAGAAATAGAGATGCAGATGTTGAGAACAAACAGTCAGATTCAAAGTGGGGAAAGGGGGAACGGAATGAATTGGGAGGTTGGGATTGATGTATATACACTGCTGCTGCTGCTGCTAAGTCGCTTCAGTTTTGTCCGACTTTGTGCGACCCCATAGATGGCAGCCCACCACGCTACCCCATCCCTGGGATTCTCCAGGCAAGGACACTGGAGTGGGTTGCCATTTCCTTCTCCAATACATGAAAGGAAAAATGAAAGTGAAGTCGCTCAGTCGTGTCTGACTCTTTGCGACCCCATGGACTGCAGCCTACCAGGCTCCTCTGTCCATGGGATTTTCCAGGCGAGAGTACTGGAGTGGGTTGCCATTGCCTTCTCCCTGTATATACACTGCTGCTGCTGACTATGTATAAATTAGACAGCTAATGAGAACCTACTGTATAGCACGGGGAACTCAGTGCTCTGTGGTGACCTAAATGGGAAGGAAATCCAAAAAAGAGGAGATATATGTATACGTATAACTGATTAACTTTGCTGTGCAGTGGAAACTAAACAACTATACTCCAATAAGTATTTTAAAACTTTTTTGAAAAGTTAATTATGTATTGGGTTAGTATGGGAGAACTGGATAGAACTAACACATGGAAGTAAACCCATTAAGATTTGCTGGTAGATTTTATTTTTTTGCCCATGAAATTGGCAAGATTTAAGAAGACTTGGTGAGGTCACATGGAAATGGGCACTTTTATAATGGCTTAAAGGAATATAAATTATACATCTCTTTCAAGGGCTATTTGGCAATGTCTATCAAAGTTTTAAATGCATAAATGTCTTGACCTGGTAGTTGCACTTACAGAAATTCATTCATCAGAGTACTTGCCTACGTGGACAAAAGAATGTCAGCAACCCTAATAGTGAAAAACTTAAAACAACCTAAATGTCCATCAACAGAATTGGTAATGTAAATATCCTATTATGTTTTTTAACTACATATATTACCCAAAAGACAAAAAACAGTGTTGGTGACAATGTAGAAATGTATGTACTGTTGGTGAGAATGCAAATTGGTGCAGCCATCACGAAATCATGGAAAACATTATGTGCTTAGTTGCTCAGTCATGTCCAACTCTTTGTGACCCCATGGACTGTAGCCCACCAGGCTCCTCTGTCCATGGGGATTCTCCAGACAAGAATACTGGAGTGGGTGCCCTGCCCTCCTCCAGGGGATCTTCCCAACCCAGGGATCAAACCCAGGTCTCCCGAATTGCAGGCAGATTCTTTACTGTCTGAGCCACCAGGGAAGCCAAGAATCCTGGAGTGGGTAGCCTATCCCTTCTCCAGGAAAACTTCCAGACCCAGGAATCAAACTGGTGTCTCCTGCATTGCAGGTAGATTCTTTAGCAGCTGAGATACCTGGGAAGCCCTGGAAAACAGCATAGAAGTTCCTAAAAAAACTAAAAATAGACCTATCATATGACTTAGCAATTCCATTTCTGGGTATTTATCTGGAGAAATTGAATAACTTGAAAAGACACATACACCCTCATGATCTTTGCAGAATTATTTATAAGAGCCAAGATATGAGGGGAAAAAAAACCTGTGTCCATTTATGGATGAGTGGATTAAGAAAATGTGATACATGTATGTGTGCGTAGTATATGTATATATGTGTGTATATATGAATATACACAGTAGAATATTATTTAGCCATAAAAAGGGAGCTCTTGCCACTTACACCAACTTGAATGGACCTTGAGGGCATTATAATAAGCAAATTTAAGTCGGACAGACAAACACCCTATGATCTCGGTTTCATGTGAATCTAAGAACAAAAAAGTGAGCTCGTAGATGTGGAGAACGGATGGGTGGTTGGGAGGTGAGGAATAGGCAAGATGGGTGAAGGGTCAAAAGGTACGAAGTTCTACTTAATCAACTAGCTCTAGAGAGGCACACATTTGCTTACACACACAAGTTACATCATTGCAATGTCCAGTAATGCAAGATTATAAAAATGACCATGCATGCAAGCTGAAACTACAAAGCAATCTTGATAATCCACGGAAGAAAGTATTATTTTTCCACAATCTTTAAAACTATTTGTTAATTAAAATATTAAAAATTTTCATGTTGATTATAAATGTATGGGGAAAATTTAACAATAAAGCTAAATTTATTTTTTATTTAGCACACTGTAATTTAACACTTTATAAATATTGAGAGTTAAAGTTTTTATTTCTTCATTAAGAAAACTTACCAAGACTATTTGAACGGTGTTTGCTTTCTTCTCATCACAAATTTATGAGACAGAGCAGGTGTCC
Organism: Moschus berezovskii; assembly: GCF_049115385.1. NCBI lineage: Eukaryota > Metazoa > Chordata > Mammalia > Artiodactyla > Moschidae > Moschus > Moschus berezovskii. The sequence goes on from NC_142471.1 coordinate 80,080,420, forward strand.
TTTCTCTGCCCTGGCAAAGCGTCACGCTCCTTTCTAAGTTTGGAGCAGCTACCAGCATTTTAATCTTTGTGCTTTCAGTGCTGTCTTATCTCTATTCCTTTAACGTGATTTTTTTTTTTTTTTTGCCACTGTCACTTCCTCTGAGACAGCAAATTCTTTTCATTACACTCACTTTCCTCGTTTACGTTAATAAGTTTACCCTCACTAAGTTTCTCTGGTTGTTTACCTAGAGTCCATCAAACATTCTCCTGGGCAGCAATTTTCTCTGAAACTGTATTTACATTCCATATTCCATTCCAGTTTCACTTCCACTGTTTTCACTTTTCATTCCTTTGCTATACATTTTGTCTTTTAGGCCAATTCCCTCTTTTGATTTTCCACTTTTGTAAAATGTCACATGGCTCTGTGCCTAGAAAGCAAAAGGGCAACACAACTACATGATTTGCTGTCTGTGCATGAACTAAAAGCATGAACAGTGACCAGTCACTAATAGGCTTTGAGGGTGGCATTATGAATCACTGGTCATGGGATGCATCTGTTCATTGGTAAATTACTCACAGGTAATATACCAGGATAACTGAAGCTGAAAGTTGTGTTGTTGGGCAACTGGTGTTATTTAAACTGTAGTCCCTGAAACTGTGCACACCAGAATTGTTCAAAGCAAGGGCTGCCTTGAATATAGACAGAAATAAGAAATAGATAATAGAAGGGACACAATAATTTCCTAATAACTATACAGAGTTAAGACCCTGATGTTGGGAAAGATTGAAGGCAGGAGAAGGGGACGACAGAGGATGAGATGGTTGGATGGTATCACCAAATCAATGCACAGAAGTTTGAGCAAACTCTGGGAGGTGGTGAAGGACAGGGAAGCCTGGCATAATGCAGTCCACGGGGTCACAAAGAGTCGGACACGACTGAGCGATTTAACAACAGCAACAAAATATAGAGTTAAATACAGGAGATAAGTAAGGACTAGTATTTACTGACCTGATATATTTTTCTATTGTTTTATCTTTTGCAAATTAATATTTATAGCTTTGAGGGCAAAGGAAAGTGGGAAAAAGATGACTTCTGTCTCCCAAAATCTCATTCTGTCTCCCACAATCGGCATCCTGGTAAAGGTAACCAGAAGGACATTGAGAAGTATTAATAATATAAGAAACAGTGCTGAATAAGAAACTCTTTCCTGGGGACATAGGGGTCAGGAAAGCCTGTGATGGTTATCTTAGAATATGTGAAGAGAAATCACGTAGAGAGTGAATTTGTAAATAGCATAGTGGCATGTCTAAAACACTGAATTTGTGTCAACTGACCTGACACTATCACTAAATAACAGAATGGCCTTGAGCAAGTAACTTCACCTCTGACATTGCTTCTTCATCTGTCAAACTGAGTATTAATACCTCACAGAGTTATTTTATGATAACATTAGAAAAGAACTTAGCCCAGTGACTAACAACTAGTCCATGCTCCAACACTGAGTCATTCATCTGCCAAGAGCACTGAGTTCTCTGCCCATGAATGTCTTCAGATAGAGGTTGTAAGATAGTTGGATCCAGTATTTATCACAGTGGGTGGTAAATAAAACCAGATGACCTCAAGTTCTGAATCACTCTAAGAGTCTGTGATTTGGAATACATATGGAAAATTCTGTTAACTTTTACTTCAAAATAATAACAATTCATTATTTATGCCTTAGGACTTTAAAACATTTTTTAGAATGAAATACATACACTACAAACCAACTCAAATACTAGTACATTTAAAGATACACAGATTTTTAATAGAACTCAGAAAATTATTTAAAACACTTATAGATAACCCAATGTTGTTAGTATAAATAATTTTGTATAACTTCTCTTCTGCTTTATGAATATGCCACAATAAATATTTTAAGTATCCTTTATGTACATAAAACCTTGCTTAGAGTATTTTTTAAATCCATTAAAATGAAGGCTTTCAGAAAGTCATGGGCTATCCAATATACAGTAATTGTACTGTTTTACAGATTTGTGGCCTTAATCTTAACTGCTTTCCAAAATATATATTGCTCTTTATTTTGTGATTTTTTTTTTCATGATACATGGGATACATCAAGACACTGATGATGTTTTGTTCTTAATTCTTATCTAGTCAGCTGTTTAGGAGCAGACATAATCAAGGAACTTGGATACTGAAATGACAGGCAAATGTATTTCCAAGCTTATGCGATCTGAAATTTGCCTTTCAGTAGGTGAAAGGTAAAGGCAAAGGAGAAAAGGAAAGATATAAGCATCTGAATGCAGAGTCAAGAACAGTAAAGAGAGATAAGAAAGCCTTCCTCAGTTATCAATGCAAAGAAAAAGAGGAAAACAATAGAATGGAAAAGACTAGAGATCTCTTCAAGAAAATCAGAAATACCAAGGGAATATTTCATGCAAAGATGGGCACAATAAAGGACAGAAATGGTATGGACCTAACAGAAGCAGAAGATGTTAAGAAGAGGTAGCAAGAATACACAGAAGAACTATACAAAAAAGATCTTCATGATCCAGATAACCACGAAGGTGTAATCACTCACCTAGAGCCAGGCATCCTGGAATGCCAAGTCAAGTGAGCCTTAGGAAGCATCACTATGAACAAAGCTAGTGGAGGTGACGGAATTCCAGTTGAGCTATTTCAAATCCTAAAAGATGATGCTGTGAAATTGCTGCACTCAATATGCCAGCAAATCTGGAAAACTCAGCAGTGGTCACAGGACTGGAAAAGGTCAGTTTTCATTCCAATCCCAAAGAAAGGCAATGCCAAAGAATGCTCAAGCTACCTCACAATTGCACTTATCTCACACGCTAGCACAGTAAAGTTCAAAATTCTCCAAGCCAGGCTTCAACTGTATGTGAACCGAGAACTTCCAGATATTCAAGTTGGATTTAGAAAAGGCAGAGGAACCAGAGATCAAATTGCTAACATCTTCTGGATCATCAAAAAAGCACAAGAGTTCCAGAAAAACATTTACTTCTGCTTTATTGACTGTGCCAAAGCCTTTGACTGTGTGGATCACAACAAACTGTGGAAAATTCTGAAAGAGATGGGAATACCAGACTACCTGACCTGCCTCCTGAGAAATCTGTATGCAAGTCAAGAAGCAACAGTTAGAACTGGACATGGAAAAACAGACTGGTTCCAAATCGGGAAAGGAGTATGTTGGCTGTATATTGTCACCCTGCTTATTTAGCTTATATGCAGAGTACATCATACAAAATGCCGGGCTGGATGAAGCACAAGCTGAAATCAAGATTGCTGGGAGAAATCTCAATAACCTCAGATATGCAGATGACACCACCCTTATGGCAGAAAGCGAAGAAGCACTAAAGAGCCTCTTGATTAAAGTAAAAGAGCAGAGTGAAAAAGTTGGCTTAAAATTTAACATTCAGAAAACTGAGATCATGGCACCTGGTCCCATCACTTCATGGCAAATAGATGAGGAAACAATAGAAACAGTGAGAGACTTATTTTGGGGGCTCCAAAATCACTGCAAATGGTAACTGCAGCCATGAAATTAAAAGACGCTTGCTCCTTGGGAAAAAAGCTATGACCAACCTAGACAGCATATTAAAAAGCAGAGACATTACTTTACCAACAAAGGTCCATCTAGTCAAAGCCATGGTTTTTCCAGTAGTCATGTATGGATGTGAGAGTTGGACTATAAAGAAAGCTGACCACCAAAGAATTGATGCTTTTGAACTGTGGTGTTGGGCAAGACTCTTGAGAGTCCCTTGGACTGCAAGGAGATCCAACCAGTCCATTCTAAAGGAAATCAGTCCTGAATATTCATTGGAAGGACTGATGCTGAAACTGAAGCTCCAATACTTTGGCCACCTGATGCAAAGAACCGATCACTGGAAAAGACCCTGATGCTGGGAATGTTTGAAGGCGGGAGGAGAAGGGGACAACAGAGGATGAGATGGTTGGATGGCATCACCAACGCAATGGACATGAGTTTGAGTAAGCTCCAGGAGTTGGTGATGGAGGGGGAAGCCTGGCATGCTGCAGTCTATGGGGTCTCAAAGAGTCGGACACAACTGAGCGACCGAACTAAACTGAACTGAGATGAACAACGCTTTTTCAGTATCCACAATGTGTCAGTGCAGCTATTTTCCAAGGGGGATAAGCCCCTCAAAATAAACAAACAGGATTGCTTCAAATCAGGTTTTAAATTGTCTGTTGCTGTTGTTTAGTCGCTAAATCATGTCTGACTCTTTTGCGACCCCATGGACTCTAGCCCACTAGGCTCCTCAGTCCATGGGATTTCCCAGGCAATAATACTGTAGTGGGTTGCCATTTCCTTCTATAGGGGATCTTCCTGATAACAGGGTGGGAACCCGTGTCTCCTGCATTGCAGGCAGGTTCTTTACCACTGGACCACCAAGGGAAGCCCTTTTAAATCATTAGGTTTTAGTGAACTAGGATGAGAATTTTTTTCACATTAAAGAGTATTGTACTTCATTTTGCTATTCATCAAAGCACTTTAAGTTGACTTTCTTTTAGCTCAGACAGAATTTAGCTTTTTAGCTCTATCCGTTGAAAGTGAAAGGGTTACTTGCTCAGTCATGTCCAACTCTTTGCGACCCCATGGACTACTGTAGCCTACCAGACTGCTCCGTCCACGGAATTCTCCAGGCAAGAATAGTGAAGTGGGTTGCCATTTCCTTCTCCAGGGGATCTTACTGACTCAGGGAGAGAACCCGGATCACCTGCATTTCAGGCAAATTCTTTACCATCTGAGCCACCAGGGAGCTATAATACTCAGTATAAATATATATTGATCACTATATCTATCTGTATATCTATATGAATATAATCATAACATACATATGAAATTACATATGTAATTCATAGTTTACATATAATTTTTGTGTATTTCACCAACTGTAGTTCCTAGTTTTTCCTTTTGGACTCAACAGTCAAATTCTAGTATCCTAGAGCACAACTTTAATAAGTAGTCATTTTAACCATTCTGTGCAAATGATCATTTAAATATATGTTCAGAATACTCTGTGTTGCTAAGAGAAGTTGTCAGTTAGCATCACTGTATCTGCTACTTCTTCCTCTTATTGAAGAAATTACTGAACTGCCACTGGAAGAGTGGGAGGATCCCAAAGAAAGACCAAGTTCTATATCAAGGCAACGTGTGAGAACATGCATTTCCTTTAAGATGTTTAGATTTTAACTTGCAAAGAGGCATCTCATTAAATAATATATATCTTTTTAACTTGAAATCATTCTATATTTGGCATTTCATTCGAAATGACACTGCAACCAAGTGCCTTACTAGAGTAAGCAAGATATGGAGGATAAATATTTGAAGTATGATTTATCTCCTCATCCTGGAAAGGGAAAAGCAATAGCTTACCCATGTTCCGGAAGCTGACATGCCCTAAGAACCCAAGCATTGCAGGGATCTAACGAGGCTGTTTACCCTGTGCTCCAGTCTGGGCAGCAACATAGCTAACAGCCTTGCCAGAAGTCAAGAAGGAAAGATAGTTGTTTTTATTTGTTTCACTTCCTGGTGAAGTGAAGTCACTCAGTCATGTCTGACTCTTTGCGACCCCACGGACTGTGGCCTACTACGCTCTTCCATCCATGGGATTTTCGAGGCAAGAGTACTGGAGTGGGTTGCCATTTCCTTCTCCAGAGGATCTTCCCGACCCAGGGATTGAACCTGGGTCTCCTGCCTTGTAGGCAGACGCTTTACCATCTGAGCCACCAGGGAAATCCTTAACTTCCGGGAGGAAGAATAAAGTACTCATTTGCCTGGCCCAGAACATCATTTGGTTTAATTGCACTTTGCTATTAAAAACTTTGGTGGCTCAAGTGGTTAAGAATCTGCCTGCAATTCAGGAGAACCAGGTTTGATCCCTGAATTGGGAAGATCCCCTGGAATAGGGCTGGAAGAAGCACAAGCTGGAATCAAGATTGCCGGGAGAAATATCAAAAACCTCAGATATGCAGATGACACCACCCTTATGGCAGAAAGTGAAGAGGAACTAAAAAGCCTCTTAATGAAAGTGAAAGAGGAGAGTGAAAGAGTTGGCTTAAAGCTCAACATTCAGAATACTAAGATCATGGCATCTGGTCCCATCACTTCATGGGAAATAGGTGGGGTAACAGTGGAAACAGTGTCAGACTTCATTTTTTTGGGTTCCAAAATCACTGCGGATGCTGATTGCAGCCATGAAATTAAAAGACGCTTACTCCTTGGAAGGAAAGTTGTGACCAGCCTGGATAGCATATTGAAAAGCAGAAACATTACTTTGCCAACCAAGGTCCATCTAGTCAAGGCTATGGTTTTTCCAGTGGTCATGTATGGATATGAGAGTTGGACTGTGAAGTAAGCTGAGCACAGAAGAATTGATGCTTTTGAACTGTGGTGTTGGAGAAGACTCTTGAGAGTCCCTTGGACTGCAAGGAGATCCAAACCAGTCCATTCTAAAGGAAATCAGTCCTGGGTGTTCATTGGAAGGATTCATGCTAAAGCTGAAACTCCAATACTTTGGCCACCTCATGCAAAGAGTTGACTCACTGGAAAAGACTCTGATGCTGGGAGGGATTTGGGGCAGGAGGAGAAGGGGATGACAGAAGATGAGATGGCTGGATGGCATCACCGACTCGATGGACATGAGTTTGAGTGAACTCCGGGAGTTGGTGATGGACAGGGAGGCCTGGTGTGCTGATTCATGGGGTCACAAAGAGTTGGACACGACTGAGCGACTGAACTGAACTGAACTGAACCCATTCGAGTATTCTTGTCTGGAGAATCCCATGGACAAAGGAGCGTGGTGGGCTGCAATCCCTGGGGACTCAAAGAGTCAGACACAACTGAGCACACACACATATTAAAAATTTTTTAATATTTGTATTTTGCTCTGACTGAATATTATAGATAAAATGTACAACACTGATGCTATTTTAATACTTTATGTTAATAAAGTACCTCTGTCAAATTCTTTCATAATGAATGTGGTGATAGGGAAGCTGTGTTTTACTTACTCAGGAGATCAATCATCTAAAGTTGAGGATCCAGTTTGTTTTAAAGTGCTATTCTACAAGCTTTATGGGCAGCACACTCTGCTATTTAACAACCTTTGAAAGAGATTATTTGTGTCTAAGTTATGTGTCTTGCTCTCCATTGCAAGCATTCCACTTTTCTGTTGCTCAATGAACATGTCCTAAGCTCTTCACAACTTTAAACTTTACTTTTCAAAGGTAATTATTTCATATTTTAACACTTTCTCCAACTCAATATTAATTCCTCACATATACGTCTCCTATGGGGTCTTTGTGTCCTATTTTCTGTCAGCCCTCCCTGAACTGTTCACAGCCACCTAAAGTTACAAAGCCAAGACTTGAAGTGCATTGCGGCAAGGCTGGAGATGGGGCATACTTCTAGAATCTCATGTGAGGAGCCCTGAGGACCCTCTTTCCAGTGAATAACCTTAATTGGTGGCATTATCTATAAATAACCATCTCTGTAAATTGTCCAGTTGCATTCAGCAAAGGAAGAAATACTGAACCAAGAAAATCTACTTAAATGTCAAGAATCTGTGGCACTAGAGCTATGATCCATACTGTTGCAGCCTTTGCCCCAGATTAGTGTGATAGAAGGCTCACTCTGGCAGTCCAAGAAGACTGAACCACCTCTCCCCAGTTCCCATAAAGAGCTGTAGTGGTTCTGCAGGCGGGCAGGCCATCTGCAGGTCTATCTCGCCTACCCCACCGGCCTCTGTTGAAATTCCAGGTGAGTGTAGCCAAGAGGTCATGGCCTCCTTACCTTTAACCAGCCTCACTTATACCGTGATATACTCCAGGTTTAGCAAGCCAAGAACCCTGGGGCCTGAGCCCCTCATCCCACCTCACTCATTTGGCAGAGGTTCCACAGCATAAGACTCAAGCCAAGAAGACCAGAGTCTACCACCCCTGCCCACTGCCATGCTCATGAACCATGAGTGTCACTCCAAAAACATAGGGCAGTATCTTCATTACCATCTCCAGAACAGTGGACAAAGAAGCAGAAATGAAAAAGAGGTGTTACTACTGACCTTACAAATATAAAAGTTTAAAAAAAGGATTATGAATAAAAAATACAAATGATTCAACTTACATAAAATGGACACATTTCCATAAAGACAAAAATGACTGAAACTGACTCAAGAAGAAATAGAAAGTCTTAAAAGATTTAAGAAAATCGATAGATTGAATTATTAATTGCAAAACTGTTCACAAAAATTTTTCCAAGAATAGATGACTTCACTGGTAAATTCTACCAAATGTTGAAAGAGGAATTAACGTTAATTCTTCACAAATTCTTCCAAAAAAATAACAGAATACTCCCCAGTTCATACTATGAGCCTGATACCAAAAATAAGACAAAGACATCTATAAAGGAAATCTGTAAACCAATATCTCTTTTGAATACAGATGCAAACATTCTCAATTAAAAATACCTACAAACTGAATGTTTGTGTCAACAGTGTCAGACTTTATTTTTCTGGGCTCCAAAATCACTGCGGATGCTGACTGCAGCCATGAAATTAAAAGACGCTTACTCCTTGGAAGGAAAGTTATGACCAACCTAGATAGCGTATTAAAGAGCAGAGACATTACTTTGCCAACAAAGGTCCGTCTAGTCAAGGCTATGGTTTTTCCCGTGGTCATGTATGGATGTGAGAGTTGGACTGTAAAGAAAGCTGATCGCCGAAGAATTGGTGATTTTGAACTGCGGTGTTGGAGAAGACTCTTGAGAGTCCCTTGGACTGCAAGGAGATCCAACCAGTCCATTCTAAAGGAGATCAGTCCTGGGTGTTCACTGGAAGGATTCATGCTAAAGCTGAAACTCCAATACATTGGCCACCTCATGCGAAGAGTTGACTCACTGGAAAAGACTCTGATGCTGGGAGAGATTGGGGGCAGGAGGAGAAGGGGACGACAGAGGTGAGATGGCTGGATGGCATCACTGACTCGATGGACATGAGTTTGACAGAACTCCGGGAGTTGGTGATGGACAGGGAGGCCTGGTGTGCTGTGATTCATAGGGTCGCGGAGAGTCGGACACGACTGAGCGACTGAATTGAACCGAACAAACTGAATGTAGCAACATAATAATATAAAAGGAATGGCACACGATGATTGCTGTATTATAAATGATCTGTCTGTTCTTTGCCCAGGGTTCCTGGCATGGAATTTCCAAAATCCTTGGAATTTCCTGAGTGATGAAGTACCTTCATTATTTGTGAGCCCCTTGGATTACACCTAAGTTTGTGCCAATGAGTTGACTCACAGTGAACCCCTGGTTAGCATCAGGATGGAGACTGGTCATGCTGGAAAGAACCCTGTGATTAGAGAGTTGGAACTTTGAGTCACATGATATCAGCCTGACCTCCTGATCTCCAGGGACGAGAGGGGAGGAAAGAGCTGAAGACGAGAGTTCAATGGCCAATGTTCAATGCAATGATAACCTAATAAAAACTCTAGGCATGACTGGTGGAGCTTCCTGGTTAGCAAACACATCAGTGTGCCCGAAGGGGGACATACACTGATTCCCTGGGGAGAAGGCATTGAAACTCCGTGTTTGGGATCCTCCCAGACCCCACACTACCTGTATCTTCATTTGCAGGTTAACTATGGTGTTGTCCTGAGTTCTGTGGCTTGTTCTGGTAAGTTATTGAACCCCTCTGGCTTGTAGTCAGTTGATCTGACATAGGATCAATCTCATTGTGGGCCATACCCTTCAACTTGGGGTCTATACTAACTCTGTCTGGTTGACACATTTTCTTTGAGCACTTTGAACATGTTATTCCCCAATCTCAGGCCTCTATTGTTTCTGCTGAGAAGTCAGATGTTAATCTTATTGAGGTGCCCTTGAATGTAACGAGTTTTTTTTTCTTGTTTTCAAGATTTTTCTCTTGTCTTTCACCATTTTTACCATGATATGTCTATTTGTGAATCTCTCTGTATTTATCCTACTTGAAGTTCATTGAATTTCTGAGTTGTGTAGGTTATTCTTCATTACTGTTTGTCCTTGGGATCATTTCCAGAAGTGTTAATGGCTCTTTCTTATAATTTTAACTGGTTTCATCAGAGAGTGAGTCAGCTGAGCTCTACACACCGTCACTGCACAGGGTAACCTCCTCTCCCCCATCCTCTTGGGTTGTATTCCAGGTAAGGACCATCATTCCCTGCCTTGCACTCATGAGATTGTTATTCCATTATAACTGTCAATAGCAGCCATCTCCAAAGTCATTGTGAATCTTTTAAAAGATAAAAAAAAAAAGGTCTTTACTCAAAAGATCATGAAAATGTTATATAGTACTTGTAGAAATTCCAAAACAGTCTACTAAAACCAAAAGCTCAAAGTGGGATTCAGTGGTTCAATGTGTGTGTGTATATGAAGTATTAGGACTTGAAGATATGAAGAACTAAAGAGTCTCTTGATGAAAGTGAAAGAGGAAAGTGAAAAAGTTGGCTTAAATCTCAACATTCAGAAAACTAATATCATGGCATCCGGTCCCATCACTTCATGGCAGATAGATGGGGAAACAGTGGTAACAGTGGCTGACTTTATTTGTCTGGGCTCCAAAATCACGGCAGATGGTGATTGCAGCCATGAAATTAAAAGACACTTACTCCTTGGAAGGAAAGTTATTATCAACCTAGATAGCATATTAAAAAGCAGAGACATTACTTTGCCAACCAATGTCTGTCTAGTCAAGGCTATGGTTTTTCCAGTGGTCATGTATGGATGTGAGAGTTGGACTATAAAGAAAGCTGAGCACAGAAGAACTGATGCTTTTGAACTGTGGTGTTGGAGAAGACTCTTGAGAATCCCATGGACTGCAAGGAGATCCAACCAATCCATCCTAAAGGAGATCAGTCCTGGGTGTTCACTGGAAGGACTGATGCTAAAGCTGAAACTCCAGTACTTTGGCCACCTGATGCAAAGAGCTGACTCATTGGAAAAGACCGTGATGCTGGGAAAGATTGAGGGCAGGAGGAAAAGGGGACGACAGAGGATGAGATGGTTGGATGGCATCACCAACTCAATGGACATGGGTTTGGTTAGACTCCAGGAGTTGGTGACAGATAGGGAGGCATGGAATGCTGCAGTTCATGTGGTTGCAAAGAGTTGGACATGACTCAACGACTGAACTGAACTGAACTTAGTCTGTTTAGTCTACTTATAACAAAGCATCATATCCTGAGTAGCTTGTAGACAATATCAATTTCTCCAAGTTCTGGAGTCTGGAAGTCCAAGGTCAGGGTGCCAGCATGCTTGGGTTCAAGTGAAAGCCCTCTCCTAGTTTTTGGATTGTCAATGTCTCACATGTCCTCACATGGTGCAATGGAGGAGCTAACTCTCTGAGTCTATTTTATTAGGGCATTAATCCCTTTCACCAGGGCTCTACCATCATGACCTCAGCAATTTTCAACAGCTCCACCTCCTAATACTATCACCTTGGGGGTTAGGATTTCAACATATGAATGAGGGGTGGTGGGAAAGACATAAACATGAAGACCACATCCCTACATCTCTAGTTTTATTCCTTTTACTGGATAAAATTCTTAAATTGATCTTCCTCAAGGTGTGTCTAGGAAATCCAAGTCTGAAGAGTTTGCATGAGAAAAGATTCCTTGCTTAATAATTTTCACATTCCATGAAAATAATTCCACAGGAAGTTTGGCTTCCCATCTTACCAGACCTCAGGAGTAAGACTCAAAGAATAGGTCTTATTGGAGAATGGTTAATAATACATCCACTACCCTAAAACCAAGCATGAACCAGAAATATGATTCCCACTATATGGATGGAAACTTGGAGACAGTGAAATGGTAACTGTCAGAATGTGACCTTATTTGATAAGGAAGTCTTTGCTAATGTTGTTAGTTAAGATGTGGTTATAGTGTATTCAGGTGGCCCTAATTCAACAACCAGGGCTTCTCTGATAGCTCAGCTGGTAAAGAATTTGCCTGCAATGCAGGAGATACCAGCTTGATTCCTGGGTTGGGAAGATCCCCTGGAGAAGGGATAGGCGAGCCACTCCAATATTCATGGGCTTCCCTGGTGGCTCAGATGGTAAAGAATTTGCCTGCAAAGCCAGAGACCTGGGTTCGATCGCTGGGTTGGGAAGATCCCCTGGAGGAGGGCATGGGAATCCACTCCAGTACCCTTGCCTGGAGAATCCCCATGGACAGAGGAAGCTGGTGGGGTATGGGCCATGAGATCACAAAGAATCAATCACAACTGAGCAACTAAGCACAGCACAACACAATCCAACAACCAGTGTCCTTTGAAAAAGAAGGAAATTTGGACACAGACGCATGAGAGAGACCATTGGAAGACATAGAGCTCCAGAGACACGCAGAGATAAGGCTACACAAAGAGACTGGAGTGATATGGCTACCAACTAAAGACCAAGAAGAGCTGCCGGAAGTCCTCAGAGGCGAGGGAGAGGAATGAGATAGATCATTCCCCGAACTCAGAGGAAGCGTGGTTCTGTCAATCCCTTGGATTGCCAACACCTTGAATTTGGACTTACAGCCTCCAGAACTGGGAGAGAAAATTTTCTCTTGTTTTACGCCACCAAGTTTGTGGTACTTTGATATAGAAGCCTCAGGAAACTGATACAAATTAATTCTATACAAATATTTACTATTATATAAAAAAATAACAACAAAGCAATATTGAATTCTAACAAGGTAGAATTCTTACTGGTTTAAATGTTACCTCATAAATATAGTTTATCTAGAGGTGTCTCTACCCCATGGGCACTGTCAAATTACTATTATCAGTTGATGCTTAATTGTGTTCTCTAAAAGAATCGTGGGCATTTGTTTCTCTTGAGTTAAAAGCTCAAGAATTTGGAATAAAATCTATGTTCTCCGTCCAGGCCAGCTTAAGTTTTCAAAAATTTTATTAATAAAAGAAATCATTAAGCATTTTTGCAGACGTTTCTGAAATTTTTTTTCTCTTTTTTTCCAGCATATTGCCACTGCCAATCCAGCTTGTCCTCAAAATAAGGTCTTTTAATTAACTAATCCTTCAGAAACAACATATGGTGACCAGATTAAGGATTAAAGCAAGGGCATAAAATTGGTCTTTGTCAAAGAATGATTAGCTCGCCTGATGTACCAGCATCAGTCTGGGTGGGAAGCATTCACTGATTTGTGGATGGTTTCTCAAGTTCATCGCTTTCTTTATTCACCAACATCCTACCCTTTGCTCACCCGGTATATCAGTGTGCTCCTCATAATCACACATTCAATCCTGAGTCTCAGTACCAGTCTTTGCTTTTAAAATACGATTGATTAAATAAGCCCTTCTTTCTTTAAACTTGACTCACTCATTTATGTCATGAATGAAAATAAAAAATAATTAAGAAAATAGCAAGAGTGTCACTCACTTTGTGGAAAGCAAGCCCACCCATCATGGCAGCAAAGCCTGTCTCATGATACCCTTACTATGAATGTCACTGTACCTGATCAGTTGATGGAAGGTAAACAACTTATGGGAAACAAGGCATTCTTTGTGTGAATTCTGCTTTTATGCTGCTATGTTATCTCTTGAAAAGGACATCTATACTTTGACAAGTTATGAGCAATTAAACCAGACACACGACCAAACTAGTGGCCCATTGTCCAGCAAAAGGCTGCTCTCCGCATCTAGGAACCACAGAGATCTGTGTTGGATTTTCCAGTTCTTCTGGTTAGGGCCAGTGGACTCCGCTTTCAAACGGAGCAAGCACGACAGTGTCAAGCAAACCCACGTCAGGAAAAAACAGCAGCACGCACTCCCACTGAGAGACAGCTGGCTGGCTTGCAGAATGGTGACAAGGACGTGCAGTTTGAAACTAAATATGGAAAGTCCTAAAACTCCCTGGGAAGACCTTCCATCATGCTAATGGAGACTGGGTAGGTTTTTACGGCCATCTGGTTAATCGCTGCGGGTTTCAGTGAAAGGTGTTTCTTCTCCAAATGGAGATGCCTCTGTTTAACTATGGCTCCCACCAGCCTCATACTGGGAAGTGACCCTGAAAGGACCCCTCCAAGTAGACCCCCATGAGAGATGGTGGCTGGGCTGCCTTGTGTCACCCCAGAGAATAGCGAGGCTGGGGGAGGCGTCTTTTTCCCTGGACTCATTTATCTGGGAAGAAAAACACATCTTGCTTTGAGGCTTTTTCTAGGGCTCTATAGAGTGCCTTTCGGAGAAGGCAAAGGCAAGCCACTCCAGTACTCTTGCCTAGAAAATCCCATGGATGGAGGAGCCTGGTAGGCAGCAGTCCGTGGGGTCGCTAAGGGTCGGACACGACTGAGCAACTTCACTTTCACTTTTCACTTTCACACATTGGAGAAGGAAATGGCAACCCACTCCAGTGTTCTTGCCTGGAGAATCCCAGGGATGGGGGAGCCTGGTGGGCTTCCGTCTATGGGGTCACACAGAGTCAGACACGACTGAAGTGACTTAGCAGCAGCAGCAGCATAGAGTGCCTTTATTGACTCCCAGAGTGGGAAGTGACACCCTGGGAGAGCTGATGAGGACTCAGAAGTTCACAGGGCCATGGAGACCCACTAGCTGAGCCATCATATTCTCAGGGAAAATCAGACCCGCGGAGCTTGTGACTTAACACAGTCCTACTGTTAGTGGCAGAACTGGGCTTGGAACCTAGGCATCTAGCAAGGCCATTACACTTACCACCATCGTGGTCTTATTTACCACACGGCAGATGCCCCAAAGGCTGCTGAGACTCTCATAATGGTATTTTCTCACTCTATACATCAGAAAACTTGGAAAAAATGATGCCCTTTCATCTCCTGTTTACTTTGTCTGAAGACTGATAAAATATTTCTGTACCCGTAACAAAATGCTCTTGCTCCCTGTGAGATTATATCTGATATTTACTTAGGGTTTAAACCTGGGCACAACCAGGAGGTTCTGGCTGTCTGGTTTGGTCCTAGGAAGGGTGGCAGAGAGCAGAGACATTTACAGATGCAAGTGTTTGCCTGATGAGTCATAAACTCTCAGTCCCATTCTCCTCTGAAATCCCTGGATACCAGTTAATGTTCTTGACATCAGGTGCCCAGCCCTGGTATCAGTGACTATGTACAGTATGTCATCCTACCCTTCACAGCACCTCCAGGAAGTGAGGCTGTTATTATTCCCCATTTACCGTCTGGAGCCTCGGAGTCACACCCCCAATATCACCTGGGCAACACTGCCAAGTCAGGACTCAAACCTAAGTCTGTGCAACTCTGCAGTTGCTGATACAGCTTCATAGTGGTCAACAAAACCCTTTTTGTTAAAACATTGTCAATTTAGCATCTGACACATTTTAGATAGGTAAATGAAAGTATAAAAAGATCTTAGGAGGTAGCGTTAAAATTATATCCGAGAATAAATTCTAAAACACAAAGTCTATAAAAAGGACAAATGACATTAATTACTTTTTTTTTTTTTGGCTGCACCACATGGCGTGTTCCCCAACCAGGGATCAAACCCCTGACCCCTGCAGTGAATGCACAGAGCGTAAACCACTGGGACCCTAGGGAAGTCCCTAATTACAAATATTTGTTATTCTTTCATTTGAGCAATTCCCCTAAAGACCTCCCTCTCCCAAGTGATTTTTTGTTTCTCTAGGTTGAGAGTAAGGAAGTTGCATTTCCTTGATAATAACCTAATCCTGACTTTGTATGCATTTTTCGGGATGACCTTGACTTCTCACCTGAAAGATTACTTTCCTTGTTCAGGTACAAGAATAAGTTTTAAAGAGTAACAAATAAGACAACTGATACATCCTTAGTGCCCAGAAAAAAGAAGGTTTCAGAAAGAGGCTTACAGTAAAATTAGAGGATATTACAAAGCCACACCCAGCTCTCACAAAAAAGTCCCTAATTGTCTTCACTGGTGCCTCAGATGGTAAAGAATCTGACTGCAATTCAGGAGACCCGGGTTCAGTCCCTGGGTTGGGAAGCTCCCCTGGAGAAGGGACTGGCTACCCACTCTAGTATTCTTGCCTGGAGAATGCCATGGACAAAGGAGCCTGGTGGGTCCATGGGGTCCCAAAGAGTCAGATACGGCTGAGCGACTGACACTTTCACTTTAAAGAAATCAGCATCAGGCTCCAGAAGAGCCAGATGTCTTCAGTGTGTACAGCTGGCACCTATTTCTTTCTGTTTCCTATCCAAATCCATTCTCTCTTCGATGTCCCTTTCCTTTGCACGTGCAGGTATAATATAACTTAATTCCAGGCGTCATCAGCCTGGCTTTGAAAACCACCTCCAATAATACTGCTCTAGTTTACCCTTAGAAAAAGGACTATTAGCTCAGTCGGTAAAGAATCTGCCTGCAGTGCAGGAGATCTGGGTTCGATCCCTGGGTCTGGAAGAACCCCTGGAGAAGGAAATGGCAACCCACTCCAGCATCCTTGCCTGGAAAATCTCATGGACAGAAGAGCCTGGTGGGCTGCAGTCCAGCGGGTCACAAAGAGTCAGGCATGGCTGGGCGACTAACACTTACTTACGGTTACTTACTACCCTTAGGATTAGGGTACTGGAAAGCGTTCTTACATATGAAATTGGTATCTGTAGCGCTTGTTCATAATCCTCATTACAATCACTCCTGGGAGCTTAAAAGGGTGGGATTGCTTTCTTTGGAGGAAAGGGTAAGCTGATTTTCATGATGCTGTTTTGGGGGCAGGGTATTCTAGCCATGTCTGAATGAGATGCCCTCATTTAACCTGGCTGCATGAAGAAGGAAGGGGAAGTTCTCTGGAGAACTAGATAGAAATATGCCACCGGGGCAGTCTGAGAACTGTGAGGTTTCCTGCTGATGTACTTCTCATTTGGGGCAAGGCATGTCAGAGCAGTGGG
Source organism: Moschus berezovskii (assembly GCF_049115385.1). Classification (NCBI taxonomy): domain Eukaryota; kingdom Metazoa; phylum Chordata; class Mammalia; order Artiodactyla; family Moschidae; genus Moschus; species Moschus berezovskii. The sequence goes on from NC_142471.1 coordinate 80,097,322, forward strand.
CTCATGAGAAAGTGGAAAGCACATGTTAAACTAGGCAGAGTTCTGAAATCTTATTTCTGCTGAGGCGTTGCCAAATAGAGTGCCTGGGAGATTTAGCTTTGAAAGCTGAGGGAAGGATGCAGGAATGTCCATGGAAAAGCCCGACAGCCACAGAGGAGCCCATGGCTCCATGGGCACCAGCTCAATCACATGCCCCTCTTCATTGTTCGTTGCTTCTGCAACAACTGTACAAGGTGGCACTGTGTCTACACCAGCCCTCAAAGCAAGTAGATGCACAGGCCAGAGAGGAATCCATTTGGGATTTAGAGACCTTGGCTGATGCCCACAGGACTTCAAAGAGGCAGCCCCCCAAAATGAAGAAAATCAGAACAGTTTCTGTTGATCACTTCATGGCATATATAAAGGGAAAGGTAGAAACAGGGACAGATTTTATTTTCTTGGGCTCTAAAATCACTGCAGATGGTGACTGCAGCCATTTAATTTAAAAATGTTTGCTGCTTGGGGAAAAAGCTATGACAAACCTATGCAACATATTAAAAAGCAGAGACATCACCTTGCCAGCAAATATCTGTAAAGTCAAAGCTATGGTTTTCCCAGTAGTCATGTACGGACATGACAACTAGAAAATTAAGAAGGCTGAGTGCTGAAAAACTGATCCTTTTGAATTATGGTGCTGGATTTTGAATTACAGTGCTGGAGAAGACTCTTGAAAATCCCTTGGACAGCAAGGAGATCAAATCAGTTAATCCTAAAGGAAATCAATCCTAAATATTCATTGGAAGGACTGATGCTAAAGCTCTAATACTTTGGCCACCTGATGCAAAGAGCCAACTCATTGGAAAAGATCCTGATGCTGGAAAAGATTGAAAACAAAAGGAGAAGGAGGTGGCAGAAGATGAGCTGGTTAGATAACATCATCAAATCAAAGGACACAAGTTTGAGCAAACTCCAGGAGATAGTGGAGGACAGAGAATCTTGGTGTGCTGAGGTCCAGAGAAGCCTCAAAGAGTCAGACATGATTTAGTGACTGATCCCATCTACAGAACCCAGAAAGATCTGAATTGTTCTCCTTCATGTGATGCAAATCCAAATGGCCTAAAAAAGGAAAGCTTTAAATCTTTTAAAAGAAATCCTTAGAGCCCATCACCCTCTGGCATCACGATGTGAAATGCGACTAATAAGAAGAATCATTTGAACAGGGCATTACTTAAAGAAACCCAAGTGTGTATTCAGTGGCTGCCCTCTGGTCTATTCCCGCAGAACCACAGGTTTGCACCTGAATGAGTGAAATTGATCACTTGGTTCTTTCACCTCACCTGCTTCCTCTCTAGGTTAAAAGAACATAGATGTCAAGACCAGTTACTTGCACCACACAGAACTTTCATTTTTTTCTCTTCTAGGAATCCTCTGCAATATCATGAATCCTGCTGAAGCTTGCTACATTGCAGCTATGCAAAACTGTCATAAAATTATTTGGTCCTTGATTTGTTCCTCTTTGTTCCTTTCCAGTTAACTTAAAAAAAAATTTCCCCCTCCAACATCTCCCACTTCAGCAAAGACTCTGACAACCCCTCATAAGCCTGAACGTTTGGTGACAGATCTATGATTATATTTAAGCAGGCTTGTCAGGGGAAGCACACGCAAGCTTTTAGTTGTTGTTGCCTGATTTTAAAGAGTGCAGTGAACTCATTCATGTTCTAATGAGAGCCTTCTGCACTTCAGAAAGGAATGGAAAATGGGTGGGACTTTTTGAAGGTGATGGTTATCATTAATACATAAAAGCAAAATAAATAAACATACTAAACTACACTAAAGGAAGTCTGTCTGGACCTAACCCTCACTGGAAACTAAGGCAGCGCAAGCTTAGCGGTCAAATCAGTAAAGGGATTCACTGGGAGGTGGGGGTGGAGAGGGGGTTGGAGGCAGGCAGGGAGGGTAACTGCCCTGGGACTCAGAAGGCTCAGGGTTTTGTTCTGGTGGCTCTGAAAGCAGCTGTCAGCAGACAGCAGGAAAGTAGATGCCCTCTGATTACAGAAAAGGGCGAGACAACAATTAGACACGTCTGTGAATGGAATGGACAGGAAAAATTGTGTCGCCCCACAGCCGGAAGTGTTCAAGCAGAGGCTGAGTGATCACCTGGCAAAGAGTGTGGAAAGTGTTTCTCCTTTGGGTGAGAGATGAAGCTAGATCACAAAAGACCAAAGGTGTCTTCCATCTCTAAAAGCATACAATTCCACGGAGACACAGACATAGAGAATGGACTTAGGGACACAGTTGGGGAAGGAGAGGGTGGGATGAATTGAGAAAGTAGCTTTGACAAATATATACTACCATGCGTAAAACAGAGAGTTAGTGGGAAGCTGCTCTATAACACAGGAAGTCCAGCCTGGCGCTCTGTGACGACCTAATGGGGCAGGATGGTGGGGGGTAGGGTAGGAGGGAGGCTCAATAGAGAGGCTTAATAGGCAGGATAGTGGGGGTGAGTGGGAGGGAGACTTCCTCGGGAGGAGGGCTCAGTTATGACTGATTCATGATGCTGAATGGCAGAAACCAACACAACATTATAAAGCAATTATCCTCCAATTAAAAACAATGAAAGTGAATGAAAGCATAAGGTTCCATGGCTTTGGACAAAGCGTAGTCCACTCTGGTCTCAGTTTTCGTTTCTGAAAAGTGAGAGCTTTGACACCTAGTGAGAGCTTTTGACCACATAGCTATGACCACAATGTCTAAGGTCGTTCCTTGCCAGAGGCAAGATAAACGTATGGCCTGGAAAACTGGTTTATGTGGGAGGCCATGCCTGGCAGCCCCACTCTCTGTCTAACCCAGACGAGGTCCCTGAGCTTCTCTGAGATTTGCCCCCAGGTCTTTCCTGTAATCCGCAGTCAAATGGCAGACTGGGCAGACACAAGCTCACCACCGAGGGGGAAAGCAACAGGTCGGATGACTGAAGTCAAAACATTGTGAAACAGGGGGTAAGAGGAAGGCCCAAGAGGGAGTAGATACATGTATACATACAGCTGATTCACGTTGTTGTACAGCAGAAACTAACACAACATTGTAAAGCAATTTTACTCCAATAATCAAATAAAATTTAAATTAAAAAAATCATTGATAAAACAGAGGTTTTCTGAACTTTGTTTCAGACAATATCGATGGCGAGGAACATTGGGACAACAACTTAGATTCCTTGTCATGGATTTAAGGGAGTCTCTCAGGCGACTTGCATTGATGGCGTGTCTTATAGAACAGTTTGAGGTCTAAAGAAGGAATGCCCCCCAGCAAGGACAAGTCACCAGTCCTGCTTGTTCCCAGAAGGTACAACTCACCCACACTGGTAATTCTTGCCTTCTCAGCCACATTTGTGTTTGGTAAACAGTTGGTGCCCAAAATATATTTAAATGAACAAAATAGGTTTTCTCGAGGGAAAATGTTTATAACAAGCCTATTCTAAGCTTGTGCATCCACTTCAGCTATGCATGCTATAGAGCATATTTGAAAATTACCTTGACAACTGGAGTTGAATCCCTAGTAAGCAAAGTCTCTGCGGGGAAGGGGGCCTCTCTGACATCACAGGGACATGGGTCAGGGCTGCCAGGCTAGAGGAAGCTCTGATGCCTTGAGGCCATTCCCTGGCATGCTCCCTGATTTCTGGTTACGTGTTTCCATGATTGAGTGAATTTTTGCCTCTCAGGGAGCTATTTGTCCCTATACAAAGAGAAAAGGTGTTTTCACTCACCTAAAAAGCCATGCTGATATATTTTTCTTTCTAAACTGTTAGGGAAAGAGAGAGCTATGCTGTGTTTAGTTGCTCAGTTGTGTCCAACACTTTGAAACCCCATGGACTATAGCCCTTTGGGCTCTTTTGTCCATGGTGATTCTCCAGGCAAGAATACTGGAGTGGGTTGCCATGCCCTCCTCCAGGGCATCTTCCCAACCCGAGGATCGAATCCAGATCTGCCACACAGCAGGCGGATTCTTGGCCATCTGAGCCACCAGGGAAGCCCCAGAGAGCAGGGTGCACTTTTTCTATAAAACTGAAATGCAAAGACTTGGAAGACCCTCTCTTGTAACAGTTTGTCTCCATGGCCTGAGCCTGTGAGCTGTCCAATAGAGCTGACACGGGGCAAAGTGATGAAATGGCCAAAAGAATCTCTCTGATTCTCTTTCACTTCTTACAGTCTTCTCTCAGTGCCTTCCCAGTCACCCCCAATACTTGTTCCAAGTCCCGGGGATAATATCCCACAACCATTCAGTTGGTGCTTATTTCTTGATATTTATAAGATTCCGTCCTATTCAGCCCAATAGCCCAGTACTCCTGGACACACTTAAGCACCTTAAGCTCCATCCAAAGCAGGGCTTCAGGTGACTGATGAGCATGTTCCTGATATTAATGCATGGTTTAGGGTGTTACCCTTCCAAGGACATATACATTGTAACAAGGTTGAAGTTCAAAGAATGAATCTGTCTGAGGTAGAGAAGATAGGTAGAGAAAACTCTAGACTACACGACATCCAGCTTTTCCTGACCAATAGTTAAGACACATGGACTGAAATGATAATAATATACTTAAAATCAGAGCTACTTTGAAAAATTGAACTATAATATACATTCCGCTAATTTTTCAAATTATATATGTTAATAGAAGACCATGTCCTCTAGTCATCATATGCTCTATTTCTTCTCTGCTTCTTCAGATGATTTGATAGATGGGGAGCTAGTCTGTATTTCATTGCAGGAGTCTTGCTGGAGGTCTAGTTATTTGCATACAAGTTTCCTCTCTCTGATGAGACTATACGCTTGTTAGGCAAGACTCTTGCCCTAATAATCTCCACATCCTTGGTTCATAGTGGAAGACTTATAGCAGTTTGTTCAACCGTTACGTGATGGGTGGATGAATGGATGATGGAAGGCTGGTTACATCTACTGGAGCCCACAGTTAAACTGTAGGTGCTGCAGGAATGGAGACTGGATTTAAGAAGAAGACAACAGAGAGGCAAGTACTACAAGAAACAGAGCAGAGCCCTTGGGGCATCTGGTTCAGGGGCAGGACAGGAAAGGCTTTGAGAAGACTGAAGAGGGTTTCTGGGCCTTCACTACTCTGTCTGCCAAGTGAGTAGGTTTAGATCACTGTAAAGTCGCTTGCAGCCTGAGAACCTTTTGGATCACAGATTGTGAATTACTAGCCACTGGGCCCTGATGGATGCAAATAGCCCAGAGTCTCTCATCAGAGGATGCACTGGAGAGTGGCAATCATTTCTGAGCATTATTTTAAGAATTATTTAACCTTTAAGCCTTAATCATAATTCTCATGATGAGCTATTTGTCCTCCTTTGAAATTCTTGCAGTTCAAAGACTCTGCAAACATGAGCATGAGCCCCTCGCATGGCATTGAATCTGAAGAACATCCTTTCAGCCTCCCCTCCTTTGTACAATGCTGCTGATTCCTCTGTGTGAACCTGCCAACTTGGATGCATAGAATGTGTCCCACAGCCACTCCCCCCTTCACAGCCACCTCTATTGCCGCTGAACCCTGACCTCTGCTTCTTATTATAAACTGGCATGATTACGAGGCAGCTGAGACAACCAAAAACTCTACACTCACATATACAAGAGCTGCTGTCAACAAACTGCTCCAAGTCCATCCAAGTTCCAGAACATGATGGGGAGAAGGGCAGAGGGATTTTAATCTTTGGCCTATCACATGGAAGAAAGGAGACAATCTCACGTACCCATGCTTGTGTCCTGTGATGTTCACCATCTGAAATCACAGGCAATGAATCTATTCACTGTGTCCCCTCTCCTCCCCCAACCCTGGGTTAGGGCTGCTGGCCTGGAGTTAGAGAGGACAGGATGCCCCTCCCCAGAGAGGAACCAGGAGACTGAACTCCAGATGGAGCCTCCAGGGGCTTGGTAAATGGGGCCTGAACCAAGGCAACTGTGCATCTTGACTCACTGTCAGAAACCCCTTGGACTTACTGCAGACACTGGGAGGTTTGCCTGGAATCTTTTTCCAAGGAGATAATACATGTACTGCTTCTAGGGTCTGCTGTGTGAGAGGTACATTGTTGCAATAGCAGCCTCCAAGGCCACCACCAGGCTGGCTAAACCAGAAGTCACAGAACTTTAGGTGATAGGCAGCTTCTAGGTCAGTCCCCAGTAATTCCTGCCTCCTGGAATTCAGATCCTTGTGTAATCCCCTCCCCTTGTGTAGTGGCTGGACCTGTGACTTCCTTCTAATGGATCTTGCAAGAGATGGGATTATAGGGTTATGAAGAGGCTCTGGCTTCTGTCTTGCTTACTCTTTCTTGCTTTCTTATGCCCTCCCTGTGATAGAAGGCAGATCCACATTGTAAGCTGCCCTCCAGAGAGGCCCACATGGCAAGAAACTGAGGGTGGCCTCTCTCCAGCCTGTGAGAAATTGGAGCATCCTGCCAATACCACTTAGGAGGCCTTAGAAATAAATTCTCCCCAGTTATCCTTGGGAGGGCTGCAACCAGGCCAACACCTTGATTACAGCCTATGAGAGACCCTGAGCAGAGGACTATATCCAGATTCCTGACCTATAGAAATTATGAAATAATAAATATTTATTTAAAGTCACTAATTTTGGGGTAACTTGTTATACAACCTTAGATAACAAATTACTGTGGACTGAATGTTTTTGTCTCCCCCAAAAATTCATGTTGAAGCCTAATCCCCAGTGAGATGTATTTAGGAAGTGGAGCCTTTGGGAAGTGATTAGGTCATAAGGGTGAAGCCCTCATGAATGAGATTAGTGCCTTTTTAAAAGAGACCCCAGGTTGCTCCCTCATCCCTCGACCACATGAGGACATAACCAAGAAATTAGTCATCTATGAACCAGAAGGCAGGTCTTCATCAGACATTGAATCTGCTAGCATTTTGCTCCTGGAATTCTAAAGCTCTAAAATTGTGAGAAAGTTCTGTTGTTTATAAGCCACCCAACCTACGATATTATGTTATAGCAGCCAGAACAGACTGAGACATTAATGCAGCTTATTAAAGCAATTAAAAAATGAGAAACAAGAGGAAGGAGATGGGGTGGGGTCCACGTGAAATGAAAGCCCACATAACTGAAACCCTCCCCAATGAAAGACCCACTTTTGCATATTAATTTTTAAAAATTACAATTAAAAACTCTTTAAAAGGTGGGTATAGAGGGAACATACCTCAGTATAATAAAGGTCAGATATGACAAGTCCACAGCTAATGTATTCAACAATGAAAAGCTGAAAGATTTTCCTCAAAGATCAAGAACAAGAAAAGATGCCCACCCTTGCCACTTTTATTCAACAAAGTATTGAAAGTCCTAGCCATGAAAATTAGATAAGAAAAAGAAAGAAAATGCATCCAAGTTGAAAAGGAAGAAGTAAAACTGTCTCTATTTTCAGATGGCATGTTACATACTGCTGCTAAGTCACTTCAGTCGTGTCCGACTCTGTGCGACCCCATAGACGGCAGCCCACCAGGCTCCCCCGTCCCTGGGATTCTCCAGGCAAGAACACTGGAGTGGGTTGCCATTTCCTTCTCCAATGTGTGAAAGTGAAAAGTGAAAGTGAAGTCGCTCAGTCATGTCTGACTTGTAGCGATCCCATGGACTGCAGCCTACCAGGCTCCTCCGTCCATGGGATTTTCTACAAGAGTACTGGAGTGGCTTGCCATTACCTTCTCTGATGTTACGTACAGAAAACCGTAAAAACTCCACCCAAAAAAAAAGAAAGAAAGAAAGAAAAACTGTTAGAATAAATAAATAAGGTAAAATTGTAGGATACAAATCAATTTTACAAAAATATAACCAATCAATATACAAAAATCAGTTGCATTTCTATACACTATAGAAAGAGAGAAATTAAGAAACCAATCCTATTTAGAATTGCATCAAAAGAATAAAGTTCCAAGGAATAAATTTAACTAAGGAGTTGACCACTCCAGTATTCTTGGGCCTCCCTTGTGGTTCAGCTGGTAAAGAACCCACCTGCAATGTGGAAAACCTGGGTTCATTACCTGAGTTGGAAAGATCCCCTGAAGAAGGGAAAGGCTACCCATTCCAGTATTCTGGTGAAAGAATTCCATGGGCTGTATAGCCATGGGATTGCAAAGAGTCAGACATGACTGAATGACTGTCACTTCACTTCAAGAAGGTGAAACTATAAGATATTGGTGAAAGAAATCAAAGAAGACACAGATAAATATATTCCATGCTCATAGATTATAAGAATATTGTTAAAATGTCCATACTCCCTAAAGAACAGAGTCAATGCAATCCCTACCAAAATTCCAATGACATTTTTCACAGAAATAGAACAAAAAGCTTAAAATTTGTATGGAACCACAAAAGGCTCCAAATAACCAAAGCAATCTTGAGAAAGAAGAACAAAGCTGATGATATCATGTGTCCTGATTTCAAACTGTATTATAAAGCTATAGAAATCAAAACAGTATAGTATTGGCATAAAAGACACATACACCAATGGAACAGCATAGAGAGAGCCCAGAAATAAACGTACATACCTATACACACACACGACAAATTTATGACAAACGAGTCAAGAATATACCACGGGGGGAATGGACAGTCTCTTCAATAAAAAATGTTGGGAAAACTGGGCAGCCACATGCAGAAGAATGAAACTGGACCACTATCTTCCACCATACACAAAAATTAACTCAAAATCAGTTCAGTTCAGTTCAGTTGCTCAGTCGTGTCCAACTCTCCGTGACCTCATGAATCACAGTACGCCAGGCCTTCCTGTCCATCACCAACTCCTGGAGTTCACTCAAACTCATGTCCACAGAGTCAGTGATGCCATCCAGCCATCTCATTCTCCGTCGTCCCCTTCTCCTCCCACCCCCAACCTTTCCTAGCATCAGAGTCTTTTCCAGTGAGTCAACTCGTCGCATGAGGTGGCCAAAGTATTGCAGTTTCAGCTTTAGCATCAGTCCTTCCAATGAACATCCAGGACTGATCTCCTTTAGAACGGACTGGTTGGATCTCCTTGCAGTCCAAGGGACTCTCAAGAGTCTTCTCCAACACCACAGTTCAAAAGTATCAATTCTTCGGCGCTCAGCTTTCTTCACAGTCCAACTCTCACATCCATACATGACCACGGGAAAAACCATAGCCTTGACTAGATGGACCTTTGTTGGCAAAGTAATATCTCTGTTTTTTAATATACTATCAAGGTTGGTCATAACTTTCCTCCCAAGGAGTAAGCGTCTTTTAATTTCATGGCTGCGATCAACATCTGCAGTGATTTTGGAGCCCAAAAAAATAAAGTCTGACACTGTTTCCACTGTTTCCCCATCTATTTCCCATGAAGTGATGGGACCAGATGCCATGATCTTTGTTTTCTGAATGTTGAGCTTCAAGCCAACCTTTTCACTCTCGTCTTTCACTTTCATCAAGAGGCTTTTGAGTTCCTCTTCACTTTCTGCCATAAGGGTAGTGTCATCTGCATATCTGAGGTTATTAATATTTCTCCCGGCAATCTTGATTCCAGCTTGTGCTTCTTCCAGTCCAGCGTTCCTCATGATGTACTCTGCATATAAGTTAAATAAGCAAGGTGACAATATACAGCCTTGACGTACTCCTTTTCCTATTTGGAACCAGTCTGTTGTTCCATGTACAGTTCTGACTGTTGCTTCCTGACCTGCATACAGGTTTCTCAAGAGGCAGGTCAGGTGGTCTGGTATTCCCATCTCTTTCAGAATTTTCCACAGTTTATTGTGATCCACACAGTCAAAGGCTTTGGCATAGTCAATGAAGCAGAAATAGATGTTTAAAGACCTTAATATAAGACCTGAAACCATAAAGAAGAGAACATAGACAGTAAACTCTTTGGCATTGGTGTTGCAAATGGTTTTGATTTTGGATTTGACACAAAAAGCAAAGGCAACAAATGCAAAGTAAACAAGTGGGACTATATCAAACTGAAAACAGATGAATGGATAAAGAAGATGCAATACTTATATACATGGAATATTAATCAGCCATTAAAAGGAATGATGCTTTTGAACTGTGGTGTTGGAGAAGACTCTTGAGAGTCCCTTGGACTGCAAGGAGATCCAACCAGTCCATCCTAAAGGAAATCAGTCCTGAATATTCACTGGAAGGACTGATGCTGAAGCTGAAACTCCAATACTTTGGCCTCCTGATGCAAAGAACTGACTCATTTGAAAAGACCCTGATGCTGGGAAAGATTGAGGGCAGGAGGAGAAGGGGATGACAGAGGATGAGATGGTTGGATGGCATCACTGACTCAATGGACATGAGTATGAGTAAGCTGCGGGAGCTGGTGATGGACAGGGAGTCCTGGCGTGCTAAAGTAAACGGGGTCGCAAAGAGTCGGACATGACTGAGTGACTGAACTGAACTGAACTGAAAAAGAATGAGATTATGCCATTTGTAGGAACAAGGAAGTATCTAGAGATTGTCATGTTAAGCAAAGTCAGATAAAGACAAATATATATTGCTAACATGTGGAATCTAAATACAGGTTACAAATGAACTTATGTTTCTACAAAACAGAAATAGAATAACACGTGTATACTACAAACTTATAAGAGGGTAAGATGAGAGGGATAAATTGAGAGATTGGGATTGATATACACACCACTATATACAAAATAGGTAACTAATGATGACCTATTATATAACACAGGGAGCTCTACTCAATGCTCTGTAATGACCTATATGGGAAACTGATCTAAAAAAGAGTGAATATATGCATATGTATAAATGATTCAGTTTGCAGGACACATGAAGCTAACACAGCACTGTAAATCAACTATAGTCCAATAACATTTTTTTTTTTAAGAAAAACTTTTTTTACTTTATTCCCTCATCACCCCTGACCCTGTTTTTTTGAAGGAGGGCAGCAAATGTTTGATGTGGGGTCAGATGCTGCTGCCAGAAACCAGTTTTTCCACAAGACAGTTCCCACATGGAAGTTGTCCTGCTTCTCCCCAGAGTCTCCAAAGCCAGGTTTCAGAGGCTGTTCTGACAGCCTGGACTCAGGCTGATGCCAGGAGTTCCAGGTCTGAAGCACCCCTTGGAGGAATTTAATGTTCTTGACAGACTATTAAAATACTCATGTCTTCATTTGGAGTTTCCATCTCCGTGTTTGAACTGAGCTCCATCCAGCTAAAAAGGGAAAGAAAATACTTGATGTGTTCTTTACTGCAAGGTCCAGCCAGACACCAACCAAACTTTATTGTCAGTGGCACCAAATTCTGCACCATCTGCCCAACCTGGAAACTCTAAATGACTCCCCAAGGCCACGATGCTCGTGTGGACTTGGGGTTCGGAAGAGGGCAATCTGGTTCTGGCAAGTGCATGCAGGCCACCTCCCAAGCCTGAAAACACCCACGGAATGATTTTTAGTGCAAATGAACATCAGCTGGCTTTAGCCACAGTGCCCCATTTATGTTATAAAATCATGCATTCTTAGAGCTAGAAAGGATCCTGGAGATCTTCTAGGACAACATCCTCATCCTACAGCAGTAAGTTGAAATGCGTCATTGAAGGAAACCTTCTGGTTGGTAACAGATATGGGACTGGAACCCAACCAGGCCTCCTGACCCCCTAGCCCTGATCCAAAATTGTATCCATTTACTACAATTCAGCAGGGTTTCGAGATAACCAAAACATGGAATAGACCCTGCCAGAGGCCCACCAATTTCAGTCTATATTTGCTATGACAGTGTTCCAACAGAACCTAGAGATTTTGCCATTTCCCTTCATGGTGTTGGATGTGGCCAGTAGGAGAAAGATGCTCTTTGACTTTTCTATATAAGTGATCTGTTTATTGAGTTTGCCCAGTTGAGTGTTCTATACTCCTTTACCAGATTCATGCCTGGTAAATGTTTCACAAACATCTAGCCCATTTCTGCTGCTTCTGTAGCCCCCAGAAAAGATTCACATGACAAACACCTTCTGGTCCCCTAAGGCAGGCTGAGGTTGAAAAGTAGATGAGAATTGGAATTTTCTGCTATTTGGTTCTGGTGGCTTCAGTTAATGGAGCCATTGAACCAGAAGTCAGGGGGACCTGGGGTTGAGTGTGGATCTGGTCCATCTCTGCCTGGCTCCCTTGGAAAGCTTCAGTCTTAGCCTGGCTTGTAGAAGCCAGGAGGGATGTAAGCAGCTCTGCCCTGGGCTCTCAGTTTTGACTTTTGCCAACTGCCTGTCTCCTAGGTGGGCATCTGTGCTTGGCTCTTCTGCGCCCACGGTATCACCTACCAGGCTCCTTGCTCTGCTCTACCCTGAACACTCACTCATTCTTCCCCACAACCCTGTCTGTGCCAGACGTCCTAAGAGTTGGGTTCTGCATCCCCTGCCCTTAAGTCCTGCCAACATCTCGGAACAAGGAACAATCTTAGACTAGACCTCTCTGGTGCCAAAGTCTTACCTGGCTGGGTTGGAATGAAGCACATGGTGGTTCAGAGTCTGTACATCTGTGTACATGCAGGTTCCCAATCTGATGTCCCACCAGGACTGGGAACCACTAGGCTCAACCTCTCTCTGGCTTTCCTCCTGGTTTCAGCCAGCTTTGCCTGGACCCCTCTGCCCCTCCCATTCCTCCTTCAGCCCCTTGGACGGGTCTAATTTCAGATTAATCCCACCGTGTCTTATGGAAGCCAAGGGGGCCAGGCTGGACACCATGACTTAAGGAAGTGCTGACATACACAAATACGCAGCACATGTATGATTTCTCTGGTTATTGGCATGAGAGGCATAAAAGAGAGGGTATGAAAAACTTGGCCACTAGAAAAACAAGGCTGCTGGGTCTCCTGAGGTGAGTTTGATTATTTATTAATGTCTTTAAAGTGATCTGAGTTTATTTGGGAGTAGAAATATATCCACTTAATAAAGATGACAACTGAGGATCTGAACATGGTAATGGGTCGGTCCTGACCCCAGACTCAGATGGATGTCACCGACGTGTGGAAACTCAGCGATAGGAAAGATAACGAAACAAGACTTTGAATTCTGAGGGCATGTTTTTTAAGCCTATGTGTATGTGCTCCCGGAGAAGGCAATGGCAAGCCACTCCAGTACTCTTGCCTAGAAAATCCCATGGACGGAGGAGCCTGGTAGGCTGCAGTCCATGGGGTCGCTACGAGTCAGACATGACTGAGTGACTTCACTTTCACTTTTCACTTTCACACATTGGAGAAGGAAATGGCAACCCATTCCAGTGTTCTTGCCTGGAGAATCCCAGGGACGGGGGAGCCTGGTGGGCTGCCGTCTATGGGGTCACACAGAGTCGGACACGACTGAAGTGACTCAGCAGCAGCAGCAGCAGCATGTGCTCCAAGTTGCTTGCTCTTTGCAAGGAAAGTTATGACAAACCTAAACGGCATATTAAAAAGCAGAGACACAGGTCTATATAGTCAAAGCTATGGTTTCTCCAGTAGTCATGTATGAATGTGAGAGTTGGAACATAAAGAAGGCTGAGTGCCAAAGAATTGATGCTTTTGAATTGTGGTGCTGGAGAAACTCTTGTGAGTCCCTTGGACAGCAAGGAGAGCAAACCAGAGCAAACCAGTCAATTCTAAAGGAAATCAACCCTGAATATTCATTGAAATGATTGAAGCTAAAGGTTCAATACTTCAGCCACTTAATGGGAAGAGCCAACTGGTTGGAAAAGACCCTGGTGCTGGAAAAGATTGAAGGTAAAAGGAGAAGAGCACAGCAGAAGATGAGATGGTTAGATAGAATCACCGACTCAATAGACATGAATCTGAGCAAACTCCAGGAGATAGTGGAGGACAGAGGAGCCTGGCATGCTGAGTCCATGGGGTCACAAAGAGTCAGACATGACTTAGTGACTGAACAACAACAAACGTATTCCTTGTGAAAAGTACTAAATCTGGTGATATAACAAAATGGCCGTCATTTCTGTTTACATTCTGTTGATCAAAAATCTGGGTTAACCATTTGCCCCCCTGACAGTTTCCAAAAGTAAGTGCCTTCCTGATACAGCTCTCAAAAGGGAATCTAGTCTGGGCCCTTGTCCTAAGCTCAGGACTTTGCCTTTCTTCTGGAGCCCTGAGAAAGGTCACACAGGGAGGGGAGTGGGAACATGCTGATGATCCTTGGGTGGAAAATGGTGCCGATTTAGCAGACAGAGCAGTGGAGGAGGTCCCCTGAGACCCAGGAAGATGAAAGCTCCTAGTTGTTGGGACAGCACATGGACGTCGATTGTGCTGAGTATGTTATGAAACAATTAGCTTCAGGTCATCTTTTGAACTTTTGTTCTGTCCTGACCCCAATACTTCAGAGATGGAAGATTTGCAGTCAGTTCTGCAGTTATTTCAAATGGCAATTTCTCACATTATGTTTCACTTGTAAATTTTCAAAATGCTCATAAATTGTCTTCAGTGGGGTCCCTCAGATATGGACTCAGGAGAAGGTTTATCGGCAAGTGATTTACAATGGAGATGCTCGCAAGACAAACCGGCCAGGGGCTGGGAGAAGCAGCTCCAGCAGCTCAAGTACCATCCTCCAAAGGTGGGCTCAGCTTGGAGCCTTTGGAAGCAAAATGCTAAGAACCTGGGGGATAGGCACACAGAACCAGTCAAAGGGCTCTAAGGAGGCCAGGGTACAGCCCTGACAGTGTCTGCTACCCCTGGGCTACCTTGCTTGGTCCTTAAACAACTCTAGGAGACAGGAAAGAATACAACCTCCATTGACGTCTGGAGTCTCCAACCTCAGATCTAATGCCTCTGAGGTGGAGCCGAAAATGTAATGCACTTGAATCATCCTGAAACCACCCTTCTGTCCTGGTCCTGTGGAAAAAAGTTGTCTTCCACAGGACTGGACCCTGGTGCCATGACGTTTGGGGACCGCTGATTTACAGAACGTGGGAGCTAAGATAAACAGAAGCTATGCCCAAGGTCCCAGTGTAGATAACTAGGCACATAGGACTCACCTCTCTGTGCTCTGCCTTCTAGGCTCTTCCTTCTCTGCCATGTGAATGCTCGCCTTCCGCAGTGGCTTCCCACCTGGTCAAGATGATGACATCCAAGGTGATTAGGAAGTCAAGCCAGCTGGAGACTACTTTTGGGTTTGTTGATGCTGATTACTCAGCTTTTAGCTCCCCTAAACTAGAAGAGGTAATCAGGAATTGGAAGAAATTTTGTACTTCTTAATCTCAACGCCTCTGGGAAACAGACATCAGAATAGCGTTTCAAGTACACAAACTTGCCACTCTCCTGGCATGCCTGGCTGCATCTCACTGCATATCTATGCTGGTCTCGTCTGTGAAATGTACCCAACCCCTCCCACCACTACTGAAGACCCCACCTAAGCCAGTGAATGAGTCTTGCCAGATCCCCTAAACCCCCCAAGGGGTCTGACCTCCTTGGACTTGGGTTGTGTAGCCTTTTGGTGGCATCTTGTCCCACTTACCTTGTGAAACAAGTTTGCTTCTTTCTGCTCAAAGAGAAGAACTGCTTTTTAGGACTGGCCTCACATCCAGTGGGGAAGCCCAAGTGGTGCAATGGTAAAGAATCTGCCTGGCGAGGCAGGAGATGCGAGACGTGGGTTTGATCCTTGGGTCAGGTCGATCCCCTGGAGTAGGAAATGGCAGCCTGCTCCAGTATTCTTGTCTGGAGAATTTCATGGACAGAGGAGCCTGGTAGGCTTCAGTCCATGGGGTCACAAGGAGCCAGACATGACAGAATACGCACACACACTCACACCTGATGCCACTCTATATTCTCTGCTAAGTACAGCATGCTGCTTCAGAAATAAATGTTTGAAGAACTTTCAGTCATTCAACTTTGGAGACAGAAATGGAAACAGCAAGAGCAACCTACCCAGACAAATCACAGGCCACGGGTTTGCAGACACTTCCTCTTGGTTTTCCTCTTTGAAACCAGAAGGACTGAAGAGAACTTGGTTCAAGACCACCCCTTTTAGGGCTGACAAGAAAGGGGCGGGCTCTGGAGTCTACCTGCCTTCCGAAGTGGTTAACTGTGGAGCCTCAGGCAAACCCACTTCACTTTCCTCTGCCTCTGTTTTCTGCTCTGTTAAATGGGGTTATTGATAGCACCATTTTCATAGAATTATGGAGCTTGAGTTTCATGTATATAAAGACCTTTAAAAGGTACAGAGGAAGCACTTTAAATAGATTTATCTAGTATTATTACTATTACTGCTGTTATTTTATGAGTCCAAAAGAATAAGGAGTTTGCCTAAACGTTTCATAACTAGGAAGATTGTACTCAGTCGTCAGCTCTTCACTGAAGCATTCCCTGACCACCCTATTTAAATAGGAATTTTTCTTCTTTGTATTCTTTGTCTCCCTTCCCTGCTGCTGCTGCTGCTGCTAAGTCACTGCAGTCGTGTCTGACTCTGTGCGACCCCAGAGACGTCAGCCCACCAGGCTCCCCTGCCCCTGGATCCTCCAGGCAAGAACACTGGAGTGGGTTGCCATTTCCTTCCCCAAGGCATGAAAGTGAAAAGGGAAAGTGAAGTCGCTCAGTCATGTCCGACTCTTAGTGACCCCATGGACCTCAGCCTACCAGGCTCCTCCGCCTATGGGATTTTCCAGGCAAGAGTACTGGAGTGGGGTGCCATTGCCTTCTCCGCTCCCTTCCCTACTTGTCACCTTTTAACCTACGCTGTAATGTACTCACTCCACATTATTTGTTCTCCTCACTAGTGGGGAGGCAAAGGCTGGTTTTCTGCCCATTTTGCTCACAGCTGTGTCCTGCCCCACTCCCTCACCCCCCGAACCTGGAACAGTGCCTAGCATGCAGGAGGGGCACCATAAATGTCTACTGAATGATGAAGTGGCAAATCTGGGATGCGGTGTCACCTTTGGTGGCTGTGGGTACCACCATATGCCGGTCTGGGTGGTATGACTTGCAGTGGACTGACCTCCCTCTCCATACCCCCACCCTCAGCACCCACAGATACGCAGTGACACTTCAGAGGCAAAGCACAGAAAAGGTCCGTGTCTCTGCCCGGGTGCTGCGTGAATTGGAGGCAGGACAGTTGGGCTGCCAGTCAGAACCACATCCCAGGCCTAGGCCAGCCTCCCTCTAGGCGTGTGTACCTTGGGGAAGGGCCCTCTGTCTCTTGGGACCCTCCTCTGGGCGTGGTAGTCTCCAGGCCTCTCCCAGCTTCCTCGATCTCAGTTTTAAGGCTTGCTTCAGTCAGTCAGTCAGTTCAGTCGCTCAGTCGTGTCCGACTCTCCGCAACCCCATGAATCACAGCACGCCAGGCCTCCCTGTCCATCACCAACTCCCGGAGTTCACTCAAACTCATGTCCATCGAGTCGGTGATGCCATCCAGCCATCTCATTCTCTGTTGTCCCCGTCTCCTCCCACCCCCAATCCCTCCCAGCAGCAGAGTCTTTTCCAGTGAGTCAACTCGTCACATGAGGTGGCCAAAGTATTGGAGTTTCAGCTTCAGCATCAGTCCTTCCAATGAACACCTAGGATTGATCTCCTCTAAAATGGACTGGTTGGATCTCCTTACAGTCCAAGGGACTCTCAAGAGTCTTCTCCAGCACCACAGTTCAAAAGCATCAATTCTTCGGCGATCAGCTTTCTTCACAGTCTAACTCTCACATCCATACATGACCACTGGAAAAACTATAGCCTTGACTAGACGGACCTTTTTTGACAAAGTAATGTCCCTGCTTTTTCATATGCTATCTAGGTTGGTCATAACTTTCCTTCCAAGGAGTAAGCATCTTTTAATTTCATGGCTGCAATCACCATCTGCAGTGATTTTGGAACCCCCCAAAAAATCTGACACTGTTTCCACTGTTTCCCCATCCATTTCCCATGAAGTGATGGGACCAGATGCCATCTTACTTGCAGAACAAAGAACACTTAGGGGTTTTAAAATCAGCAAGGGCCACTCTGGGCACCGTTGTTCTCCACGCAGCCAGCCCTGGCCCCAGGGAGAGGAAGGGAAATGAGTAGGCTACACTGGCTGCCCCGGCCAACTCTCCCAGGACTGGCTCCCATGCAACAGAGCCTGAACACTTGCTGAATCCTTTGAAGCTGGGACTGTCGCTTGGAGCTGGGTCTGGGAGGGGGTGGCAGGCAAGTGTCTGCCTGGGCAAGCTTTTTGCTTTTTTTTTTTTCCTTATTGCAGAGAATTTCCGCTTCCAATGGCATTCATCTTCCCCCGGAACTCCCTTCAGCTTAAAGAGAAAAGAAAAAGCAAACAAAAGAAACTCTCCCTGGACAAGTAGATTTTCTTTCTCTGACTGTGAGTCGCTGATAAGAAAAACCCTCTGCCAGCTGTGGCATCCTGTTGTAGACCTGCCTGCTACTCTTCTCCTTGGCAAGGCCATTGTGTCTCTCTGTCTCCCAGACCCACTTTTTAATAACAACTTATACACATTGCCTACTAGACAATGTGTTTTAAAAAGATAAAAGTGACCATATTATCTTTTCTAATCTGAGACACCTCTTTCACTTTAATAATGAAACCCTCAGGCCTGAACCCACCAGAGACTGAATGCTGCTGTACAGGGCAGAATCACCATCCAATATGGAAGCCACCTGCCACATATGGCTTCCTGGGCACTGGAATGTAGTGACTCCAAACTAAGATCGGTTGTAATTGTAGATATGCGCCAGGTTCCAAAGGCTTAATATGACCAATATGTAAAAATAGTAAGTTTTGTACTGATTACCTGTGGACATGATAATGTTAAGGATATATCGGGTTAAATAGATGACTGAAATTAATTTTTACTTTTTTAATGTGACCACTAGGAAATTTAAAATTATGTATATGGTTCGCATTATATTCTATGGATTGTGCTTTTTCTTTTCTCTTTCAGCTGAAGGAAGTTCTTGGGGATGATGAATGTCATTGGGAGCGGAAATTTCTTATTTTCTTAGAATTACTTCTAGTCTCTACATTCTAGCAAAGACTAATATTTTGCCCTGCACATCTTCCTTGGATATTCAAATCCACATTTCCCAGACTGCAAGATGAGAAAGAACAATCCTTTATTTCTTGCTAGTTACTGACTCCAAAAGTCCCGAGAAGGGAGGTAAGCACAGGACTCCGGTCAGTTTGTCAAGTTAAAGGAGGATAAGTTCCCATTTTCCTCCATAAAGAAGCTATGGTAGTTTCTGTGGATGACCATCATTTCCAATTGTACCTTTTACTTAGAAATACTTGTTATTTCAGAATCTTCTTTGTAAAACCACTGTTTTCCTAATTGACCAATTAGCAGGAAGTGCTTGGAAAGGCATTTGTGAGCAGATGAGTTAGGGATAGCTCTGCTGGAACTCTTTAAGAATAAGTCATATGCTTGTTGCTATGCTCTGCCTTAACCTGCACCTTGTAAGAGCAATGATAAGACTAGTAGTACTCAGGAGACACGAATGCCGACCCCAGCTCTTTGACTAGTAACTGCATGACCTTAAGAAAGCCACTTCTCTGGCCTGCAATTCTGTCATCTGTAGAGCTGGCAGGTGGCTTCTAAAGTTCCTTGTTCCTTTTGGACTAGATTTAAAATTCTAGACTTGAAAATAAAACACTCAATTTTTCAATATGCATCTTGAGTAAGACAGCTTAATGATAATGTCATATTCAAGATGCAATAACAAAATATTGAATTTTTGTAGTCAATTTTTTGACATTATGCAGGTGTTTCTGATTATCTTATAAAGATTTTTCATCTCTTAAGTTTGGAATTATCAAATCTAAGGAGTAGAAGGACCTAGAGCATGTTCATAATTATTTTATAATAAAAACCACATCTGGTTTGTGCAGATCACCCCATAGTAGCAGTTTGGTAATAAATATAAAGAATGGCAAAACTCATCTCCTGTGATCCCTTCTTGGAATCCATCATAAGGAATTTGAACAAAGATTTGTATGGGGACACAACACTGTGAATCAACTATACTCAATATAAAATGAATTTGAATTTAAAAAGATTCATATGGAGAGTTAATAAGCAAGTTAATATGTTAAGTATAACATGTAACAGCAATAATAATAAAATTCAGATGTCCAGTAACAGATGAACAGTAAAAACAGATGAAGTAAATCCATACAGTAGATTATTATTACAGAAATTGTTTTACAAAGTTATTTCACAACACAAGAAAGTATTTTTTCTATTTTTAAAATTTGAAGAAAATTCTTCAATCCTAGCAATAGTTTTCTCCAAGTAGTGAAATTTATGAGTGACTTTTATTTTATATTTTTTTATTTTCCAAATTCTTTAATAATTCTAATTACCATGATAATCAGAAAAATGATGACTTGAAAAGAAAGAAGGCCGTTGTATTTTCTAAGCCTGACAAGGTCCTAGGCTTTATTTGATTCTGTGATGGGTTTGCGACTGAGCCAGTGTACGTGACAATCTACAGGCTTTAGAACAAGACATAGAAGTGTTCAGGAAAGGCTTGATTAATGACTGAATGAAGAATTGGAGAGAAAATATAAATCATGATGAATTAAATAAGTTCAGTTCAGTTCAGTTCAGTCGCTCAGTCGTGTCCGACTCTCTGCGACCCCATGAATCACAGCACGCCAGTCCTCCCTGTCCATCACCAACTCCCGGAGTTCACTCAAACTCATGTCCATCGAGTCGGTGATGCCATCCAGCCATCTCATTCTCTGTCGTCCCCTTCTCCTCCCACCCCCAATTCTTCCTAGCATCAGACTCTTTTCCAGTGAGTCAACTCGACGCATGAGGTGGCCAAAGTATTGGAGTTTCAGCTTTAGCATCAGTCCTTCCAATGAACACCCAGGACTGATCTCCTTTAGAATGGACTGGTTGGATCTCCTTGCAGTCCAAAGGACTCTCAAGAGTCTTCTCCAGCACCACAGTTCAAAAGCATCAATTCTTCGGCGATCAGCTTTCTTCACAGTCTAACTCTCACATCCATACATGACCACGGGAAAAACCATAGCCTTGACTAGACTGACCTTTGTTGGCAAAGTAATGTCTCTGCTTTTTAATATGCTATCTAGGTTGGTCATAACTTTCCTTCCAAGGAGTAAGCGTCTTTTAATTTCTTGAGTTAAATAAAATAACTTTAAATTTTCAGGATTAATTTTTAAATGAATGGTATAAAAAACTGAGTTGAGAGAGAGAACAATCACAATGAACTTCAGCTGAAAAGCAAGACCTTATAGAGGAAACCTGCATTAGCTCACCGGGGCTGCCATACAAAAATACCACAGACCAGGTGGCCTACACAATAGAAATGTATTTCTCACAGTTTAGGAGGCTACAAGTGCAAGGTCAAGGTGTGGGCAGGTGTGGTTTCTCCACAGGCCTTGCTCCTTGGCTTGCATGTGGCTGCCTTCAGGCTGTGTCCTCACGTGGCCTTTCCTGTGTGTGTGTGCATCCCTCTGTCTCTCTGGTGTGTCTAAATCTTCTCATCTTATCAGGACCTCATTCATATTGGAATAGGCCCCACCCTAAGGGCCTCATTTTAACCTAATCTTCCATCTCTTTGAAGACTTCGTTTACAAACACAGGTACTTTCTGAGGTCCTGGGGCTTAGGGCTTCATGTGAATTTGGGGGGACACAGTTCTGCCCATGACAATCCGGATCCCAAGTGATTCCATGAACCTAAAATCTCCCAGGTGGTCCTAACTGGTCCCATTGGAGGAGCAGGGATTGGACTTAATTCTCTGGTACTTCCTGCCAACACTCCTCCTCCCCACCTGCCAGAGACGTGTCAGGATCTGAATTGGAGACACCAGTCAGAGACTTCAGTGAAGCCAAAGGTCTATTTGGGAATGTTTTTGGAGGAAAAGTGAGGAACCACATTAGAAGAGTAAGAATGCAGTAAATCCTTTCATCCTTGGCTAAGAAATTAGATGTAACTGTAGATATCAGAGGATCACTGCTGCCCTGTGCTTAGTCACTCAGTCCTGTCCAACTCTGCGACCCCATGGACTACAGCCTGCCAGGCTCCTCTGTCGCAGGCAAGAACATTAAAGTGGGTTGCCACGCCCTCCTCCAGGGGAATCTTCCCAACCTAGGGGTCAAACCTGGGTTTCCCACATCGCAGGCGGATTCTTTACCGTCTGAGTTACCAGAGAATCATTAGACAAATATTAATAAAATAAACTTGTGTAACTTCCTTCTTTTTTTTTTTTTTTTAATTCTAAAAATGACTATTCCACATAAGACTTCAGAGGTGTTGCTTGTTAATACGCAGCATTTAAAGAGAGATAATCTTGGCAAACAAGTCTTGGGGTTAAAAGAAAAGATAGCCTTTGTTCCATTAAATAAAAATATCACAGAATTGAACAAACATGACTCTGTTTCATTGTGCCTGCACAGCCAAAGCAGAAAGTCAAGTCAATCATCTAGATAATCCTGTTTTATTTATGAAGATTTTATTTCTAGTGGAGGATGCTTACCTAGTACTATTATTATTAGAAAATAATTAAATTCTGAGCCCTCTAAGTGCTAGAGGTAAAATGGATATTCCTTCCAGAATTTTGTTTTATGAGTTCTTGTATTGTGCAGGCTGTCTGATTTCTCCTTAACCTTTGACTTCCTCTGCTACCCTCTCGAGTTGCCAAGTTCCCCACCAAGAGATCCCTAGAGGAAGGCACTTACAAGAAAACTGTCAACTGGCTGTGATGGAGACTGCTTTTCTTATTGAAATGGAGATTTAAGGTCAGGGAACCAAACAAAAACCAAAACAGAAGAAGCTCATCAAAATGCAGTCCCCTAAATTGAGACTAACAGTATTTAACTCTTAATTTAAAAGAGAGATGGAAGAGAATGCCGCTGGCTTTCCAGAGAACAGGGCAGTTTCCCCTCCTGAGACAACACAGATTTCGTGGTCTTCTATTTTAAGGTTCAGCCATTTATTTCATCCCTACCCTTGTGGTCTTTTACCTTGCCTCTCTCAGTGACTTCTATTTTTTCTTTTCTTTATCTTTGCAAGCCACCTTAAATTGTTTTTAGAACAAGACACACATAGAGACACACTTATCCTAACAAATAATACTTGAAAGCGCTCATTGATCATGCCACTGCTCAGGCTTTTTTCTTCTCTCCACTTTGTCTCCGGAAAGCCTGGCATGTGCAAAAGGAAGCAGCCTGGGTCTTATCCATCTATTCAAGTCCTCCATATCCACCTCAGATCGGTTCCAGTATCTTTGCCTCTCTCCCCATCCTCCTCAGATACCAAATCCAAGGATGCTAAAGTCCCTTATGTTAAATGGTGTGGTATTTGCGTATAACTTCCATACATTCTTCTGCACATTTAAAATCATCTCTAAGTTACTTAGAATAACTAACAATGTAAGTGTTCTGTAAATAGGTGCAAATACAGTGGAAATGGAAATACAATGGAAATAGTTGCGCTGTGCTTAGTCCAACTGTTTGTGTGTCCACCTGTTTGTCACCCCATAAACTGTAGCCTGCTAGGCTCCTCTGTCCATGGGCATTCTCCAGGCAAGAATACTGGAGTGGGTTGCCATGCCCAGGGGAACTTCCAGACCCAGGAATCAAACCGGTGTCTCCTGCATCGCAGGCAGATTCTTTACCAGCTGAACTACCAGGGAAGCCCAAATTTGCTGCTGCTTAGCAAATTCAAGTTTTGCTTTTTGAACTTTCTGGAATTTTTTTTTTTTTTTTTTTGCCACACCTAGCAGCCTGTGGGATCTCAGTTCTGCAACCAGGGATTAAACCCATGCATCCTGCAGTTGGAGCTCAGAGTCTTAACCAATGGCTTGCCAGGGAAGTTCCCATTTTTCTGAGTGTTTTTGATCCAAGGTTGGTTGACTCCACAGATGCAGAACCCGTGGATGCAGAACTCACAGACACAGAGGTACAACTGCATTCTCAACTGAGTGTTGGCAGAACTGAAGTACAGACAGCATCCAACAGAGGGTCTTTTACTGTCCCCCAAGATGGTCACCATGTGTTGTGGAATGAGGGCTTCCCAGGTGGTGCTAGTGGTAAAGAACCCACCTGCCAATGCAGGAGACAAGAGATGCGGGTTCGATTTCTGGGTTGGGAAGATCCCCTGGAGGAGGAGCAACCCACTCCAGTATTCTTGCCTGAACAATCCCATGGACAGAGGAGTCTGGCAGGCTATAGTCCACAGGGTCACAAAGAGTCAGGTACAACTGAAGCGACTTAACACACAGGCACATTATGGAATGAATGTTTATATTCCCCCTGAAAGTCCTATGTGGAAATCCTAACCTCCTATGTGATGGTATTTGGAGGTGGGTCCTGCCAACAAAAGAATGTCCCCTGCCATCTGGTTCTTCAAGAATTAAGTCGTTAGCTACTGCAGTCACTGACCTTCAACACATCCTAAAAGGAATTCAGGGTGGAGATCAGGAATGAAGCACTCTGTGCTCTGGGAAAACTGGCAAAACCAGTATTCAAGGAGTTAGCTATTTTCAGGAGAAAATTTGTGAACTCCAGTTCTTGCTTCTTCCCATACATAAAAAAGCACAAAAGCCATGAACTAAGATGTTGGTTTCTTATGACTAGCAGCAGCATCTACTGAGATGTGTGCCTGATTGAGCATCTCCCTTCTCCAAAATCACATATATGCTGACCTCTCCCCTACTCCACCTCTTTGGAGAAGTTCCTCAGAGCCACCTGAGAGACTGTCTCCCAGGCTATAGTCCTCAGTAAGTCCCCAACTAAAACAGAAACTGACACGTCTCACATTGAGTGCCTTATTTCGGTCAATATTCCTTTGGGAGGAAAATAAGTTTAGATGAGATCCTGAGAGTACAGTCCCCAAGACGGATCAGTGCTCTTATAATCCTGGTGGTCCAGTGGTAAGAACTCCACATTTCATTGCAGGTGGCCCAGGTTTGATTCCTCGTCAGGGAGTTAAGATCCCACAAGCTGTGTGGCACTGCCAAGAAAAATAGAAGAAGAATAGAAAGAGATATTAGAGCTTCCTCTCTCCACCACACATCAAGACACATCAAGAAATGGGCAGTCTGCCAGTCAGGAAGTGGGCCCTCACTAAGAACTGAGTCTGCTGGCACCTTGATCTTTGGCTTCCCAGCTTCCAGAACTGAGAGAAAAAAGTGTGTGTTGCTCAAGCCACCCAGTCTGTGGTCTTTTGTTATAGCAGCTGGAGCACTGGCCAGACGCTGAAAATAAAGCAACAAACCTCCCAGCATTCTTGCCATCAAGACACCTGGCAAGTCATGTCCATGAACCACAGACAGCTCTGATGGGTTTCCATTACCTCCTAGGCAAGAGCCTAGGACTGGTGAAGCCTTTTTGAGCCCTGAGGATATCAGAGGCTTCATATCATTTCTTTCTCTCTTAGAAAAATTGGGAGTACCTGTCCTTAAACATCTGAGGCTCAAAGTAGCATTTTTTATGCTCATAGAATTTGGTGGAGCTTCACAGAAAGTAAAATTTTCCTCTAGTGTGTTCCTAGGAACTGACCTTTTCTCTGACTGCTAATGTTGCAGTTTCCATAAAGTTTCACCATGTGCCATCTCTCTAAATTTATGGCTAATTTACTTTTTTTCTCCCCATCCCATTCAATGAAAGCCAGTCACAAAAAATTACACATTGCATTTTTCAGTCCAGGCAGGCGGTCCAGTTGACGACAATATGTTAATTACAGAACTTTGCGCTGTTCATCTAAATGAGGACTGATATGGTCTAATTGTCTGAATTGGTTGGAGGGTGGGCGCAATTCTAAAACCTGTGCCATTGCCAAAATAATCTGCTGCCTAATAAGCAAGCTGATTGTGTTTCTCTGAAGCAACTTTGCATAGAGCACTCTGGGGAGCCAGGGGTCCCACTCAACCACCTCTGACACTCTTAGTCCTTTCTGGCCTTCAGATTTCTGGCAGAACTTAGACTCTAGCTCAGGGAGTCACAGGCCAGTCCCTGGGTCCCAACTGCATCAAACCATTGTCAAAGTTCTCAAGGGCTCCTCTGGAAATCCCACAGGCTTAGGCTTGGTTGAGGGACCTGGGGGATTCACAGCCAATCCCTGGAGTTTTCATTCCAGTGCATCGGATTCCCTCTTTCTCACTTTTGTTCTGCCTTGGTCAGTTCCCAGGGTCATGTCTTTTGGAAAGCTGTGTATGGGAAGGGCTCTATATCCACACTTGGGCCCAGTGGTTCTCAATCAGGCAACACTGTTCCCTCCGGAAGCTCATGGAAATGCATGAACACCTTTCTGAGGACTGTTGAAACAATGGGTTGGAAAATTCTCCTAGCATTTTAGCACCTCGATCAGGGTTGCTAAATGTTCTGAAGTGCATGGGGCATCCTTACATGATGCCCCGATGTTAAGAGTGACTCTCCTCCTAGAGAAATACTGGTCATCAAAACTAGGGCACAAGTTCAGTTCAGTTCAGTTCAGTCGCTCAGTCGTGTCCGACTCTTTGCGACCCCATGAATCACAGCATGCCAGTCCTCCCTGTCCATCACCAACTCCCGGAGTTCACTCAGACTCATGTCCATCGAGTCGGTGATACCATCCAGCCATCTCATTCTCTGTCGTCCCCTTCTCCTCCCGCCCCCAATCCTTCCCGGCATCAGAGTCTTTTCCAGTGAGTCAACTTGTTGCATGAGGTGGCCAAAGTATTGGAGTTTCAGCTTGAGCATCAGTCCTTCCAATGAACACCCAGGATTGATCTCATTTAGAATGGACTGGTTGGATCTCCTTGCAGTCCAAGGGACTCTCAAGAGTCTTCTCCAACACCACAGTTCAAAAGCATCAATTCTTCGGCGATCAGCTTTCTTCACAGTCCAACTCTCACATCCATACATGACCACAGGAAAAACCATAGCCTTGACTAGACGGACCTTTGTTGGCAAAGTAATGTCCCTGCTTTTTAATATGCTATCTAGGTTGGTCATAACTTTCCTTCCAAGGAGTAAGCGTCTTTTAATTTCATGGCTGCAGTCAGCATCCACAGTGATTTTGGAGCCCAAAAAAATAAAGTCTGACACTGTTTCCACTGTTTCCCCATCCATTTCCCATGAAGTGATGGGACCAGATGCCACGATCTTTGTTTTCTGAATGTTGAGCTTCAAGCCAACCTTTTCACTCTCCTCTTTCACCTTCATCAAGAGGCTTTTGAGTTTCTCTTCACTTTCTGCCATAAGGGTGGTATCATCTGCATATCTGAGGTTGTTGATATTTCTCCCAGCAATCTTGATTCCAGCTTGTGATTCTTCCAGCCCAGCATTCCTCATGATGTACTCTGCATATAAGTTAAATAAGCAGGGTGACAATATACAACCTTGACGTACTCCTTTTCCTATTTGGAACCAGTCTGTTGTTCCATGTCCAGTTTTAACTGTAGCTTCCTGACCTGCATACAGGTTTCTCAAGAGGCAGGTCAGGTGGTCCGGTATTCCCATCTCTTTCAGAATGTTCCACAGTTTATTGTGATCCACACAGTCAAAAGCTTTGGCATAGTCAATGAAGCAGAAATAGGTGTTTTTCTGGAACTCTCTTGCTTTCTCCATGATCCAGCAGATGTTGGCAATTTGATCTCTGGTGCCTCTGCCTTTTCTAAAAGTAATGTCTAAATATATTCTGGAGCCCCCTTTCTGCTTAAGTGAGAGCTTCTATGGAGCCTGAGTGACTTGAGAAGAATCCTCCATTTGCCATCTGTGTCCTGCCCAGACCATAAGCATCTTGAGGGCTGATGATATGTTTGATCCTTTGAATGGCATCTGTGACATAGTAGATTCCAATTAGGTCTGTTGAACTTGATGAACTGAATTTCATTTCACTGTTTCATGAGAATATGAACAAGGATCCAAACACATAAAGTCTGAGAAGGATAAAAACTCTAATTGGACAGGACAAAAGTACTTTGTAAGGGGCAGTGAATAGGAAGTATATTTACTGTTCCTTAGAAAGTGGGTTCACTATTCCTTCCCCGTGGCTTCTGTTTGTACCTCATCCCTGCCCCCACTGGCCTGGCCAAGAAGAATTCTGTAAATATCCCAAAATCAACCTCTGGGCTTTATGCTGATCAAGTAGTGAATCAGAGCAAAGAACAGGTGACAAAGAAAGAGCTCAGCTTTGGCAATGGGCAGAAGTTAACATCCTAGAAGGTAAAGGGGTATCTGAAAGGAGGGAAGGGTCAGAAGAGCCAGTCTGTGGGCAGAGCCATGGTGGGAAGAGTTTGGACAGGGGAGGGTAGGGGATGGGACCAGGCTCATGAAGGAGAATTTGGAAGCATAGTCTGAGGGGCTTTAGGTCCTTCACATTGGTTTTATTTGTTTGTTGAGATTTCTCTTACATGTGGGAGATCACAAAGTCAATAAATAGTTGACCATTATGTAAGCATCTAGGGCTTCCCTGGTGGCTCAGTGGTAAAGAACCCTCCTGCTAAAATGCAAGAGATGCAAGTTCAGTCTCTGGGTTGGGGAGATCCCCTGGAGGAGGAAATGGCAACCCACTCCAGTATTCTTGTCTGGGATATCCCAAGGACAGAGGAGGCTTGCGGGCTATAGTCCATGGAGTTGCAAAGAGTCGGACACAACTGAAGTGACTTAGCACACATAGGTTACGAGGGTGCAGTGCTACTGGTTTAGTTAAGGTTCCAGAAACAGAGCTTGAAACAGGAGTTTGAGGCAAGTGATTTATGAGAGCGCGCCTCTCAGGAAAGCCTCCATGGGAGAGCAAGAAGGAGGGCAGAGCAAGGATGGGTCTGATAAAGGTAAGCTGCGACCAGAGCATTTCTGTACGGCAGTCACGCTGTCCTGGGAGGCAAGGGAGCTGGCCCTGTGCCCCTTGCTGTGTTGGGGGGCAAGCAGCTTGGAGATTGGGGCCCTGGTCAGGTGAAAGGATATGGCTGCTTCTTTTGGAGGAATGCCATACCTTCATGACTCATGTATGCAAACCACCTACAGGCTGGAGAGCTGAGATGGTTGCTCCTGGAAATAGGAGTAAACTATGGTCCAGTTATGAAGTGATTCCTCTAGCTAAGAGATGACCATGGTACAGAACTTTCCAGTGTGAGAACTGAGGCTGAGGGGGTGAAGGCCACTGATGACTGACATGGAGGGAACGTAGCTATTACCTGCTGCTACTGCTGCTAAGTTGCTTCAGTCGTGTCCAACTATAGATGGTGGCCCACCAGGCTCCTCTGTCCCTGGGATTCTCCAGGCAAGAATACTAGAGTGGGTTGCCATTTCCTTCTCCAATGCATGCATGCTAAGTCGCTTCAATTGTGTCCAACTCTGTGCAACCCCATGGACAGCAGCCCACCAGGCTCCTCTGTCCATGGGATTGTCTAGGCAAGAATACTGGAGTGGGTTGCCACCTCCTTCTCCCAGCTATTACCTGCAATATGGACACAGCAATTTTTGGAAAAGTTTTATGTTTTAGTTGGAAGATAATTGCTTTATAATGTTGTGTTGGTTTCTGCCATACAACAATGAGAATCAGCCATAATTATATATACATATATCCTCTCCTTCCTAAGCCTCCCTCCCCCTGTCCCATCCCATTGCTCTGGGTCATCACAGAGCACCTGGCTGGGCTCCCTCTGTTAAACAGCAGCTTCCCACTAGCTAGCTATTTTATACGTGATAGTATAAATATGTCAATACTAGTCTCTCGATCCATCCTACCCACACCTTCCCCTGCTGTGGACACAGCACTGTTTTAAGAAGAGAGGAAAAAAATAATTCAATACACAAGTTTTACAGCTTGTAAAACCCAACATCACAAAATACCCTGATAAGAATTGACGCCAGAGAGGCATTTAAATAGTTAGCATCTTCTTCTGCAGTGGATGTAATTACCACTCTGCTTCGTACATCTGTGTTTGCTGTACCCTCCAAATGGAACAGGATGCCATTTCACTGATTTGGCAGATTCATCCACCTGGCTTTTGAGCAGTTGGTCACTTTTCAGTCTGGTGGTGAATGCTTCCCCAACCCACTTCGGCGTGTAGGCTGGTCCCTCCCACCCCAAGCTCCCAAATCCAAGAGAAAAAGAAGAGAAGTCAAGGAGAACTCAACATAGGATGGTTGGTTTTTCCATCGATTGTCTGCTTTCTGATCCTTCCAGAAAATGCAGTTGGCTAGTTCAGTGGGCACTGGGGGAGCAGGGGCAGCTTAACAATCCAGAAATGACAAATGCCAATGACACACCCTGAGGGATAATATCTGCTCGTTGACGAAGAGAGAAGGTCCCAGTGAGGCATGGAAGGACACAGCTGAGTCCAGTGGCTGGGAGGCACAGTCACTGCCATCCCGGGAGCTTGAATCTGTTCTTCTGACCCAAAGAGTCCTCTTATCTGGGTTTCTCCCTGGTTTCTTGCACTATTTGCAATCATCAAGATAGCACTGCTTTCAAGGAAGAAACGTCCCTTATGGCTAGGCACTGTGTCAACTCAGAAATTCCCAGCTCGGAAATTCTAGAGTGATGAAACTGTCCTTCAGGGTGGGGTGCAGCCTTCTACCTCCTCCTGCCTGTGTACAGAGGAGACTTGCTTTCCAGAAATCAGCCTCTATGGTTGAGTTTGCAGTGCTCAGGGCCGGCCAGGAAGAATCTAGAGCCCTTAATCGCATGAATAAACAAGGCTTATCCTCTGCCAAAGTTAACTGCCAGCTCTATCCTAGAGTCCCAGTGAGTTTCTCCCCTCAACCTCCCTTCTGCCCCCTAAACCACCCTCTGGAGTAGGAAGGTGAGTCATGAAGTATAGGATCTGTCAGGGATGCTGACATCGTCCAGTTTAGGGGGCTCACTTTCACGTTGTAGTCATCAAACAAAAGTAAACCATGAACAGGAGTTGGCTCAGATCAGAGCAGAGGGGACATTGACTCCAGGCTTACTGGCCTACCCCCATCCACAGACCCCTGGAGTTCCCAGGGCCATTTGGAAACCACGGATCCACAGCAACTCCTTTTGATGTGCATAAAGAAAACCCTAGCTACAATGGACAATTATTTAGTCACTAAGTCATGTCTTTCCTGGGTTTTCTTTTGGAGGACTGTTGCTAAAGCTGAAACTCCAATACTTTGGCCACCTCATGAGAAGAGTTGACTCACTGGAAAAGACTCTAATGCTGGGAGGGATTAGGGGTGGGAGGAGAAGGGGACGACAGAGAATGAGATGGCTGGATGGTATCACCGACTCGATGGACATGAGTTTGAGTGAACTCCGGGAGTTGGTGATGGACAGAGAGGCCTGGCGTGCTGTGATTCATGGGGTCGCAAAGAGTCGGACATGACTGAGTGACTAAACTGAACTGAACTGAAGTCATGTCTGACTCTTGCAACCTATGAACTATAGCCCTCCAGGCTCCTCTGTCTATGGGATTTCCCAGGCAAGAAAATTGGATTGGGTTGCAATTTCCTTCTCCAGAGGATCCTCCCGAGCCAGGGATCAAACCTGGGTCTTCTGCATTGACAGAAGGATTCTTTACCATTGAGCCACTAGGGAAGCCCAGTGAACTATTACACAGCCATAAAAAAGAAAAAAATTAAATGTTACCATTTGCAACAACATGGATGGACCTAAAGGTTATTTTGCTTTGTGAAATAAGTCAGAGAAAGACAATTACTGTATGTTATCACATATGTGGAATCTAAAAAAAAAAAACCAGTGAATATATTAATAATAAAACAGAAACAGACTCACAGGTATAGAGGTCTAGTGGTTACCAGTGGGAAGAAGGATGAGGGGAAGGGCAAGACAGGGGTAAGGAACTAAGAGACAAAACTACTGTATATAAAATGAATAAGCTATAAGAATATACTGCACAGCACAGGGAATAGTGTCAATATTTTACAATAACTTTAAATGGAGTATAAAGTATGATAAAAATTTTGAATCACTCTAATGTATACCTAAAAGTAATGTAATATTGTAAACCAACCATACATCAGTAAAAATTTTTAAAAAGCACATCTAATTTTACACTTTGGGGAAAAAAAGAAAGAAAAGCAAATGCTGGCCTAAAAGGGAAACCTGTGTTTCCAAATCTCCGGAGGTCTGCAGGGGAGATGGGCCTGGGTCCCTCCTGTGTCCCGACACATGTGGCCTGTCCCACGGGCCTGACCAGGCTCCTGCTGGGACTGTGTCCCTTCCCAGGTCAACCCGCTCCTTGGTCAAAGGCTCCACATGAAAGACCAGATTTGGTTTTCGTGGTTCTCGTTCTCAGGCCCCTGACTCTTCAGCACCACAACCCCAAGGCCACCTGCCCCACACCCCTGTGTGTGTCCTGGGAGGGTGAAACCCTGGCTGGGGCAGCCACTGTTTGCCCTGCCCAAGCAGAGGACGAGCGTGACTCTGTTTGATGTTGCTAAGGAAATAAAAAAAATAAAACCACAGGCTCCACAGTGAGGCTTTGGGTATGACTGTGCAGCACTGTCTCCCAGGGTGGTGGGGCTCAGAGCCAGGGCCGCTGGGCAATGAGAGCCACGGCTTGGGAGAGGGTGTGGGGAGGAGGAGGGGACAGGAAGACAGCAGCCGTGTGGTGAGGAGACAGGAAAGTGACAAGGGAAAGGCACTACTCTTCGGGGAGTCTGTGTGATGCCCCAAAGGGCATTTTTCTTTTTTAAAAAATATTTATTTTTATTTATTTATATATTTGGCTGGGCTTCCTTGGTGGTTTAACTGGTAAAGAATCCGCTTGCAAGGAGGGAAACCTGGGTTCGATCCCTGGGTTGAGAAGATCCCCTGGGAATATCCCCTGGAGAGGGGACCGGCTGCACTGCAGTATTCTGACCTGAAGAAATTCGGTGGACTGTATAGTCCATGCAGTTGCACAGAGTCGGATATGACTGAGCGACTTGCACTTTCGTATGTTTGGCTGCACCGGGCCTTAGTCGCCCCACAGGGGTCCTGGATCTTCACCGCGGCGAGCGGGATCTAGGTCCCCGATCAGCTGGACCCGGGGCCCTGCATTGGGAATGAGAAGCCCCCACAGGGCATTTCTTAACGCCAGAGGGGATGCAGACTTCGCGCCTCTGAGGCTCCTTTTCTCTCGCTCCTCTTGCTCTCTGCCTTGGCCCTCGGCCACTTGATTCCCATCTCCTGGCTTCTTTCACTCCCTCGGCCTCTCTGGCTCTGTTTACACCAGCCCATCGCTCTGTGGGTCTCTGTTCCTTCTGTGCTTCCATTTCTCCATCTCTCCGCTTTCCCTTTGGCCATTCGCATGAACACACACATACACGCACACACGATACACACATGACCACGTACGCAATCCCACACAGCTCACCCTCTGCCAGACTCACACACGTCGATAGAAACATGCACGCCCCCACTCCCCACTCCCTGTCTAGGCTAAGGTGAGTAAACTCAGGAGGAGACCAACTGGATACTCACAGGCTTGTTGACACCTCTTCGTATTAGGAGCGATTAGTAACCATAGGGGCGTCTTGGTTAATCAAACATCTGAGGTTCAGGACCAATACCTGGGAGGCCTCGTCTATGAAACTTGTTCCAGCCACGTCACCCCCTGGAAGGGAGCCTCCTATCTCAGTCACTTAAGCAGGTGATGACTCTCTCAGCTGTAGCCGGACTGCTAAGAACTGGAACGTCTCACATGCCTTTTGAAGATGGCTGTGGTTAGAGTTTGGAGGCCTGTGTTGGTTTAGATTTTGTGAGACTGGTTTCAGAAAGGAAGTATTATTTTGAGGAAGGAGATCACAATCACGCTAGTTTATCTGATTTGGCAGTTCTCCTCTTGTATAATAACTCCTCAGGAGAGATGCAGGTTTTGCCGTATAAGTCAAAAGGAAGATGGTAGCTTCACCAGGTCAAAGAAAAGAGAGAGACCTAAGGAAATCTAAGTTTTCGCCAACCTTGCCACAGATCAAGAGGTTGATACCATTGCCGGTTCACCACCTGTGGCCTCAGTTACCTATTCTCGCCATGCCAACAGACCCCGAGGGATGGCACTACCAATGACAGCATTTGTGCAGAAAATTATTTATCAGGGTGGAAGGGTAGCAAACAGGAAACTGCAAAATATTTTTATTTCATTTTAATTCATGCAAGGCAAACCCATGATTTGTGATTCCCTATTGCATTGTAGTTTGGAGCCACTTATCGTAAAGACAAGTAGCCTTTCAGCTATAGTGACTGTACCTGAACAGAAAACCAGGAAATGTAATCTGATAAGAATAAAGAAAGTAGGATAGAATCTTTAAAATTGGAATCATTCCAGAAAATCTGCAACACATGGTAGCTTTCCAATACTGAGTGATCCTCAAGGCTGATGCTATTACATGGGATAATAGTTTATGTTCAAAGTAAGAAATCCCCCCAACACATTACCAAAATGTTAAATAAAGTTTAATGCATTCTGCTTAAATAGAAAGGAATATATATATATGTATAAATTCATATATATATATATGAAAAAATATATATGATATATATGACTCAAATGTATGATTCACAAAGGACTTAATCTTCCCAAAGATTAAAATGTTAAACTTGAATGTTTAACTCAAAATGTTAAAAATGAAACTTCCTAAAAGTTAAAAATGTTCATCTTACAAAATGTTTAAATTAAAAGATGTTTCAGGTCTTAAATGAGTAAACCCTTAGCTTTTGTAGAAAAACTCAATTGTCATCAGAACATATTTAGCAAAAGTCCAGATAACTGAGACTTCTCTACACATAGTTTATAATTGTCCAGCATCAGGTTGCTTTTCTATCTTTTGGGGGCATGCCAGTCGGGACTAGGGCAGTGTATTAGTTGTCTAGTATTGGTATAACATGTTACAGCAAGCTTAGTCATTGAAAATGAGACACATTTATTCTCTTATGGTTTTGTAGGTCACAGTGAGCTAAATTCAAGGTGTTGGCCGGACTGCTCTTATGGGGACTCTAGGGGAGAAAGTTTTTCTATGCCTTTTCCAGCTTCTCGAAACTGCCCGCATTCCTTATCTTCCTCACTCTTCCAAGCCAGCAATGACGGAAAATTGAGTCCTTGCGCTACGCTGTGCTATGTCGCTTCAGTCATGTCTGACTCTTTGTGACCCTATGGACTTTAGCCCGCCAGGCTCCTCTGTTCATGGGATTCTCTAGGCAAGAACACTGGAGTGGGTTGCCGTGCCTCCCTCCAGGGGATCTTCCTGACCCAGGGATCAAACCCACGATCTCTTTAAGTTTCCTGCATTGGCAGGAGGGTTCTTTACCGCTAACACTACCAGGGAAGCCCCTTGAGTCCTTATATTACATCAATCTGACCCCTTCCTTCTGCAGTCGCATCTCCCACTCCCCATCCCCCACAGCCAAGAGAGGGTCTCTGTTTTTAAGGATTCTGATGGTTAGATTGGACTTGCTTGGATAATCCAGGAAAACCTCCCCAACTCAAAGTCCTAAACCTAATCTCATCGGAAAGTCCCTTTTGCCTAGTAAGATAACATGTTCACAAGTTCCGGGGATTCAGAGGTAAATACCCCTTGGGGGTAGTGGTGGGAGATAAAGACCAAGATTCTAGATGTGACATTAACAAGTCGGTTCAAGCTTAACCACTATCAGCAAATGATTGCAGACTAGAGCGAGGCATGGAATTGCGCTGCAATTTTGCTTTCCCCTCCTGCCAAATAAGAAAAATAGGAGTTCTCCACCTCATGGGCCATGTCAGACAGCAATCTGAGGTTGTCCCACTTCGGAAGCATTATTCGAAATCCTGGGAAGAGGCTGCTTTCTGCAGACCCTGGAGAGAGCCCAATATGTGTCCATGCCTATGCCTACACCTGAGTGCTTAGTCATGTCCGACTCTTTGCGACCCCATAGACTGTAGCCCACTGGGCTCCTCTGTCCATGGGATTTTCCAGGTGAGAATACTACAGTGGGTTGCCATTTCCTATTCCATGTGATCTTCCGGACCCGGGGGTCAAACCCATATCTCCTGTATCTCCTGTCTTGGCAGGCAGATTCTTTACCACTCTGCAACCTGGGAAGCACATTGCATATCAGAGCACATCATCAACAACCTGCTTCTGAGAAAATAGCTACTGGATCCAACTGTTGGATTTCAAGCAAAGTTGTAAAGTGAACTGGTTTGCATTTTAGGAGACTTGGGCTCCACTGCAGTGACAATAAGGGGATGATTCTGGGGGGTGAGGAGAAAACAAAGATGATTGATTCCTTGAGTTCCTGGATTAAAGTGATCTATAATTTAGCGATAGGATCAAGCACACCCATCACTCAGATGCAGGACAGGATGAAATAGGAGCTGCAACTCAGGAGGAATGTGCCAGAGGGCCAGGCCCATGGTCCATCCACAACATTCTGTGTCTCTGTTAAAGACATAAAGAGACAGTTTTTTTGGACAGTTCAGCTAAACTGAGAAGGCCAAAGTCATTACCTAAATTTTCTTTATTTCCTTCTAATAGTGCATTTCGGTTCTATCTTGCTTTATTTAATCCTGTTTTTAAAAACCTAGTGCAGTTATAGAGACCTTTCAGAACTCTGAAAGGGTGCTGAGTAAATGTGGTGCCTCTTTTTTTTAATAACATAGAAGTTTGTGAAATACCTTTTGTCTTTTTTCCCCACTTTGAATTTTGACAAACTTTTTCTCTGCCTCCCAAGGATAAAGAGGCTATGGTGAGACCTCTGTTGCTTGAGCTTTATGTTGGCAAACATGACTAATACCCAGTTATCCAGGTGTTTACAAAGTGCCTACTGTGTTCTTAGCAGTGTTTGCACATTCCACCATGTTGGAACAGGACTTTCAACATGGCGCTGTGACAGGGATTTTGGTTTGGTTTTGACATATTCAAATTGATGTAATGATATAAAAGTAATGGTGTGGTGAATAGCCCATGGGATGGAAGGTGAGTGGGGGGAAAAGTAGGGAGAGGATGGGAATATAAAAATCCCACTTTACAACAGAGACTCCAGAGGTGATGGGGATGACACAGAAGTTGGAGATCTAGGAGGAGGAACTGAAGGTGGAGTGTTTGCCAGGGAGCGGGGAGGTGGTGATGAGGGGATGGTGGTAAAGACCGTATCGGGGAGCCAAATCTGTACCCATCAGGGCAGGAAGTCAGCAGCTAATGTCTAAAGCTGATAAAATAAGAAATTGTGGTATAAGCATTTTAGTTAAAGATAGGGAAGTCACCGCCAGAAACAGAGAAATGAAAAGGAGGAAATGCAGTTAGCTCTGCGCAGCAGGACTGGGGTTGTAGAGGGTTGAGCAGAGGTCAATTTTTACTCACCCTAAGAGCCATGGCAAGCCACTCCAGTACTATTGCCTAGAAAATCCCATGGATGGAGGAGCCTGGTAGGCTGCAGTCCGTGGGGTCGCTAGGGGTCGGACACGACTGAGCTACTTCACTTTCACTTTCACACATTGGAGAAGGAAATGGCAACCCACTCCAGTGTTCTTGCCTGGAGAATCCCAGGGACGGGGGGAGCCTGGTGGGCTTCCGTCTATGGGGTCACACAGAGTCAGACACGACTGAAGCGACTTAGCAGCAGCAGCAGCAAGAGCTCTTCTACCCCAGTTGATTTTCTGAAAGACGATGTGTATGTCTTGTCTGATAGGAACAAATGTGCTGAGCAGATTAATGTAATGAAGGGTCCCCATTCAACTTCTACAATATTCTACTCTTTCAGGGAGGTGTAATTCTTTCTGAGAGAAATATATCACATGTATTAGCTGCACATGTATAATATAGGTATCAAAGGTCAATGTATGTAAATCTTAATTACCACATTCATTTTTTTTACTCCTTGCCAACATTTTATTATAAAAAAGTTTCAAGCATACAAAAAAGTTGAGGAAATGTTTATGGTAAATATCCATATACCCACCATCTACCCACAATTAACATTTTATTATACTTGCTTTATCAGCTATCTGTCATCTATCCATTCTTCCATCTGTCAATTTATCTTAGCTTTTTGAGGCATCTATTATGTTGACATTTTATTGTGGTAAAAAAAATACATAATAAAACTGATTGTCTTTAAGTGAACAGTTCAGTCCTGTTAAGTATATTCACACTACTGTGGAATTGATCTCCAGAACGTTTTACATCTTGCAAAACTGGAATCCTATATTCATTGAACAACAGCTCCTCTTTCCCCTCTGCCCCGGCCCTGGGTAATCACCTTTTAATTTCTGTCTCTGGCTACTCAACACATTTCATATAAGTAGAATCATACAATATTTGTCTTTTTTTGACTGGTTTATTTCATTTACCACGGTGTCCTCGAGGTTCTTCCATGTTGTAGAGTGTATCAGGAATTCCTTCCTTTCTAAGGCTGAATAATATTCCACTGAATGTGAAGTCAAGTGGGCTTTAGAGAGCATCACGACGAACAAAGCTAGTGGAGGTGATGGAATTCCAATTGAGCTATTTCAAATCCTGAAAGATGATGCTGTGAAAGTGCTGCACTCAATATGCCAGCAAATTTGGAAAACTCAGCAGTGGCCACAGGACTGGAAGAGGTCAGTCTTCATTCCAATCCCAAAAAAAGGGAATGCCAAAGAATGCTCAAACTACCGCACAATTGCACTCATCTCACACCCTAGTAAAGTCATGCTCAAAGTTCTCCAAGCTAGGCTTCAGCAATATGTGAATCGTGAACTTCCAGATGTTCAAGCAGGTTTTAGAAAAGGCAGAGGAACCAGAGATCAAATTGCCAACATCCACTGGATCATGGAGAAAGCAAGAGAGTTCCAGAAAAACATCTATTTCTGCTTCATTGACTATGCCAAGGCCTTTGACTGTGTGGATCACAATAAACTGTGGAAAATTCTGAAAGAGATGGGAATACCAGACCACCTGACCTGCCTTTTGAGAAACCTGTATGCAGGTCAGGAAGCAACAGTTAGAACTGGACATGGAACAACAGACTGGTTCCAAATAGGAAAAGGAGTACGTCAAGGTTGTATATTGTCACCCTGCTTATTTAACTTCTATGCAGAGTACATCATGAGGAACTCTGGGCTGGAAGAAGCACAAGCTGGAATCAAGATTGCCGGGAGAATTATCAATAACCTCAGATATGCAGATGACACCACCCTTATGGCAGAAAGTGAAGAGGAACTCAAAGGCCTCTTGATGAAAGTGAAAGAGGAGAGTGAAAAGGTTGGCTTGAAGCTCAACATTCAGAAACGAAGATCATGGCATCTGGTCCCATCACTTCATGGGAAATAGATGGGGAAACAGTGGAAACCGTGTCAGACTTTATTTTTTTGGGCTCCAAAATCACTGCGGATGCTGATTACAGCCATGAAATTAAAAGACGCTTACTCCTTGGAAGGAAAGTTATGACCAACCTAGATAGCATATTAAAAAGCAGGGACATTACTTTGCAACCAAGGTCCGTCTAGTCAAGGCTATGGTTTTTCCCGTGGTCATGTATGGATGTGAGAGTTGGACTGTGAAGAAAGCTGATCGCCGAAGAATTGATGCTTTTGAACTGTGGTGCTGGAGAAGACTCTTGAGAGTCCCTTGGACTGCAAGGAGATCCAACCGGTCCATTCTAGAGGGGATCAATCCTGGGTGTTCATTGGAAGGACTTATGCTAAAGCTGAAACTCCAATACTTTGGCCACCTCATGCGACGAGTTGACTCACTGGAAAAGACTCTGATGCTGGGAGCGATTGAGGGTAGGAGGAGACGGGGACGACAGAGAATGAGATGGCTGGATGGCATCACCAACTCGATGGACATGAGTTTGAGTGAACTCCGGGAGTTGGTGATGGACAGGGAGGCCTGGCGTGCTGTGATTCATGGGGTCGCTAAGGGTCGGACACAACTGAGCAACTGAACTGAACTGAACTGAACTGTATGCATATATAGCACTTTGTTTATTCATTCATCTACTGATGAATGGGTCGCTCCCACCTCATGGCTGTTGTGAATACTGCTGTTATGAACATATGTGTGCAGATATCTTTATGAGACCCTGCTTTCAATTGGGATATACCCAGAAGCAGCATATTGGACATCTACCAACCTGGGGTGTTCATCTTTCAGTGTCATATCTTTTTGCCTTTTCATACTGTTCATGGGGTTCTCAAAGCAAGAATGCTGAAATGTTTTGCCATTCCCTTCTCCAGTGGACCACATTTTGTCAGAACTCTCCACCATGACCAGTCTATCCTGGGTGGCCCTACGTGGCATGGCTCATAGTTTCATTGAGCTAGGCAAGGCTGTGGTCCATGTGATCAGTTTGATTAGTTTTCTGTGATTGTAGTTTTCATTCTGTCTGCCGTCTAATGGATGAGGATTAAGAGGCTTGTGCAAGCTTCCTGATGGCAGGGACTGGCTGTGGGGAAAACTGGATCTTGTTCTGGTGGCAAGGCCATGATCAGTAAGTCTTTAATCCAATTTTCTGCTGGTGGATGGGGCTATGTTCCCTCCCTGTAGTTCTCCTGAGGCCAAACTATGGTAGTGGTAATAGTGACCTCCTTCAAAAGGACTTATGCCAGCACACCGAGCCTCCAAGGAGTGTTGTAGTCAGTGCCCTTGACCCCGCAACAGGCCATTGTCAACCCACGCCCCCACCAGAGACTCCCAAGCACACACAGGCAAGTCTGGCTCAGTCTCTTACGGGATCACTTATCCTTTCTCCTGGGTCCTGGTGTGCACAAGGTTTTGTTTGTGCCCTCCGAGAGTCTCTCTTTCCCTAGTCTTGTGGAAGTTCTCCAATCAAATCCTGCTGACCTGCAGAGTCAGATTCCCTGGGGATAATCAGTCCCTTTGTCAGATTCCTAGGTTGGGAAGTCTCTTGTGGGACCTATAATTTTGCAGCAGTATGAGAACTTCTTTAGTATAATTGTTCTCCAGTGTGTGAGCCGCCCACCCGGCAGCTCTATGGTGGAGGTAATGGTGACCTCCTTCAGGAGGACTTACACACACTGCACCTCCCAGGACTCTTGTTCTCAGAGCCTCTGTCTCCACGGCAGGCCGCTGCTGACTCATGCCTCCGCAGGAGACCGTCAAGCACTCAAAGGCAGGCCTGGCTCAGTTTCTCAGGGGGGTCACTGCTCCTTTCCCTTGGTCCTAGTCCTGGTGACTGAGGCTCGGATCATGAACTCATTGCAAAATCTGGACTGAAATTGAAGAGAGTAGGGAAAACCACTAGGCCATTCAGGTATGACCTAAATCAAAACCCTTATGACTATACAGTGGAAGTGACAAAGAGATTCAAGGGATTAGATCTGATAGAGTGCCTGAAGAACTATGGACAGAGGTTTGTCACATTGTACAGGAGGCAGGGATCCAAACCATACTCAAGAAAAAGAAATGCGAAAAGAAAAATGGTTGTTTGAAGAGGCCTTACAAAAAGCTAAGAAAAGAAGTGAAGGCAAAGGAGAAAAGGAAAGATATAAGCATCTGAATGCAGAGTTCCAAAGAATAGTAAGGAGAGATAAGAAAGCCTTCCTCAGTGATCAATGCAAAGAAATAGAGGAAAACAATAGAATGGGAAAGACTAGAGATCTCTTCAAGAAAATTAGAGATACCAAGGAAACATTTTATGCAAAGATGGGCTCAATAAAGGACAGAAATTGTAGGGACCTAACAGAAGTAAAAGATATTAAGAGGTGGCAAGAATACGCAGAAGAACTATGCAAAAAAAGATCTTAAAGACCCAGATAATCATGATGGTGTGATCTTCCACCTAGAATCAGACATCCTGGAATGTGAAGTCATGTGGGCCTTAGGAAGCATCACTATGAACAAAGCTAGGGGAGATGATGGAATTCCTAAAAGATGATGCTGTGAAAGTGCTGCACTCAATATGCCAGCAAATTTGGAAAACTCAGCAGTGGCCACAGGACTGGAAATGGTCAGTTTTCATTCCAATCTCAAAGAAAGGCAATGCCAAAGAATGTTCAGGCTACCGCACAGTTGCACTCATCTCACATGCTGGTAAAGTAATGTTCAAAATTCTCCAAGCTAGGCTTCAATAATACATGAACCAAGAACTTCCAGATGTACAAGCTGGATTTAGAAAAGGCAGAGGAACCAGAGATCAAATTGTCAACATCCGTTGGATCACAGAAAAAGCAAGAGAATTCCAGAAAAACATCTACTTCTGCTTTATTGATTATGCCAAAGCTTTTGACTATATAGATCACAACAAACTGTAGAAAATTCTTCAAGAGATGGGAATACCAGACCACCTGACCTGCCTACTGAGAAACCTGTATGCAGGTCAAGAAGCAACAGTTAGAACTGGATATGAAACAATGGACTGGCTCCAAATTGGGAAAGGAATACATCAAGGCCATATATTGTCACTCTGCTTATCTAACTTCTATGCAAAATACATCATGCAAAATACCAGGCTGAATGAAGTACAAACTGGAATCAAAGTTTTGGGGATAAATATCAATAACCTCAGATATGCAGAGGACACCATACCTTATGGCAGAAAGTGAAGAGGAATTAAAGAGTTTCTTAATGAAGGTGAAAGAGGAGAGTGAAAAAGCTGGCTTAAAACTCAACATTCAAGAAGCAAAGATCATGTCATCTGGTCCCATCACTTCATGGCAAATAGTTGGGGAAACAATGGAAACAGTGACAAACTTTATTTTCTTGGGCTCCAAAATTACTGTGGATGGTGATTACAGGCATAAAATTAAAAGACTCCTTGGAAGAAAAGCTGTGGCCAATCTAGACAGCATATTAAATGGCAGAGACATTACTTTGTCTACAAAGGTCCGTATAGTCAAAGCTATGGTTTTTCTAGTTTAGTTCAGTTCAGTTCAGTCGCTCAGTCGTGTCTGACTCTTTGTGACCCCATGAATCACAGCACGCCAGGCCTCCCTGTCCATCACCAACTCCCAGAGTTCACCCAAACTCATGTCCATCGAGTCGGTTATGCCATCCAGCCATCTTATTCTCTGTCGTCCCTGTCTCCTCCTACCCCCAATCCCTCCTAGCATCAGAGTCTTTTCCAGTGAGTCAACTCTTCGCATGAGGTGGCCAAAGTATTGGAGTTTCAGCTTGAGCATCAGTCCTTCCAATGAACACCCAGGATTGATTTCCTTTAGAATGGACTGGTTGTATCTCCTTGCAGTCCAAGGGACTCTCAGGAGTCTTCTCCAGCACCACAGTTCAAAAGCATCAATTCTTCGGCGATCAGCTTTCTTCACAGTCCAACTCTCACATCCATACATGACCACGGGAAAAACCATAGCCTTGACTAGACGAACCTTTGTTGACAAAGTAATGTCTCTGCTTTTTAATATGCTATCTAGGTTGGTCATAACTTTCCTTCCAAGGAGTAATGTCTTTTAATTTGTACAAATGTGAGAGTTGGACAGTAAAAAATGCTGATCACCGAAGAATTGATGCCTTCAAATTGGTGCTGGAGAAGAGTCTTGAGAGTCCCTTGGACCTCAAGGAAATCAAACCAATCAATCCTAAAGGAAATCAACCCTAAATATTAATTGGAAGGACTGAGGCTGAAGTTGAAGTTCCAATACTTTGGCCATTTGGTGCGAAAAGCTGAATCATTGGAAAAGACCCTAATGCTGGGAAAGATTGAAGGCAGGAGTAGAAGGGGATGACAGAGGATGAGATGGTTGGATGGCATCACCGACTCAATGGAAATGAATCTGAGCAAGCCTCAGGAGATGGTGAAGGACAGGGAAGCCTGGCGTGTTGCAGTACACGGGGTCACGAAGAGTCAGACACGACTGAGCAACTGAACAACAGCAACAACCCAGAAGTAGAACCGCTGGATCATGTGGTAGTTTCATTTTTAGTTTTTTGAGGAACCTCCGTACTATTTCCATAGCAGCTGCCCCATTTTACAATCTCACCAAGGGTTCCATTGATAATATCCTCACCTCTTCACAAACACTTGTAATCCTCTGGGTGTTTTTTGCTTGTTTGTTTTTGATGTTAGCCATCCTAATGGATATGAAGTGGCTACTACAATTAAAAGTAAACCTTTTTTAAGTAACTGAGAAAATAGTATCCTTAGAAGAAATTACAATGCTAATGACAAGACAAAGTTCAATAAATCTAAGTAAAAAAAATTCCTTAGGAATGGATGATAAGTCAGGAAGTTCGGAATTTTTTCATAGTAAATTTTTTTCTGATTGCTTCCTTGAGTCAGGGCATAGGCTGAGTTAAAAGGCTATAGGTTTGTCACCATCAGGGGTACTAAGAGAAGAGTAAATACTATGTATTAACAGTTAGATTATGGACCTAACTAAACTGAGGTTGTTTCATATCCTGAGTTTTCCCATTGATTCTGATCCATGGGTC
This sequence comes from Moschus berezovskii, assembly GCF_049115385.1. Taxonomy (NCBI): domain Eukaryota; kingdom Metazoa; phylum Chordata; class Mammalia; order Artiodactyla; family Moschidae; genus Moschus; species Moschus berezovskii. The sequence goes on from NC_142471.1 coordinate 80,141,506, forward strand.
TTCTTGAAGTTTCTACACCAGATTTAGGCTTTGTTCTTTGGTGAGAACATCTCTCAGTTTGGAATTATGTTGGCCTTTGAGCCAGAGTTACCTTTGGGAACTTTTGACTCGTTAAAAGTTCCTTCTATGGAAACATCTAGCCCTCAGCTAGACAGACACTGTTCTCCTCCTAGTTTCCTGTGTGTAGGTAGCTTGCTGCTGCTAAGTCACTTCAGTCGTGTCCGACTCTGTGCGACCCCATAGACGGAAGCCCACCAGGCTCCCCCATCCCTGGGATTCTCCAGGCAGGAACACTGGAGTGGGTTGCCATTTCCTTCTCCGTAGGTAGCTTGGTGATCACCATTTTAATTAACTCCTGATGAGAGTGCAGTCTGGCCTTCTTGATATTATCATCCTGGAGTTACAAAAGACTGATCTGGGACTAAACATGATCTGGGTACCTGTGAAGCTGGTAAGAAGATCAGCAAACAGAAACGTTAAGAACAATTAATCCATTTCTACATAGCTGCGTGGCTGTTGCTCTGCAAAACAATTCTGAAAATGGGTTTCTTGATCCGTTCTAGTTCTCCACTTGCGTTCGTGGTGGATTGAAAGGCTGAAGATGAGGAAGAGCATAGGAAGGCAGGTGGTTGTTTGTGTGTTCAGTCTCAGTCATGTCCAACTCTTGAGACCCCATGGACTGTAGCCCGCCAGGCTCCTCTGTCCATGGGCTTTTCCAGGCAAGAGTACTGGAGTGGGTTGCCATGTCCTCCTCCAGGGGATGTTCCTGACTCAGGGATCAAACTTGCATCTCTTACATTGTAGGTGGATTCTTTACCATTGAGCCACCAGAGAAGTCCAAAAGCAGGTGGTTACTGGTTCCCAAACACTGTGTGACACAGTCAACCCTGACACAGCCACAGCCAAGTAATCCCACCATAATTGGTCAATCCTTGGCTAATCCCATTTGTAGATCCTGCTTACTTGGCATTTTCCAAGGACACTCCACCTCTGTAGAGCCTCCTCTGGAATACCATATGCACTGTGATGCTTGATCCAGAAAGGTGTAGGTTTAAGGTACCCTCTCTTCTTTGATTACTAAATAAATTAACTAATTAATATTAGTCTGACATTAGAGCATTTGCCACATTGGCCAGCTCTATGAACAGCATTTTAGCAGGCAAAATCTTATTAATGAATTCATTATTTAATTAATCAATAGATTAAGTTGTAAAGGAATTCATTAATAAGGGACATAATTAGTAAATAAGGGGTTAATTAATCCCGTAATGCAGGCACTCATTATTCTCATGTAGACAGACAAAATGCAGCTCAGAAGGGTAAAATAACTTACCTAAGAGAACTAGGATTTGAACCAGGTTTGCCTGAGTCTGGAGCAGACCTTTAACTACCACCTGAGTTACCTTTCTCTGTGTTCCTGCATTCTTAGAACTAGAGCTATCCCACTTCAGGGAGCTAGTTCATTGCCAGTGTTGTGTTAGTCATAGCCCCCAACCAGACAGTGAATGCTCCTTCCTGTGGCCCATAGGGCACAGTTCTGGCCACCTAGTAAGCTGGGTGAATGCTCGGTGATTGATGAATGTGCTTCCATATGATCCTTGCATTTAAACTTCCTATACCAGCTTCCCTGAACTGTCAGCTCGGCTGTGCACAGACATTGGATATGGGGGGAAAACCTGGGGTACAAATGAGAGTGGCTCCAGACAAGTGGCTCATTCTCCCTGGGGTTCTTTTTCCTCTTCTGCAATTTGCATGTGTTAGCCATATGATCTGAGGTTTCCTGTGCTGAAATATTATATTTGTAAATAGAAATTATAATAAGATATTGATGTTAGTTGGGGCCCCAAACTAGTAATAAGGGCCCAGAAATGAAAACAGAGTTGCTATGTACCATCCTCTGAAAAGAGTCTTCAGCTATGGGGCTGTTTACCCCCTCCAGCATGAGAAATGGCAAACCTTTCCTCCCTCCTCCTCACTCAGAGCACAAAGGGTCTTTGGGGAGGCTGAGTGTTAGGGGAAGGTGATTCTTGTCCCTCTGATTGGGGAGGAAAGAAGAGTGTTTCTCTCCCCTGTGGTCTGACCTAAGCTAGGTGATGGCTGGCAATTATTGAGCTAGTTTTTCCATATATTGGTAGCTTTTAATAGTTTTACAATAGGGAAGAGCTAACAGTCTCTCTCTCACTCTACAATCCAGAAGTCCTAGCCAAATCTAACATGCTGCTAAGCCACTTCAGTCATGTCCTACTCTGTGCGACCCCATAGACAGAAGCCCACCAGGCACCCCCGTCCCTGGGATTCTCCAGGCAAGAACACTGGAGTGGGTTGCCATTTCCTTCTCCAATGGGTGAAAGTGAAAAGTGAAAGTGAAGTCGCTCAGTCGTGTCCGACCCTTAGCGACCCCATGGACTGCAGCCAACCAGGCTCCTCCATCCATGGGATTTTCTAGGCAAGAGTACTGGAGTGGCTTGCCATTGCCTTCTCCGAAATCTAACATACAGAGACTAATTTTATAAAAAAGTTGGCATAGCGAAACAAAACGAAACACAGTCCTCCAACCTACCTGTGAACTTGATAAAGTCCCTACAATCTGTCCTTGGATTCTCTAGAGGCAAATGCAAGAATGTTCTACGGGCATGTTTCAACCAACTGTCTAGTCATCATCAAGATTTCTAAGGAGCTAGAAAGTGAAGTGATGTTAGGCACAAAATGGAACCTGGAAAGAACAGACAGTTGTACTCTCTAGGTTTTTATACTCTATTTATGGCACCCATGCTTGTACACCATTCCTGTCAATTGATTCACATATCTTGAACATCACTCATTTCACAAGTATAAAAGTCATTTCTAAAAATCCCTCCACTAATTAATAAACCCTCTGGGACTGACTAGAGATAAAAATATTTCTATCTGATAAAGTCCTGGCAGAAAGAAGCACATTCCAATGAGGTAATGGAAGAAAAATTAATGAAGGGACTGTGGCAAAGGTGTGGTCGGGGTTAGGAGAAGCCAACAAAGGATGGAGAAGCACCCCAGGGTTTGCAATTGTGAGAGCCTTTGTTCCTCTTCTCCTGAACCTGAAGGGACACAAGAAGAGGTTCCCAGAACCTGGAAGAAGCTTTATGTGGAGCAGAAGGTTACCAAGAGCAACTGCAGCGTTTAGTAGAGGAACGTAACCACTGCCAATCTGTAGTCCCGAAGGACTTGTCTGGATTGGTGGTGAGGAGGAGGGGTAGGCATTCTAATCTTTCCTTCCAGCCTCCAGCCTCCTGCTGGTGCCTCCCACTAGCTGAACCCAACTGGAAACCAAAGACCAGGGGACTTGGTTGATGAAGTTCTGAAAGGTCAGCTCTCAGGGTGCACTCACAGCAGTGCGGAGGACAAGGAGTGGATCTGGAAGTCATCGGGCACCTAGCGGAAGGCTTGCAGTAAACTTGAGAGTTTTCAAAGGCGGACAACATCCCTAGGGTGGCGGTTCTTAGTGTATTCCAAATATTCACTAAGGTCCCTGAGTTTAACACCGAAACCCATGCATAGATCACACTGTGTACTGTATTTTAAAGTAAATTATAGGGCTTCCCTGGTGGCTTAGGGGTAAAGAATATGCCTGTCAATGTGGAAGATGTGGGATTGATACCTGGTCCACGAAGATGCCACATGTCAAGGGGCAGCTAAACCTGTGTGCCGTAACTATTGAGCCTGTGCTCTAGAGCCTGGAAACTGCAGCTACTAACCCACATGCTGTAACTGTTGAAGTCCGAGTGCCCTAGAACCTGTGCTCCACAACAAGAGAAGTCATGGCAGTGAGAAACCCTCACACCACAACTAGAGGGTAGACCCCACTTGCCGCAACTAGAGAAAAGCCTGCAAAGCAACGAAGACCCAGCACACACAAAAATAAAGAAAAAATTTTAAACAAAGTAAATTACAGATAATTTAACACCTTCTCTGAAGTCAAGTAAATCACTCTTGAAGACTGGAGATAACTGCAAAACGGGGACCCTGGTGTATGATTGTGTAATTGGATATTGGCTTAGGCTGCTGACTTGGTGACCTGTACAAGAACAGCCTATCTCCTAAATGCTGGAACTGTCTTCTAAAGGCTGGAACCATCTTCTAAAGGCACAGCTGAAGTGCCAGCTCAAAGGAAACCTTCAAAAAAGGTGGGGCGCATCCTGCAGGACACAGTATGTTTATTAAATGAGAGATTCCTGTATGACACTGTGTCTCTAGTACGAAGGATACATTTCAGAAACCATGGGTAAGAAGCAGCAGGGCTCCCCCTACCATCTCTCCCAGTGACTCAGGAAGCTTGTGGTTCCTGTCCCTGTAACTCTGGACTCTGCTTACTTGAATGTTCTGGTCTCCCGAAAGGGCCCACTCTTGGCAGGGGACACAGCAAGGGTCCCATTGAACCCTAGTTTATCACTGCCACCAGTGTACTTTGAACTCCTTGTGCCCAAGGATCAGCAGGTGAGGAGAGAAACCATTACACTGCCAGGGGCCATTGACTCTGATAAGCAGAAGGATGGAGGGACACATTTGCATGTTTGTTGTTGTTCAGTCACTAAGTCGAGTCTGACTCTCGAGTCTGCAGCCCCATGGACGGCAGCATGACAGTCTTCCCTGTCCTGCGTTGCCTCTCAGAATTTGCTCAAACTCATGTCCATTGAGTTGATGATGCCATCCAAGCAACTCATCCTCTGTCTCCCCTTTCTCCTCCAGCCTTCAATCTTCAAGCATCAAGGTCTTTTCCAGTGAGTTGGTTCTTCACATCAGGTGGCCAAAGGATTGGAGCTTCAGCTTCAGCATCAGTCCTTCCAATGAATATTCAGGGTTGATTTCCTTTAGGACAGACTAGTTTGATGTCCTTGCAGTCCAAGAGACTCTCAAGAGTCTTCTCCAGCACCCCAGTTTGAAAGCATCAATTCTTCCACATTCAGCCTCCTTTATTGTCCAACTCCCGTATCCATACAGCATGAAAAGGGCAGGTTACCAAGACCTCAGATCCCCCTAGGAGTGCAGATTTGACTCATACCACCAAATATGCCACCAGTACCTGTCAAGGTGAGAGCTGAGGGTGAGAGGAATTTAGAGTGGATATGGAGGAGGAAGAGGATGAGTGAAACTGTGACTCCTAGACCAATTGCACCGAGGTGGCTGCGAGAACACATGAGCAGACCTCCAACTACAGGGAGTGTAATTAACCAAGAGCCCCAGGTGCTGCCCCTGAACCCTGCTGCTGGCCTTGCCCAGAGGTCACACATCCCTGTGCTGCTCCTGGAAAGATATGGTACGGAGTCTCCTGGAATGATGTGGTCAGGTATCTGAGGCACTGCCCTTCCTAGGAGACACCAGACTGTTCTCTCAGCTGACTTTGGTGGGGAGATCCCCACACAGACACACACAGCCTTGCTCACCCTTCCTTGGACTACATGGGCATCTAAGATGTTCCATTCAACCTTCCACTCAGACCAGACCTGTGTGGTGGTCTTCCCACCACATCTTCCCACACTCATGTTTCCACTAATGAAGTCCTGACCTCTTTAATCCTGTCTTGGAATCCATTTATTGGATGACTGGAATAACACAAAGCCTTGGGTAAAACACTTCTCCTTTCCAGGTCTCCCTGTCCCTGTTGTGGAATGAGGATGGTGGCTGAGTGCTCCTGGAGTTCTGTCCTGCTCCTGGCTTAGCTGGTCTGGAGGCTGGTCCAGACTGACTTTCCAGCTGAGGCTGGGTGCTGTCCTCTGGACTGGCTCACTTTCTCAGGCCTCCTTCTGAAGATCCAAGACCCTGATCCAGAGCAGGGCTGTCACTTCAGTCGTGTCCTATTCTTTGTGACCCTATGAACTGTAGTCCACCAGGCTCCTCTGTCCATGAGATTCTCCAGACAAGGATACTGGAGTGGGTTGCCATGCCCTTCTCTAGAGGATATTCCCGACCCAGGAATCGAACCCGTGTCTCTTATGTCTCCTGCACTGACAGGTGGGCTCCTTACCACTAATGCCACCTGGGAAATTGATCCAGAGTGGAGTAAGTGCCTAAAAGCCCTTTTGTCTTGTTACAGGATCTGTTCAGAGATGGTGCTCAGGCTGTTTCCTGTCTCGCCTGCTTCAGTATTTGGCATGTGACTGCTCACAATGCCCTTGGACCACAAGTTAACCCACAGGTGTCAAGGATTATCATGCGTTGCTAGAAAACTCTAAGTAGAGCCTGTAAGTTTCATCCCTGGAGAACTTTCACCCTTATAAATGGACCTTCCAATTCAAGGACTAATGTCCCCCCTGCTCTGAGATAAAGAACCAAAATAACTCTTGGGAAAATTTGATTTTTGCTCATTTGGAGCCTTATTTTTTTTCACCCTGGGAAATACAGACTATCCCTTTTTGCTGCCAGAACAAAGGGTAACTGGTTCTTTGGAGGAGAAAAGAGTTATGTCCAGCTCTATATCAAAATGTCTCCTAATCTTGAGAGTCTATCTAGGACAGTCTATATTTTCAAGCTTTAGTTCAAGTTCATGTCCTTTGGTTGCCTCAAACTCAGCATTTGCCCTGCTTGCTGACGCAGGGGGAAACATGTGCTTTGCTCTCAAAAATAAAAAGGAAAAACAGAAGAAGAAAAAGAAAGTTCCCATCTCAAGGGTTGGGCTTATTCTGGATTAGTTACTGAATTCAGAAATGTTTACTTCAATTAACAAAGGCAGTTTGGATATTCTTTCTCTGTTGCTCTTTCTGAATCTGTGTGTGTGCGTCTCACTCTAGCTCTCTCTCCTCCTCCTTCTAACTCAATCAGCTGACTATACCTCCATTTTATCTGATTCTGCTTTAGTGGTTTTCCGCCTCAGCAGAGTTTGGTCTCATACCAATGCAAGCAGTGGCACTGGTAGAAAGGCATTTCTCTTCAACTAATGTGTAACTGATCAATGTGGCGATGTGGGGCTTCCCAGGTGTTGTGAGTGGTAAAGGACTCACCTGCCAATGCAGGAGATGTAAGAAATGTAGGTTTGATCCCTGGGTCAGGAAGATCCCCTGTAGTAGGAAATAGCAACCCACTCCAGTATTCTTGCCTGGAAAATCCCATGGACAGAGGAGCTGGGCAGATTATAGTCCACGGAGTTGCAGAGTCGGACACAACAAGCGACTGAGCACAACGGCAAGGTGTAACTTCATTTTGGCTTTAGCACTGCCATCCGCCAAATGGCTGTGAAGGAGCTGGGTAAGTTGTCAGTGATGATACCCAACAAAGGCAGAGGGTGGAAGAGCAGCCCAACCTAGAGAGCGCTACAAATACAGAAGCAACAAAAACAAATGGCAGGGACCTTGGTAGGGTTTTCCAAATTCTAGCTCTTTCTGTTTTCTACTTAAGCCTTGAGCAAGGTGCTGAATACTGAGCCCCTCTAGGTGGGATGGACCCTCTCCATCTCGGGCAAGGAGAGGTCTCTAAAGCAGCTGGCATTATCTTACTTTATCCCTTGTCTGCATTTCTGCCTGCCTCCCCACTTTATAAAAGCCCACTACTGGTGGACTCTCAGTCAATAAGAGGGTGAATTATAAGCCAGTGAACGTTCTGTTTTGCTGTATAATGATCACGCTGAACCCTGTATCCAAATAAGTGAGGCTTGAGTCAAAGCAGTCACCCTAGGAAACCCTCCATCCTGTGTTTAAACAAAGCTATGTCTGCTCATGGGCTTCCCGGGTGGTGCAGTGGTAAAGAATCCACCTGCCAAGCAGCAGAGGCAGTTTTGATCCCTGGGTCAAGAAGATCCCCTGCAGAAGGAAATGGCAGCCACTCCAGTATTCTTGCCTGGGAAATCCCATGGACAGAGGAGCCTGTTGTGCTACAGTCTGCGGGGTCACAAAGAGTTGGACACAACTGAGGAACCATAAACAACAACAACATATGGCTCTTTGCATTGCCCCACAAGACAGTGGGCTATAATAACTTAGTAGTTAAATCTCTTAGTAGTTTGCAAAGTTCAGATGGTCACACACTTTGAAGCTGGCACTGTTCTCATTGCTGTTTCATGTAATCAATCATCCAATCCTGAGGTTACAATTTGAGTTACCATCAGGCAGTTATATACAAGCTGCCCAAATTCATTTCTGGTGAGAGAACAAATGTGTGTGTGTGTGGTAAGTCACTTCAGTTGTGTCTGACTCTTTGCAACCCTATGGACTGTAGCCTGCCAGGTTCCTCTGTCCATGGAATTTCCAGGCAAGAATACCAGAGTGGGCTGCCATTTTCTTCTCCAGGGGATCTTCCTGACCCAGGGATCAAAAGTCTCCGACATTGGCAATTGGGTTCTTTACCACTAGCACCCCTGGGGAAGCCAGAACAAGAATGAACTGGAAGAAAATCCAGCCCGCTCCTTCCTCCCTGTTTGCTGGGAGACAATTCTCCATGGATCTCTTCCATTTCTACACACCTTGTGAGCAGAAGCACTGCCTACCTTCATTCTGGATTGTTTTTTCAAGGCCTTAGAAGTATAGTTTCTTCCTCCAGAGCAAAGGACATGTGAACTTACCACCTTGTATAAGGATAATAGTTCCTTGTCATACAAAAGACAGGAATGTTTACTGCCCAGTATAGAACTTTCCTAACTCAAAGTTTTTCCTAAACTCAAAGTTTCTTTTCTAAAACAGCCCACTGTGTGTTCACATCACTCATGGGAACTGGGGTGAAGGGAACTAACACAAAGTTGATACTCTGGCTACTGCCATCGTGGTGAGTAATAAAATGTCCTTTTCCTCTGACCCAGGAATCTTGTATCTTCTGCCAACATCCATGGAATTGTGACAAGCTAACAACAGACTGGTTCCAAATAGGAAAAGGAGTACATCAAGATTGTATATTGTCACCCTGCTTATTTAACTTCTATGCAGAGTACATCATGAGGAACTCTGGGCTGGAAGAAGCACAAGCTGGAATCAAGATTGCATGGAGAAATATCAATAACCTTGGATATGCAGATGATACCACCCTTATGGCAGAAAGTGAAGAGGAACTCAAAAGCCTCTTGATGAAAGTGAAAGAGGAGAGTGAAAAAGTTGGCTTGAAGCTCAACATTCAGAAAACAAAGATAGTGGCATCTGGTCCCATCACTTCATGGGAAATGGGAAAACAGTGGAAACAGTGTCAGACTTTATTTTTTTGGGCTCCAAAATCACTGCGGATGCTGATTGCAGCCATGAAATTAAAAGATGCTTACACCTTGGTAGGAAAGTTATGACCAACCTAGATAGCATATGAAAAAGCAGACATTACTTTGCCAACAAAGGTCCGTCTAATCAAGGCTATGGATTTTCCAGTGGTCATGTATGGATGTGAGAGTTGGACTGTGAAGAAAGCTGATTGCCGAAGAATTGATGCTTTTGAACTGTCGTGCTGGAGAAGACTCTTGAGAGTCCCTTGGACTGCAAGGAGGTCCAACCAGTTCATTCTAAAGGAGATCAATCCTGGGTGTTCATTGGAAGGACTGATGCTAAAGTTGAAACTGCAATACTTTGGCCACCTCATGCGACGAGTTGACTCACTGGAAAAGACTCTGATGCTGGGAAGGATTGGGGGCGGGAGAAGAAGGGGATGACAGAGAATGAGATGGCTGGATGGCATCACCGACTCAATGGACATGAGTTTGAGTGAACTCCGGGAGTTGGTGATGGACAGGGAGGCCTGGCGTGCTGTGATTCATGGGGTCACAAAGAGTTGGACACGACTGAGCGACTGAACTGAACTGAATTTATAGGTGAGACACCCTTCACAATTTTGAACATTCTCTACTCCCAGGAGACGGAAGATGCCAAACAGTGTCAGAAGAGGTGGGGAGTCCCAGAAGAGATGTAATAATAGGTCACTCCTTGTGTGGATTTAGAGGTTGGGTTGGTTTCCAGCAGCTACTGTGGCAAATACCACCAACTGATGGCTTTAAGCAACAGAAATTTGTTCTCTCAGTTCTGGAGGCCAGAAGTCTGAAATCAAGGTGTCAGCAGGGCTATGCTCCTTTCAGCTGCTGTGGCTGTTGGCATTTCCTAGCTTGTGGCTGCATCACTCTAATCTGGGACTCTTCTACTCTGTGTATCTCTCCTCCTCCTGACCCTTACAAGAACACTTGTCATTGGGTTTAGAACCCACGCAGATAATCCAGGATGATCTCATCTTAAGATCCTGAGCTTAATTACATCTGCAAAACACCCTTTTTCCAAATAAGGTAATCTTCATAGGTTCTGGAGATTAAAAAGTGGGCATATCTTTTGGGGACCCTCATTCAGCCCACCACAGGAGCCCAAATTTATATCACTTGGACGGTCAAAAAAAAAATCATAAGCCATTAATATAATTGAAAGTCCTGAACTGATATAGTTTTCTAAGTACCTGGCAGAAACAAACACAATCTTGGATAAAATGCATCCCTAGTGTAGGGGGAGTCTTACAAATAATTTCCCAAGGAAAATGAGCAGATCATGGTAAATAAATAAATAAATAACCAAGCACCACTAGAAAACAAGATCAAAAATTGCCTGCCACATTTATACTCCATTCTTTGATAAACTGCCTTGCCCACAGACCCTGCTTCCTAGGAACCTATGTTTTGAACCTGCTGACACTGACCCCTGACCTTCACCCCCACTGCTAACCAAAGTGGGCATCAGTACCAAGGACAGTCAGTCTTCTGGTTGGCTCATGACCTGCCTTAGTGTTAGCCACTCAGTCATGTCCCACTCTTTGTGACCCCATGGACTGTAGCCTGCCAGGCTCCTCGGTTCATGGGATTCTCCAGGCAAGAATACTGGAGTGGGTTGCCATTCCCTTCTCCAGAGTCTTCCTGACCCAGGGACTGAACATGTCTCCTGCATTGGCAGGCAGACTCTTAACCACCTGAGCCACCAGGAAAGTCCCAAATGACCTGGTACAAATAGATTACCTGGCTAATCGGTTTTCTCTTTCTTCCTTCCTTCCTCCTTCTTACACATTTGAGCTAATAAATTAGGATAGAATTGGTAGGTTAGTGGTGAAAGCTAAAATCAAAAGGTTATGATGTAGGAGAAGTTGAGAAGACCGTGATCGGTCAGGTGCAATCTGTTATGGGAGGTGCAAAGAGTTATGGGAGAAAACACTGGGTCATCAGAGGAACCAGAGGAAACACTTGAGACCAGATCTGATACAAACAGATCCATTGACTTAACTGGTCATTGAAACAGTGGGACATACAATGAAGGTTCATTAACTCATTGAACAAAAATGCTAGATACACTTCCTTATATTTTTTTCACTCTAGGCTGGTTTGAGAGAACATAGCTCTGAATGAGATGAACAACTTCCTTATAGCCTAGCAGGAGTTCAGAGCTAAAAACAGAACAAAACAAAACAAAAAAAACCTCACACATTTCCAGTGAATAGTATGAAAAGGAAGAAACCCCTTATTGACATGCCTTGCAAGAATCTAGAATCATCTCCCATCTCGATTCTCTGTGATGTCCAGCGCTCAGACATACCTCTTCTTGGATCTCTGTGAAACTGACTCATAGGAATCCTTATCTGAGCTCATCTAAGCAGGTCTCTGATGTGTGTGATCAAGATGAAACCATGCCACAGTCTCCTCTTCCATCCCTTAGCTCAGCAAGTAGTCAATAATGGTTGACTTTGGGATCATTTTGCAGAGTGCAAATTAACTACAGTCAAAAGCCCCCGCCTTGGAATCTTGGGAGTGGGTGGTTTTACTGAGATAGAAAGGGAAGAACTCTGAGTTGATTCTGCTTGCTCCACCAACTTCAACCCTGATGCAAGATTCTATTGCTACAGCATCCCATCCATTCAGTACCCGGGTTACTACAAGTCCAAAGCTGTCCTGTGGACTTTGGTCTTCCTAGAAGATGCATCAGAAACATGAGGATCTTCAGCAGGATGTTTGCCTTGTGCTGTAAGAGGGGGAAGATGGGTTGAGATCAAAGAAGAGCTCCCAAGTAGAACATACCCAGTGACCACAGACGAGCAGTAGCATCTTGGAATGCAAGAGTGGAGGAGGCTTTGGGTGTTCCCTTTGGGTGCTAAGGCAGAGGCTGTGGTAGGACTGAGGCTGTTATTTCTAATCACATTTCTGCCCTTCCCTTTCTTCTGGAAACAAAAATTAGGGGAAAAGAATTGTCTCTTACCAGATACATGACCTAATTACCTTCAACCCCTACTCCTTCCCATCCTGTTTATGTGATTATGTCATTTTAAAAAAATTGTATTGTTATTTATTTTTGGCTGTGCTGGGTCTTCAAGGGATTTTTTTCTAACTGCAGCCCGCAGGGGCTACTCTTCATCGTAGGGCGCAGGCTTCTCGTTGCAGTGGCTTCTCTCGTTGTGGAGCGCGGGCTCTAGGGCACTCGGGCTTCAGTAGCTGCAGCACGTGGGCTCAGTAGTTGCGGTTCCCCGGCTCTAGAGCACAGGCTCAATAGCTGTGGTGCATGGGCCTAGTTGCTCCAGGGTATGTGGAATCTTCCCAGATAAGAGATCAAATCCTTGTTTCCTGTGTTGGCAGGCGGACTGTTTACCGCTGAGCCACCAGGGAAGCCTCTATAATGTCGTTAAAATTTGACTTCAAAGAGTCGGGAAGGTTCTACTTGGTTCTGTCTCTGGCTTCAAGAACACAGCACATGGGAAGCCAAGGAGCCCTCTAAGTGGAGGGGCCCTGGGGGTTCCTGGAAACTGACTTCCTCGTGGAGAGGTTCTTCCCCAAACACCTGTGTCCTCCGTGTGAGTGTGGAGCCCTGCAGGTACTCCAGGCTGCATGTTGACATAAGAGATTAGGTTACACTGGAATACCCTACTTAAGAGCTATTTTGATTGAAAGAACAAACTAAAAATTAATAATGATAATTACACTTCATTTCCTTCACTGAGTTCTATCATTTTGTTGAAGGCGACTTGAGAACAAGAATCTCCCCTTTGTGTGCAAATGGAAATGCGATCTAAGGAGAGAGCACAAACCACGGGTCACAGCTTCTGGCATTTCCCTGTTTGCTGCCTTTATTGCTCTCAGAACAGAGCGCTCACATTTTTCTTCGTTTATGTCACAATTCCTTTATCAGTGGTTTCCTTTAAAAAAAATTACGTGATTTTCTTTATCTATTTTTAAAGAGACCAGTAAATTTCTCCCCCCTTCACCCCACCAAATGCAGATGTCTTTTAAAAAAAAATTATTTTTATTTTATTTTGGCCATGCTGTGCAGCATAGGGGATCTTAGTTCCCTGACTAGGGAACAAACTCACACCCCCTGAAGTGGAAGCCTGGAGTCTTAACCCCTGGAGCACCAGGAAAGCCTTGAGACTAGTAAATTTCTAAACCAGCTTGGAACTCGGCTGACCGTGGAGCTTCCATTCTTGCTAGCCTGGCCCAAACTCAGGCTGGCTGCCAGGACTTGCTCTTCCGCTGGTCACACTGGGCATTTCCATGTGGACAGGGGGCGAAGGGCCAGGCCCACAGGAAGCCACACAAACATTCTGACGCACCATCCTGTAAAATCTCCCAGTGATCCAGGTGGAATGAAAAGTCCAACCTCCTTTCCAGCCTGTATGAAAGAGTCCGGTAGTCAGGGATGGTGACCTGCCGTGCACTGGGAAGCCCCTCCGGTGACCGATAAAGGTCCCCTCCTGGAAGAACAGCAGGAGCGGCCAGGGGAAGTGATGGTCTAGCCTCCTGGGTAATCACAGCTGGTGTCCCTCGCCTGCTGCCGGAAGTCCAAGAGGGAACCTTTTCCAACTCTGGCCACCAGGCCACATGGGGCCTGCAAAATCATTCCAGCCCTCCCTGAAAGAACATAGAGCAGCCATTGTCATGTACAATTAGCCTGGGCAAAGCCCCAGAGAACGTATCATTGGACGCCTTCCTGCTGTTCCTGCACAAGAGCATGTGACAGAAGTGGTTCCAACTCCTGCCTTGGTCATCAGCACTTTCCCAATTTTCACGATCCATCTCTGCCTTTTAAAAATTATTTATTTATTTGTTTTGCGGTGTGCTGGGTCTTCGTCGCTGCGCAGGCTCTTCTTCATTGCGGTGCACAGGCTTCTCATTGTGGTGGCTCCTCTCGTTGTGGATCACAGGCTCTAGGGAGCACGGGCTTCAGTAGGTTGCAGTACATAGGCTGGGTAGTTGCAGCTCCAAGGCTCTAGCGTGCAGGTCAGTAGTTGTGGTGCATGGGCTTAGTGACCCCGAGGCATGTGAGATCTTCCTGAACCAGGGATCGAACCCGTGACTCCTGCACCGGCAGGCCAATTCTTTACCACTGAGCCACCAGGAATGCCCCATCTCCTACGTTTAATTTCCTTCCTGTCTCAGATTCCTTGGTCACTGAATTTCCTCCCAGAGGCTGCCCAGGAGAGAGCTGTAGTCTTCTGGTAGCCATAGAAGGCAGAGAGAAGCCAAGGAAAGCATCCAATGGTCTCGTATCTGCCAAGGCTCCATGGAAACCACATCTCAGCTCCGGGTGAGCAAACTCATTTGGCTCCCCTTCCAGGCTTGGCCCTCTTCATCAAGTGTCTTCTTTGCCCAAGATCACCCTTCAGCCTGATAACACAGAATAAGGCCACTGTCTGATTGTCCCTGAGGCCTTTCATTCAAAGCCAAGTCTACTGACATTCTGCCTAACACCTCCCCCAAGGAAGGCAGCAGCTAACTCTTCATGCCTTTGCAAAACGCGGAAATCGCTCATAGTCAATGGCCTGCTAGAGCCGGGACATTTCTGTGGGCTTCTCATCAATTACTTCTTATTTTCCAGGCTGGATACTCCCTGTGGAGTAAAACTGAAAGCTGAACTGTACTCAGAGACACTCCTGGTAGTGAAAACACCAGAGTGCCAAGTGAAAAATCTGTGATCTCCCCACCACCTTCCCCAACGAGTGGGCCTCACAGGCCACAGTAAGGATTCATTTGAAAGCTGTCATCTCTTGGCATCTTGGGTTGAGTTTTCCAGGACACAAAGGCATGACATGTTCCAGCATCTCGATCATTTTTATGGCCAGTGGGGAGGTAGACGAGAATAAATAATTGGATCCAGTGTCCTGTGGAACAAATGAAATGGGAAAACGCTCACGGTCAAGTCCTGGTTCAAAGCTCTTAGATATGCAAGAAATTTGGCCTCCCTTAAAATACGCAATGAGGATGAAGCTTCCAGCAATGAGTCTTAAAAGTGAGTCTTTCACAGGTTTCAGGAAGCATTCAGTGGTTCCCATTACCACCCAGCACTCAAGAGACAGGGTCATCTAAAAATCTGATGGCCGAGATTGGAAATAAAATACGTACATGAATTATGCTATGATGAGGGCATTCCTGGGTAATTTTTTCCTTTTCTCTATTGTCCTAGGTTCCTGAATGCCATTAAAAAAAAAAAAAGACACAACCCCCTTTCCTTTTTAGAAAGTCAGCCATGCAAACACCAAGTTACAATCTGGGCATTCACTCTCAAGGTCTTTCTTTTCTTCCCCCTCAACGTCTCAATCCGTGCATCCTCTCTTCTCTGTCTCCACCTTCTGACCCTTAGCGCAGGCAGTTGGGGCCATTTCAGCGCTCTTTTGAGCACTGACATCCTCCCCTACCTGGCTTCCCATGGCTGGACTCTGTATTCATGCAGTCCACCCTGCAACGGCAGCCACAGTGACTTTCTAAAATAGAAACCCTGTCCTGTCACATTCCTGCTCAGCCTCTTCATTAGTTTTTTGTTGCCTCCAGGAGACAATTTAAATTCCTTTCCACAACACCCAGGGCTCTTCAGAACCAAACCTGCCAAGCTCTTCCTTTCTCCTTCCCCAATAGATCTTCCCCCAGCCACTGCTTCTTCAGGCCTCGGGGTCACTCATTCCAGCCAAAAGCCTTTATTCCAGCCATTCCCTTTACCTGAAATGCCCCCACCTGCCACCAACACAGCCTCCCAGGCTGCACGAAGCCCAAGCATCCCACTCTTGTCCACCCAAGGAAAGGCTGCTGGCCATGCACATGGCCTTGACACTGACCCTGTGCACGTCACAGCACTGCACACGGGGATTTGGAGCTGTGTCCCCTGATTTGTCTCTCTCACTAGACTTTGGGCTCCAGAGGGGCAGGGACCTGGTTTGATTTATTTCTGGATCCTCAACACATGGCTTCTGCAGCGCCCAGAGCAGGGGAAATGTTCAGTAAATATTGTTGATTTCAGAAAAGGAGGATTAAGTCAAGGAATTAAAATGTGGCTTCCTGCCATACTTGTCATATTATTTAGAACTGTATCATCTACTTCAGCACAATGAAAAATAAAATTTAAAAGAAGGATCATCTAAAACCTCAAGGAGAACCAAAATCCATCCAATGCCCATTGGTTCCCAGATTCTAGGCTTTTTCTCTTTCCCCCCTGCTCACCCCCTAGAGGCCCCCCACTGCCTTCCAACAAGTGTTTTTGTGAGGAAAACACAAAGAGGTACCTAGAGGGATTTTGAGTTTTAGTGTATTTTTGCTCAGGACCTCTGTGGCAAAAGATTATGGGTGTCAACGCTGCCTTACAGGAGGGTTCCTGTTTTGAAGTTGTCTCATAGAGATTCTATTGCAATTACAGAAGCTCTAACCCAATCTCCTCTTCAGGCAATTACAGAACATTAACTCCTTGATAGGAGAAAAGGAAAAACCCAATCCAAAGTGGTAGAAGCCACTGTCCAATGAAGAATAGCTAGAAATGGAGATAAAACATTTCTGAAATTACAACATGAATCAGAAATAGAGTTTGTGTACATCCCGCCGAAGAGTTCAGAGTCTGGATTCCAGCCCATCCAGCCATTTCGTGTGGGCCTGGGGCTTGTGTGTGTGTTAGTCCCTCAGTAGTGTCTGACTCTTTGCGACCCTATGGACTGTAGCCCACCAGGCTACTCTGTCCACGGGATTCTTCAGGCAGGAATATTGGAGTGGGTAGCCATTCCCTTTTCCAGGAGATCTTCCTGACCTAGGGGTTGAACCCTGACTTTCCGAATTGCAGGCAAATTCTTTACCATCTGAGCCACCAGTGGACCTGGGGCAAGTCACACAAACTTTGAGAATCTTAGTTCCCTCAGCGTAAAACGAGGAGGGATCAGAGTAGATGTCCTATGAGATTCTGTGTAATTGTTTCAGAGAACAGAAACCTGGCACAGTATAAAGGTCAGAATCGGGCCACAGGGGGAGAAGACTAGGTTCAGCCTGGCACTGTCATGGTCAACTCTATGTCCTTGGCTGTCCTTGGGCAGATTCCTTAAGCTCTTTGAGCTTCAGTTTCCCCATCAGAAAAAATGGGGCTTATAAAATGGAACATCCAGAGCTGTTCTGGAGGAATAGAAAGTAGCCCATGTGTAGGAAAGGATAGCTCAGATTATTGGGGTTTGAGACCATAGGGCATAGTAATCAGGAAGGCAGACCTATCTGGTTCAAATTCCAGTTCTACTGGGTTACTCTGGGCCTTGAGCAAGCTCCTCACTTTCTCTGAGCCTCGTTTCTTTCTACTACAAATGGAGACAACAGTTGTATGAACCTCAAACCGTTGTTGGGAGGGTTTTTTTTTAAAAAAGCAATGTACACCAATGAATGTAAGGGAAGTACTCAGGATTTGGCGGACGACACCTTCTTCACCCATCTCGGGGTCTGAGGTACGCCTGTCCCCACCCCACCACCTCTTCTCAGCTCACTTGCCCTGAGGTCAGAAGGGTCCTTCCTTCCCATCCCTCCAGGGAGAAGAGGGGAGAGGAAAACAAGATCACAGGTGACAAGGGAAGGGCCCAAGGTGACCTTGGTGGCATGGAGAAAGCTGGCCTGAAACTCACCTGCCCTTTGAGCCCGCCGCTCACCCCACCTCTCCTCCCCACCTCACCTCTCTTGTTTCTGAAGCTGAAAATAGACCGAACCGGTGTGGCCACATTTCAGTGCCACTCAGAGAGCGCCCCTAGGGTGTTTTCAAGCCGTCTCTGAGCTCCTCACTAGGCAGGCACTGGTCAGGAGTTATTCATTCACACCCGGGCTTCAGCAGGTGTGTGGGGAAATGCTTGCCCAGTGAGTGCTTTTCTGCTCAGGCCTGGGAACTCTGCCTGCTCCAAGGGGTCGGGCCAATCAGAGTCTTTAACTAGGGCCTGTGGGACCCTGCCAGCTGTTGGGGGAAAGCTGTGGGGAGGGGGCGAGGGATGGCAGTGAAAGACCTCCACAGAGATCCTTCCTTCTAGGAGGACCCGTCCCAGGGAACAACGAGACCACTCACGTCCGGATGCAATCAGCAAGAGGTTTATTCGAATACCAGGTACCTGGGGCGACAAAGTCTGTCTGTAGGCTTTGCGCAACTAACGGTTGGAGTGAGGGGTTTTTATAGGAACGGCGGAGGCGGGAAGCGCGGGTACAGAAGCGAGAAGCTTAGTTACTGGGTCTCTATTGGCTGATTTAAAGCGAGGTCCCAATGAGGCGGTCTTTTGGGTGAGGCGGCAGGTTACACAAGCACCTATTTCTGTTCAAAAGATCAACCTGGCAGTAGCTTACTGGTCAGTTCATACATACACGGTAGCTCATTGGCCAGCTTTTGCGCGCGCGGGGTTTTTGGGGGGGGGTTTTACCATTTTTACTCTGATTGGCTCGACTCTTGGCGCCGGCGGGATTTTCTTAGGGAGGAGTCTGTGACTCAGGTTTATGTGTCGCAATCCCCTCCTCCCTCTAGGGGCTTTTTGAGACCTGGCCCAAAATGGTCAAATTATGATTCTCTCATTCCCCCATTTCTTTTGTGAATAAGAATGGAATCTTCCATTCGAGGTTTTTAATCTATCTCTATTCATATTCACCTTGTCTTACCTGGTGATATTGCTGAGTTAGGACCAAGGCTTGCACAACTGACAGCCTGTCTCTAATGAACTGCATTAGTCGGTTGAAAATGCATGGGCCAAATAATAGTATGAGCAGGATAATGATTAGAGGGCCCATGATGGAGGAGAGTAGGGTCGTGAGCCAGGGAGAGCGATTGAACCAGCTTTCAAACCATCCCTGTTCAGTCTCGAATAATTTTTGCCTCTGTTTGAGTCTTTCTCTTAGCTTAGCCATATTGTCTCTCACTAGCCCGGTATGGTCTGCATAGAAGCAGCATTCCTCCTTTAGGGCTGCACAAAGCCCTCCTTCCTGCAAAAATAGGATATCTAACCCTCTCCTGTTTTGCAAAACTACTTCGGAGAGGGAGGTAAGTGACTTTTCTAGAGCGCTTACAGATTCTTCTAATGCTCTGATGTCCGTGTGCATGGCGGCCTGGAGCCGTCCGAACTGACTAGTTTCTATGAGTGCTGCCGTCCCCGTGCCTAATCCTGCCGCTATTCCTCCCACTCCGAGCAGCACGGCCAGGGTGATGGAAACAGGCTCTCTCTTATACCGAAACCTTTTTTCAAAATAGTTATAGACATACTCAGAACTATGGTAAGTTATTCTAGGCCATAACTCAACCAAGACACAGTAGTCAGTGGTTCTGTTAAGCACTGCGGCAGAGACACATGGGGTTAGCCCGGTGCTGCAAGCCCAATAGGTCCCATTAGGGGCTTCTAGGTAGTAGGTGCCTCTGGTTACCTTTTTGGTGATGTTACATAGGGCCTGGTGGGTTTTAGGAACAGTCCCGAGGCAAAGTCCTTTCCCAGATACTTGGGACAAGGTTAGTTTGTGCTGAGTGCCAGAAGCACATCGGCCGGAGACCTGGGTATGATTGGAGTAGTTGCCCCCGACTGCTATACCCTCGTAATAAGGGGGGCTAGACACTAAGCATAGCCAGCACTCTTGGGTCCTGTCAGGGTCAGAGGCGTTAAGGGCGAGGTAGGCTCCCTGTACCAGGTTGAATAATCGGACCCTAGTTTCTGGTGTAGGGGTCTCTGATGGTCCTGACAGAGGTGTCAACTGACTAGGTGGGGGGGTGTTACTTTTGATTCCTGAGCTATTTTTAGGGACTTGGGGGTTTGGAGCTGTCAGGACGGTGTTGGGTCCGACAGCAGCAGTGGGGCCTGGTGTTTCTATGGTTTGGAGGATGGTTATGATACCCCCGTAGAAGGGGCCCCACCAGGTGGGCCCTGCATTGGTCTGAATTCCCCAGCTGAGCCCCAAAGCCCAATGGAGTTTCTTTGCTGTTTCTTGGTTGAACGTTATCTTAACTTGGGCATACTTATCTTTTCCGTCTGGGCCTGGGGAATATGCACCCTCGTCGGGGGCCTTTAGTGCAAACGAAAAGGTAATTCCATCCCTGCTTCCAACGTCCCACTTACGGTTGCCATCATTAGAGGTCACGCAGGACCAAGAACTACACCAATAATGTTGCATGCCCCCGCAAGTTTTCCAGTTTTTCAGGTACCCTGGGCATGCCCAAAACCCGTCGGCCTGCAGAAGTCCCCCAGTCCCATCTATCTGTACAATGTCTTTGAAGTTGAAATACAGATCTGGCCACCAAGTGTTGGGGGGGTGAATCTCGGTGGTTGAGTTGAGTACCTCGCCAGTTAGCCCATCTAGAAGTTTCCAGGTTATTTGTTTTGGGGTATGGGGGTTAGCAGGGGATACAGGTGACAGGGAACTCAAGATTATAAGGATTATAGTTATATAATCTTTGAAAGTCTTATCTTGAGTGGATTTTGAGAGCGTTGAAGCCTCCATCGGGGCGGTCCGTCCGGGCTGTCTTGGCTGGTGTCGGCGGCGCCTGATGACGGGGCACGCTTAACGTGCGAGGAGTGGATCCAAGCAGCGATGCCGTCTACCTTCAGGGCGGTTGGGGTAGTCAAAAGGACTGTATAGGGTCCTTTCCACCGGGGCTCGAGGTTTTTAGTCTGATGTCTGCGGACCCAGACAGAGTCTCCGATCTGAAACGGGTGTGGGATCACGGGTTTGTTTAGCTGTTCCTGGTAGGCTGCGGCCAGTGGTTTCCACACTTCTCTTTGCACGATCTGGAGCGCCTGCAGATGGGCTTTTAAAGAAGGGCTGTTAGCGTGTCCAGCAATATGGGGACCGAGGAGAGTGGTGGCCGGCGGAGGGGCCCCATATAGTATTTCAAATGGGGTTAAGCCGTGGGGCCCTGGGGTATTCCGGGCTCGGTATAGGGCCAGGGGCAGTAGGGACACCCAGTCTCTGGAGCCAGTTGCAAGCGTTAATTTGGTTAAGGTCTCCTTGATGGTTCTATTCATTCGCTCTACCTGCCCTGAACTTTGGGGTCTGTAGGCGCAATGTAATTTCCAATTAATCCCCAACAGCTTAGCCACCAGCTGACTTACCTGGGAGACGAAGGCTGGCCCGTTATCGGTCCCTAGTGTCTGGGGCATTCCATACCTGGGAAAAATTTCTTCTAGCAGCTTCTTGGTGACCGTTCGGGCCGTTTCCTGTTTCGTGGGGAAGGCCTCTACCCAGCCAGAAAAAGTGTCCACAAACACCAAGAGATATTTATAGCCATAGTGTCCTGGTTTTATCTCGGTGAAGTCGATTTCCCAATGTATGCCTGGTCGGTGTCCCCGCACCCGGGTTCCGACCCCATATCGGGCCTTGTTTGCATTAACCTGGGCGCAGGCCCTGCAGTCGCCTGCCACTTGCTGTAAGAGCCTGTCCCCCTCTAATAAATAATATGGGTTTTCCTTCTCTATGAGGGCCTTCATTTTTCGGGGGCTAAGGTGAGTTAATCTGTGTAGATGGTCAAAGAATTCCTGAGTCTGTTTCTTGGGCATTACTGGCTTTTGTTGATAAGTCCAGCATCCCTCTTCAGGTTTATAGGAAGCTCCCATCTTCCGTAGTAGGCCTATGTCTTCTTCAGTATACTGGAACGGCCGATTTGAGACATAAGTATTGACAAGTCCCGAGGCCAGAGGGAGGATTTGCGGGGCATCGGGTGGCCCGTTTGAGGCCGCCTCACGGGCCGCTCTGTCGGCCATCCGATTTCCTCGTGCCACGGGACTGTCTCCTTTTTGGTGTCCTGGGCAATGTACGATACTGAGTTTTTGGGGAAGAAACAGGGCCTTTAGTAAATCTAGAATCTCAGTCTTATTTTTGATGTCTTTTCCCTCAGAGGTAAGGAGCCCTCTGCGTCTATAAATTTCTCCGTGGATGTGGGCTGTAGCGAATGCGTACCGGCTGTCGGTGTACACATTTAACTTCTTACCTTCTGCCATCCGGAGGGCCGTGGTCAGGGCGATGAGTTCGGCTTTCTGGGCTGAGGTCCCCGGCGGAAGGGCTTCTGCCCAGATTACCTCGGTTTCGGTAGTTACAGCTGCCCCCGCTTTTCTTTGTCCGTTGTCTACCAAGCTGCTACCGTCAGTGTACCAGGTGAAGTCCGCGTCCGGCAGTGGTCGGTCTGTCAGGTCTGGCCTGGTCCCATGCGCCTCCGCAAGAATCAAGTGGCAGTCATGCCATTCGGGTTCTTCCGGGATCGGGAGCAGGGTGGCCGGGTTGAGTGCCACGATGGGACCGAAACGCACTCGGTCCGTGTCCAGGAGCATGGCTTGGTAGTGAGTCATCCGGGAATTGGATAGCCAGCGGTCTGGTGGCTGTCTGATGAGGGCTTCAACCGCGTGTGGGGCAAAGATGGTTAAGGGCTGCCCCATGGTCAACTTGTGGGCGTCCTTGATGAGGACCGCAATAGCCGCCACCATGCGCAAACAGGGTGGCCAGCCTGAAGCCACGGGGTCTAGCTTTTTCGAGAGGTAGGCTACAGGACGTTTCCAGGGTCCTATATCTTGGACCAGGACCCCTTTTGCGTAGCCCTGTTTCTCATCTACAAACAGTCTAAAGGGCTTGGTCAGGTCTGGGAGCCCGAGAGCCGGGGAAGTCAATAGGGCTCTTTTGACATTTTTGAAGGCCACAGAATGTTCCTCCCGCCAGTCAAACAAGGCTCCTTGTTTTGTAAGGGGGTACAGAGGTGCGACCATTTCGGCGAAGCCTGGTATCCAGAGGCGACAGAACCCTGCAGCCCCCAGGAATTCCCGCAATTGGCGGGGGCTTTTGGGGGCAGGGATGTTCATAATGGTTTGTTTACGAGCTTCTGTCAGCCACCTCTGCCCTTCTTTGATCTGGTATCCCAGATAGGTGACCTGTTGTTGACAGATTTGGGCCTTTTTTGCCGAAGCCCGATATCCTAGAGTCCCCAGGGTTTCAAGGAGGGCAGACGTACCTTCTTTGCAGCTTTCCTCCGTTTTTGCTGCTAACAGAAGATCATCTACATACTGTAGTAGGATGAGAGCTGGATGTTGAACCCTGAAGTCAGCCAGGTCCCGATGCAGTGCCTCATCGAAAAGAGTTGGGCTGTTTTTGAACCCTTGCGGGAGGCGGGTCCATGTCAACTGGCCGGATATCCCTTGCTCGGGGTCTCTCCACTCGAAGGCAAAGAGGAGTTGGCTACTTGGGTGCAGTCTTAGGCAAAAGAAGGCATCTTTGAGATCTAGCACCGTGTACCAAGTGTGTGTCGGCGGCAACCCACTTAGTAGATTGTATGGGTTAGGGACTGTGGGGTGAATGTTTTCCACCCTCTTGTTGACTTCCCTCAAGTCCTGGACTGGCCTGTAGTCTCCTGACCCCGGTTTTTTTACAGGGAGGAGAGGGGTGTTCCATGGCGACTGGCAGGAGATCAGAACCCCCTGATCCAAAAGTCTTTTAATGTGTGGCCTAATTCCTTGGTATGCTTCTTGGGACATGGGGTATTGTCTGATCGACACAGGGGAGGCTGTGGCCTTTAGGGGTATTATCAGTGGCGGCTGTCGGACGGCTAGCCCCATTCCCCCGGTCTCGGCCCAAGCTAGTGGAAAGTTTTGCAGCCAGGGGGTGATGGCAGCAAGGTTTTTGGTCCTGTCGGGTCCTGCTTCTTCAAAAAGTTTGTATTCATCTTCTAATTTTAGGGTCAGGACATGAAGGGGTTGTCCTTGGGGCCCGGTAACATGGGCTCCTGTCTCCTTAAAATGTACTTGTGCTCTTAGTTTTGTAAGGAGGTCTCGGCCCAACAGAGGGTAAGGACAGTCAGGCACGTGCAAGAAGGAATGAGTTACCTCTCCAGTAGCCAGATGTACCTTCCGGTCCGTGGTCCACCGATACCGCTTGCCTCCTGTGGCTCCTTGGACCCACGCCGACTTGTTACTCAAGGGTCCCGCCGGGCGAGTCAGCACGGAGTGTTGAGCGCCGGTGTCCACCAGGAAGGTGACAGGTTGCCCCCCAACGTCTAGAGTTACCCTGGGCTCAGGGGGGGGCTCCTGGCCCTGACTGCCCTAGTCTTCCAAAGTTAGCAGAGCCGTCTGGGGCCTCGGTCGGCGGGGCCCCTTTGGTCGCTTTGGGCAGTCTTTAATCCAGTGTCCTTTCTCTTTGCAGTATGCACATTGGTCTTTATCTACTCGGGGCCCCCTTCGTTCTCCCCCTAACTTATCCTGCCGCTGTCCTGAAACTACGGTGGCCAACAGTTTGCTAAACTCTTTATTTCTCTTACGGTCTCTTGCATTTTCCCTCTCTTCTGCCTCTTTTTTAAGCCTTTCCTCTCTTTCTTCTTGTGTCTCTCTCTTATTAAATATACGTTCTGCCTCTTTTACTAGGTCTTGTAAGGAACTCTCTTTGAGATTTTCTAATCTCTCTAGTTTCTTCCTAATATCTGGGGCAGACTGCCAGATAAAGGACATGGGGAGGTTGCACCCCGGGTCTTCAGGGTTATAAGGAGTGTACATGCGGTAGGCTTCTTTAAGCCGCTCTAGGAAGGCGGAGGGGGACTCCTCAGGACCCTGGACGACTTGTTTTACCTGGGCCAAATTGGTGGGGCGTCTTGCTGCCCCTTGGAGACCCGCTATGAGCAACTGGCGATAGAGACGTAGGTGGTTCCTACCTTCAACCGTGGAGAAATCCCAGTCAGGGCGCCCCAAGGGGAAAGCAGCATCAATTTCATTAGGTAGTTGGGTGGGACGGCCATTTTCGCCCGGGACATTTTTCCGGGCCTCCAAAAAGACTCGCTGCTTCTCTTCAGTGGTTAGCAGTGCTTGCAGCAGCTGTTGGCAGTCGTCCCACGTGGGTTGGTGAGTAACTAAAATGGACTCAATTAAGGAGATTAGCCTGGAGGGGTCTTGGGAGAAAGAAGGATTGTTATTTTTCCAATTATAGAGATCGGAGGCAGAAAAGGGCCAGTATTGGGGTTGGCCATTTGACCCCGTTCGCAGAGGAAGGGCCTGCGAGGTGGAGTCTGGGGGTTGTTCGCGGCGGCCCCGCAGTCGTCCGGCCACCGGTGAGGGCGCCGGAGCGGCCGGGGCGCTGGGAGCTGCTTCTGCTGGGGCAGCTTCTCTCATTGGGGCAGGGCCTTGATAAGGTGGGGGGTCGTCGGTCAGGAGATCTATGAGGTGGCCTTCCTCCGGCGGTAACACCGGAACTGTCGTAGGTGGCCTCTTATCTTTAGAGGCTTTGGTCAGGGCTGGATATAAAGAAGAGTGGGTAGATAGTTGGGTTGGGGCGGGTGAAGGGAGGAGCGGAGGGGTTGGAGCCGATGGGAGAGAGGGGAGGAGCGGAGGGGTTGGAGCCGATGGGAGAGAGGGGAGGAGCGGAGGGGTTGGAGCCGATGGGAGAGAGGGGAGGAGCGGAGGGGTTGGAGCCGATGGGAGAGAGGGGAGGAGCGGAGGGGTTGGAGCCGATGGGAGAGAGGGGCCTTTGGGGGTGACGAAGGGTTTGACCCAAGGCGGGGGAATACAGGCCAGGGCTTCCCAAGTTACGATGTAAGCCACTTGGTCAGGATGGCCATGCGGTCCTGGATCCATGATTCTGGATTTCACCTGAGAAATAATGTCAAGGTTAAATGTCCCATCCTGTGGCCAGCCCACATTGAGGGTTGGCCATTCGGACGAGCAGAAGGTAACCCACTTCTTTTTACGAACTTCAACTGACTGGTTGCGGGCGATGGTCTGGACATCTTTCCAATGCTGTAAGGTAAGACTTAGGGGGGTGGTCACGGATTGACCCATTTCTTCTAGAAGGACAAATCCCACAATGAAACAGACAAACAGTAGACAGACACCACAACACCAAAATCGCACAGTGCGGTCTTTGCGCAAAACTGAAAGCAAAAACTCGGATGGAGACGTAGATGAGGGTCCGGTTCCCTCGTCTCCCTGGAGTACCACGTACCCCTCGGACAGAGGCTGAGCCCCAAAAAGTCCGATTTGGTCCGTGGACTGAGACAGATGAGCACCGAAAAATCGGGCTCCGGGCAGCCGTGGAACGTCCTCCAGGCTTGCGGAAGGAAGTCCGAGCTCGTCAGCTCCTTCTCAGTTCCGCCAGATACAGATTGTTCAGCTGAACTCTAGAGCACATGTACAGTACAGAAACGTAGAAACAGAGAAACACAGAGTAGAGTGTAGAAGCGCTGGCCAGCTTACCTCCCGGTGGTGGGTCGGTGGTCCCTGGGTAAGAAAAGGGTCCGATCCCGGACGAGCCCCCAAAATGAAAGACCTCCACAGAGATCCTTCCTTCTAGGAGGACCCGTCCCAGGGAACAACGAGACCACTCACGTCCGGATGCAATCAGCAAGAGGTTTATTCGAATACCAGGTACCTGGGGCGACAAAGTCTGTCTGTAGGCTTTGCGCAACTAACGGTTGGAGTGAGGGGTTTTTATAGGAACGGCGGAGGCGGGAAGCGCGGGTACAGAAGCGAGAAGCTTAGTTACTGGGTCTCTATTGGCTGATTTAAAGCGAGGTCCCAATGAGGCGGTCTTTTGGGTGAGGCGGCAGGTTACACAAGCACCTATTTCTGTTCAAAAGATCAACCTGGCAGTAGCTTACTGGTCAGTTCATACATACACGGTAGCTCATTGGCCAGCTTTTGCGCGCGCGGGGTTTTTGGGGGGGGGTTTTACCATTTTTACTCTGATTGGCTCGACTCTTGGCGCCGGCGGGATTTTCTTAGGGAGGAGTCTGTGACTCAGGTTTATGTGTCGCAATCCCCTCCTCCCTCTAGGGGCTTTTTGAGACCTGGCCCAAAATGGTCAAATTATGATTCTCTCAGCAGGATCACATGATGGGGTAAAATCTGCACTGGGAGTCAGGTGGTGGGTGGTCTAGATCCAACGCCGCCCTTCACTCAAGGTGGTGACCTTGAATGAGTCGCCTCCCCTCTCTGGGTCTTTAAC
This sequence comes from Moschus berezovskii, assembly GCF_049115385.1. NCBI lineage: Eukaryota > Metazoa > Chordata > Mammalia > Artiodactyla > Moschidae > Moschus > Moschus berezovskii. The sequence goes on from NC_142471.1 coordinate 80,168,594, forward strand.
TGGCATCTGATCTTTCTCCATCTTTCAAACTGGCTGTTCTCCACCTCCCAGCGGCTTCATTCTCAGACCTTCCATGATGTCAAGATGGCTCCCAGGAGCTCCTAACCAGAAACAGAGAAAGCTTCTCTTCCTCATTGCTGGCCAAATGAAAGTGCTGACTTTTTCCTAAACATGCTTTGGTGCCCCCCATTTGTGGGGTCACAGAGAATCAGTCCCTGCTCAGGATCCCTTCAGGACGCCTCCCTGTGCCACAAAGCCTGCAAAGTGGCAACCTACATCCCCAGCCCCTCTCAGCTAGGGTTCTGCATGCAAATTAGGTGCCACTCATCGATGTGCCAGCATGAGATTCAAGGCAGCAGTGAGAGGGGTACCATTCTCTTGCTGCTTCAGGTGTGGCTCCTGGTCAAGTCCTAGGTGGAGTCTCCAGCTTTGTGGGTGTCCAGAAGCTTCTGAAGCCTGGGTATATTCTTGAATGGGATGGCAGGGTGGAGGTGGTGCTTCTCTCTCTCCACCTTAATCCCTGGTGGGCAAAAAGCACCTTTCCTGGAGACCCAACCAGAGCTTTTCTGGTGATTTCACGAGTGTCTGTTTCCCAGCATTAAATATCTTTCTGTTTAAAAACTGCTGAGTCATCCCTGCTCCCTGTGTCTGACTCCTGACCAAGGCTTCATCCCTGGACCAGAGGGAAAGGAACGTGCTGACGGCCTGAGCCTTGGGCACATTCTCACCCACAGAGTCTGGGTTAGTCATCTCTGCCAAGAGATACAGACTAAGAGGAATAATTTCCTGAAATTGCTATTAATGCTGCTAAATTACTCTAATGATAATTAAATTATAATTATCAAGGGAAAGGGGGAGATGGAGATGGGGCAACCAAAAACCACAAATGCCCATGACGCCTCCCAATCCATATGTCAGGGGAAGGAGCCCTGGCAGACGTAAATGGAGTAGTGGGAGATGTCAAGATTCTGTCCAGGCCAAAACTGTGATGAGGAAGCCACTGACATTACTGTCCTGGGGTCCCCTCCATACCCCTCCGCATTTCCTGTGTCCAGCCCCTGACCCTCTGTGCTCCACTTCTTGCCTGCAAAAGAAGACCACCCTGGGTACCTGCACTCACCTGGGAGCTCACCTGGAATAGGCTGGCCCTCGATTGATGACTGGCTGGTGGAGGGAGATGAAAGATCAGTTCTTCAGTTGTCCTTCCTCAGGGGTGGACTGACTCTGAGGTATTAATTGACACTGAAGTTCTCCCCCAGGGGACCTGGCTGAGGCTAGGACTTGACCTGAGATTGCACCTGTACTTGACGTTTCCTCTTTCTTGTCCTGCTCCCCCAGTCCCTGGGAAGACTTTTAATAAATCATTTGCATACATGGCCTTATCTCTGGGCCTGCTTCCGGAGAAATCTGGACATATCGAAATAGCCAGAGGTGTACACAGCCAGTTAGAACCCTGCCTTCTACTCTGGCCCACCTGGAAGGTGACATCGTTAATAGAGGTGAGTCCCACCTTTGAGCTGGGACTCTGGATGCAAACTGGTTTCCTCTTTTTTAAAAAGGAAGTCATTACATGGGGAAGTTTTATAATGCCTGCTTTGTCCTTAGATTAAAGCCATGCAAACCTAAGAGAATATCAATTAATCTTGGTTTTATTTTCACTGCTCCTCAATGACAAAAATTACTAAAGGTTACCAGAAGTGTTCACTTAAACTCCAAGTTCTTAAATAAATATTTGAGGAAAGAACACTTTCATTAGCTTTAAAAAAAAAAAAAAACACTCTGGTGGAAAGAGGCAAGCCATGGGGAGTAGCAGATGGCAGGATGAATGGGTAGAGAGGGCACAGGGAGATTCTCTTCCACTCTGAGGCTGCTGGACAAACTGAGCCATCGTGGGACCATGGGACCTCTCTGAATCCACTTCCCCATCTATTGAAATGATTGCCTCTTGGGGCCTTTCCAGTTCCAAAGTTCTCCATCTCTTCTAGGAAAGATGTCCACACTGCTACAGAATTTTTAATACTGAATTTTATTTTTTCATAGAAACCAGAGGGGAGTAGAAACAATTTATTTTATTAAGTGTTCTTTTACTTTTCTGAGAAGTTAGCAAATTCACTGCATTACGAACAGATCTATAAAGACTAAAGGCTGAATCTCAGCCAAGATGAACATTGGGAATTTCCTTCTTGAGTGGTAGTTCAAGTGTCCAAATCAGTAACATCTTTGGCTCGGGCCCCTGCGACCCACAGTCTTGCTACATCCCATCGGGAGGGACCATTACTGGGGAGACAGCTATATTGTAAGAAAGCCTCTGTTTGCCAAAAGAGAGAGTTGGGTAATTACAGTTCCAGGACTTCATGTAGGTGGTTTCTTCAAATGACTTCATTTATTTGCTGCTTGATGTAAAAGAAGCCTCATTTATGTCGTTTCTTTTTCTCCCAGGGAGGTTAAGAGCTCAGTGCAACTAATGGACTACATATGTCACTGACTTTGATACAGTTACAGGCAACTTAATGCTAAAGCAATGTGATGATTTTGTGTCTTAAAAAGCATTCATTTTTATTGAGAATGGAAGATCAACTAACCAGGTATCCATTCAGAAAATAGTGCTGAAAGGTATTTGTTGAGAAAGGGAGGAAGGAAGGAAGGCCAGGAGGAAGGGAAAAAGGATGAGAAAGAGGGAGGAAAGGGTGAGAAGGAAAGATAGAAAGGCAGAAAACCAAACTTATAAATGCTGTGGAATTTTTAACCCCAGCGGACTAGCCAGCTGTGACCAATAGAAATATGATGGCAGGGACTATCTTCATGGATCACCAAATATTCCTAAGTTACAGTGCCTGGCATGAGGTGATTGTTCTATGAATATTAATGCAAGAACACATGCATGAGTAAACTCAAGTCATATTTATTATCTACGACATTATATTAACACTACGTTAAATATTAAAGAAATGTAAATACTTTCGAGTAAATGAATGAGCGAATGAAGGAATGTGATCATATCCAACTCGCCTTTCTAACCTACTTATATAATGGGGGGTGGTTCATAATCTAGGACTTAGTGTTTTCAGTGTGCTGCTGAAACAAAACCACTCTCACTAAAATATTTATTTAAAATCAACTAACAGCCTGGTTTTTTGCTTAGAAAATTTTCATATTATTTTTTTGTCATGGTTCTTTATAACTAGAACTTAGGAACATTCTCTTTTATTTAGCATAGAGATGCTTATATAACAGCAGATGGAGTCTTTGTTGACACATTTCATCATCCCTTCAGAATATCTGATAATCTGCAGAAGGAAAAGAAATAGCAACAAACATACACAAAATCATAAGAAATGCTTGTGTTCAAAATAATACTGTTGAGGAAAAAGAAAGAGAAATATAATGTAAGTCACATGTGTAATTTGAAAGTATCTAGTAATCATCTTTAAAAAGTAAAAAACCAAAAGAGCCCTCCAATAAACTCATTTGTTGTCGTCTCTATTTGGACAGCTTCTGCACCCAGGCTCCCAGGCCAGACCTGGCTCCTCCATTCAAGACACATATTCCCAGCTGCCAGAAAGACTTCTCCACCTAGCATCCCTCAGCATCTAAGACCAAATGTTCAAGACCAGCCCTAATTTCTCCTCTTACCCATGCTAGCTTTCTTTCCTGACATCCCAGTTTTTGTCCTTGTCAGCATTATCATTGAACAAATATTTAATGAGCATTTACTCTGTTCCAGCTGTGGGGATACAGCAGTGAACAAGCCAGATGAAGATAAACAATCGAACATAATCAGTAAGTACATACTATGTCAGAAAGTAATATTTGGTACGGAGAAGAACATAGTAAAATAAGGGGGGTGGGGGGGCCAGCAAAGAGGTGACGTTGGGACAAAGCCTTGGAGGAGGAGAGAGAGTGAACCATGCACAAATCTGCAGAGGAGTTTCCAAGCCAGGAGAGAAGTCCTCATGGCTGAGTGTGTCCAGTATTTGATGTTTAGAGAAACCACAAAGGCTAGAGCAGAGTGAACAAGGCGGGAGATAAGAAGGAAATGAAATCGGGAGAGGAGAGTCTAGAATGACAGGCTGCCCAGGCCCTGGTGAGGGCTTTGGTCACCCAGGCTTGGAATGTAGGCCTGATCTCTCTCCTTTGTCTCTCCATTCACCCAGTCTCTGGGGCTGACCCTCTTTTTCGAGGTTGTTGGTTCATGTTTTATTTTGCGTGTGTGTGTGTGTGTTTAATTAACTTTTTAAGATTTTTATTGGAATACAGTTGATTTACAGTGTTGGGGAGGCTGACTCTCTTGATCCACCCCATTCTTCATTTTATCCAGGCCCCACCACCCTACCCTTGGTAGGTTACTCTCCCTAAAGCACAGCTGTGGTCATGTCCTCCTACACAGCCTGGCCCAAGCACCTCTGAAATAAGGTTTAAAGCCTCAGGTGAATCATTTAGGGTCCCCTCCACAATCAGCCATTCCCTGCTCACCCACACATGGCTACCCCCTGTTCCAGCTACATTGGATTCCTTGCAATTCCCTTTACATGCTATGTGAATTCCCTAGCCCCTGTCATTCCCTCCATTTGAAATACGCAGAGTTGCTACTCAGGTCAATGAGTAAACACAGTTATCTTCCATGAAGATCTCCCTTAAACAGACTCATTCCCACCTGGTAATTTCTTCTTTGGATTCTCGTACCATCTTGCGTTTGTCTTTGCTAGCAAGTCTGCCGCCTTTGCACTTGGGTTATAGTTGTGCTTGGCTGATTTCCTTTCCTAAATTTGTCCAGGGAACTTGCCTCTTATGCTTGTGCAGATTTCCTAATTCCTAGGGCTCTGCCTTCCACAGATGGGATACCATGCATCTGTTGACTATCCTAGTGGATGGGTGAACGAACGAATCGCATTAATATAGCTAGTTGCTATGTTATATTGTTGGGTGAGGTTGGCAGAATTAAACATGGTCTTTCTTTCCTCTAATCTATGGGAACTTGAATAGGATTTGTATCCTGCTGTTGTGTGAAAAAGGTGTAATTTTAATTATGCTGCATTGGTTCATAGTGCTTTTCAGGTCTACTACATCCTTTGACTTTTCTATCCATTCTATTAATTTTTGAGAGTTTGTTATTAAAACTCCAACTAAAAATCTTAAAGTATCTACTTAAAAAGATAATTGTTCATGATGATGTGTGGCAGAAACTAATACAATATCATAAAGAGTATCATTATTCTTCAACTAGGAATGAATTTTTAAAAATAATTGTAATATATGGTAGAACTACAAGTAAATTTGTTTTGTATTTTCCAAGTCACCTATAAATGTGTTATCATATTTCATAATTTAAAAAATAAAAAGAGAAATCTTTGTAATATCTATTTTATTATTGAAGTAAAATATTTATGTAATTTTAAAAAATCACTATAGTTCATGCTGGGTGGGTCATGAATGATCAGGTAAGTACTTAATTTCTCTGAGCCTGTTTCCTCAGCTATAAGGAGGGGACAGGATTCTTACTTTATAGAGTATCAATGAGAATTCATATTCATATGAGATTGTGTATGTAACATACCAGGTATCTAGCCTGGCACACAGTAGGTACTCAGTTAAAGAAAGGATAATGATGATGGTGATGATGGTAACAATGGTGATGTGATGGTGTAGTAGTGATAACAATGATGGCAAAAATCATGACTTTCAACTAGCTAAAAATTAAGTGCTAAGAAGAGAATGTTCTGCCTGGGTGGTTGAGGGACCACAGCTCTCAGTGTCAGATAACTGACTTTTCCCTTCATCGGATGCCCTTTACAAAAGCAAAGGTCATCTAATATATTCACAGAAGGTTCTAGGCATATCAGTTATTTATTCCCATATTTGAGACTTTGAAACAGATAAATTTCATACTGGGACTACAAATGATTAAAAAGAGAAAAACCCCGTTGGTATGGTTGTTAGCTGTGATGAACTGTGTAAAAATGGTTTATTGGATGCAAGTACAGTTGTTTTTTTTAAAGGAGCTAATCTTTCTTATAATAATTTTGTAGCTTTCATCTTTATATTATAAAATAATTCATGTTTATCATAGAAAATTTGCAAAAAACCCAATAAGACAATAAAATAACTCATAATTCCACTGTTTTGTTTAGAGACAAAAGCTGTGTACGCTTTGAGGTGTATTTCTCTGATCTGCCTTATTTTTTCCTTTTAGAACTGAAGATTTGAGTGGCTCCTTTGTCACTAACCAGTGATTTTATTTTCATGCCTTTTAAAAATAGAAATGAAAGCCTAGCAGACAGTTTTAGAAGAAATGAAAGTAAGGTATATAGAAGTTTTAAATGTAGAATAAAGACCAGTGGTTTCCCATGCAGCTAATTCCACGGGATGCTGATTGCAGCCATGAAATTAAAAGACGCTTACTCCTTGGAAGGAAAGTTATGACCAACCTAGACAGTATATTAAAAAGCAGAGACATTACTTTGCCAACAAAGGTCCGTCTAGTCAAGGCTATGGTTTTTCCCGTGGTCATGTATGGATGTGAGAGTTGGACTGTGAAGAAAGCTGAGCGCCAAAGAATTGATGCTTTTGAATTGCGGTGTTGGAGAAGACTCTTGAGAGTCCCTTGTACTGCAAGGAGATCCCACCAGTCCATTCTAAAGGAGATCAATCCTGGGTGTTCATTGGAAGGACTGATGCTAAAGCTGAAACTCCAATACTTTGGCCACCTCATGCGACGAGTTGACTAACTGGAAAAGACTCTGATGCTGGGAAAGGTTGGGGGTGAGAGGAGAAGGGGACGACAGAGAATGAGATGGCTGGATGGCATCATCGACTCGATGGACATGAGTTTGAGTGAACCCCGGGAGTTGGTGATGGACAGGGAGGCCTGGCGTGCTGTGATTCATGGGGTCGCGGAGAGTCGGACACAACTGAGCGACTGAAATGAACTGAACTGAACTGAATTCCACGGGAGCCAGGCAAGGGCTTGGTTCTCACTGAGGCCACCTCAACCTACTTCTAATTTGGCTAATACCCAAATTCCTGGTCAGGCCTTTATAGGAGAGCCCCCACAGTCCGCTGTGCTGTTCACTATTTCTTCTTTCTTTCATCCATGAGGATGGAAATACCCTCATGGGTTTGATGGGCCTTTTGGTCATGGGGGCGGGGGGGTGGGCCCAGCCATCGTCTTCCTGGAAAGCACTGAGGCAAAATGAAGTGGGTGCGACAGGAAGATTTCAGGGGAGCCTAAGGAGGAAGAGGCTGGGCTGGGAACAAGAGTCATGGGAGAGAAGCTGGGAGCGATAAGACCAGTTCCGGGGAACAAAAGAGGATCCAGCAGCAGAGCAGGAGACCAAGAGCCTGAAAAGGAAAGTTGGGCATAGGTCAAGACTGTGAAATATTCTATCGGAACTCCACCCCACCGCTCTTCAGCCTGCAGGAAAGTCGGCCAAGTGCCACAATCTTGTGATAGCGTGTCTCACGGGAAGGGAGCTGCCGTCAGCTTTTGGGTGGGTGAGGGAGAGAGGCCGAGACGAGAGACGGTCCAGGAGGGTGGCTGCTGAGTTGGGCAGGTCTGAACCAGGGAAGGCTCTGAGGCAGGGGCTGGTGAGCAGACTGCAAGCCTCCACCAGGGACCTACAGCAACCTTGGCGTGGATGCAAAGTGGTTCCTGAATGCGGTGGGACTGAGAGCATCATACACTGAAAAGTTGGAAGGACGGACCCCAGAGGCTGGCTGGTTCAGAGACAGCTTGTTGTCATCCCCTGGCTTACATAAGGCTCATCTCCATTGACAGAGCCACCTCTGGCTTTCGGCTAAGTGAATTTTTAGTTCGTGGCAGCTACCAGCACATGACTGAGTTTTAGTCACAATGTTGTAAAACACCCCTGGAGATTCCTGGCCGAAAAGTGAAAAGTGTCACCAGAAAATGACAAATGAACCGGAATAACCAGGGTTGGATGACCTCCACCAGCCGCCCAGGCTGTTTCCCATGATAACGAAGCCCTCCCCATGTAAGAGACAGTTACCCCGGTTACCCCACTAGACTTCTGTTCCGGAAGCCCACCCACTCTGGGGAGGAGGGGTTCTTTTCAAAGAAACCTACCTGGGTTGGACAATGGGGTTCTCTGGTTCACTGCAGAGTGGTGCGGTGAGGGAAAATAAATGGTCCAAGTATTTGGAGAGAACTATTTCAGAGAAAAATTATACTTAAAAAAACAGATGGTTCCTTTGTTTCCAATAGTTGCCTATAAATTCTCTATTTTTCTGTTCTGCGGAATTGAAATTGATTGAAAAGGACATTCTTTTATCATGAGTCAGTTGACAAGAAAATTGAGAAAACAAAACAATGAGTGCCAGCTTTTTTTTTTTTTTTTCCTCTTTCTTTTCAGACAAGTAAGTCCAGAGGTTCAGATAAGAAAAGAGAAAGAAGGTTGTCAGTGGTGGTTTTTAGCAGCTGTCCGTGGTCGCCTTTCTGAAGCTGCTGTGCAGATGCCTGGACACACATGTCCATCCAGCTGCCTCACATCTGGAATTCCGGAGTTGTCCCTCTGGTGCTCCATGAAAAATAGCAAAAAACCAACTTTGGTTTTCGGACCCAATGTGGTTTCAGAGACTTTTCCAGACTTGGGCTGTGGAAAATTGCTGCTGTTGGCTTGAAATTCAGTTTAGCAAGTGGTGTGTTTCAGGGGAACTGGTGGATCTGAAGATTAATTTGTCTCTGCTGCCTCCTGGGGCTCCCCCATCAGCTGCTTGGCTCCCAGAACCACCAGTCTGAGTGTCGCAACGCACTCCAGGGGCGAGGAGGAATGCAGCACAAATGTCGTCAGTGAGGACAGCCCACCGTCTGGATGGCTTCGGGTCTGTGCGCTTTCTCCCGTTTTCACCATCACGGATACAAAGAAGGTGATGGGAGACACTGGTGTCTTCCACCGGTCACAAAATCCCTCCCCGTCCTGTAGACCTGGACGGAGTGTCTCTTTGGGGTAGCTGTGTCTTCCTTCTTCTCCCAGCCACGTGACCCCCCTGAGACGATTTACGCCAGGTCTGCTGATGTGCGTGCAACAGGAGGTTGCAGTGACCGGTAGGGAACCAGCTGACTGGCTACCTGAACTTGAATCATTTCTCCAAATAATAGGCATATGAGAGAAAGGTCGCTGGGCTCTAAATGTGGTGAATTGGCTTAGTAAAGAGTCCGCTTCCTGCTTTTAAGTAGGGCTGAGTCCCAGAGGATGTTCAACTGTCCACACATGACTTTTAGAAATGGGATGGAATTTTGGGTGGGGTGGGGAGAGCAGTGAATAGAATTAAATTATTGAATTTGGGGTTTCCCTGGTAGCTCAGATGGTAAAGAATCCACCAGCAGTGTGGGAGACCTGGGTTCAACCCCTGGGTTGGGAGGAACCCCTGGAGAAGAGCATGGCAACCCACTCTAGTATTCTTGCCGGAGAATCCCCATGGACAGAGAAGCCTGGACGGCTGCAGTTCATGGGGTCGAAAAGCATCGGACACGACTGAAGTGACTAAGCACAGCACATATACAATGGTTGTCTTTGTTCCAATGGACAATCCTGAGATCCATAGTCTTTAGCTGACCATTAAGGTGCTCTGGGGAAACAATAATAATAATGTTATTAATATTAAATAATATTATATATTACTATAGAGTTAGCAAATGTTTCATGCAAAATGAGGGCTACAGATGGTGGATGTTCATTGTAGGCAAATTCAGGTAAGCTTTCATGGGGGACATGGGCTTCCCAGTTAGCACGGCAGTAAAGAATCCAGGTACCAATGCAGGAGATATAAGAGGTATGGGTTTGATCCCTGGGTGGGGAAGATTGCCCTCCTCTGGAGGGCATGGCAACCCACTCCGGTATTCTTGCCTGGAAAATCCCATGGACAGAGGACCCTGGCGGGCTACAGTCCATGCTCACTCAAACAGTCAGACACAACTGAAGCAACTTAGCACATCCACAGCACATAGAATAATACTGATAACCTTCCTAGGTATTCTTTCCATTTTTCTCAATTCTCCAATAAGACTCTGGACAGGAATAGTGGTGCAGACACTGTGGACATGGCGGGAGGGAGGATGAGATGAACTGGGAGACTGGGATTGACATATTGCACTGCCATGTGTAAAACAGATATCCAGTGGGAAGCTGCTGTGTAGCACAGGGAGCTTAGCTTGGTGCTCTGTGATGGCCTAGATGGGTGGGGTGGGGGATGGGGGTGTCAGGGGGGTTCAAGAGTGAGGGGATATATGCATACATATAGCTGATTAATTTCATTGTCCAGTAGAAACTAACACATTATAAAGCAATTATATTCTGATTAAAAAAAAACAATAAGGGCAGATATGTGCCTATTGTAACCCCAGCATCAAGTTCAGATTCCTCCCTGCAGAAGATCTCAAAATCACTTAATAATGTAGAAAGTTCCATCTATGTAAGGAACTGAGGACAAGTATCTTGCAGTAGGAAATGACAAGGACAGCAGTTCAGTTCAGAAAACACTTGCTGATGTCTTCCTGGGGTCATGGCTAAAAGCAACTGTCATAGAAAAGTGAAAGTCACTCAGTCGTTTTCAACTCTTTGCAACCCCATGGGCTGTAGCCTGCCAGGCTCCTCTGTCCATGGAATTCTCCAGGCAAGAATACTGGAGTGGATTGCCATGCCCTTCTCCAGGAGCTTCCCAATTCAGGGATCAAACCTGGGCCTCTTGCACTGCAGGCAGATTCTTTACCATCTGAGCCACCAGGAAAGCCTCCTAAAAGGACTTCCTAATTCCAGAGGTAAAGGCCATTGTACTGGCCACTTGACTGTCTTCAGTGTGACCCATAGGCATGGATACAGGGAGTGGAGAAAATCTGAGAAGCCACAGGAATTGAGGCTGCAAAAGTATAGCCTATCCATGGGTTGCTGCTGCTGCTGCTGCTAAGTCACTTCAGTCGTGTCCGACTCTGTGTGACCCCATAGACGGAAGCCCACCAGGCTCCCCCTTCCCTGGGATTCTCCAGGCAAGAACACTGGAGGGGCTTGCCATTTCCTTCTCCAATGTGTGAAAGTGAAAAGTGAAAGTGAAGTCACTCAGTCGTGTCGACCCTTAGCGACCCCACGGACTGCAGCCCACCAAGCTCCTCCATCCATGGGGTTTTCTAGGCAAGAGTACTGGAGTGGCTTGCCATTACCTTCTCCATCCATGGGTTATGGAAAGGAAAATATTGGTACACCAGAGCCAGCTATTATATACTCAGCAAAATTGCAGGATTTTGGGAGTTAGTTGTTAAATAACTGGTATGTTGAATGTTGAATTTATAAACTTCTTTTATTATGACCCCACAGAGCACTGCATATGAATTAGATCAGCCATGGTTCCTACCGGTGATGGTATTAAGTCACTTCCAGTCATGTCCTGCGACCCCATGGACTGTAGCCTGCTAGGCTCCTCTATCCATGGGATTCTCCAGGCCCATATTGGAGTGGGTTGCCATGCCCTCCTCCAGGGGATCTTCCCAACCCAGCAATCAAACTCTCATCTCTAACAGTCTCCTGCATCGGCAGGTGGGTTCTTTACAACTAGCACCACCTGGAAAGCCTTGTGGTTCCTATTAGTGGTTCCCCAACTTGAAACACGGAGAAGGCAATGGCACCCCACTCCAGTACTCTTGACTGGAAAATCCCATGGACAGAGGAGCCTGGTGGGCTGCAGTCCATGGGGTCGCAAAGAGTCGGACCCGACTGAGTGACTTCACTTTCACTTTTCACTTTCATGCATTGGAGAAGGAAATGGCAACCCACTCCAGTGTTCTTGCCTGGAGAATCCCAGGGACGGGGGAGACTGGTGGGCTGCCGTCTATGGGGTCGCACAGAGTCGGACACGACTGAAACGACTTAGCAGCAGCAACTTGAAACAAGCAGAACCAGAGTAACTACAGGTGGCCTGAGTTTCCTCACATGACACTTTCTTCTTGGACATTTGCTGCTGTTATTTGCTCTCCTTTGTAATTAATGTTTCTCTGGCAGGCATTCCTGGCATTCAATACTGTTGTACTCTGATCACACCCAAATCCAGCCGTGATCTCTTCCCTGAGCTCCAGACTCACATCCAACTCTTTCTTGACATCTCCACCAGGAAGTCCAGTGGGTTCTCAAACCTTAGGTTAGAGGTTAGATTGGCTCATGTCGCTTCTCTGCTCTGGTGGCTTCTCATCTCATGCCAAGTAGAAATCCCCAAAATGGCCTGACCTATGTGCCCAGCCAATCACCTTCCTGTTCTGCTCTCTCCCTGCTCCCCCCACTGCCGTGCTGGTCTCTTTGCTGTTTCTGAAACATGGCAGACAGGCTCAACCTTAGGAGAACTTGCTATTCCATCTGCCTGGAAATTTCTTTCATCGGATGTCCACATGACTCTCCCTCACTTCCTCAAGTCTTTACCAAAGGCCCCGTGTTAAACGAGCCTCCTTATTTCAAATCACATCCTTCACACTCCCTATCCCCTCACCAATCCCTACTTCCCATCACTTCTCAACACACTATATCTTACTGACTTGCCTGTTTGCTGTTTTTTCTCTCCCACTAGAATGTAAGCTCCCTGAGGGCAAGGATTTTAGTCCAGTTTGTTCAGTGTTGTGTTCCTAAGACTCAACACAGTGCCCAGCACATGGTAAGGGCTCAGTAAACACTTGCTGAATAAAAAAATGAAAATCTGGGCCTCTCTCTTCAAACCTGTTCCTCTCCCAGTCTCCACTTTGCCAATGGGCCCCACCATTTCACTCCATATTTCAGGTTAAAACCCTGAGCCACCCTCATCTTCCACATCCAACCCACTGAAAAGTGCTGACAGCTTGACCCGCAAAATACATCTTGAGTCTGACAACTTACTCCCACTTCTTTGCAAACATCATAGTCCGGACTATCCTGAGCTAGACAATGGTGATCACTTTCTACCCGGGCTTCCCACCTCCTGTAGTCCACATGCCCACCCCCTCACACACACACTTTGCCAGCGTGATCTTTAAAAAATGTCCAGTAGAACACCTGATTCCTCCCCTGAGAACTCCCAAAGGCTTCTCAGCACATTTAAAACACAATCCATTCTACCTGACCTAGCCACTGCTGACTTTTCCTGACTCATCTCTGACACTCACCCAATTATTCTCTTTCCTTCAACAGCAGGTCCTAAGGGCCTGCTCAGGGATGGGGCTGTTCACGGTGTTTGGGACACATCGTGGTTGGAAAAATACTTATGCTTTTTTGGAGCTTCTGTTCTATGATGGGAAAGAAACAGCAAGCGATAAGCATGGTAATAATAACAATTGAGTAGGAGTTTCCCTGGTAGCTCAGTTGGTAAAGAATCTGCCTGCAATGCAGGAGTCTCTGGTTCGATTCCTGGGTCGGGAAGATCTGCTGGAGAAGGGATAGACTACCCACAACGGTATTCTCGGGCTTCCCTTGCGGCTCAGCTGGTAAAGAGTCTGCCTGCAATTCAGGAGACCTGGGTTCGATCCCTGGGTTGGGAAGATTCCCTGGAGAAGGGAAAGGCTACCCACTCCAGTATTCTGGCCTGGAGAATTTCACAGACTGTATAGTCCATGGGGTCGCAAAGAGTCGGACATGACTGAGTGACTTTCACTTTCATATAATAAGGTCAGCCTCATCTGGTAGTTCAGATGGTAAAGAATCTGCCTGCAATGCAGGAGACCCAGGTTTGATCCCTGGATCAGGAAGACGCCCTGGAGAAGGGAATGACTACCCACTCCAGTAGTCTTGCCTGAAGAATCCCATGGACAGAGGATTCTGGCAGGTGTGTGGCAAAGAGTCAGACACAATTGAGCAACTAAACACACACACATATAAGAAGGTAACGAGTGGGAATTCCCTAGTAGTCCAGTAGTTGGGACTCTGTGCTTCCACTTCAAGGGCATGGGTTCAATCCCTGGTCAGGGAACTAAGACCCTACATGCTGTAGAGTGAGGCAGAAAAAAAAAAAAAAAGAAGGTGATGAGTGCTATGGAAAGTAAAGACAGATTAGAGCAGATTTAGAAGGGTTGTGTTTGGCCCAGTAAGAATTGGCTGCAGTGTTAAGTGGGTCTTCACTGATGGGACAGGACCTAAGCAAAGATGAGGAAGATAAGCCACCCTGGTCATCTTGTGTTCCCAGCATGAGCAGGAGGTGGGTTTGTATTGCCTCAACTCAGTTAAGCTGAATGTCTATCTTAGAAGAGCATAGCTGCATGCATAGTTCCAGGTTAGCACGGCCCACAGTCGTATGTGTGGTTTGGGAGGCAGAGACAAAGCTGCAGCGTTATTTTTTGCTAGGAAAGTAGGCTACACGGTACAGGTGCAGCTCGCTCCAGACGATGCTTCTCTGCTGGCTCTGCTTTGTTAGCCAGTGGCTGAGCCATAGTTCCTGCAGTTCCCTTCCTTCCTTCAGCATCTCCAGCTCCTGGCCAGGGGTACACCTAGCCCTGTGACCAAGGGCGCTGAGGATGGAGGCTTAAAGGCATCGAGAGACCAGCCAGATTCCAACCCATCCTTGCACTCCCTGCTGGTCCTTGCTTCCCTCACATCAAATCACACCATTCCCAGCTGCCTGCCTCACTGACTTTAGGATGGATCACAGGATATAGGAACAACAACCTCACGTCAGCTAGTTACCGGCTGCCAGGGTTCTGTGAGGCTAGATCCCTCAATAGCAAATGAATAAACTAAAGAAGTTTATATAGGATTTCTTACAAGGATAATACATTTTATTATGCTTATTATTAATTTATACACAATGGCTGACTCCTTATCTTTTAATCTATGCTCTTATGTCACCACCTTATAAAAATGTTACCTAAGTATCTAAGATAAACTTTCTGTACTCATTCCATATCCCCTCACCTGTTCTTTTATGGCACATATAACTCTGAACTTTTTCTTAGAAATTTATTCGATTACCCTATTCATCACTCTGTCTCTAGTGCCTAGAACCCAGACTGCACATAGTAGGAATTTTTTAAAAAATGATTGAATAAATGTGTCCAATGTCCTTTATTTTTGGTGTCTATCAACAAATTTCTGAATACCAAATTAAACTATAATGGTTTCACCTACAGGAGTTTGGGGCTTCCCAGGTGGTGCTAGCGGTAAAGAACTTGCCTGCCAGTGCAGGAGACATAAGAGACCCGGGTTTGATCCCAGGGTCGGCAAGATCCCCTGGAAGAGGGCATAGCAACTGACTTCAGTATTCTTGCCTGGAGAATCCCATGGACAGAGGAGACTGGAAGACTATAGTCCAGGGGATCACAAAGAGTCAGACGCGACTGAAGCGACTAAGCCCTCACGCACGTACTCAAACCTGAGGACTTGATACCTCTCTAGCAAGAAATTGAACTCAAAATTTCTCCCTAGCAAGAAAATAAAGAATTAGAAGATTTTTAAAAGTACAGTATACTAAAACAGGAAAATCTTTTAAAACAAATATCTATGTTTAGAATTTTAAACTCTAAAGCTAAAAATACTTCTGAATCAAAACTTCTTTTGCCAGTTCTTCAGTGGAATTCTATGCTGTGCTGTGCTGTGCTTAGTTGCTCGGTCATATCCAGCTCTTTGCGACCCCATGGACTGTAGCCCCCCAGGCTTCTCTCTCCATGGGAATTCTCCAGACAAGAATACTGGAGTGGGTTGCCATGCCCTCCTCCAGGGGATCTTCCCAACCCAGATCAAACCCAGATCTCTGGCATTGCAGGTGGATTCTTAACCATCTGAGCCGCTAGGGAAACCCTTCAATGGAAGAGTGGGCCTAATTTTTGGCAAGTAACTCATTTTAATTGTTATTAATTATTCTTTGTAGGCATTAGACTGACGTTTGCTCATCTTACTTTTCTTTCCTTTAGAGTCTCTACTGTTAGCATCCCACACGGCTGTAGATTTGCACCAAAGCTCCATGTAAAAGAATTTGGTGCTTTCTTCCTGGGGTCAGTTGTGGCATAACTTCTCATTCCTTCTAAACATATTTGCATGTTCATTCATGCATTGAACCAATATGAATTGATTATCTCCTATTTCTCAGAGGTTGTTTCAGTTTCAAGGTGATTGTCTTGGAGGAGTCCCTTCTTTTTCTGAGCCAGAAATGTTATGCCATTGACCTGCAGAAGCAAGTGTTACCCTGCCTTGTTTTCCCAAACGTTCTCCCTGAAATCATTTGGGGTGTAGCACTTCCTGCTGCTATTCCTACAATTCTCCGCAACTGATTCTTATTTGTCCTTGGCTAAGTGCTCTTCCTTCCCATTTTTGTTCCAGCCCTTTAAAGTCTGAGAGCATCAGAGGATGTCCTGTGCAGCCTCTGGTTTTACTAGCTCCCTTCCCTTTCCTTCTGAAAGAGGAGCACTTTCAATCGCAGATTTAGAGTGACATTTCTCAGAGTGTCCCAACCCTCTTGAGACAGGATTCATCTAAAAATCTCTGACCGTGATATCTGGGCTATCTCCCTTCTGACCTTTGGGAAATCTGCTTCCCTAAAGTTTAGATTGTGTGTTTTTACTGCAAAACTTCCCCTGTCCTTGACACTCATGAGCTCAAAAATGGACTTCGAACCAGGCAGTCAAAAATTTGAATCCTGGGTCGACCCCTTATTGGCAATATCACCTAACCAAGTCATGGAATTTGCCTGAACCAAAGTTTCCTAATTTGGACAAAAGATGACTAGTCTAAGGATGGGATTTTCCAATGCTGGGAAAGGTTGGGGGCGGGAGAAGAAGGGGACGACCGAGAATGAGATGGCTGGATGGCATCACCGACTCTGTGGACATGAGTTTGAGTGAGCTCCGGGAGTTGGTGATGGACAGGGAGGCCTGGCGTGCTGTGATTCATGGGGTCGCGGAGAGTCGGATACGACTGAGCGACTGAACTGAACTGAATATATATATATATGTGCCCCATCCTGTGTGCTTTTCTTCCATGTGCTGTTGACATCCCCTCATCTGGGTAGGCAAAAGAATACTATGCAACTTCTGAGACAAAGTCAACAGGCAATAGAGCCACTGCCTGACTCTCCCAATCTCAGAACATGCGCTTTTGGAATAGGGTTGCCAAATTTAGCAAGTTTAAATATACAGGATATCCACTTAAATTTGAATTTTGGAAAAATAAAAAATAATTTTTTAGTGTAAGTATATTCCAAATACTACAAAGGACATGTACTAAAAAGTTATTAATTGTTTCTATAAATTAAAGGTTTAACTGAATGTCCTATATTTTATACGGGAACTCCACTTTGGAGCCCAGAGGTGCCATGTAAGAAGTTTGGCTGCCCAGAAGCTACTAGCTCTCCCAGTTTCTTGGTGTTTGAGTGTTCCCAGTTCGGGCATCAGACATATGTACAAAGAAGGCTTCAGGATCATTCCTGCCACAGTTGCAGTTTACCTGCAAACGTGCAGATACCCCAAGACAAACCCCTAGATGAACCCAGCCAACCTTCAGAACAATAAGGGATGATAATAATAGTTGACTGCTATTGTTTAAAGCCACTAAATTTGGGATAATTTGCTATACAGAAATAAATAAATAAATACCAAGACATAAAAGCAACCTAAATGTCCATCCGTTGACAGAGGAATGGATAAAGAAGATCTGGTACATCTATACAATGGAATATGACTAAGCCATTAAAAAAGACAAAATAATGCCATTTGCAGCAAAAATCTAAAGATTTTTGGATCTAGAGAGATTGTCATGCTGAATGAAGTCAGAGAAAAACAAATATCATATCACTTATACGTCGAATCTATAATAAAGGTACAAATGAACTTATTTATAGAACAGAAATAGAGTCACAGATGTAAAAAACAAGCTGTGGTTACCAGGGGGGGAATGGGGAGGGGAGATAAATTGTAAGATTGGGATTGACATATACACACTACTACATACTCTTGCCTGGAAGGTCCCATGGACAGAGGAGCCTGGTGGGCTGCAGTCCATGGGGTCGCTCAGAGTTGGACACGACAGGGAGGCCTGGCGTGCTGTGATTCATGGGGTCGCAAAGAGTCGGTCACGACTGAGCGACTAAACTGAACTAAACTGAAGCCACTTAGCAGCAGCAGGGTATAAAATAGATGCTGCTGCTAAATCACTTCAGTCGTGTCCGACTCTGTGTGACCCCATAGACAGAAGCCCACCAGGCTCTCCCGACCCTGGGATTCTCCAGGCAAGAACACTGGAGTGGGTTGCCATTTCCTTCTCCAATGCGTGAAAGTGAAAAGTAAAAGTGAAGTAGCTCAGTCGTGTCCAACCCTTAGCGACCCCACGGACTGCAGCCTACCAGGCTCCTCCATCCATGGGATTTTCTAGGCAAGACTACTGGACTGGCTTGCCATTGCCTTCTCCATATAAGATAATAAGGACCTATTGTACAGCACAGGGAACTCAATACTAAGCAGAGATGTCACTTTGATTACAAAGGTTTGTATAGTCAAAGCTATGGTTTTTCCAGTAGTCATGTATGGATGTGAGAGTTGGACCATGAAGAAGGCAAATAGCTGAAGAACTGATGCTTTTGAATTGTGGTGTTGGAGAAGACTCTGGAGAGTCCCTTGGACTGCAAGGAGATCAGACCAGTCAATCCTGAAGGAAATCAACCCTGAATATTAATTGGAAGGCCTGATGCTGAAGCTCTAATACTTTGGCCACCTGATGCAAAGAATTGACTCTTTGGAAAAGACCCTGATGCTGGGAAAGATTGAAGGCAAAAGGAGAAGAGAACAGCAGAGTTTGAGATGGTTAGAGAGCATCACCGAGTCAACGGACATGAATCTGTGCAAACTCCAGGAGATAATGAAGGGCAGAGAAGCCTGGAGTACTGCAGTCTATGGGGGTCACAAAAAGTCAGACACGACTTAGCAACTAAACAACAAAACTCACCTCTATGGGAAAGGAATCCAAAAGAGAATGGATGTATATATGTGTGTAACTGATTCACATTACTATACACTGAAACTAATACATCACAAATGAACTATACGCCAATAAATTTTTTTAAAATCTTTTTTCACTTTCAGTTCAGTTCAGTCGCTCAGTCATGTCCGACTCTCCGCGACCCCATGAATCACAGCACGCCAGGCCTCCCTGTCCATCACCAACTCCCGGAGTTCACTCAAACTCATGTCCATCGAGTCGGTGATGCCATCCAGCCATCTCATTCTCTGTCGTCCCCTTCTCCTTCTGCCCCCAATCCCTCCCAGCATCAGAGTCTTTTCCAGTAAGTCAACTCTTCGCATGAGGTAGCCAAAGGATTGGAGCTTCAGCTTTAGCATCAGTCCTTCCGATGAAAAGCCAGGACTGATATCTTTTAGAATGGACTGGTTGGATCTCCTTATCATCCCCTTTTTTACAGGAGAGCAGCAGATGTTTCATGTGAGGTCAGATGCTGCTAGAGACCAGTTTTTCCACAAGACAGTTCCCTTGTAGGAGTTCCTGGTCACTAACTGGATAGCATTCCCCAAACCACCCTGGAAGCTGGGTGTGGCCTGTGAGTGAGGTCTAGCCAACGGAATCCAAGTGGATGACAAGTGTCACACCCAAGCTTGCCCTCCTCCAACAATACCCCACCATGCATGTTACTGTATGTTCTTCACCCTTCTACTGGCTTGATGCAGATAATCATGACAACCTTGGAAGCCATATGTTGTATATACCATACAACGGATGGGGACTGGGCCCCTGAATCAACCCCCTGGAGGAGAATTACCAATCAGGAACACTGGTTTTGGACTTTATGTCAATGAGAAATTCGCTTTTATTGCACTGAGTAATTATACACTTGGGGGTTGTTTATCATAGCAGCTAGCATAACTGTAAGGAAATACAATGCAAATCTCAAATATTTTAGGTAAGCACAGTCTATTTTGCAGACAGGCACACCAAGGGATCAGTGCCAACTGTAAGAAGCTGATTGAGGCTTATGTGTCACTATGAACACAGAAGGTTTTATAAACATGCCTTGAAGAATAGTTCTTTTCAGGTTCTCCTGGCTCAGCCCAATTAAAGCCACTGCTGATGCAACAAACCCTTCTCTTAATGCATTACATAACTAGTATTAACAAAAACAGCATGGTTTTAATATTTTCACTGTAGTCTAAACCTGAATAAGGAAATCACTTAATACCCTTTGACTTTGTCAAAACACAATTTTCTGGACACAACCATTCAAACACTCTTTAATGTCCAAGAGAATCATCATCCTACGAGTGTACGCTCATCTCTGGACCTAAGATTAGGGGGACCAACCACCCCAGTTTACCTGAGACAGAGGGAATTCCTGGTATATGGGACTTTCAGCTTTAAAATCAGGACAGTCTCAGACTAACTGAGAAGAGTTGTTAACCCTACAGGATACTATTCTGCTAGAAGCAAGTCTACACATATGACTGGAAATCCAGAATAGAAGAACAAAGAAAAGGAACTTTTTCTCTCCTTCTTCCAGGAAAAGCATACTCTTAATTGAGGAAAAGATGTTTTCCTTTAAGACACCACTGACTGGGAAAATTCCAGAAACTCTGACTCATCCAATGGTCATGCCCATGCCCTCACAAAGGCCAAGGGCCAATGCTGAAATTAGATCATTTGGGAATAAGGTGTCCTCGACTTATCTTGTGTTCTTTCTTACACAGCAGGGCAGGCAGCTGACACTAAATGCTGTGAGAACAGTCCTGAAACAGAAAGATAACACAGAGGGGAGGTGGGTGCTGATGGCAGCAAGGAGGGACTGGGAGCAGGAGGGGGACAGCACAGCACTTGGCAGTGAAACACAACTCATCTGCTCCTCTGCCCTGGGGTTTCCCACCACTCTGCTAACTCACAAACGCTTGAGTCACGGTTCCTGGGATATTGGGCCACTAATTGATTTGAGTGGTTCCAATATCTCAGTGCCTCTAACTTTGTTTCTCCTTCTCTCAGACTGTTATTACAATTAGCAAGATAATTTCCAAGATGTATTATGTTATTTTGAAGACAGGTATCACATACACAAATCCCACTCCAGTATTCTTGCCTGGAGAATCCCATGGATGGAGAAGCCTGGTAGGCTATAGTCCACGGGGTCGCAAAGAGTCGGACACGACTGAGCGATGGAACAGAACAGAACAGAGAAAACTTCAGTACTGTATTCATTTGGAGCAATGAGAGATTTGCATGTTCTAGGAGTGTCTGGACCAATCACCTTAATAAGGTGAACCATGGATATAGTGAGATTCTAAAAGTTATCTGCTTGAGTTATAAAAAAATATATGCTGGATCAACTATTTCAGAAAATGTAATGTCATAATGGTGGGTTACTATAACTCAAAAGATTAAATATAGAGTTAGCATATGACCTAGCACTTTTCCCTCCGAGGTGTATACCAAGAGAACTGAAAATAAATCTTCAAAGATTTGTATGCCAATGTCCATAGCAGCATTATTCATAATAGTCAAAAAGTGGAAACATGTCAAAAGGCCCACATGTCCACCAACTAACAAATGGATAAATAAAATGTGATATATTCGTATAATGGAATATTTTGGCATAAAACAAATGAAATACGGATACATTCTATAACATGGATGACACATGAGAACATTATGCCAAGTGCAAGAAGCCAATAACAAAGGATCACATGATGTATTATTCCTATTTATATAAAACATATAGAATAAGTAAATCTATAAACACGGAAAAAGACTGGTGGCTGCTTAAGGCTGAAGCTGTTGAGGGTGGGGGAAATTAAGGACTGATGGCTTAGGGATAAAGTGTTTCTTTGGGAGTGATGAAAATATTCTATAATTGACTGTGGTGATGGCTGCATAACTGAATATGCTAAAAAACAAATGTGAATGTGAAAGTCACTCAGTCATGTACGACTCTTTGCGACCCCATGGACTGTTCATGGAATTCTCTAGGCCAGAATACTGGAGTGGGTAGCCTTTCCCTTCTACAGGGGATCTTCCCAGCCCAGGGATCAAACCCAGGTCTCCTGCATTGCAGATTCTTTAGCAGCTGAGTCACAAGGGAAGCCCATAGAATAAAAACTAATTCAAAAAGTCATTGGATAGTACACTTTGGATGAATCAGATGATATGAGAATTATATCTCAATAGTTATTAAAAGCAATAATCATATGCTATTTTCCCTAAATCATTTCTTAATCCCATTTTTAGAGGAGTATTCAGCATGTTAAGTTAGACTCAATAAATCAATATTGTCTCATTAAATGTTGTCATCTATTTAGACATTTTTAATAGCATGAAAATCAGTTAACAAAAGCTGACTAAACAGTTGATGTTTATAACCTTACAGATTACACTCCAGAGACTTTTATTCATGTGTTCATTTGTAAATACCTTCGTTGGCCACCTCTAGGATGGACTTTTTAATATTAGTCAAGGAGTTTGCCATTTCAAAGCTAAACATTTTCTGTGCCTTTGGACTTTTCCCTGGTTGTGCCTTTCGGAAGACAGAGCACCACTTCTTACAGGAATTTCACAGCCTTTCCCCACTGTGTATCCTTTTAAGTTTTTTAACATTTAGATTTATTCCTCACTTATGGATAAAAATATCACTTTGATTAAAAATAATGTTCTCATTATGGTGGTGTTCAATCACCACAGAAAGTGGTCTTGCTCTTGAACTTGCCTCTTGTCACCCTCTCAGCTATGGCTCTAAGATCCCTGGTACGGTCTGAACTTGACCTTGAGACAATGACAGCCACAGCATGCTGTTAGCTTAATATCATGCCAGAGTTGTGACCAACAATAGCCATAATTGTGTCCAAACAGTCTTAATATTCAACAATGTCAAACAAGATTCTCAAGGGTGCATTGTGCTGGTGTAACTGAATTTGATGACTTTGGCTGCTCTTTTTAGCAAGTGTTCTAGATTAGTTTTTATTCTAAGGTTTTGCTCTTTTAAGTGTAGGAGTATCTTCTACGATCTTCCAGAGTCTCTGTTTTCAAAGTAGATAATCATTTTAATGGCCCGATTGCTTCCATTTTGGCTAAGGAAAGTGATTTGTTTTCAAAGGCTTCAAAGAATATGGTGCTTTTGCCTAGACATGGTGGCTTTTTAAAAGGATGCCAAAGAATGTACTGCTGTTATTATTTTAAAATAAAACAAAACCAAACCACAATGTTCCTTAAAGGACGTACTTCACTTCACGGTTACAGATTTTATTAACTTTGAGTAAACTTATTATCATTACACAATCTCACATTGACCCAATCTCACATTGTAGTAAAAAAGGCACACATCTCACTAACTGTTTTAAATATTCCAAAAAAGAAGATGGTTAGGCCAGTGACAGGACTTTCAGGACTTATGAAACACAAAAGTATTAATTCCCACAGAACCATAAATACTGGGCTCATCAACAATGCCAATAATAAGTGGTATAAAATGCCCCTTAGATTAAATTGCTGATTTAATTTTCCTTTCCTTAATTGTAGTAAAGTCTATGATGCTAACACCAGGAAGTATGTCATTAGCTTTGTTTTGTTTGTAGTTTACTTATTCCATAAATAGCCAGCTGGGAACATATTTTATTGGGGAAGAAGAGTAATCTATTCTTTTCCGCAAAACTCAAATCAAGATGAATTTGAAGTTCCCCCAAATAATTGTTCGGTAGATTATAAACAAGCACTGGAATTCCAAGCATGAATCGCTCATCTCTCTGAGTAAGTGAGCAGGAACCCAAGAGCCCTGGAGAACGGGGTCCACGGGGAACCCTGGAGCAGAAGGCAGGGCTGTGTAGCTTTAGGGGCCGTGCAGCAGACAGGTAGTAAAAGCTTCAGAAATAGGAAAAGTGTCCACAGGACAGTGAGTGATTAAACTCAGTCACAGATTCTAACAGAATAAGCCGATGGCCTTGTTTCCACCTCCAATCATTGACAGACAAAACAAATGATGCACTGAGCTGAGGTCTCCGGGAGGAATACTGGGTAAGAAACCATTGCTCATCAATGCTCTTAATACACACAACAGCTGTAGACCCAAGCCAGAGTTCAAAGGCCAAGGGTCAATGGCCTGAGGGCCTTCAAAACTATCCTAAGAGTACTATGTTGGACTGCTCCTATGCACTAAAATGAGCTCACCTCATTTCTTAAAAAAAAAAACCCCAAACTAACAAAGTTTAACTTTCCTAATACCAGTGTCGTTTAGTCACTAAGTCATGTCCGACTCTTTTGTAACCCCATGGACTGTAGCCTGCCAGGCTCCTCTGTCCATGGTATTTCCCAGGCAAGAATACTGGAGTAGATTGCCATTCCCTTTTCCAGGGGATCTTCCAGACTCAGGGATTGAACATGAGTCTCCTGCTTGCCAGGTAGATTTTTTCCCACTGCACCACTTGGGAAGCCCTAAAAAATAACTTAAATTATGCCCTATAAAAAACTCAGAAAAGTATAAAGAAAAAAATAAAAAACAAATAATCTATACCCTTTCTGCCCTGATCACTTTTAACATTTTAGTGTTTTTCTTTAAAATGGTTTTCTATACAGATATGGTCATAGGTTATAACAAAATACCGTGATGAATATCCAGTTTTATATCCCGTTTTCTCACTTAGTATTATACTGTGAGCGTTTTCTCACATCATTCAGCAGCCTTAGAAATGTGATTTTTTTTTTAATGGCTGCATATTATTCTATCATATGGATACACAAGAACTAACCATTTCCCTACCTTAGACATTTAGATTGCTTTCAACTTTTCATTATTATCAATCACTCTGTGAGGAACAGTCCTCCTAACTTATTTTTAACAACCTAGAGAGAATCTTCGTGTTCTATGCAGGTAGAGTTACTAACAGGGTAAGAAAAAAATGACAGCACATAGCTTGGAGGAAGTTTCAAAGATGGTCTATTAAAGACAGTGACATGTGTGCTCCTGATGGAGTAGTTCCACAAAACAGGCACAAAATCAGACCTCGGTTGCTCTCCATTTTAGGACTTAAGATTCCAACTGCTCTTGAAAAACACTTTGGTTTGCAGCACAGGTCAGTCAGCAATTATCTCCCTCCTAGCAGGTGGCCAAGTCTCACCCACATGCAGCAGCAAGAACTTTCTGATGCAGGAGAACCAGGGAACATTTGCCAAACGCCCAGTGACCGTGACAGATGACGGAGGAGGGAAAGGAGACTGCTCCCCACTGCCTTTACCTATTTACTCATTTGTTTGTTTTTATTGTGGCAAAAACAGATATAACATAAAGGGCTTCCCTGGTGGCTCAGCTGGTAAAGAATCCGCCTACGATGCAGGAGACCCTGGTCCGCTGGAGAAGGGATAGGCTACCCATGCCAGTATTCCTGGGCTTCCCTTGTGGCTCAGCTGGAAAAGAATCTGCCTGCAATGCAGGAGACCTGGGTTCCATCCTTGGGCTGGGAAGATCCTCTGGAGAAGGGAAAGGCCACCCACTCCAGTATTCTGGCCTACAGAATTCCATTGGTTCATGGGATTGCAAAGAATCAGACAGAACTGAGTGACTTTCACTTTCACACATAACATAAAATTTACCATTTAATCATTTTTAATACCAGGGGCATTAAGTACATTCATGTTGTCATGCAACCATCATCATAATCCTCTTACAGAACAATTTCATCTTGCAAAACTTAAACTCTGCTCTCATTAAACGGTAGCTTCCTATTCCCCTCTCCTCCAAGCCCTGGGCACCTGCTCTAGGCACCTCATATCAATGGAATCAGACAGTACTTTTCCTTTAGTGTCTGGCTCCTTTCACTTGACATAAGGTTTTCAAGGCTCACCCGTGTTGTCGGAACCTCATTCCACTGAATGGATAGATTGCATTTTTGTTGATTTACCCAAAAATGCTGATGGACATCTAGATTGTTTTTACCTTTTGAGGATTATAAACAGTGCTGTAATGATTCACATAATTGAATGCTTGTGTGTGAGTGTCTGCTTGAGACTGCTTTTGATTCTTTTGAGTACATAACTTGGAATGGAATTTCTGGGTCATACTGGTAATTCTATATTGACTTTTTCAGGAACCACCAAACTGTTTTCCACCACAATGCACCATTTCACATTCCTACCAACAGCACACAAGGGTTCCCATTTCTTCCCATCTTCATCAACACTTGTTATTTTCCTTCTGTTTTTTTTTTTTTCCAGTAGCCATTCTAATGGATATAATGTGGGTTTCATGTGTATTTCCCTAATGAGTAGTGACACTGAGCATCTTTTCATGTGCTCATTGGTCATTGGTGTATCTTCTTTGGAGAAATGCCTATTCAAGTCTTTTGCCTATTTTTGAAAAGGGTTGCTGGAGGAATCTGCAAGAAGCTGGGACAGGCAGACACTCAGTATCAGAGTGCTTTCCACACAGAGCATTTGATGGCAAGGAACAGATACAGATTCCCCAAAAGTCACCATTTAGAAGGGAGTTATTATGAGGCAAAGGGGACCCCTCTTGGGATCCTGGTACAGGAAGTTCAGTGGACCTCCGGGGCTGGGAAAGGCGTCAGACAACTACCCTGTTCCTCTCTCTCTCTGGGGATGGTGCGGTCCTGTCTCTGCCTCTCCCTGCTCATCTGCTTGTCCCTGTGTGAGGCACTTACCCTCTGCTTCCCACCCCCAGCCTCCATGGCTGACTTCCCAGCATACAAGCCCAAGCTTCATCTTCACATGACCTCAGAGCTCCAGGGGCCCCCAGTCGACTCCAACTTCTCTATCCCCTCATTCAGCATTTCTCCTCTGGGGTCAGGAGCCCCTGTGGCCCAGTCAGCTTTGACAAACACTGTCAACTCAGCTGCTGCCTTCATGGAGGACTGTGGATGGAAAGCAGCTCCAAGGAAGGGCATCTGGGGGTTGCGGCAATGGCCACACTTAGTGCCCAGAGGAAAGTTTCAAAGATTTTCAACAACTTGTATCACATCATTTATTACGCCTGTTTCTTAATCACCCAAGAGTTTTCTACACTCGATATTATTTGCCTTCAGCCTGATATACAGGCCTTTCAGGGAACGCAGCTGTAATATTCCAAAGGCACCCTTCAGGGTTGGTGTGACAGCAGCGCGTCCAATGCTGAGAACAATAAATAAGCCCATGATGGCATTTCATCCAGAGGCTGAATGTCGATCTCAGCAAGGCAGACTTGCTCAGTGCAGAATATTTCTATGTGAATGTGCTGTCAGCTGGTCTCCCTGGTGTTAAATGCAAGCTATAGTCTCTCTCCATCTTTTCATTTGCTCCGAAAGGGAAAATGGCAATCGTGTTACTTGAGAGTAGTTAGAACATGTAGAATTCGAACAGGGCAGCCTGTGGGAGCAGCTCCAGAGTCAGCCCAGGTGGGACCCAAATACCCTGGTGAAACAGGGGGTCTTAGCATTACTTATAGGTTACCACCGACTGCTGCTGCTGCTGCTAAGTCGCTTCAGTCATGTCCGACTCTGTGCAACCCCATAGACGGAAGCCCACCAGGCTCCCCCGTCCCTGGGATTCTCCAGGCAAGAACATTGGAGTGGGTTGCCATTTCCTTCTCAAATGCATGAAAGTGAAAAATGAAAGTGAAGTCGCTCAGTCGTGTCCAACTCTTAGCGACCCCATGGACTGCAGCCTACCAGGCTCCTCCATCCATGGGATTTTCCAGGCAAGAGTACTGGAGTGGCTTGCCATTGCCTTCTCCTACCACCGACTAGTAGCAGCTAATAAGAGATGAGGTCTTGTAATTAGGACAAGATCCTATTACAGATGACCCCATCTGTTTGAAATGTAAACCAAAGGTAAGTGTGAGTGTTCTCACTGCTTGTTCCTGCCCCTCCATCTTTGGATGGAGCCTCTGCTTAAAGGACTTCGCTGGTGGCTCAGATGGTAAAAGAGTCTGCCTACAATGTGGAAGACCCTGGTTCGATCCCTGGGTCAGGAAGATCCTCTAGAGAGGGAAATAGCAGCCCACTCCAGTATCCTTGCCTGGAAAATCCCATGGACAGAGGAGCCTGGTAGGCTACAGTGGACAGGGTCGCAAAGAGTTGGACACAACTGAGCGACTAAACTTTCTTTCTGCTTAAAGGCTGTCCTCGTTAGTCCTTGTGAAAGCAGATATTTCCCAAAGGAGTGCCATGTGTGCTCAGTCATCCAGATTCAGTTATGTCTGACTCTTTGTAACCCCCTGGACTGGGGCCCCCCAGGCTCCCTCCTCCGTGGTATTTTCCAGGAAAGAATACTAGAGTAGGTTGCCATTTTCTTTTCCAGGGGATCTTCCTGATCCAGGTATTGAACCCATGTATCCCGCATTGGTAGGCAGGTTCTTTACCACTGAGCCACTAGGGAAGTCCCTTCCCAAGGGAAAGGACAGTCCTATCTTTCTTTGTTAGATGATGTCAGATCCAATCAAAACCCTTTTCCTGTTAGACAGCACCTTAGGAGGGAAACCTTGAAAAGGATAAAATGGGGGAGGCGGACAATCAGAGGATGAGAGAAATGCAAGACAGTACGTCTTGGTAGGTAACCTTGGAGGACGTTTCCCCTGGGATCAGAGGCGGGGGGAATAAGGCGGGATGGCATACTGTATTTTTTATTAGCATGTGTTTAAAAAATGTAATAGACTATTTTTTTAGAGCAGTTTCAGGTTGGTGGAAAAATGGAGCAGACAGCTCAACATCACGAATCAGCAAAGAAATGCAAATCAAAACCACAATGAGATATCACCTCACACCCATTAGGATGGCTACTATCAAAAAATAAAAAAATAACAATTGTTGGCAAGAATGTTGAGAAATAGGAACAGTTGTGCACTATTGGTAGAATTTCAAAATGGTGCAGCTGCTATGGAAAATAGTATGAAATCTCTCAAAAAATTAAAAATATGATCTAGCAATTCTATTTATGGGTATATACCTAAAAGGATTGAAAGCAAGGTCTCAAGAAGATATTTTCATACCTATGTTCATAGCAGCATTATGCACAATAACCAAGATGTGGAAGCAACCCAGATATCCATCAACAGACAAGTAGATAAACAAAGTGTGGCATGTACATACAATGGAATATTATACAGCCTTAAAAAGGAAGGAAATCCTATCATAGGTACAACATGGATGAACCTTGAGGACATTATTATATGTGAAATAAGTTAGTCACAAAAAGACTGCTACTGTGTGATTCCACTTACATGAGGTAACTAAGGTAGACATTCACAGAAATAGAAAGTAAATGGAGATTACTAGAGGCTAGGGAAGAGGAAAAGGAGAATTATTATTTAGTAGGTATAAAATTACAGATACGCAAGATGAAAAAGTCCTGGAATTGTTTCAGAGCAATTTGAATATACTTACCATTACTGAACTATATACTTAAAAGTGGTTTAGACATTACATTTTTATTCCACATACATGTGTTAATACATAGGAGCCTATTGTGCAGCACGAAGAGCTCAGCTTGGTGCTCTGTGATGATGTAGATGGATAGGATGGAGTTGAAGAGGGATGTTCAGGAGGGAGGGGATAAGTGTGCACTTATAGTTGATTCACTTTGTTGTACAGGAGAAACTAACACAACATTGAAAAGCAATTATTCTCCAGTAAAAGTATAAAAGAGGTGAAAAAAGATAATATATTTTGGGTTTTTTACCATGATTTTTAAATGAAGTTACCTAAGTAACTCAAACAGGTATGTGTATACTAGTGTTCATAGCAGCATTATTCATAATAGCTAAAAGGTGAAAACAGCCCAAATGATCAGCAGCTCATAAAAGGATAGAGAAAATGTGGTATAGCCATGCAATGGCATATTTATTCAGTCTTAAAAAGGAATGAAATTCTGACACATGCTATAAAATGGATGAACCTTTAAAAATGAAGTCTAGTGAAAGAAACTAGACAAAAAGGACAGATACTGTCTGCTTTTACTTATATGAGGTGCCTAGAGTAGGGACAGAAAATAGATGGTGACTGCCAGGGGTTGGGGGGCTGGGGGGAGGGGTAGTTGTGTTCAATGGGGACAGAGTGTCAGTTTAGCAGGATAAAAAAGTTCTGGAGATGGGTGGCGATGATGGTTGCACAAAATTGTGAGTGTATTTAATGTCCTTGAACTGCCCATTTACAATAAATATAGTTAAAATGGCAAAATCTGTTATAAATATGCATGCTTGCATGCTTAGTCACTCATTCGTATCTGACTCTTTGCAACTCCATGGACTATAGCCCATGCTCCTCTGTCCACGGGGTTTTCCAGGCAAGAACACTGGAGTGGGTTGCCATTTCCTCCTCCAGGGGATCTTCCCAACTCAGGGATCAAACCTTCATCTCCTGTGTCTCCTGCATTGACAGACAGATTCTTTTACCCACTGAGCCATTGGGGAATATATATATTGCCACAGTTCTTTTAAATAGGAAAAGAATGAAGTTGCCTAACTTTTCTTCTTTTGTTCAGAAAGCTTAGCTGCCATAGGAAATGTGTCCAGGAGGAAAGCAGCTTAAGCTGGAGACTGTTGCCCTGTGGCTTTCTTAGAAATCATATGTAGAATCCAAGACTGATGGCAGATCTCACAGTCGTTAAATTCCAGGCTGTCTTATACATTTCATTATAGAGAAGGAATAAGCAACTGGAAGCAAATGGAAGGTGAGCAAAGGCCTGCTTCCTTGACCAACTGATAACTCCCAAGATTCAAAGAGTCATAAAGATCAGCTCACCTGATGCTCACAACAGCCCCATTTTACTTACTGGAAGACTGAGGCACAGGCACTTTGAAGTCAATTGCCCCAAGTCACATATGTCTGAGAAGCAGGGTTACGATCCAAACCCAGATGGTCTAACAAAAGATTCTTGACCATTTACTATTCTGTCTCAGAGGAGGTTCAGTTCAGTTCAGTTGCTCAGTCGTGTCCGACTCTTTGTGACTCCATGAATCACAGCACTCCAGGCCTCCCATCAATAACTTCAGATATGCAGATGACATCACCCTTATGGCAGAAAGTGAAGAGGAACTAAAAAGCCTCTTGATGAAAGTGAAAGAGGAGAGTGAAAAAGTTGGCTTGAAGCTCAACATTCAGAAAACAAAGATCATGGCATCTGGTCCCATCACTTCATGGGATTAGACGGGTAAACTGGAAACAGTGTCAGAGTTTATTTTTTTGGGCTCCAAAATCACTGTGGATGCTGATTGCAGCCATGAAATTCAAAGACGCTTACTCCTTGGAAGGAAAGTTATGACCAACCTTGATAGCATATTAAAAAGCAGAGACATTACTTTGCCAACAAAGGTCCATCTAGTCAAGGCTATGATTTTTCCCGTGGTCATGTATGGATGTGAGAGTTGGACTGTGAAGAAAGCTGATCGCCGAAGAATTGATGCTTTTGAACTGTGGTGTTGGAGAAGACTCTTGAGAGTGCCTTGGACTGCAAGGAGATCCAACTAGTCCATCCTAAAGGAGATCAGTCCTGGGTGTTCATTGGAAGGACTGATGCTGAAGCTGAAACTGCAATACTTTGGCCACCTCATATGACGAGTTGACTCACTGGAAAAGACTCTGATGCTGGGAAAGGTTGGGGGCAGGAGGAGAAGGGGACGACAGAGGTGAGATGGCTGGATGGCATCACCAACTCGACTCGATGGACATGAGTTTCATCCTGAGTGAACTCCGGGAGTTGGTGATGGACAGGGAGGCCTGGCGTGCTTAGGGGCCAAGAAACCAAAGACATGAATGCAAATAAGAGACAAAAGCATGAGGGTTTGCCCAGCCTTACCAGGGGCGAAGTTTAGCTCATTCAACTATGGTACCCAACTCTAGGACATGGCCACCAATTCTATTCCCAGTCAAGGTACCTGGGAGACAGAGATTTAGACCAGTTTCCCCAAATTCCCCAGCCAGTGAACCCCATTCAGACTCACCAATCCCAATTATTGCTGTGGTTGGAAAATAGAAGTTTCCCCATATTTTGTCATTTCTCAGAGACAGAATTGGTCCAGGTTGTTAGAGTTGTTTTCTATTTTTTTTTTTTTTTTAATTTTAGATCCTGGTCGTTTAGCTGCTAAGTCGTGTCCAACTCTTGTGACCCCATGGACGGCAGCTTGCTAGGCTCCTCTGTCCATGGGATTCTCTAGGCAGGAATACTGGAGTAGGTTGCCATTTCTTTATCCAAGGTATCTTCCCAACCCAGGAACTGAACCTGAGTCTCCTGCATTGCAGACAGATTCTTTACCAACTGAGCTATAGATCCTGACACTTCCTAATTGTGTGGTGCTTTGACCATTTCACCTCTTTCCCCCAAATCAAGAGACTAGTAAGCAACTAGGGCTGGAAGGGCTCAGCAGCTAGACTCAGGGAGAGATCAAAATGACCAGGGTCAAAGTGACGGGCAGTTCCAGTCTGAGCCCTGAGTTTCTGAAACATGAGATTCTGCCTGGGGTGGAGGAAACTATGAAGCTGGAGGAAAATGTTGAAGATGGGAATCCACCAACGTGGAAGGAAATCTTTACTCAAAAATTTTAAACTTAAACACTGTGGGAAGCAGCGGCAGATGGGGGAACATATTGCAGGAATGGGGCTGCGTTAACTGCTGACACCAGGGAACTTGGACCAAGGCGAGGAAAATCATAGGCTCCAAAATCACTCGAATGTGACTGGGGAAAATGTGAACTAATTTGTTGTGGTCAGGAGCAGTTAAACTTGTCACACACGCTAATGAGTTCAGGATACCCGAGGAAATGGACCACTAGTCAAACCCGATAGCAGCCAGAGTCAAAAGGCAACAGGGCTTCTCCCAAAGGCAGAATTCAGGAGCAGCAGCGCTCAGGGCTCTTTCCAGAGGGGTTATCTTGGATGGCTCTGGAAGGGGGTCACTCTGGTCAGCCCCGGTGGCTGGTGACGCTTCGATGCCTGGACAGAATCAGCTGTCAAGTATGCTCCTCTCCCTTCCACACTCTTGATGCTCTCCTCTGCCTCCCACGGCCGCCTTCCTGAGCCAGATGCCCATCACCTCTCGCCTGCTGCCAGATGGAGTTGACACCTGGCACGTGACTCCCCTGCTTGGAAACCTCCAGGAGCTCCTCACCTGCTATACAGCAAACCTCCAACTCCTCAGTTTACTCACACCCTGCACTGATCCACCCACCCACCCACAGCTGCCAGGTCATTCTGTTTCCAGGTCATGACTATGCTGTCGTGGCTTCCTCAGGACAGGGATTATGTCTGTACCAGACAGATTCTCCATTATGTTTGTTGTGTCAGCACTGTCAATTTCACATGTTTTTGAGTCAGAAGATGTGAGTTGGAATTTTGGTTCTACAATTTATTGGCTTGGGTAAGTGAACTCACCTCGCCGAGCCTCATTTTCTATGTCGGAAATGGGGGTCAGGGTGTCTACATCTTTGGCTTATTTTGAGAACTAAATGGGGCAAAATACGTAAAATGCTTAGTCAATAATAAACTACCAATAATTTTTTTAATTTAGTCAACAATAAGCTCTCAACAGATGCTTTAAATTTTTTTCATTAATAACAAACTCTTTGTAAATGCTTTTTAGATGATTAGGTCTCCCCTGCATCTCTGACAGTCGCCTGTGCCCCCTCTAGCCTCAGGAAAGGAGAGAAGTACCACCGGATAAAGAGTTCGGGTGGCATTTATTAAAAGGAGCTGTTTTGTTACAGTGCCCAGTTTTAGTGAGAGAAAACAGGCTGGAGAAGGAATTTTTAAAGGATTGGACCAAGAGGAAAGACAAACAAGCCAAAGGTAATTATTGATTCTGGAAAGAGAAATACAGCCGAAGTATTCCATCTTCCAGGAAGGTCATCAAGTCTGTTCTGTTCTTGTGAGTTTTAGCTTCCCTGAGAGAAGTATTATCAAATCCAAGGGCAGTAAATTTAGAATAAATGAGGGCACATGTGCTTTGTGAAGTTGAGCTGGTTCTACTAGCTGTGAAGGAAGCTGATCTCCTCCCCCGCCTACCTCTGCTAAGCCCACAGAGGCTGGGCTTCTCCATTATCCAGGATTCACTGCTGGTATGGTTGTGGTGGAAACTGGAGTAACTAATGCTCTGAGCAGTGTTGTGGCACTGTTATGGCACTTGGGCCCTCCCTCTATATTCTGTCCACCCTCCCACAACCATCCATCAGCTTCCACATAGTTCTCCCCTTGCCGCTTCTACGTGGCCAGCACTGTCTTCTCCTTCTTCATCAAAGTGTTAGTATTTCAGTGCAGCTTCTTAAACTTGCAGGATGCAGCCCATTAGTATTGCTAAGGCCAGTTCTGTGGGTTGCCATCAACTACTGTTTAAAAATTAAACAGGAAGTGACATAGTGCATCCCTCAACGGTATTCTTTGATGACACTTTTATCTCAGATGTGTATATAGGAGTTAGATATACTTCATACTGTGGGTCCCAGTCAAAACTGTTCAAACATCTGACTTGGGTATCTGTTTTAGAACTGGCTATACTCTTCATGTTTGGTTCCTGTTTTTATCTAGTTTAGCACGAAGCACCATGCCCTAACACAAAGGGGATGTCTACTAAACATCTGTGGAATACGTAGGGATGAATGAATCAGTTGTTGCTCAGTCATGAAGTCATATCCAACTCTTTGTGACCCCATGGACTGCAGCACACCAAGCTATCCTGTCCTTCACTATCTCCCGGAGTTTGCTCAAACTCATGTCCATTGCGTTGGTGAGGCTATCTAACCATCTCATCCTCTGCCGCCCTCTTCTCCTCTTGCCCTCTATCTTTCCCAGTTTCAGGGTCTTATTCCAATGAGTCGGCACCTTGATCACATTAGGTGACCATAGTATTGGAGCTTCAGCTTCAGCATCAGTCCTTCCAGTGAATATTCGGGGTTGATTTCCTTTAGGATGGACTGGTTTGATCTCCTTGCCGTCCTAAGAATGAATCAGAGCATGCATAATGGAAGTGCAAGTAGCCAGGACGAGGAAGTACTTGAAGGGTAAGAAAACAGGTGAGAGAAAAATGTAAGAGGGTTTTAGGGAAGTTTTTTCTTCCTTTTGGGAAAGAACTGGCTTATTTCAAGCTGCTAGGATCTGGTTCACGAGGGGCAACTTAAGCTTTTTTTCCTTTAAACTGGAGTCTTATTTGGACAAAATATTCATTTGATAACTTCCTACTTTCCAATGTGTTTGATGCTGTGTGGATCTACTACAAGAACACTTCAGAACAGATGATGTGTTATGAACAACTCAAAATCAGGACTGAATCAAATTGCCATTTCAACAGTAGTGTCATGTCACTTAAAATGATCAGTGACCAAGTGATATCACAGCAAAACTTGAAAAAGATCTTAAAGTCCATCAGCAGATGGACGCTTTTAACAAACTGATCTCTCCATACAGTGGGATACTACTCAGAAATAAAAAAGAATATATTTCGGATACATGAAATAAGGCACAGTGTTATAAAGAATCTGCCTGCCAATGCAGGAGACACAGGAGACGAGGGTTTGATCCCTGGGTCAGGAAGATCCCTTGGAGTAGGAAATGACAACCAGCTTCAGTATTCTTGCCTGGAAAATTCCATGGACAGAAGAGCCTGGTAAGCTACAGTCCATGGGGTTTCAAAGAGTTGGACACGACCGAGCTACTGAGCACGTACACGAATGCACACGAAACAACACGAACCAGCCTTAAAAGCATGATGATAACTGAAAGAAGCCAGACACAAAGAGACCATATGGTGTGATTGCATTCATCTGAAATCTCTAGACGAAAAGCAGGTGAGAGATTGCCTGGGCCTGCGGTGCTGGTAGGGGAGCACGGGTTGACTGCAAATGGGCCCAAGGGGAACGTAGAGGCTGTTGGAAGTCTAAAACTGGATTCTAGTTCTGGTTGCACAACTGTATACATTTATAAAGACTCATTGGATTGTGCACTTACAGCAGGCAAATTATGCTATGTAAATTATACCTCATGAACCTGTTAGGAAAATCACAGGTGTTTTGAAAAGCCTCCCTAGCTGGGCCCAGTACAGGAGAAATTTTCCCTTATACTTCTCAGTTGTGGCTTTCTTTATTGGAAAAGGGAGTGGATGTCTCTTAAAGTCAGACTGTTACATAACCTGGCCACTTCCCCCTTTTCAGGGACTATGGACAGAACATCAGTGTCTGTCTAATATGCCTGCTGGTCAGTTCTGTGGGACTTCAAGACAGCCCAACACCAACTGACAAATAGGGCCCCACTGGTCCCAGGCCCACTCACTCAACAGTGAGAATGCCAGGGAGGAAAGAAGGCCCCCGAAGCCCTCTCTGTACTGTGGAGCTTTACAGCAGACAGGATGTAGGGTCCTTTCCATGCTGCCCAAATCAGCAGCAATTGTAAAGAGACAGGGGGAAAAAAAAAAAAACACAGACCAATATAATGAAAGTACAGGCTTTTTCTTCCCCAGATATAACTCAACTCACACTGAAAGTACAAAGCAGTTATAATATTTTCAACCTTATAACCTAAAATCATACAGCTATTCAAAGCTAACGATCAAAGCAGACAGCACTTTGAGGAGTCAATTGCATTTTCCTCCTCCCTGGTTCACAGAATGAAGGAATGTGTTTTTTACTCATCTTTCACGTCTTCCTGCTCTTCTTGCAAATGGTACCCTGGAACTGCGCTACGTGTATAACAAGTCCCAGATAAATACTTGTTGGTTTGATGGATTCTTTGTCTTCCTCGGTGACAATGGCTAGATTAGAATTGATGGGGTGATTTTCCCCAGGGTGGAATGGAACACCATGTACACTGTGGTCTCAGTAATTTGATTGATGATCATATGTTCTACAATGATTACTTTCAAATCTCAAACCTCCAGAAACTTTCAAATCCAAACCAGAACTTTTTGTTTTTTTTTAAAGCTTAACATTATTTTAGCTCTCACCAGTGCTTGCCAAAACTGCAAACCAAATCCAAGTAGGTGAAAGTTATTATAACTCACAATTATATGAAAATCAATTTCAGCTTTCCTAATGTTTAAAACAGACAAGCGTGGCACTCAAGTTTTGTTTGTTTGTTTAAAACCAGAGTTTCCATGTGGTGGGAAATTCTAACTCAGAAAAGCCAAAATATACATGGCTAGGTCCTTGGCAAAACACACAAAACACAAACTAAAATGAACACTAAATCACAATTTGATATTGAACTAAGGATGGCATTTTGTGCCATTTTTTAACTTTTCTGAGTATTCCTTATAAAAATATATTCCTAGCTGCCCCATACACACAGATAAAGGGAGATGGCTCCAATCCAGCCCACTCAGCGGCTAAAAGTGACTGATTCTGAATCCTCTCCACTGGGATCGTCAGCGATGAAGCACACAGTAAATAGCCCTGCCTCGCCTGAAGTGCCGACAGCCAGTGGGGGAGAGCTGGCTCGATTAAAGGCTTCAAGCCACAGCAGAAAGGAAGAACATGGACTCGAAAGAGAAGCAAGAGCCACCTACCTGGTTCAGTTACTCCACCCAAATTGCCAAAATTCAGGCTCAAAGTCCCTTGTTCTCAAATTAAATATCGCCAAGAGAACCTGTGGTTCATTTCCATTGTTTTCATTCAGTATTTACTGAAACTCTACACTGGGCCCAACCCATGGGTAACTCAGTGAATTTTGAACATTTCCGCTTTTTGACTGTGCCTGACTCTCATTGCTTTGAAAGATTTTTGAGGAGTAGGACTGAGCCTTTCTGTCTTTGTAGCCTTGGCCTCTAGCCCAGGGCCTGGCAAAGAGTGTGCATTCATTAAAGCTGGTTGACTAGATGGATGGGTGATGGGTAGACAGACATGGATGGATGGGTGGGTAGGTAGGTAGGCGGGTAGGTGGATGGATGCTTTGATGGATGGATGATAGGTTGATGGATGGAAGGATGGATGGATGAACAGACAGACCAATCAGTCAATAAGCTGCCCCATTTTCAAGGTCCTATAGGTCAAGGTGTCCTGGATTTCAGCTGTTAAATAAATGCATGGTATTATCATTAAGTTCCAGACATTCGTCTGTTTTGATGATAAGAATGGTGAGAATAGACAGAAAAAGAGTTCCATGATTCACTGATGCCACATGTGGAAAGCTCTTTGCCAAATGCACTATTTATCACCTGAAAACTACTCTTCCTCATAGCTTATTCCATTTATAGATTCTGACTCTAGAGCGTAAGATTTTATTTTTTGAATTAAAATGTGATAAGTGACCTTTCAGTTCCCAGAGTCTCTTCTCTGTAGGTCAGAAGTTACTGGCTGGAGTCCCAGCATCTCCCTAGAGCTTCTGCAGCCTCCTGCTGACCAAACCTCCTTAGCCGTCAAACCAAATGACATCATATTCTTTACCACACATTTTTCTAACAGTGGACTTACATCAACATATGCACCTATTATCTTTGATTTCCCACTATTTACAGGAATTTCAAGCAGTTAAGCAAGTTTTAATTCTATATAGTGAGTACTTCATGGGGGTTTGATGATAAAGAGAATGAAAAATGTGTTGTTATTTGTTCAATGCACTGTCGATGATGGTATGGTTTTGTGGCATATTATATAATGTGACATTTAATCATTGATGAAAAGATATCTCTTAGAGATACTGTATTCTGACACAAAAGTTATGAAAATAAATAATAGATACTATTTATTAAGTACTATGCAGGGCTCTCACACCTATTTGCTTAGTCATTTCGCACCAGAGTCCTAGGGAATAGGAATATTATTCTGACTCTGTTGGTGAAATAACTGAACTTCAGAAAAAATGAAAGGTACTGCTCAAAGACAAAAAGCCCCTGGCAAAGTAAGACTTACACCCAGATCAGCCTGTGTTCTTTCTACTCCATCACCTGGCTTAGATACTGTGGTTCTAAGAAAAACACATCTCTTTTGTTTGTTATATAGGACACCACGGTACTGCTCATGTACTAAAACCATGTTCAGAGTTATTGTGGTTTTGAGTTATTAAAAAAAAGAAAACCTAAGATCAGATGTGTAGATTTCCTTTGACTTCAGCACAGTGTGACCTCAAAACAACAACAACAACAAAAAAAACCTTAATCTTTCAAGTACCGGTTTCCACAATATGCATATTCACATGTACTCTGAAATGACTGGGTAGAATGAGTCTGGTTGATTACCTCCAGAGCGATAAGCCTTGGCCCAAATTACAAGGCTGGAGGGCCAGAGTGAGAGGACATTGCAACCTTTGATAATCTTTGCCTATGTGTGAGCGTTCATACTGAGCATCCAGCACCTCCACTTGGTTTTTGCTTTATAGAATTTTTAGCAACAGTGGCAAGCAGGAGGTGACTGCCAACTGGCTGAAATCTACAGATAATCCGAAAGGTCAAAAAGCCTTTGTTTCACATATACCACCCCTCCCCA
Source organism: Moschus berezovskii (assembly GCF_049115385.1). Lineage (NCBI taxonomy): Eukaryota > Metazoa > Chordata > Mammalia > Artiodactyla > Moschidae > Moschus > Moschus berezovskii. The sequence goes on from NC_142471.1 coordinate 80,207,894, forward strand.
TTCGCTTGTAGGCTATTCAGCAGGGGTGACCCTGCCCGGGACATGCCTGCTCTTGTCCCCAGTGTGTCATGGTGATGCAGGGGGTGCTGATATGGCTCTGGGGTTCAGTCTAAGTTCAGCCTTTCCCATGTGTCATTTCATGGCCCAATAGGCACCAAGCTTGTGGTTCAACCTCTGTCTCTGGCAGCACTCAAGGCCAAGGCAGACTGCTCAAGAATGACAACAAAAGGACACCTGGCTGCCCAACAGTTCAAGACACCGTAGCCAGCCGCCAGCCCCAGGGTTCACGTGCCTCCTGCCCACCTCCACGCGCAAACATACAAACCCTTCTCAAGCACCTTCTGTCCCTGCTCCATCACAGCCCCTAACCCCTCAGCCCCACACTTCCTTAGCCACTCAGAAACTTTCATCTTGAGATACAGCAAATAATTTCTTCTCTGGTGAACTGCTCCCTCTCTCCCTCACCCTCTAAAGCACGCTCTGAGGTAATTTCCTAATTCTCTTTGACAAGACAGTTTACTCCCGGTGAGGATTAAAGGTTATTTTTAACCTGAACCGCACACAAGGAAATGATACAAGAATTTCTTTGAGCTGGCTGAATGGTTCCTCTTTTTTTGGTCTTTGAATTAATATGATTCTGAGCTTTGTTTCTGACTTTCGGGAATTAACTTTGTAATCCCAAGATAAAGTCCACATCTTACAATTTAAAGAGTTGATGAGTAGGGATCCTTTTCCTAAAGGAGTGGCAGTTTTCTTAGATGTAGACCTCAGTGTTAATACTCAGAATGAATGCAAGTCATCGCGCACTCTCAGGAAGATCTCTCGGCTCCCCCAGAGATGTCTGACATCCTCTTTAATCCCTTTCCCAAAACCTCTCCAATAGAAAGGTAGTTAACTCTGTCACTGGGGCTATTTCCACATGTGTGTGTGTTTGTATGTGTGCTCAGTTGTGTCTGACTTTTTGCAACCCCATGCACTGTAGCCCGCCAGGCTCCTCTGTCCATGGAATTTTCCCGGCAAAAATGTGGTAGTGGGTTGCCATTTCCTTCTCCTGGGAAGCCCATAGGCATTTCTTAATCCATTTTTAAATTAATTGTGCCTTTCAGGCCATATGTTTATGTCAAGGCTTCAGAAACTCAGCACTATTGAAATTTGGGGCCAGATCATTCTTTATTGTAGGGCTGTTTAAACACAATGGGATGGTTAACAATATCCCTGGCCAACACACTCCACGCTGGTAGTACTCCCTCCAAAGTGACGACACCCAAAACTATCTCTAGAGATTGCCAAATGTCCTCCAGGGAGGCAAAAATGTCCCCAGTTGAGAAACACTGGCTTTATGCTGTTTTAAATTACAAGCTCCTTTTGGACCGGAACTAACCTAATTTGTACAGACTTCACAACGGGCAGGTGCTCAGAGAGGCTGTTGAGTGATGATCACTATCACTAAAAATGTAACAAGAATTTTTGGCTCACATCTAAAGAAAACGGAACATTAAACAGATGATCAAGTAAACACTGGATGATTTGTCTTATGCAGCCTTCCGTTCAAATCAATAAGATTAAAACAACAATCAGCTCTCAAGTATTAAGCACACAGAGGAACTGAAAATCTGGAAGAAAAGGGTCCATCACCTCAGAGTGAAATTGCTCCCACAAGATAAGGTAAGAGGCAAGTAGACTGAAATCCCCCTCAACGGTGGATGATCGCAACCGTGAGTGGAGAGTGTGAGCCAGGACAAACATTCCTTTGCAATCACTGTTCTGTGAGGCAGGCAGAGGGCGGCCCCCATTCCCTCAGCGGGATTGATCTGGCCCTTGTAAAGTACTTCGAGTATCTTTCATGGGTGAGAAAGCAAAAGATAGATATGAACTGATATGTCATTATAACTGCTGCTGTTAGTCATCCATTCAAGCGGCATGAAACTGCTGGATTTGTAAAAGAAAAGCTTCTAAATGATCTTTTAAGAGCCCTCTCTCTAGGCAAAAGAACAAAACCTTTATCAGTTAATCTGATGAATTACATGGGCTATTTTTAACTTCTATTCATAAGAGACAAAGCATGGAGGTCCTGCTTGTTCTCACATGCATTAGTTAACAATTCAATTAAACAAATATTTATTGAAACCACGAACAAGGCAATCTGATAGTCACCAGTCACTGCAGTGGAAATACTCAATGAGTTAAAAAATAAGGTTCTGCCCTCAGAGTGTTAACAATTTTGATTTCTATAACAATTGGTTGTATATTTGTATAATATCGCTATACACACTTGACTTTGTATACTTTAGGTTCCAATACTATGAACTCTAGGAAAGGTTTAAAACATCCAGTGATGATTCAAAGGCCCAAGCAACCACAGATGATGAGCAATCAGGGCAAAAGTTTACAGATACAAGGGTTTTGAAATTAGGGTGAGTGCTCCAAAGAACATTAATGGTGAGATTTTGTTCCTGATTATAAAATTAATGCATTTTTTTGTTTTTTTAAATTCTGAAAACAAAGAAAAATCCAAGAAGAAAATGGTCTCTCATAAGCAGCAGAAGGTGTGGGGCCTGGCATGAGGAGGGTTAGTGGGGCCTTTCGGGGAGCCTGAGAAATAATGGAGGAACGTGGGGTGGGGACTTGAGTGCCAGACCTAATTAGGAGGGTAATGGGGAGCCACTGATGGTTGAATGTTCTGGGTATGCACTCCTTCCATCCTCACCACAGTCCTGTGAGATTGCAGTGGTTCTGCTTAATTTTCAGATGGAAAGCAGGAGTATTTAAGATGTGCAGTTAACTTGCCCAAGGTTATGCAGCTAGTAAGTGGGAGAGGTAGGCTCTCCAAAACTCCACGCCCCTCATACCTAGTGGGAATCGAGTGGGACAAGACAGGTCTGTGCTTTAGAATATTAAGAGTCTACATGGACAGAGAGAATGGACTGGTGGTTGCCAAGGGGGAGGGATGGAGTGGGAGGCTGGAGTTAGCTGATGGAAGCTGCTATATTAGGATGCATAAACAACAAGTTCCTACTGTATACCACAAGGAATTATATTCAATATTCTGTGATAAACGATAATGGAAAAGAATATTAAAAAAGAATGTATATATATATGGATAACTGATTCACTCTGCTATACAGCAGAAACTGATACAACATTGTAAATCAACTATACTTCAATTAAAAGAAAAGAACATCAAGAGTCTAGCCACAGCAGATATACCTTTGACCCAATGGAATGGATCAAAAAGTTCTATAGGCTCAGGAAAAGGATCCAACTCACTTGACAGATAAAAGACCAATTTAGAGCCCAGAGAAGCCACACAGAGCAGGTACAGCTTCCCTTACCCTCGGGAGCAGAGCATGGCACAACACTGCCAAGGTACCACCTGAATGCGGTCAGGATCCCTTCTGGTGCTTTGAGCATCTCCCATTGCACTTTGCAATAGGAATCTGTGTCACTGACCCATTCCAACAGATATTCTGGACCATCTGGCTAAGAGCCAGCCTGCTCAGCAGGTGTGAGGGGATGGAACTCCCAGCACACATTCCTGAGACTATAGGATCCATTCCCAGGCTCCTGGTAGACCCAGGCCTCACGCCAAGAAAGGACAAGATTTCAAAGGAAGATTCATGAGCGTGAATAGGATTACGAGTGTCAGAAGCTACGGAAAGGGCACAGTGCACAAAGCAATTGGTTCTAACATCCAAGGAGTTTCCGAGAACCTCTGAGGAAGAACTTTTGAATGGTAGTGGCAAAAAACTGGACTGCTCAGAACTACAGAGGGAAGGAACAATAGCAAAATAAATACATTAGATATGGTCTACTTCTTTGAGAATTATATTGACGAGGAGGAGGAGAGAGATGAGAAGTGGCGGTAGGATGGGGAGGGTTTAAGTCCAGAGGAGATCGGAACTTTTCTTTTTCAACAGCATTCAAACGTGTTTTCTGCGACTTGTATGTGCCAGGCACTGTCCTAGACCCCAGAGAAACAGCCATGAATGCAAACCAGCAAAATCCCTACCTTCAGCAGCTTATGCTCGGGGGAGGGAATAGGAAAGGGGATGGGTGGAAAGACACACTAAGTATAAAAATAAACACACAAATATAAATAAGGTACTTTTAGACGATGACGTGAAAATGTCAATAATATAGCAATGACGTAAGGGTTTGGTATAATGAGATGGAGGTTGGGGGAAGGGTGGTCAGACAGGGCTTCCCTAAAGGGGTGACATTTGAGCAGAAGCCTCAGTAGTGAGAAGGAACTGGCTATGCAGGTCAGTCAACAGGGAGTTCAGAGGACCTGTGGCAGGTACCAGTTCAAGGGGCAAAAGGACCAGTGTGGTAAAACACAGGAAACAGAGCGGGGGGGAGAGGAGAGGCAGCAACACCTCACCGACCATTTCAGGCCACGGAAGTGAGTTTGGGTTTAATTCTGATTGCAAGGTGAAACCACTGGGAGGGTTGAAGCAGGAAAGCTAAGTAATCATGTATGTATTTTTGAAAGATGACCTTGCCTACAGAGTGGAAAATGAATTCTAGGGGCAGGAGCAGAAATTGCTGGCGTCTGTGCACGAGTCTGGAGAGGAGATCCTGCCACCGAGGGAGCAGCAGTGAGGAAGGTGAGAATCTTGTGGATGCAGGGTTGATAACGCTCCCTGATGAACTGCCTGTGGGGAGAGCTGGGCAGAAAAGAATTGAGGATGAATCCCAGGACCTCGGCCCCAGCACCTTGGCTGAATGTTGGTGCTCTTTCCTGAGATGGGAAGACAGGAGGGGGAGCTTGGGGAGATCTGAGAATATTGGACAAGTCAGCTTTGAGATGCCAGTATGCCAGGGGAGATCTGAAGGAGACAGCTAAGAGAAGTTAGACCAGCAGTACAAATTTTGGAGTTATCAGAACACAGATTTTTTAAAAAGAAGTCAGATTAGTTAAAAATAGAATTACCACATGACCAAGCAATTCCCTTCTGGGTATAGACCCCAAAGAATTGAGAACAGGTATTCAAAATAACCTTGTACACAAATATTCATAGCAGCACTATTTAAAATAGCCAAATGGTAAAGACAATACACATGTCCATTGACAAATGAACAGATAAACTAAATGTGAAATAACCATTCTGTGGAATGTTATTCAGCCATGAAAAAGAATGAAGTGCTGATACGTGCCACATGGATGACCCTTGTAAACATAATGCTAAGTGAATGATTCTGCTCATTTGGAACATCCAGAAAAAACAGATCCACAGGCTCCCCAGGTGGCTCAGCGGTAAAGAATCTGCCTTCAATCCCTAGGTTGGGAAGATCCCCCGGAGGAGGAAATGGCAACCCACTCCAGTATTCTTGCCTGGAGAATCCCATGGAGACAGGAGCCTGGTGGGCTACAGTCCATGGGGTTGAGAAGAGTCAGACAGGGCTGAGCGCGCACGCATAACAGCAGCACACAGGGACATAAGGCAGCTGCATGGCTGCCAGGGGCTGGAGGGAGGGGGGAAATGGGGAGTACCTGCTTAATGGGGATGGCATTTGGGGGGGTGATGGGAATGTTCTGGAATGAGATAGAAGTGATGGTTGCACAACAACATGAATGTGCCAAATGCCACTAAATTGCACGCTTGAGAGGATAAAATGTATGTTAATGGTATTTTGTCACACTCAAAAAAAAAAAGCAATGGGATTGGAGGAGACAGTCTAAGGAGAGGGTGTTGATGGAAAAAAGGACCCCAGACTGAGCCCTGGAGCACGCCGATATTTAGAGGCCAAGCAGAAGCTGGTTGGCCAAACACAGAGGTTCAAAAGGAGCCAACTGTGATACTGGAGGAAAACTTCGGGAGCTGCTGTTTAGAACCCAAAAGAGAAAGTGCTTCCAGAAAGTACAGTGGCCATCTGTATCAAGAAATGTGGTTTGGAGAGAGGTTGCCAGATCCGCCCACACCCGAGTGGAGCCAGCGTGCACCGTGCTCAGCGCTGATGTGCTCCTTCCCGTCTTGCCAGCGCGGCGCGTTGTCAGAATGTTTGCCAATCTGGAAGGTGAGAACTGGATCTCGGGGTAGTTTTCACTTGCGATTCCCTCACTGACAGTGAAGTTGAGCATTTTGCCAAACGTTCGAGGGCCATTTGACTTTCTTCCTGGAGAGCTATCTGTTCGTGGTCTTTGCCCATTTTTCTGTGGAGCTGTGAGTCTTTTATTTCTGATTTCTAGGAGCTGTGTAAACATCACAGAGTTTGGTCCTTTAGAGCATCCCCTTTTCCTGAAGCTCTCTTCTCTCTGTGTCCACAACAGGACTGTCTCCGAGGTCTTCCCTCACCGTCTAGGATCTCATCTCAACATTTGTTTCTTCTTTCCCCTCTGTGTGTGGGTTACTCTTCCCCTTGGTACCTTTCACGTGGTAGTCCTAATCACCTTCACAGCCTCACTCCTCTGTGTATCTTTCTAAAGCAGCTCTTCCCTGCCTTTCCTCTCTCCATCAGGATTCTAATTACGCCTATGTGCTAAAAATGCCCAAATGTATTCTTCTTGTTCAGGCGCTCAGTCGTGTCCGACTCTTTGAGACCCCATGGACTGCAGCACTCCAGGCTTCCCTGTCCTTCACTATCTCCCAGAGTTTGCTCAAACTCATGTCCATGGAGTTGATGATACCATCCAACCATCTCATCCTCAGTTTCCCCCTTCTCCTCCTGCCCTCAATCTTTCCCAGCATTAGGGTCTTTTCCAGTGAATCAGCTCTTCGCATCAGGAGGCCAAAATATTGGAGCTTCAGCTTCAGCATTAGTCCTTCCAAAGAATATTCAGGGTTGATTTTTAGGACTGATTGGTTTGATCTCCTTGCTGTCCAAGGGACTCTCAAGAGTCTTCTCCAGCACCACAGCCTGAAAGCATCAATTCTTCAGCGCTCAGCCTTCCTTATGGTCCGACTCCCACATCCGTACATGACTACTAGAAAAACCATAGTTTTTACCATATGGACCTCTGTCAGCAAAGTGATGTCTTTGCTTTTTAAATACACTGTCAAATGTATAGGGAATCAGATATTAAAATAGGTTTTTCTGATGCTCCTATCTGGGTTGAGACCCCAAAGCTGAGGGCAAGGATTGTGAGGCAGCCATGCCTTCTAAATACAGGGGTTAGGCCATCCATGCAGACCCTGGTAGGGTGACCCAAAACACTGCACAGGGGACTTGCCTCATCGTGAGGATCTTTAGTGAAGACTTGGGTGTGGCTCCTGGGTTTTCTGCAGAGTTGAGGGGCTGCTGTGGCTCTTGCCCGCCCCCCTCAAACCAATCAAGGGGCTTTAAGAGAGTCTTCTGGAGAGTGTGGCTTGTGCCTTATGGAACTGGGGAGACAGAAAATTTGCACCTGACTCACGCTTGAAAAACTCCAATAGTGAGAGGCTAGGTTCTGGTCTGGGCCCCAAGTGAAGAAAGAGAAAGGACCAAGGTCAACTGTCACCAATGCTGTTTCAGGTGATATGACCCCTAGTTAGTGGCTATTTTCTCTCTACTGGTCACAGAAAATTAGAAAAAATCTTGAAGGCTTTATAAGGGTGTAATTGTTGATTTGTGTGGGAAGTCAGGAGGCAGCCATTGTAACAACAGAAGAGAAAAAATACCAAACAGACAGAATTCAGTAAGTTACAGAGGACCAGTCCTAAGGTTCATGGAAAACATCCTTACAAATGAAGTTTTTACAAAAGACAAGCACAGGGGAAAAAAAAACAAAACACCTCTTATGACATCGTGTAGCATTCACTTAAGATTTTTTGATATCAATTGAATTTGGACCTTAGTTTCAAAATAATAAGCTGTTTCAAAACAAGAGGAAAATAAAATGAGGTCTTATTTTAGAGCCGTAAAGAGGGCTCCCTTTGGAGTCACACAGACTTGGGTTGGAAGTCCTGCTTTGCTATTTAGTAGCTGTGAAACTTTGGGCAAATCACTCAACTTCTCCAAGCATCAATATACTCCATCAGAGGGAAAATAATACCTGACAAGACCATTACAAGAAGTAAATGGGATATTATAAATGATACCCTTTCCAAAGTGTCTGGTGTTTAGTCATGGTTTTGAGAGAGAATGTGACACCCATCACTAATAATCAGGGAAATGCAAATTGAAACCATAGTAAAATACCACCTCACACCTGTTAGATGGCTGTTATCAAAAAGACAAGAGATAGCAAGTGTTGGCAGGGATGTGGAGAAAAGGGAACCCTTGTGCACCATTTGTGGAAATGTAAAATGGCGTGGTCATTATGGAAAACAGTATGATGGCACCTCAGAAAGTTTAAAATCGAACTACCATATGACCCAGCAATACCACTCCTAGGTATACATCCAAAGGAATTAAAATTAAGTATCTTGAAGAGATATCTACCTACCTATGTTCTTTGCAGCATTATTCACACCAGCCAGGATATGGAAATAACCTAAATGTCAAAACGAATGAAGAAAATTATAAATTTAGACATATGTGTATGTCTATATAGAATGTATATATACATACACAGGGGCTTCCCAGGTGACTCAGTGGTGAAGAATCCACCCACCAATGCAGGAGACTCAGGGGATGTAGGTTCAATCCCTGGGTCTTAAAGATCCTTAGGAAAAGGAATTGGCAACCCACTCCAGTATTCTTGCCTGGGAAATCCCATGGACAGAGGAGCCTTGGCAGGCTATAGTCCATGGGGTCACAAAGAGTAGGACACAGCTGAGTAACTGAGCAGGCATACATACATATACACACAATAGAACATTACTCAGTCATTAAACGGAGAAGGCACTGGCAAGCCACTCCAGTACTCTTGCCTCGAAAATCCCATGGATGGAGGAGCCTGGTAGGCTGCAGTCCATGGGGTCGCTAAGGGTCGAACACGACTGAGTGAGTTCACTTCCACTTTTCAGTTTCACACATTGGAGAAGGAAATGGCAACCCACTCCAGTGTTCTTGCCTGGAGAATCCCAGGGACGGGGGAGCCTGGTGGGCTTCCGTCTATGGGGTCGCACAGAGTCGGACACGACTGAAGTGACTTAGCAGCAGCAGCAGCAGTCATTAAAAATAAAAAGAAATCTCTCTTCTTATAACAACATGAATAAACCTGGAGGCCATTACGACAAGTGAAACAAACCAGACAGAGAAAGACAAATACTGTATGGTGTCATTTACATGTTGAATCAAAACAAACAAACAATCAAAACCAACTTCACAGAAACAAAGAATGTTGAAATGGTGGTTGCCAGGGGCTGGAGGGAGGCAGAAACAGAGTGATATCACACGCTGCTGCTGCTAAGTTGCTTTAGTTGCGTCCAACTCTGTGCGACCCCATGGACAGCAGCCCACCCGGCTCCTCCGTCCACAGAATTCTCCAGGCAAGAACACTGGAGTGGGTTGCCATTGCCTTCTCCATGATACACACGAGATACACATGAGAAGGTACAAATCTTTGGTTATGAGGATAAGTTCTAAGGATCTAATGTGCAATGTGGTGGTTATAGTTAAGGATATGGTATTGCAGACTCGAAAGTTGCTGACAGCAGATCTAGCATCCTTATCGCTCCCCCAACATATACATACAGAGTTATCTATGCTAACAATATGAGGTGATGATGTGTTAGTAATCTTGATCTTGGTGATCATTCTACAGCACATATGTACATCAAATCATCATACTGTATACTTTAAATATGCACAATTACAATTACCCTTGTAATCCAGTCATTCGTGTGCCTCTTTCATGTGGATTCAGTACGGCTGTGGTACTGTTATCCCTCTGATAGGATCTCTAACTTGGTGTAAAGCCCCAAAGTTCTGTTAATTATTTTTATTTTATATTGTACTATATTTTATTTACAGTGATGTGTTTGTTTCAGGTATACAGCAAAGTGATACTTTTCTTTTTATTAATAAATAAATAAATATGCGCAATTAGATTTGTCAGTTATTCCTAAGTTTAAAAAAGAAAGAAACTCTCCAAAGATAAACTTCTTGAGGAATGTGTCCAAATCTTTCATACAGACTTACTACTCTACATTTCATACCAAGTGAATTTTTACAGCTGGATATTACTATTAATACAATGACAACAATGATACTTCAATTAACATTTTCAAGAATCTTTGTCAGTCAGAAGTGTTAACACAAGTTTTACATGACCACAGAAAATATTTTCAATAAAAATAAAAAGAAACAAGAAAAAAGACAAACTAAAGAGAACTTATATGCAGAGTACATCATGAGGAACGCTGGGCTGGAAGAAGCACAAGCTGGAATCAAGATTGCCGGGAGAAATATCAATAACCTCAGATACGCAGATGACACCACCCTTATGGCAGAAAGTGAAGAGGAACTCAAAAGCCTCTTGATGAAAGTGAAAGAGGAGAGTGAAAAGGTTGGCTTGAAGCTCAACATTCAGTAAACAAAGATCATGGCATCGGGTCCCATCACTTCATGGGAAATAGATGGAAAAACAGTGGAAACCCGTGTCAGACTTTATTTTTTGGGCTCCAAAATCACTGCAGATGCTGACTGCAGCCATGAAATTCAAAGACGCTTACTCCTTGGAAGGAAAGTTATGACCAACCTTGATAGTATATTAAAAAGCAGAGACATTACTTTGCCAACAAAGGTCCATCTAGTCAAGGCTATTGTTTTTCCCGTGGTCATGTATGGATGTGAGAGTTGGACTGTGAAGAAAGCTGATCGCTGAAGAATTGATGCTTTTGAACTGTGGTATTGGAGAAGACTCTTGAGAGTCCCTTGGACTGCAAGGAGATCCAACCAGTCCATTCTAAAGAAGATCAATCCTGAATGTTCATTGGAAGGACTGATGCTAAAGCTGAAACTGCAATACTTTGGCCACCTCATGCGACGAGTTGACTCACTGGAAAAGACTCTGATACTGGGAAAGGTTGGGGGCGGGAGGAGAAGGGGACGACAGAGAATGAGATGGCTGGATGGCATCACTGACTCTATGGACATGAGTTTGGGTGAACTCCAGGAGTTGGTGATGGACAGGGAGGCCTGGCGTGCTGTGATTCATGGGGTCGCGGAGAATCGGACACGACTGAGAGACTGAACTGAACTGAAAGAGAATGTGATATAAATCTGTTTCTATTGCACCGCACTGGAAAGAATGCATATATTCTATGATTCTATTTCAATTCTTTAATTTTCATCATTCAATTTGGTCCCTTCTGATGGATGCTACCTACTTTCAGGGAAGCATGATGAAATTTCCAAAGAAAATTCCCTGTAATATGTTCTGAAGGAAACTAAGAGGAAAATAAACCAAACTGAAGTATGGAAACACAGCTTGGGAGTTCAGAAAAACTATTTGCTCATCATAAATCAGGTTAAAAATACAGTTGCACAAACAGATGACTAAATAATACTAAGACCCACAGAACTGAGCTTTTCTTTAAGTACCATCTTATATAAGCCTGTTCTACTGAACTAACCTCACCATTAAATAAATATAGATGTGACATTTAAAAAGATACAGTTTCAAAAGAAAAAAAAGATACAGTTTCATATACATCCAAATCCATGCTGATTACCTTTTACTGCAGCACACACAGAGCAGATTCACTGTAAGGAGGAGCTGGCATCCCTGCATGGAGAATGCAGTGCTATGTTAGAAAGGTTCTCAGAATTTCCTCCTTGGGCATCCAGTTCTCATTCAGCTCTGGTGGCAGAGGTATTTAGGACAGCTGTGAGTCATTCTTAATACCAAATGGCAAGCAAGTTATCAGATTGAGTTTTCAGATTTTAATTAGGAGGGGATTTGTTTTTGGGGCATGAAGGTCAGGTTGATTTGGTCTGCAGGCATGTATAGATTAAGATATTATTAGCTTGATCATCAGTATCAACAAAGGCCAATTAGATACACAATTAAGGACACATACAATCAGCCTCTTTGTAAACTTTTGATTCCATAATAAATCTAAATCGACATACTGAAGGCAGTTTTTTCTTAGGTCAAACCTCTGCTAGCCAGTATTGTAAGATCTGAATGACTCTCTCAATCAAAATCTTTACTTCAAAGGTCATAAAAATCCTGTTTTTCAATGGATTCCATATGAGTAAGTACCTCGTTTATCTCACCTCAAAGGATAGCTTTGTTCTTTAGTTATAAAGCTTTGTTATAGCTCACCTACTCAGTTATTTGCTGTCTGTTACTTTAATTTTAGCTCAGGAAAAAATAACAGGCGTGTTGCAGCTATGGACAACTCTGAATGTGTCCACACAGTGTCAAAACAACCTGCTGAAAGTGGTTTATACGACAACCAAGTGGATTGGCTGGTTCTCCTTGAATTTGAATTACTAAAGTGAGTTTGAGTTATTCTACTCCATTTGCAAGAGAACAGTAGTTTCTTGGTTTGTGGGTGCATGAGTGCTCAGTTGTGTCTGACTCTGCCAACCCATGGACTGTACTTGCTAGGCTCCTCTGTCCATGGAATTTTCCAGGCAAGAATACCGGAGTGGGTTGCCATTTCCTCCTCCAGGGTGTCTTCCTGACCCAGGAATTGAGCCCATGTCTCTTGGATCTCCTATATTGGCAGATTGATTGGCACCATTTACCACTGGTGCCTAATGAAAAGTATAAAGGAGCAGTATATCATCAGCTCCTTCCCACCTTAAGCATGTGCCTAAAAGGGATATGACATACATCGCCCCCCCCCACCGTATCTAAGAACCAGGCTACTCAGCAAACTTGAGGACTTTGATCTGAGCACCATCAGCCTGTGGCATTCACGACTTTGTGACAGCCTGCAACTCCACAACAAACTTGACAGTTCTCATCAGGGTCTGCGTACTATTTATTTGCAGAGCCATTTTTAGTATGAGCTTTGAGAATATACTTGCCCTCTGTTCTAGTAGACATAACAAATAAAGCATTTATGAGATGCAGGCAGTAGAAGCAATGAAGGCAAAATGAGGTCATGAAGGTGGTTCCTAATCTAATATGAAAATGAGAAACTTGGACACAGAGACAGACACAGAGGGGAAAACAGCCATCTCCAAGCCAAGGAGAGAAGCCTTGGTCCTTTGCTCACAGCCCTCAGAAGAAGCCAACTTGGCCAACATCTTGATTTTGGACTCTTAGCAAACTAATGTATACCTCATTGATCTAACACCATGGGAGGATAAAAACAGCCTATATCTATTCGCTTTCTAGATAACCAGAGGGTTCTAGAAAATAAGTTCCCCAATTTTCATACCACTATTGTCCAATAAAAATGTTTCTAAAACATACTTTCCATTATTCTTAAACTGAGGATGATTTGATGTAATCTACAACTGTCTTTACCCATTTGAGCCAGTGGTAAAGAATCTGCCTGCTAATGCAGGAGATGCAAGAGACGTGGGTTCAATCCCTGGGTCAGGAAGGAGGGCACAGCAGCCCTCTCCAGTATTCTTGCCTGGAGAATTCCTTGGACAGAGGTCTATAAGGTCACAAAGAGTTGGACAGGACTGAAGCAACTTAGCATGCATGCACACAACTTTCTTAGTGACGCAGGTCTATCAGTGACTTCAAGCTGCAGAGCACAGAACACTACTGGTCTCTGCAGTAAATGGCATCACCTGCTTTCCTGTTTTCTCCTTTAATGTAAAGTTCCCAGAAGCCCCCTTTGCTCCCTTCACCATCCTTGTGTCTTCACTTTAACTTGCTTCTCCTGATCTGTTATGAAAAAACAGAGACCAAACAAGGTATTGAATCTGTTTTGGAAATAATAGTTTCAAGTTAGAGTCTCAAAGACTCTCTGAGGGCTGAAGCCACATGGTCTTGGGAAAACCTTTTGTTGCCTGCTTCTTTCTTCACTCTCTGTTCTCAGGGTGTGGGCTGGTTAGACCCCTTGTCCTCAGGACAACCGAAATGTCTTCCATTGACACAAAACGAGTCACAAGAGAACCTTCTGGTCTCCTTGAGATCTTACGAATTTATACGATAAAAAGAAGCAGCTTGAATCAATTAGAGCTTAGGAAATAAGCCTCTCTATTAAGAGTCCAAGTGGGGCTTTGTTTGGTCATTGCTGTCGTTTCATATATTTGGAAGATGGTTTATATCGCAGGATGGAAATCTCTACAATGACCTTTCCATAATGTAAAATTAGTTTGAGAAATTCTAATTCCCCAAACGGAATGATAATCAAGTTAAACAACCACAGAGGAATAAACTTGCCTTTGAAAGCAAAAGAGTACTTACCAAATTAAATTATTTACTGCATCCTCTCACTTAAAAGGAAAATGCAATTATTCAATTTCCATGGACTAGATGCTGCCTCCTTTGTCACCCTTGGTTTTGGGCAGAATGAGGATTTTTTCTGCCACGATCTTTCTCATTGGTGGCAGTGGGGGCAGGGGGGAGCGGGAGAATGGAAAAAAAGAAAAAGTAACATTTATTAAGTACTTAACAATGAGCCAAGCACTATACCAAAGGCTTTGTGTGTCTTATCAAACCTAGAGGTAGGTACAGTTATTATTATTCCCACTTAACAGATGATGAAACAGAGGCCTGAGATGTTCAGATAACTTGTTAACTTATCCAGCTACTAACTGGCAAAAACCTGGATTTTAACTCAAGCAGTGTGATTCCACAGGCTGCATGCTTAATCATGATGGTACACAGAGAGAGGTAAATGTCACAACTAATTACGAAAATTAGTCTCATCTTACTAAAATGACACAATTTGAAATTATGTAATAAAAAGCCTACAAAACAAAAATGCATAAGCTAGGGATATTTTCAGAATCTCCCATCAAGACTGGTTATGCTATAACACACTGATTATTTTCTGTGAGGTGAAGTGTGGGTTTTTAGCTTGCTTAATAAATTACTTTAGTCTAAGTCAACTCTAAGGTAAGAACTTATGAAAACTATACATACCAGTATGTATGTGCGGGAATTTTTTAAACCAAGATTATTATCCTCAAGAGAGATCTATGAAAATGTACATAATCTCCATTAATTAGTAATGGGGGAGATGTCAAAATGCCTACAGTGTGACTGGCAGCAGAAGGAGGAAAGGTAAGGAGTGGGATGGAAATGGTGACAAGCTGGAGTAAAATCATCACTTTAGATATTTCCAGAATAAGAAAAAAATAAATTTTCAGGACTAAAATGTCAATACAATTTTAGTGGATTTTCCAGGCTTTTCCGAGAGCCTCAACATTCAACATGCCCATGACATAGCTACCTGGTTTGGAGAAGGTATTAGGGCGAGGAAATGACCCAACAAGGAGAGCTTGCTTTTTAATTTTCTGTTCCAAGCTCCCAAACAGCTTCATTTTGACTTTTCAATAAAATCCCCAAGGTTGTCACAAGTCTGGGGCCTTTGAGTCTCAGTAAGAGTCTTCGGTGAATTTTTTTTTTTAACTAGGAACAGACTTAAAAACAAAACAAAAAACTAAATCACTTAATTGCTTTGCTTTGCTTTTGGGATTTTTGTTTTTTTGTTTTTGTCTTCAGAGTTAGTATTCATGTGGCGCTTTCGGAAATCCACATTGAAATGTACTAACAAAGCGACTTTAATTTGTGTGGATAAATATGACTATTCTTTCAGATCTATTATATTTAAACTGAGTGAAAAATACAAATAAACATAGCATGATGGAATCTCTTCACTCATTCAGAGCTATTTATTTAGAAAACCACTCTATGACTTGCTCCAGGCCCCCAAATAGATCATGCAATTTAATTACACTGACAAGTAGTAATAGGTGGGTCATAATCTGTGAAGGATGAAGGCTCTGGTAATTAAAGATTAGCTCAGGAGACAGGAAAATAAAAAAACCCCTTTCCCTTTCCTTCAAACCTTAAGCACGCCTCTCTCCTTCCGCTTCAGTGTCTTCATATTAAAACAGGAAGGGAAAAACTCAACCATTTCTCACCAGCGTGAAAAGTAATTTATATTTAGAAGAGGTCTACAAAGAAGGTCATCGCCCCCTCAACATTTAATTAAGGAATAATGCTCTGGAAACAGAAAGCTATCATGGGATAAAGATTTCTAACAGGTATTATTCAAGGAGCTGCAAAGATGGGACATTGTGGAAAATAAATGTCATGTCGAAGGTTTGATATTTATTTTCAAATCCTGACCGTAGTGGTTATCAAAACCAAAGTAGCAGGACTTCCCTGGTGGTCCAGTGGTTAAGAATCCGCCGCCAGGGCAGGGGACACAGTTTCGATCCCTGGTCCAGAAGGATCGATCCCACATGCCACGGGACAACAAAGCCCGTGTGCCTAGAACCTGTGCTCCTCAACAGAGAAGCCCCCACAATGAGAAGCCCATACACCAAACGAAGAGAAGCCCCCACTCACTGCAACTGGAGAAAGCCTGCATGCAACAACAAAGATCCAGCACAGCCATAAATATATAAAAAAATTTTAAAGTAGCAGCAATAGTGTCCAGCTAGTGTGGAACTCTACCCTTCCAAGGCAAAGGACTTGCCATGCCTCTATTTATTGAATGGGTCTGGATAAGCATTTATACAATATGTAAATAATGTCAGTTACCTACAAAAATATATATCCAATACAAAGAACAGGAAAAACCTATGGAAAAAGATACCTGTTTGGTCTACTCAAAGTAGTGAGTGAAAAGAAAGCAAGGTAAATGATTTCGTCTGCTACCCAAAGGCACGACAACCTGTTTCTTTCATTGGTTGCTTTTGGCAGTTCCATGCAGTTGGATGGCCCAGATCCATCTTTCTTGGGTGAATAGAAAACACAATGTCTTCTTTTCTTTTAGAGAGTGTGCTATGTGCTTTGTTTAGTTGTTCAGTCGTGTCCAACTCTCTGTGACCCCATGGACTGTAGCCCACCAGGCTCCTCTGTCCATGGGGATTCTCCAGGCAAGATACTGGAGTGGGTTGCTGTGCCCTCCTTCAGGGGATCTTCCCAACCCAGGGATCCAACCCAGGTCTCTCACATTTCAGGTGGATTCTTTACTGTCTGAGCGACCAGGGAAGCCTGGTGTGTGTAGAGAGTGTACATAAGCTTTTGGGCTTCCCCTAAAAGTTCAGTGGTAAAGAATCTGCCTGACAATACAGGAGACGCAGGTTCAATCCCTGGGTCAGGAAGGTCCCCTGGAGAAGGAAATGGCAACCCACTCCAGTATTCTTGCCTGGAACATCCCAGGGACAGGGGATCATGGTGGGTTATTGTCCATGGGGTCGCCAAGAGTCTAACACAGCTGAGCACGACCACCTCATAAACTTTTAAGTGTTTCCTTTATTGCACAGGAATTTACAAAATACCAGCTATCAACACATGACCCAAATAAATGGGAGCTAATGTGTTTAAAAGGTATCATTTATACCCTTTAGAAACTTAAAATCAGGGCTTGGGGGATTCTTGTTGCTACAAATTTCTCAGCTTTTACAACAAAATCATTTCATCAGGAGCACAATAAGACTCTGTTAAAATAAAACCTAGAGTTTTCAACAATTAGCATAGCTTGTTATCATTACAAGCTCTAGACCTGGGCAAACTGAAGTACAGCTCTTAGCCAAATTCTTTCACGTATACAGATAACACTCTCATCGCCGCCAGCACTTCAAGGTAAGATCTCACAGCTGAATAAGACCAGAAGTTATGAAAGTTGGCTAAACTTTATATTGAATTACCTTCCTTCCTCCCAAAAAGCAACTATTTATTGGCACTAATTGAAAAAAAAATCTTTCTCTGCTGCTAATATTTTACCACTGAAATCCTTTAAAGGAATTTATGTCAGAGAATCACATAAACAAATACTTTTTTAAGAGTAGTGTACCTACTAAGGAGGGGCTTCCCAGGTGGCGCTAGTGGTGAAGAACTCACCTGCCAATGCAGGAGACTCTGGTTCAATCCCTGGGTCAGGAAGATCCCTTGGAGGAGGACATGGCAACCCATTCCAGTATTCTTGCCTAGAGAATCCCACGGACAGAGGAGCCTGGTGGGCTACAGTCCACGGGGTCACACAGAGTTGGACATGACAGAAATGACTTAGTTTACATGCATGCACGCATCTAATACAAAAGGGCATCAAAATGGGGAGAAGACTTTTTTAAAAAGGTGATTTCCCAGACTCTGATCCTGGGAGGGATTGGGGGAGGGAGGAGACAGGGACGACAGAGAATGAGATGGCTGGATGGCATCACCGACTCGATAGACATGAGTTTGAGTGAACTCCGGGAGTTGGTGATGGACAGGGAGGCCTGGCGTGCTGTGATTCATGGGGTCGCAAAGAGTCGGACACGACTGAGTGACTGAACTGAACTGAACTGAAAGGCATTTAAAAACTGCTTACTGTTACTGAGCCTCTGGGGCCTCCCAGGTGACGCAGTGGTAAAGAATCCACCTGCAATGCAGAAGATGCAAGATGCGGGTTCAATCCCCTGGGCTGGAAAGATCACCTGGAGTAAGATACGGCAACCCACTCCAGTATTCTTGCCTGGGAAATCCCAAGGACAGAGGAACCTGGCGGGCTCCAGTCCATGGGGTTGAAAAGATTTGGGCACAAACAAACCAAGTCTGTGGATTGTATTAATATCTAGTGGGAGAAAGAAACGAGTCAGTTGATACAGAGAAGCTTATATCAGTGAACTGAGTCTTCTCATACAAGCAAATCCTGACACCATTCATGATCTGAAATATGATGATGGGATGAGACAGTATTTGATGCATTACAAATATACAGTGCTATATGAGATTTCAAGAAGCTTTCACATACATCATCTCATTTCATCCATTTGTAACCCTGTGAGGGAGCAAACAGTGAGTCCATTTTAAAGATGAAGACAGTACTGAAGGTCAAACTTAAAAGTGACACCAGACACAAAATTTGATCTTCTGCCTAGCAGGTCTGAACACCTTCCAATACACCCAAATTTTGAAAAATATTATTATTGGCTCTTGTGCTGTTCAGTGTACTCTTTAGACATACCAGGAAGAGGGGAAGAGGCAAAGAGGCAGGAAATGGGAGAGAGGAGAACTTCTGAATTCTCCAAGTAGTCTTGGCTTTGCTGTGATTATACCACTGTCTTCTGTGCTGCTTCTTATCACAATAGATGCAATTGCTTGTCCCTGTGTAAACTGTGGCTTCAAAATCAGTATATGACCTTAAGCCAGCCACAGGCACAAACTTTTCTTTACTTAGTGCTAAGAGAATGTTTCAGCAGTAACATTGCTTTATGTGAAAAGCTGTATATCTTTTCTCAGAAACAGCCATGAGAGTGCTGATCAATGATTTCTACCACCTATTATCATCCTCAAAGCAAATTATGCTAACTGAACTGATTCGATATACTTCTTGGGTATTTACTTGGAAATTACCCCCAGACTTTCTCTGGCCAACCTTCCAGAAGCTGCCCAGTTAGGCTACTCACTATTATTTTAATCTCATTTTCCAGCAAAGTCAACTGAAGAACAAAGAGGTCTTCACCAAGCTTGTGACTTACAACCATGGTTGGGTGGGATACCCATTAGTCACTGGTATACAGACTTTTAATTTGAAGTAGAATTTGAATCCAGATTCAAGTCACCAGCTTGAAATGCCTGGATACAGAGTATCATAAATGAAGGGAAAATGTCATTTACCATGAATGTTTGTAAAGATTAAGTAGCATTTTTATTATATGGACTTACACAATTCCTTTGGAAAAGCTCTTAAACTGTCTGCCCCACTTTATTTATTACGAGCTACCCCATGTCCGAGGAGCAGCTCCTGTGCAGGAGGGCCTAGAGGAGATACTCCACGTTCAAGGTCAGGAGGGGCGACTCACCCAAGGTAAGGAGCAGCGGCTGCACTTTGCTGGAGCAGCCGAGAAGAGATACCCCACTTCCAAGGTAAGAGAAACCCAAGTAAGATGGTAGGTGTTGCGAGAGGGCATCAGAGGGCAGACACACTGAAACCATAATGACAGAAAATTAGCCAATCTGATCACACGGACCACAGCCTTGTCTATCTCAATGAGACTAAGCCATGCCGTGTGGGGCCACCCAAGACGGACAGGTCATGGTGGAGAAGTCTGACAGAATGTGGTCTACTGAGAAGGGAATGGCAAACCACTTCAGTATTCTTGCCTTGAGAACCCCACGAACAGTATGAAAAGGCAAAATGATAGGATACTGAAAGAGGAATTCCCTGGGTTGGTAAGTGCCCAATATGCTACTGGAGATCAGTGGAGAAATAACTTCAGAAAGAATGAGGGGATGGAGCCAAAGCAAAAACAATACCCAGTAGTGGATGTGACTGGTGATAGACGCAAGGTCCAATGCTGTAAAGAGCAATATTTCACAGGAACCTGGAATGTTTAGGTCCATGAATCAAGGCAAATTGGAAGTGGTCAAACAGGAGATGGCAAGAGTGAACGTCGACATTCTAGGAATCAGAGAACTAAAATGGACTGGAATGGGTGAATTTAACTCAGATGACCATTATATCTACTACTGTGGGCAGGAATCCCTTAGAAGAAATGGAGTAGTCATCATGGTCAACAAAAGAGTCCGAAATGCAGTCAGTCAGTCAGTTCAGTCGCTCAGTCGTGTCCGACTCTCTGCGACCCCATGAATCACAGCACGCCAGGCCTCCCTGTCCATCACCAACTCCCGGAGTTAAACTCATGTCCACAGAGTCGGTGATGCCATCCAGCCATCTCATTCTCAGTTGTCCCCTTCTCCTCCCGCCCCCAACCTTTCCCAGCATCAGAGTCTTTTCCAGTGAGTCAACTCGTCACATGAGGTGGCCAAAGTATTGCAGTTTCAGCCTCAGCATCATCCTTCCAATGAACACCCAGGATCGACCTCCCTTAGAACGAACTGGTTGGATCTCCTTGCAGTCCAAGGGACTCTCAAGAGTCTTCTCCAACACCACAGTTCAAAAGCATCAATTCTTCGGTGATCAGCTTTCTTCACAGTCCAACTCTCACATCCATACATGACCACGGGAAAAACCATAGCCTTGACTAGACGGACCTTTGTTGGCAAAGTAATGTATCTGCTTTTTAATATACTATCAAGGTTGGTCATAACTTTCCTTCCAAGGAGTAAGCGTCTTTTAATTTCATGGCTGCAATCAGCATCTGCAGTGATTTTGGAGCCCAAAAAAATAAAGTCTGACACTGTTTCCACTGTTTCCCCATCTATTTCCCATGAAGTGATGGGACCAGATGCCATGATCTTTGTTTTCTGAATGTTGAGCTTCAAGCCAACCTTTTCACTCTCCTCTTTCACTTTCATCAAGAGGCTTTTGAGTTCCTCTTCACTTTCTGCCATAAGGGTAGTGTCATCTGCATATCTGAGATTATTGATATTTCTCCCGGCAATCTTGATTCCAGCTTGTGCTTCTTCCAGCCCAGCGTTCCTCATGATGTACTCTGCATAGAAGTTAAATAAGCAGGGTGACAATATACAGCTTTGATGCACTCCTTTTCCTATTTGGAACCAGTCTGTTGTTCCATGTACAGTTCTGACTGTTGCTTCCTGACCTGCATACAGGTTTCTCAAGAGGCAGGTCAGGTGGTCTGGTATTCCCATCTCTTTCAGAATTTTCCACGGTTTATTGTGATCCACACAGTCAAAGGCTATGGCATAGTCAATGAAGCAGAAATAGATGCTCTTCTGGAACTCTCTTGCTTTCTCCATGATCCAGCGGATGTTGGCAATTTGATCTCTGGTGCCTCTGCCTTTTCTAAAACCTGCTTGAACATCTGGGAGTTCACGGTTCACATATTGCTGAAGCCTGGCTTGGAGAATTTTGAGCATGACCTGACTAGCGTGTGAGATGAGTGCAATTGTGCGGTAGTTTGAGCATTCTTTGGCATTCCCTTTCTTTCGGATTGGAATGAAGACTGACCTTTTCCAGTCCTGTGGCCACTGCTGAGTTTTCCAAATTTGCTGGCATATTGAGTGCAGCACTTTCACAGCATCATCTTTCAAGATTTGAAATAGCTCAACTGGAATTCCATCACCACCACTAGCTTTGTTCATAGTCATGCTTTCTAAGGCCCACTTGACTTCACATTCCAAGATGTCTGGCTCTAGGTCAGTGATCACGTTATCGTGACTATCTTGGTCGTGAAGATCTTTGGATGCAATCACAAAAACGACAGAATGATCTCTGTTCGTTTCCAAGGCAAACCATTCAATATCACGGTAATCCAAGCCTATGCCCCAACCAGTAATGCTGAAGAAGCTGAAGTTGAACGGTTCTATGAAGGTCTACAAGACCTTTTAGAACTAACACCCAAAAAAGATGTCGTTTTCATATAGGGGACAGGAATGCAAAAGTAGGAAGTCAAGAAACAGCTGGAGTAACAGTCAAATTTGGCCTTGGAGCACAGAATGAAGCAAGGCAAAGGCTAAAAGAATTTTGCCAAGAGAATGCACTGGTCATAGCAAACACCCTCTTCCAACAACACAAGAGAAGACTCTACACATGGACATCACCAGATGGTCAACACCGAAATCAGACTGATTATATTCTTTGCAGCCACAGATGGAGAAGCTCTATACAGTTAGCAAAAACAAGACCAAGAGTTGACTGTGGCTCAGATCATGAACTCCTTATTGCCAAATTCAGACTCAAATTGAAGAAAGTAGGGAAAACCACTAGACCATTCAGGTATGACCAAAATGAAATCCCTTATGATTATACAGTGGAAGTGAGAAATAGATTTATGGGACTAGATCTGATAGAGTGCCTGATGAACTATAGACATAGGTTTGTGACATTGTACAGGAGACAGGGATCAAGACCGTAGCCATGGAAAAGAAATGCAAAAAAGCAAAATGGCTGTCTGAGGAGGCCTTACAAATAGCTGCAAAAAGAAGAGAAGGGAAAAGCAAAGGAGAAAAGGAAAGATATAAGCATCTGAATGAAGAGTTCCAAAGAATAGCAAGGAGAGATAAGAAAGCCTTCCTCAGCGATCAATGCAAAGAAATAGAGGAAAACAATAGAATGGGAAAGACTGGAGATCTCTTCAAGAAAATTAGAGATAACAAGGGAACATTTCATGCAAAGATGGACTCAATAAAGGACAGAAATGGTATGGACCTAACAGAAGCAAAAGATATTAAGAAGAGGTGGCAAGAATACACAGAAGAACTGTACAAAAAAGATCTTCATGACCAAGATAATCACGAAGGTGTGATCACTCACCTAGAGCCAGACATCCTGGAATGTGAAGTCAAGTGGGCCTTAGAAAGCATGACTATGAACAAAGTTAGTGGAGGTGATGGAATTCCAGTTGAGCTATTTCAAATCCTGAAAGAGGATGCTGTGAAAGTGCTGCACTCAATATGCCAGCAAATTTGGAAAACTCAGCAATGGCCACAGGACTGGAAAAGGTCAGTCTTCATTCCAATCCGAAAGAAAGGGAATGCCAAAGAATGCTCAAACTACCGCACAATTGCACTCATCTCACACGCTAGTAAAGTCATGCTCAAAATTCTCCAAGCCAGGCTTCAGCAATACATGTACCGTGAACTTCCAGATGTTCAAGCTAGTTTTAGAAAAGACAGAGGAACCAGAGATCAAATTGCCAACATCCGCTGGATCATGGAAAAATGAAGAGAGTTCCAGAAAAACATCTATTTCTGCTTTATTGACTATGCCAAAGCCTTTGACTATGTGGATCACAATAAACTGTGGAAAATTCTGAAAGAGATGGGAATACCAGACCACCTGACCTGCCTCTTGAGAAACCTGTATGCAGGTCAGGAAGCAACAGTTAGAACTGGACGTGGAACAACAGACTGGTTCCAAATAGAAAAAGGAGTGCATCAAGGCTGTATATTGTCACCCTGCTTATTTAAATTATATGCAGTGTACATCATGAGGAACGCTGGGCTGGATGAAGCACAAGTTGGAATCAAGATTGCCGGGAGAAATATCAATAACCTCAGATATGCAGATGACACCACCCTTATGGCAGAAAGTGAAGAGGAACTCAAAAGCCTCTTGATGAAAGTGAAAGAGGAGAGTGAAAAAGTTGGCTTGAAGCTCAACATTCAGAAAACTAATATCATGGCATCCAGTCCCATCACTTCACAGAAAATAGATGTGGAATGGGTGGAAACAGTGTCAGACTTTATTTTTATGGGCTCCAAAATCACTGCAGATGCTGATTGCAGCCATGAAATTAAAAGACGCTTACCCCTTAGAAGGAAAGTTATGACCAACCTAGATAGCATATTTAAAAGCAGGGCCATTACTTTGCCAACCAAGGTCCATCTAGTCAAGGCTATGGTTTTTCCAGTGGTCTTGTATGGATGTGAGAGTTGGACTGTGAAGAAAGTTGAGCGCAGAAGAATTGATGCATTTGAACTGTGGTTTTGGAGAAGACTCTTGAGAGTGCCTTGGACTGCAAGGAGATCCGACCTGTCCATCCTAAAGGAGATCAGTCCTAGGTGTTCATTGGAAGGACTGATGCTGAAGTTGAAACTCCAATACTTTGGCCACCTCATGCGAAGAGGTGACTCACTGGAAAAGACTCTGATGCTGGGAGGGATTGGGGGCAGGAGAAGAAGGGGACAACAGAGCTGAGATGGCTGGATGGCATCACTGACTTGATGGACATGAGTTTGGGTAAACTCCAGGAGTTGGTGATGGACAGAGAGGCCTGGTATGCTGTGATTCATGGGGTCACAAAGAGTCAGACATGACTGAGTGACTGAACTGCTGCTGTTGCTGCTAAGTCACATCAGTCGTGTCCGACTCTGTGCGACCCCAGAGACGGCAGCCCACCAGGCTCCCCTGTCCCTGGGATTCTCCAGGCAAGAACACTGGAGTGGGTTGCCATTTCCTTCTCCAATGCATGAAAGTGAGAAGTGAAAGTGAAGTTGCTCTGTCATGGCCGACTCTTAGCGACCCCATGGACTGCAGCCTATCAGGCTCTTCCGTCCATGGGATTTTCCAGGCAAGAGTACCAGAGTGGGGTGCCATTGCCTTCTCCCGAGTGACTGAACTAACTATGGTATAAATTTAGGGTTCCCTGGTGGCTCAGACGGTAAAGAATCTACCTGAAATGTGGGAGACCTGGGTTCAATTCCTGGGTTGGGAAGATCCCCTGGAGGAGGGCATGGCAACCCACTCCAGTATTCTTGCCTGGAGAATCTCCGTGGATAGAGGAGCCTAGCAAGCTGCAGTCCATGGTGTCCCGAAGTTAGTCAGATATAACTGAGCGACTAAGCACAGTCCAGCACATGATGTAAATTTATTTATCTCATTAGCCTACCTTATAGTTGTAAGGCTTATATTTTGAATCATTTATATGAAAATATTGACTAGGGTATTTGTTGTTGCTGTTCAGTCACTAAGTCATGTCTAACTCCTTGCGATCCCATGGACTGCAGCACTCCAGGCCTCCCTGTCCTTCACTATCTCCTGGAGTTTGCTCAGACTTATATCCACTGAGTCAGTGATGCCATCCAACCATCTATAGGAGCATTAATTGTTACTCTAAACTTGAAGCATGAGGAAAGATCATAACTCCAAAAACACTTGATTATTTCTCATACTAGTAGATATGAGAATATTTTAATAAATTAAACATTGAATCTCTATGAATCAAAGCTTAATGCTATCCTGGGTGTTCATTGGAAGGATGATGCTTAAGCTGAAACTGCAATACTTTGGCCACCTCATGCGATGAGTTGACTCACTGGAAAAGACTGATGCTGGGAAAGGTTGGGGGCGGGAGGAGAAGCGGACGACAGAGAATGAGATGGCTGGATGGCATCACCAACTCTGTGGACATGAGTTTGAGTGAACTCTGGGAGTTGGTGATGGACAGGGAGGCCTGGCGTGCTGTGATTCATGGGGTCGCAGAGAGTCGGACACGACTGAGCGACTGAACTGAACTGAACTGAATATTAGTAAACACGGAAAATATAAAGATGTATAGGATGGCCTTCGCTCTCAGTGGGCTTACAATCCATATGAGAAGAAAAGAAAAAAATAAAAGTTATAAAAATTAAATCACAATACAAGAGACATCAAAAGGCAACATACTTTTAATTGACACATGAAATGCAATTAGCAAAGTAACTACTATAAGTAGAGGAAGGAGAGATCATTTCTAGAAACAGTGGGCAGGGATGACTGTCATGTAAAAAATACATCAGCCAGATCTTGAAAGCTGAATCCAATAAAACAGAGATGGAGGAGGGGACTCGTGGTGGAAAGATTCCAGTGAGAAAGAGTACAGATGACAAAAATGGAAAAGAGTATAAATTCAAAAACTAACTTACAGAACTGCAAGCTAGGGTGACACGGAGAGTTCTAGTTGGAAACAGTGCTAGAAAGGATCTTTGGAACTGGACTGTGGAGGGTTTTGAAGGCCATGTTGAGGCGCTGAGGTTTCTGAATGGAGAAGCATCTCAGTCAATGTAGCACTTAAGAAAAATTAATTTGGTTGTGGTATGCTAGATTAAGGGCTTTCCTTAATCTAGCTCAGTTGGTGAAAAATCTGCCTACAATGTAGGAGACCCCAGTTCGATTCCTGCGTCGGGAAGATCCGCTGGAGAAGGGATCCGCTACCCACTCCAGTATTCTTGGGCTTCCCTTGTGTCTCAGCTGGTAAAGAATCCACCTGCAATGCAGGAGACCTAGGTTTGATCCCTGGGTTGGGAAGATCTCCTGGAGAAGGGAAAGGCTACCCACTCCAGTATTCTGGCCTGGAGAATTCTGTGGACTGTATAGTCCATGGGGTTGCAAAGAGCTGGACACGACTGAGCGACTTTTTCACTTTCACTCTAGATTAAATAAACTGGGGAGGACCGGAGGTGGGGAGATCAAGAAGTACCCCAAGCAAGTTCAGGAGTGAGAGGGAAGCAGCAGGATGGGAACGGGAGAGGTGAGAGCAAGAAATACTGAGGAAGAGGGAGAGGGCGAGGGTGGGATGGTTTGGGAGAATGGCACTGAAACATGTATATTATCATATGTGAAACGAATCTCCAGTCCAGGTTTGACGCATGATACAGGATGCCCAGGGCTGGTGCACGGGAATGACCTAGAGGGAGGATAAGGGGAAGAGGGAGGTGGGAGGGGGGTTCAAGAAGGGGAACACATGTACAGCCGGGGCGGATTCATGTCAATGTATGGCAAAACCAACCAATATATTATTGTAAAGTAATTAGCCTCCAATAAAAAAAAAAAAGAAGCCCGCTCATTTTCAATGTGGTGATTAGCATACGGTGTTGCAGCTTTGTTCCTTTCTAAAGTATCATCAGATCTGTGGGTTCCCAAGAACTGAATAATTTTAACAGTTGGGAGTGGGGAATGGGGAAATGGAGGAGTTAACTCATTTTAAATTTGCAACTCTAATACCTGGATAAGTGGATAGGTTTTCTTCTTAATCTTGTATCCTTCTCTCTCTCTCTTTAGTTGCTAAGTTGTGTCCGACTCTTGCAACCCCACGGACTGTAGCCTGCTGGGCTCCTCTGTCCATGGGATTCTCCAGGCAAGAATACTGGAGTGGGTTGCCATTTCCTTCTCCAGGGGATCTTCCCAACCGAGGAATCGAACCCAGGTCTCCTGCATTGCAGGCAGATTCTTTACTGACTGAGCTATGAGGGAAGCCCTGTATCCTTATCTAAGGACAAAAAAGATGTCAGCTCAAAAACTTTTTTAAAAAAGAGTGTCATGAAGTGTAGGGATTAAAGGAAATCCGAGAACATTTCATTTTAAAAGAAAGCGAACTCTACTTGAATATGAAATATTTCAAATGTTTCCATCAGTACAACTGAAGGACAACCTCAAGAACTCCAGGAATCCCTTTATGCCTGCAGCCTTACTCTGAAATTCCTATCAAAATAACCTTCTGGTTTTGGATATTTGTGATTTAATGTATTGATTATCCAGAAATTCAAGGAAACTTGATTTATCTCTAAATAAGCAGGGGAAAAAATTCAGGAGAGTCTTTCAGCAATTCATATCTCATGTCCTGATATTTCTGGTGTGTTGGTGAGCTTCCCTGGTGGCTCAGATGGTAAAGAATCTGCCTGCGCGATATAGGAGACCCTGGGTCATGAAGATCCCCTGGAAGGGAATGGCAACCCACTCCAGTATTCTTCCCTGGAGAATCCCATGGACAGAGGAGCCTGGTAGGCTACATAGTCCATGGAGTTGCAAAAGGTCAGACACGACTGAGGGACACATATGCATATATACATATACCAGTACGTGTGTATTTGTGCATATGGTAATGCTAGTGGAATCCAGGCTTCTGCACTGAATCTCAGCAGCCAAGTTCAGGCCTTATCGCTCACAAAAATGCAATCCCTTTGCCCTTCAGGGGCCCTTAAACTTGGCACACAATATTCCGGTAACACCACTTGCCAGAAAGTTGGGCCCACTAGAAAGCGGCCATCTCCACATTCCCTACATTTCATTGCATGGCCCAGCATTCAGAATCCTGCCGTCTTAAATTCTGCTTTTTCCAACCCCTGGCTATTTTGAGACTGACCCTTGAGGGTGGGAACAAAATAAAGTCAGAAGGGGACACAGGTTTGCAGAGACTTGGGTACCCAGCACTCTCTGGGCCCCTACACTGAACTTAGGGTGCAGATCTCCAACCCCCTCTTTCTAGCCCTCTCCTTCCCTTGTTTCCCCTTCTAAAGCTCCCCAACTGGCAGAACTAGGCTGACAAGTCCTAGGCAGGGATGAAAAAACAAGTAATTCACCCACATCCACCCACCAATCATCAAGTTTGGGCCTAAAGCAAATTTATATGTTTGGATAAAGAAAAGCTGGGCTTCTCTAGTAGCTCAGTCGGTAAAGAATTCACCTGCAACGCAGGAGACCCGTCTTCAATCCTTGGATGGGGAAGATCCCCTAGAGAAGGAAATGGCAATCCACTCCAGTATTCTTGCCTGGAAAATCCAGTGGGCAGAGGCGCCTGGTAGGCAACAGTCCATGGGGTCGCAAGAGTCAGACACAACTTAGCTACTAAACCACCACCATGGCTAAAAACTGTTTGACTTTATATACTGAATACACATTGCTGTTAGCTCTTGACTTAGGGAGCTCTCTCCAAGGTAGGAATATGAGTTTGTTCCTTTCACGCTATTCTTTTTATTCCAATGCTAGAAGGATGAGTGAGCATTATGTAACATTTTCATGCACCCTTAAGTGGGTAATTAGGAGCTGTTTACTTCTCAGGATTCAATTAAAAGCTTTTTATTTTCAAGGCTGAGTTGAGGACACTTACTGTGGTGGAATTAGACAGGGGGCTTGCACACCTTCAGCTACATTGTGTGTTGATGGTGACCTTCCTGTAGGTGGGTCCCCACATACAGTCACACGACTGTAGAGCTAACGACTCTAATTTTAAATGCATTCAGTTGCCAACCCAACAGCTTTTGATATAACTTTACATGCTATTGGATTTTAATCTTCTTGAGTATTTATATATTTTTTCTTCTCTCATCCCTCCAAGATTAATCCTAGAGTTTTGAGAATCTGGGAACATGGGCAAAGGAGAAGGCAACGCAACACACCAAGAAATCTGAAATCTCAATTCACTGCCGTGTCACCCAAAGCCAATGTATCTTTTTGTTTGCACTGACCCAGCTCAAGTCATACAATCACGTGAGTAACAGAACACAAAATCCAGGTGTTATTACTGAACGTGAAAAGTCTGAAAAGTAATTAACCGTGTTCCAGCTTCCGTGGCGGTGTCATTTACTCTAACATGCCTATGTCCTTAAGCCTCTCTCTTTACATTACCGGCACACACTGTTGCATCATACTCACACATCCATCAGCTGGGACCCGGGAGTGTGTATTTTTTCAACTGGTCCTCAGCATTAGCTGTCAGCTGCACAAACCTTCCCTTCCTTTCTGCATCTGCTGTCCTGGAACGACAGAAGCTTCTTGCAAGAATAGCTCCCGGAGAGCGTTCCTGACAGATGCGCGCTCTGCTCTAGCAAGGCGCTCGCTGGAAAGTTTCTTCTAACCGCTCACACCCGCCTCCGATCCGATCCCCGAGCTGGCAGGACGCGAGCTGGCTGGGACTTCTCTTGACAGAGGAAGGGTTTTACACACACCCTCCTAGGCTGCCCAATACAAGAAACAATCTTGCAGCCAGACTCCTCCACCCTCAGCGAACAGACAGTCCAAGGCGCTCTGGTGTTTCGAGAACACCGAAGTCCCCTTCCGCTAAAGGGAAAGCGCGCTCTGCTCTGCAGGAAACCTGGGTACTGGAGGTAAATGGGATGGGTGGCGGCGGGTAGAGCCGGGGCGCAGGAGGAATCCAAACGCCGGAGGCAAACGGGGCGCAGGAGATGGGAGACTGGGGGCCGCGGGAGGGGGCAGGGTGGAAGTGGGCGCGATTGGGAGCCGAGGGGAACTGGGCACTGGAGCCAAGCGGGCTCTGGAAGGGACGCGCGGGCAGGAACCCGCGAGCGCCGGGGAGGCGCTTGCTTGGCGATCTGCCCTGGACTCCCCAGAGCCGCAGAACCGCCGGTGGAGGCGGGGTGCGAGGAATTGGCGGGGCGGGGTGAGGGTGGGGGGGAACCAGAGAGGGGCGTGCCTTCGCCCGGATTGGCTGCAGGAGCCTGACGCGAGGCCCCGGGGGTTGGCTCGGGGGAGTGGGAGCCGGGTCGGGTGGGTGCTGGGTGCCGGGGCTGCGGGCTCCGCGAGCTCAGAAACATGCTGAGGTCCCGGCAGCTGTTCCAGCAGCGACAGCGGCTCCAGCAGCAGCGGCGGCGGCGGCGGCGGCGACAGCGCACGGCTCCGGCGGGGAAGGCGCCCGGCGCCCATGCCTCCGGCCCCGCGCCGCGGCTGCGCTAACCTGGCCGCGACCTCCCTCCGCGCGCCCCGCCGCTCGGGCCTCTGGGGGGGTTCCCCTACCGCGGCCCCACTCCGCCACACCCCTCTCCCCCGGCCTCCGCAGCTCGGCATGGGCGCGGGGGCGCTCGCCCTGGGCGCCTCCGAGCCCTGCAACCTGTCATCGGCCGCGCCGGTCCCCGACGGCGCGGCCACGGCGGCGCGGCTGCTAGTTCCCGCGTCGCCGCCCGCCTCGCTGCTGACCTCGGCCAGCGAGGGACCCCCGCTGCTGTCGCAGCAGTGGACGGCCGGCATGGGCCTGCTGATGGCATTCATCGTGCTGCTCATCGTGGCGGGCAACGTGCTGGTGATCGTGGCCATCGCCAAGACACCGCGGCTGCAGACGCTCACCAACCTCTTCATCATGTCGCTGGCCAGCGCCGATCTGGTCATGGGTCTGCTGGTGGTGCCGTTTGGAGCCACCATCGTGGTGTGGGGCCGCTGGGAGTATGGCTCCTTCTTCTGCGAGCTCTGGACCTCGGTGGACGTGCTGTGTGTGACGGCCAGCATCGAGACCCTGTGTGTCATCGCCCTGGACCGCTACCTCGCCATCACGTCGCCCTTCCGCTACCAGAGCCTGCTGACCCGCGCGCGGGCGCGGGCCCTCGTATGCACCGTGTGGGCCATTTCAGCGCTGGTGTCCTTCCTGCCCATCTTCATGCAGTGGTGGCGGGACAAGGACGCCAAGGCGAGCCGATGCTACAACGACCCCGAGTGCTGCGACTTCATCATCAACGAGGGCTACGCGATCACCTCGTCCGTCGTCTCCTTCTACGTGCCCCTCTGCATCATGGCCTTCGTGTACCTGCGGGTGTTCCGCGAGGCCCAGAAGCAGGTGAAGAAGATCGACAGCTGCGAGCGCCGCTTCCTCAGCGGCCCCGCGCATCTGCCCTCGCCCGCGTCCTCGCCCGGGCCCCCGCTCCCTGCCGCCCCGGTGGCCAACGGGCGCGCCAACAAGCGGCGGCCCTCGCGCCTCGTGGCCCTGCGCGAGCAGAAGGCACTCAAGACGCTGGGCATCATCATGGGCGTGTTCACGCTCTGCTGGCTGCCCTTCTTCCTAGCCAACGTGGTGAAGGCCTTCCACCGCGACCTGGTGCCCGACCGCCTCTTCGTCTTCTTCAACTGGCTGGGCTACGCCAACTCGGCCTTCAACCCCATCATCTACTGCCGCAGCCCCGACTTCCGCAAGGCCTTCCAGCGCCTGCTCTGCTGCGCGCGCCGGGCCGCCTGCGGGAGCCACGCGGCCGCCGGGGACCCGCCGCGCGCCTCGGGCTGCCTGGCGGTGGCCCGGCCGTCGCCGTCTCCCGGGGCCGTCTCGGACGACGACGACGACGACG
Organism: Moschus berezovskii; assembly: GCF_049115385.1. NCBI lineage: Eukaryota > Metazoa > Chordata > Mammalia > Artiodactyla > Moschidae > Moschus > Moschus berezovskii. Next base: position 80,240,028 of record NC_142471.1, read on the forward strand.
AAGACGACGTCGGGGCCGCGCCGCCCGTGCGCCTGCTGGAGCCCTGGGCTGGCTACAACGGCGGGGCGGCGGCGAACAGCGACTCGAGCCCGGACGAGCCAAGCCGCCCGGGCTACGCCTCGGAATCCAAGGTGTAGGGCCGGGCGCCCCTCCCCGCCTTCCCCGGCTTCCCCAGTCCCGGCGCGGGCCGTGCGCTCCAGGAGCAAGAGAACCCGGGCGCCCCTGAACCGCTTCCCCGGGAAAGAGGTCTGTGTTTACTCGAGACCGAAAGCAGGTGAACTCGAAGCCCGCGAACCTCGTCTGCATCATCCAAGGGCAAATGGGAAAGCCACGGACCGTCGCACAGAAAGGAAAGTTTGGGGAGAGGTGGGAGAAGTTTGGGGAGGGGTGGGAGAGTGGCTTGCTGATTGTTCTTGGGGTTCTTTTTTCTGTTTGTGGTCCGGCCTTCTTTTGTGTGTGCGTGTGATGCATCTTTAGATTCCCTCCTCCCGCCCCCCCCCCCCCGCCAAGTGGTTTTTTTTTAACACTTTCTGCGATGACTGGGAAGGGAAGGGAGAAGCGTCAGGAGATAAAAGTCTCTCGACTTAGCTTCCATCCCATTCCCGGGAACAGGAGCGGTCAGCCAGAGAGAGAGGAGAGAGAATGACACTTTATCAGGAGGTTGTTTCCTTTTGCTTTTCAGAGAAATTCCATTTTAATTTCTGGGGAATGATTTCTCCTGTTTTGAAAGCCGAGGGCAAGGATGGATGCAAAAATCGGAAGTTTCAGGAAGTTTTATGCTCTTCTTGGAACAAGCCTCACCTTGCTTCCCTTTCGGAGGGCAAGCGGGCTGTCCCTGAACGCCTCCTCGGTGGTCAGGCTGAGGGGTTCCTACCTCACTCACCCTGTGCACATTGCACAGCCAGATAGAAAGACTTGTTTATATTAAACAGCTTATTTATGTATCAATATTAGTTGGAAGGACCAGGCGCTGAGCCTCTGTGACATGTGACTCTGTCCATTGAAGACAGGACAGAAAAAGGAAAAAGGAAAAAGGAAACAATTCCGATGACTGCACATGTGGTATAAACAAAAAATCAAAAGCCGTGATTCAAAGTGGCATTTTTTTGCACAGTGTTAGGAAGTGTGAAGTCCACAGAAGATGTTATTTGCACAAAAAGATATTAAATATTTTTTAATGGGGGTTGGGCGGGGCAGATCTTAAAAACTAAAAGAAAATTCAGATTCTGTCTCTGTTGTCTGTTATGTTATTGAGCTAGCGATTTATTGGAAAAATACCTTTTTATACTCCTTTATCATGGTACTGTATCCATATTATAAAAAATTATCTTAAGGATTTTTTTTATTATTTTTTTATGTCCAAGGGCACACGTGAATCTGCTGGTGAAATTTAGCACTTGTGTGTAAATACTATTTCTCTGTGTGCTTTACCAAGTATTTATACTCTGGTGCAACTAACTACTATGTGAGGAATTTGTCCATGTGCAATAAATACCAATGAAGCACAAAAAAAGATTATGTATTGTGTGTCTGTAAGGGGGTCAGTGATAATGGAAAAGACAGTTTGTTTTGTTCAAAATATAGACTGGATTTCCCATAGAGCTCTTTTAATAGCTTTTCATGACTCAAGAGCATAGCAAAATGCCTCTAAACCAAATAAGGCGTGCACCTACTGAGAGCTGCAGACTTGCCCTAAATTTTCACAGCCGGTTTCAGAATATTCTAGACTACTTGGAGGTGTTTTCAAGATCCCATCTGTCACACTTGACTTAAGAAGTAACATTTGGGCTTGTGCATCTTCTTAAAAAAAGAAAAATTGAGTCAGGTAGCTCAGCTGCAACGTTGTACAGACAACGCAGGAAAGGAGGCTAGCCTGTGGAACCATCACTGCCTACTTGGAATTCGGTAAGTGGCATTCACGGTTGGTTTTTGTTTTCCAACAGGAAATCACAGCCTGCAGCGCGTGCACATGTATCCAGTGACTGTTTAGAATGCAAAATGCTTTAATGGTGAAGTGAAAAGTCATAAAAGAGCCTTTAAGTAAAGGTTTTTCTCTTGTGTGATTAAATAAACCATTTCAGCGGAAGTTCTGGCTGGGCAGGTAACAGGGAGAAAATCTGAAGTTTTAAATTTTCCTAACAAGATTATGACACCCTCAATGGATAGTTTTCCTAAAATTAGTTCCTAAGGAAAGTATAGTGAAATTCTGTCTTGGAATTAATTTCGCATTCTCCAAAATAACTTAAAGTATTTCTCTTTGTATTTTTAAACAAGCTCTTCATTTCATGATCGTATAGTAAGGAAACCAAAGTGAAGAGTACAAAGTTCTGGCTTATACCGAGATGAAACACAAACAAACTCTTCTCTACCAGGAAATGTCAAGACCAATTATCTTTTTTCTGCAATGAGATATTCTAAGGACCAGGAGAGAGGAGAGTCTTCTGAGAAAGGTTAATGTTGCCGATGTTTTAAGAGACCAGTGGAAAGTTGTATGAACAGTAGCCATTTCAACAAAAGCTGCTATGAAGTTTAACCCCTTTCTCCAGGAGAAAAAAAAAGGGGGGGGAGGGGTGGGAGCAGGAGATGGCAAGACTTACTTAAAAATAGAAAGATAAATAATTGAAGAATGGTATTTTGGAGAATGTAAAAATCAATTTTAGGATGACATCTCACTATCCTTTCCCCAAGGAACAAATACAGTCCATTTCTATCCTCCCTTACCCCAGAGTATGTAAGTCACATTTTGTTTGGGATTTTGTTCCTCTTTAATTCACACAAGATTAATAGACAATGTCTGGTTTCATCTGAAAAAAACATTCAAATATCAGGTAATGCTTCACTTTCCTGTTTTGTCTAGATAAGTCTTTACATTTAAATAAATTTTTCCAGCCCTAAACTTACATATAGATCTGTCAAACCCTAGGTCTCAAAATCACGAAAGTCCTATAAACTTTAATAACAAATAAAAAAAATATATATGTATATATATATATATATATATATATATAAGTAACTGTTTAATATACAGATCTGAACTCTTTAGTGAGTTAGAGGAAACCACTATAATTCTGGGGCCAACTTATGTGTTGTTTACATATGTTGTTGTTTAGTTGCTAAGTTGTGTCTGACTGCAACCCCACGGACTGTAGCCCACCAGGCTCCTCTGTCCATGGGATCTCCCAAGGCAAGAATATTGGAGTCAGTTGCCATTTCCTTCTCCAAGGAATCTTCTCAGCCCAGGGATTGAACCCATAACTCCTGCATTGGCAGGCAGATTCTTTACCATTTAGCCACCCTACCAACCAATGTTTTGAAGAAGACATTGACTTGTCGTAGAAATGTAGGAACCTGGGCTGCCAACCCCCATAGCTATGGCATTTGGAAAAGAAACTGTCCATCCTGTTTAATCTGTTGAGATCATGCACAACAGAAATGACAGGAGGGAGTTAGTGAACAGGCAGAAAAATCAACCTTACCCCCTAGGTTTGTGTGTAACAGTATCGAAGGCATAAACCTTAAAATTAAAGCAGTGAACTTGTGACCAAGACTCACTGACTTGCTGCATTTGAGATTCTGCTTTGGTTGCACACTGTAAAGTTCTCCGGATATAACACGACGATATTCCAGCTTCTATAAATTCTCCCTCCAGTGTAGGAATGTATACTTAGTATAGCAGATAGCTTCATCCTTTGGTGAACTTGCCAATATGAAACTTTGCAAATAGAGTTTATTTTTTCAGTCTAGGCTTTCTTTGGAACTGGAATTATTAATAACTTCTAAGCGGCTATTGTGAAACCTTTCCTTGTTAAGCACATTTTCCTAGCTTATTTTAATTTCGCATTTTGTTGAACGTGTTGACTTCCTCTGGCAATATGTAAAGTTGCCAGGCGGAAATTCTGCACTCAGAGCCTCAGGATGATATTAGCAGTCAAATTTTGAGCAAGAGCTTCTAAGCAACGGTCAAAATGAAAATTAAGTTTTGCTGTCCTTTGTGAAAGACTTGAAAAAAAAATTTTTTTTAACAAAGCTGGATCTATTAGTTCTCTGGAAGGAAAAAAATTTTAACCTTAGCTGTAATTCAAATTAAACACATTGGCACAGATAATTTAGTTTTATTTGTACATTTCTGGTGTAATGTGCTGAGAAATACTAATTCTTTTGACTCCCTGCCAATTTGCTACTAATCAAAATGGAGAAGATATGCACTGTTTGGATTATACCTAAAAATAGTTGGGCTGCAGTCACATCAGCAAATGGAATTAAATTAATTTCGCTTTCTTCTCCTGCACACACACCCTCCACATTATTTAAATTTCCATCTAGAATACTGCTTTTGAATCTCATAGTCTGTGAATGTGTCCCAAATCGCACTGCTACATTGCAATTATTTTAAAGTAAATTCTATCAAACTGCTTTTTGAGAAGTACACCTCTCTTGAAATTCCAATTTCTACCCTGCTCTCATTTAAAGAGTCTCTACTAAATAGTCCGTATAATGTAATCAAAGAAGTATTAATACTATGAATAGATACTTTGTGGATTAATTTACCTTCCAATAGTCTTTTTAACATTTCATGGGAGGAGGGAGAGGGTTTCTGAATCAGTAAGACTTGGGCATTTGATGGAGCAGTTAATAAGCTTTCAAATCCAATTGCTCTAATGATAGAATGGAAAACATCTGCTTCAAGGAGAAGCTGACACTATTCTGGCAATATTAGAGCATGATCTCAGCAGTCATCTTAGCAGTACCCAAGAAAACATGGAATGTCACTGTCTGCACCCCTTATACCTTTGTCTTCACTTTCACGTTGCCTTCATTCTGAATGCATTTCTATCTTCTGTACCTGAAGAGAGTTCCAGTCTTGGACCAACCATATACTCACCAGCCCGTCTTGAGCATGTCTTCATTTCCTCTTGAATGAACTAGAACCATCTAGAACATTTAGTTCTAGATATTTTGTCTTCCTTAGAAGCATTAAAATCTCATGAACGGTTTCGTAAAACTCTTGATTTTCAACATCTCTCAATACTTAGAATTGTTGTTCTCTTCTCTCTCAACATTCCTTGGCTCATAGCTTTTATTAGTATCAGCAAGAGTACATTGTTTTCTTCCTGTTTATGACATAGAACTTACCTGTGATGCATCTTAAATGTCTGAAGTTTGGATTTCTTCCTGAGAATTTCAGAGTTGCTCATAATTATGAGTAGAAAAAAAATTTAAACTCTTGTCTGTACCTTTCCTATAAAAAGTCTTCATGTTTAATTTTTGGAATGTGGGGCTTTCTTAACAGACTTTATTTTCCTGTTTATCTCATTTTTCAGTTAACTTATGACCTTGTCAGTTTTCAGCATCCTGATTGCAAAAGATAACATGAGCTGTTCTACCTTCAATTATTTTGTAAATTAGTTTTCCTAATCATTTTTAGGCTAGCTGATTTGAGGGAATTGTGGGTAAATTTCTACCATAGGAGCACAGAAAACTTGTTCGAGCAGACAATCTAAAGACGGGGTGTTCTGGCTCCTCTGTATTTACTCCTGTGCCCAACGACCTTGGGGAAGTTAGTTGGTTTCCCTGCTGCTCAAGTTCACTTCCCACAAAGCCTGACTAGTAGCCTTTGTTTGTAAATCCCTTTGAGATGCTCTGATAGAAGGAGTTCATAGATTTGCAAAGTCTATCATTTCTAATACTTCCTCCTGACCTTCTTTTCCTTTTCCCTGCAACTCCACCCACAAAATCCCTGTTTTTCTTTAAGTGAAAAGAACAACTAAGAATAGCAAAAACACACATAATACCCCATGCATCCCAACAAACAGTCCTTCACTTATTATTATACCTGAAAGTCCACAAAAACCACAACTGAATAAAGTAATCTTCCCAAACATCGGATTAAAAAACCTGTTTGCTCTGTACTAAGCAAAAGTGGCTGTTTAATGATTCTGAACCCACAGCCACTTTGAGAAAAGTAAGTCAATTTGGAAAGTTACTCAACTCTACGATTTTGCATTGAGTCGTAAATGGTAAAAGCAACTTTCTAGATGGTTCTTTTCCTGGAAGAGCCATTCAGAGATGAACAGTGGTGAGAGCAATGGCAGTTTGTGTTTTTGTTTACTTCTTTTGTGACTTGCAGAGCACTGAATTTCTTTGTTCCCAACTTAATAAACAGTGACAAACCTACAGGAACTTCACTGACTTAAAATATCTGTTACGCTAACTATAGAAACTCACCTGTAATCTTGAGGTCCTAGTTAAAAATGCTTTTAAACAGTAAACATTAATGTCCCAATGACATTTTCTGCACTGCAGAGATTTTCTTCTAAAGCCATTCAAGGTAACGGTTTAATAAGATGCTCTTTATAAGGAATTTCTTGTGCTTAAATTATTCTATGGTCAATCTTGAAATAATGTGTGGGTTTTTTTCTTTTCCTTAGAAAAGGCATGACTAAGTAAAATAAATTGAAGAAACTTTGGCATGGGAAGGACCTTGATAGGTAAACCACACCATACTATATATAAAACAAATAATCAGCAAGGACCTACTGTATAGCACAGAGAACTCTACTCAGTATTTTGTAATAACCTATATGGGAAAAGAATCTAAAAAGAATGCATATATGTATGTGTATGTGTGTGAATGTTTGTGTAACTGAATACTTCGCTGTACACCTGAAAATAACACATTGTAAGTCAAATATACTACAATATAAAATAAAAATTAGCTTTTTCAAAAAATAAAAGATACGGTCAAAAAAACCCCAAAACACCCCCATACTCAAGAATACCTAGAGATCAGTGCAGACCAAGACTGATGTGATTTAGTTTGAAGTATAAAGACCTGGGGACTTCCCTGGTAACTCAGCTGGTAAAGAATCTGCCTTCAGTGCAGGAGACCCTGGTTCAATTCCTGAATCAGGAAGATCCCCTGGAGAAGAGAATTGCTACCCACTCCAGTATTCTTCCCTGGAGAATCCTATGGACAGAGGAGCCTGGCAGACCACAGTCCACGCGGTTGCACAGAGTGGTACATGACTGAGCAACCGAGTAGCAGCAGCAGCCACATAAACACCTGGCTCATCGTTTTGTTGCCAGTTCTGTCAGTAAACGTGTGCAGCTAACCAGAATCCCTCTCACTGTTTTGACTCATGATTCATCTCAGTGGAATCTGAAAACTGATACCTGAGCCACTGTTTTCTGTATTAAAATCCTTCCAATAATATTAATTGGGGGCTTCCCTGGTAGCCCAAATGGTAAAAAATCTGCCTGCAACGCAGGAGACCTGGGTTTGATCCCTTGGTGGGAAGATCCCCTGGAGAAGGAAATGGTAACTCATTTCAGTATTCTGCCCAGAGATCCTATGAGAGGAGTCTGGTGGACTACAGTCTGTGGAGTTCCAAAGAGTTGGACACAACTGAGCAACTACGCACAAGTGCCATGATATTAATACGTATGAACAACAGGGCCCTCCCCCTCAGCTTTCTATGTGTTAATTCCATTTCCTATCATAACCAACTTCAAATCCTTTCATTCCTCCTGTTGTTCAAATGGGAATCCCATTACCTCTCAGTTACAGGGATTTTTCCTGGCTGGAGACTGGAATGAATTATAGCACAGTGCAGTGTTCAGTGCAGCACCAGACTTGGTGGCATCAACATGTCATCCTTCATTAACTGTGCTGCTAATTTTTTTAAACATCACCAGGTCACAAAACTCCAAGGATCTGAAAAAATACTGTACCGAGTGACAACAAGCAATATGAAAATTATAAGTCCTTACAGTACTGCAAAAGCATTCTTGCAAGCACAGGACAATATAAATTTTACTCAAACCAGGCAACCAGTAGAACTCCCTTCCCAAACAGCAGACATTTACAAGTCTCTTCAAACTTTTGGAGTGTTAATATACCTATATGGAGAAAAAATTTTTTTCACACTAGAGGTGCTCAGAAGACCCCTGGGCAACTTAACTATTTGCAGGATTTCTGTGATTAGTTTTTGAGTTGTGATTCATATGTTTACCTGTTCCTAAAAGATTGAGGGTACTATGTCCTCAGTGACTGTGCTATATGGGGTACATCCCCTGAAAACACTGTGCCTAATCCCAGGGCAATCACACTTTGGCTAAGGGGATCAGACACTCACAACTTAAAAGTGACAAAGACAGAGGCAGATGTGGCTACGTGCCAGACATGTGGCCAAAAATAAGGACTCTAGACCAGCTCTATCCAGTAGAAAACAATGCAAGCTGTAAACTTCTGGTCCAAGATGGAGGAGTAGGACATGCACTCCTTTCCTCCTGCAAGAGTACCAAAATCACAATTAGCTGTTGAACAACCATTGATAGGAGGATGCTGGAACCCACCAAAAACAGATTCCTTATGTTCAAAGACAAAGAAGCAGCAGCAACAAGATGGTAGGAGGGGCGCAGTTCAGTTCAATTCAGTTGCTCAGTCGTGTCCAACTTTTTTCGACCCCATGAATCGCAGCACACCAGGCCTCCCTGTCCATCACCAACTGCTGGAGTTCACTCAAACTCATGTCCATTGAGTCGGTGATGCCATCCAACCATTTCATCCTCTCTCGTCCCCTTCTCCTCCTGCGCTCAATCTTGCCCAGCATCAGGGTCTTCTCAAATGAGTCAGCTCTCCGCATCAGGTGGCCAAAGTATTGGAGTTTCAGCTTCAACATCAGTCCCTCCAATGAACACCCGGGACTGATCTCCTTTAGGATGGACTGTTTGGATCTCCTTACTGTCCAAGGGACTCTCAAGAGTCTTCTCCAACACTACAGTTCAAAAGCATCAATTCTTCTGCACTCAGCTTTCTTATAGTCCAACTCTCACATCCATACATGACCACTGGAAAAACCATAGCCTTGACTAGATGGACCTTTGTTGACAAAGTAATGTCTCTGCTTTTTTATATGCTGTCTAGGTTGGAGGGACACAAATGTCATAAAATCAAATCCCGTATATGCCAAGTGGGCGACCCACAAACTGGAGAACAGTAATACCAAAGAAGTTCTCCCACAGTTGTGAAGATTCTGAGCTTTGTGTCAGGCTTCCCAGCCTGGGGATCCTGCAAAGGGACTGGGACCCCCAGGGAATCTGACTTTGAAGGCCAGTGGGGTTTGATTACAGGAATTCCATAGGACTGGAAGAAACAGAGACTCTTGGAGAGTGCAAACAATGCAAGCTGTATAATTAATTTTGTATCCTAGCAGCCACTTTATTTGAAACTTTTAATCTTATACTGGAGCATACCCAATTAACAAAGTTGTGATGGTTTCAGGTACACAGCAAAGTGACCCAGCCATACATTTACACGCATCTGCTGCTGCTGCTAAGTCCTTCGGTCGTGTCCGACTCTGTGCGACCCCATAGATGGCAGCCCACCAGGCTCCGCTGTCCCTGGGATTCTCCCCCAAACTCCCCTTCCATCCAGGCTGCCACATAAAATAGAGCAGAGTTCCCTGTGCTCTACTTTTTTAAAGTGAAAAATAAACAGGTGAAGCTAGCATTATCATTATGGAACATGGAATTAATATAAAACCATAGGAGTAGATGCTTTCTTTTACACTAAATCTTTGAAATCTCACGTTCATCTTACACTTGTAGCCTCCTCAGTTGAGACTGACCACATTTCAGGAGCTAAATAGTCATATACAGCTTGTGGCTACTGCCCTGACATTTCAGCTCTAGAGTTCAGAGCAGGGAGTGGATGGATAGGGTGGCATAAACTAGAATCTTGGTGATGTAGTAGATCTTGGATAAGGTGATTAAATGTTGTGAACAGCCATTCCACAAGAAGCCACAAGGGGAAGAAAACTGCTTAAACAACAGCATAGAGATGTAGATAGTTGAGATGAATATTTAGACAATGAATAGCCAACTGCAGACGGTATATGCATTGATGAAGCAATTAGAAGATGAAAGTAGAAAAGTAATTCCAGAGCAGATCAGAATGTTAATGCAAAAGTATTGATCTCTAAACTTCCCTGAAGCCTGCAGATTGATGAGCAAGACTGTCATGACACAAGCAGCAGTAGTTGAGAGAGATTGACTTGGCATCAGAGGCAGGACAGCTGGCTCTCACATCTTTAACTTCAAAATAATTCTGAGTTAAGTAAATTCAATAATCATATTTAATAAATCAAAAGACTAATATTTATATATTCTCATATAGTAAATATGAGCTCATTATTAAATTGGTTTTCTAGCTTTCATATATCAACCCCAGGGGCTGACTCAGAGAAATGCATCCTTAACAAGCATATTTGATTTTTTTTTCCTTTTGTGTGGCACACAGGCTCTTCCTTGTATCTCATGGGTTTAGTTGCCCCGTGGCATGTGGGAATCTTAGTTCCCTGACCAGGGATCACACCTATGTTCTCTGCATTGGAAGGTGGATCCTTAACTACTGGACCCCTAGGGAAGTCCCCCAAGCAAGTTTCTGAGAGCATAAGACTGAGGGCCTGGTAAATGCCGGAAGGTTCTGCCCTCCTTTGGAGGTAAGGTATATGAGCTCAGGTGACTTTCGAGAAAACCGGTGACCCGTCTTGATCAAGTCTAGGTGTCTGAATCCTAAGTCCATCTGTTCTTCATGTCACCAAACCACATGTCTGCTCCCAATAAGACTGGAAGCTCCCTTAGGATAAAGGCCTCGTCTTTTTATCTTTGACTCTCTAATACCCAACACATTGCCAGGCACAAGGTATGAACTCTGAATTTTCACTGAAAACATTCCAAAAATGTACAATTTTTCATTTTTAACAAAGTTTAATAAAACATAAAACCCCCCAAACAGAAAACTTGACATTTACAATTCAAAATCAAATTAGAAGAATATTAAATGTTTACAAAGCTATATCTTTTAAAAGTATTTATAAAGCTACATGCAGTTTTATAGAATGACTCACTCAAAAGTGGAGAATTTTCCTTCATTCCTAAAAAGAAAATATGTCCAAAAGAAGTTGTGAAGATTCTTGAGTACACAGGGTCTTTGGTACTGAGACTGAAACTCAGATTTTCACCATCAGGCAAAAATAATAGTTTCTCTAAGGAAGGTGCTAAGCTTCAAATTGCAACATATATGGGGCATTCTTTGCTAATGTTACAGGACACAATGAGGTTCGGTTCAGTTCATTTCAGTCGCTCAGTCATGTCCGACTCTCCGCGACCCCAAGAATCACAGCACGCCAGGCCTCCCTGTCTATCACCAACTCCCTGAGTTCACTCAAACTCATGTCCACAGAGTCGGTGATGCCATCCAGCCGTCTCATTCTCGGTCGTCCCCTTCTCCTCCCGCCCCCAACCTTTCCCAGCATCAGAGTCTTTTCCAGTGAGTCAACTCGTCGCATGAGGTGGCCAAAGTATTGCAGTTTCAGCTTTAGCATCAGACCTTCCAATGAACATCCAGGATCGATCTCCCTTAGAATGGACTGGTTGGATCTCCTTGCGGTACAAGGGACTCTCAAGCGTCTTCTCCAACACCACAGTTCGAAAGCATCAATTCTTCGGCGATCAGCTTTCTTCACAGTCCAACTCTCACATCCATACATGACCACGGGAAAAACCATAGCCTTGACTAGATGGACCTTTGTTGGCAAAGTAATGTCTCTGCTTTTTAATATATTATCAAGGTTGGTCATAACTTTCCTTCCAAGGAGTAAGCGTCTTTTAATTTCATGGCTGCAATCAGCATCTGCAGTGAAGCAACAGTCAGAACTGTACATGGAACAACAGACTGGTTCCAAATAGGAAAAGGAGTACGTCAAGGCTGTATATTGTCACCGTGCTTATTTAACTTATATGCAGAGTACATCATGAGGAACGCTGGGCTGGAAGAAGCACAAGCTGGAATCAAGATTGCTGGGAGAAATATCAATAATCTCAGATATGCAGATGACACTACCCTTATGGCAGAAAGTGAAGAGGAACTCAAAAGCCTCTTGATGAAAGTGAAAGAGGAGAGTGAAAAGGTTGGCTTGAAGCTCAACATTCAGAAAACAAAGATCATGGCATCTGGTCCCATCACTTCATGGGAAATAGATGGAAAAATAGTGGAAACACAATGAGATTATTTCCCAAATATTTCCAAGAAATGGATTTATTTCTAGAAATGGCACATAGATTACTGGAATGTATTTCAGCAACATAAATTCAATGAATGTAAATGCGGTATACCCTGTATGAAAATGTCCATAATTATTCTTTAAAAATAGGCATTTCACTAAAATTGTTAAATAAGAACTATATGTTCTAGGCTCTAGGTTCAGTTGTCAGTGTATAAAATACTTGATTTATTTGTTATATATTGTATTCTGTTTTAAATGGGGTGTTTTCCTTTCTAACTGAAAGATTTATAGCCATTTATCTTACTAGGCTTTACAAGGAAAAAACCCCTTTCCCACCCCAAGTTTTATTCCCGGACCCCCATCAATCAACCCAGCTAAGAGAATCAAATTCTGTTTCACTGACTTATAGATTTCAGTCTTAAATTTTATTTCTTCATTCCTGTCTGATAAGAAATAACAATATATCTATTAAAAATGTATTCAGAGTAAACAAACATCAGAGCCCTCTCAAAGTTTGCATTTCCCATGTAAGTCTTTTTCACTTGAAACAGATTCATAATCATTATCTTCCTATCTTAACACAAGAAAGAGTTCATGTTGAATCTTTAGCTGATTTGAGAGAAATTATATGGATTCTTGTCTTTTGACAATGCATTAGGACTTTGCTGGTATACATTTTTTAATGTATGTGTGTACTCGACACTGTAGAGGTCATTTTAAATAGCATTTCATTTTCATTACCTGGCCCAGATTATTGTTTGTAACTTACACCTGAAAAATTGGGGGTGGGGGGAGGGCAATAATATGGAGTCAGATATGAAGAACACACCTGGGGGGCAATGACCTTCCCGCATTTACAGGTCCTCAGCCTTGAACACTCAGAGACATATTTGGTAAGAATGCATTTCTCTGGATCATCTCCTGAGATTATATATAACATCAGAGAGCCAGTTTATTATAACTGTCATAAACCTATTACACTCCCTTGAGCATGATCAGATCTTCTGTCTATACCCAGGGAAGAAAATTATAATCACAAGGTTACTTAGCAAGCATGGGGTCAGAACAAGGAAATCTGATTGCAAAACTTAACAGTAAGGGCATCCGGCTAAGATTTCCATACGTTCACTTCTACCATGCGCTGGAATACCAGAAGTCTGCTGGCTGTAAGACCAACCCTCTTAACTCCCCTAGATCGGGCATGGATGGGCACTGGCAACAGTTGACTCCCTGTCTCTCTTTTTTCTGTCACCATAGCCACGGCTCTCCTCCTTGCCCCAGCAGATGCCTTCCTCCTTTATATAAGTTAGGACAGGTAAGCAGGTCATCAAGTTTTGTTAATTTAGCTCTTTCTTTATAAGGACAGCATATCTCCACTCTCATCCATTTTTCGGGATTAATGGAAGGTGGGAGTGGGGAGAATATTTTGCTGCCTTCCCTACAACACTGAAATTAAAGCATATTCCCCATAGAAAGGCTCCTGGTTCCATGTTCATGTTATGGGAACCCAGGGTTGTTGTTTTATTCAATTTTTTAAATTTTGGTACAATTTTTAAGGGCTACTTTCCGTTCACAGTTATTACAAAATATCAGCTATATTCCCTGTATTGTAAAATATATCCTTGAGTCTATCTTACACACAGTACTTAGTGCCTCTCTCCCTCCCCACTGGGAACCACTAGTTTGCTCTCTATATGTGTTAGTCTGCTCCTTTTTTTGTTGTATTCAGCAGTTATAATTTTTTAGATTCGACATAGAAGAGATATTATACAGAATATGTCTTTCTCTGTTTTATTTCACTTAGTATAATGGCCTCCAAGTCCACTCACATTGAGGCAAATGGCAAGTTTTCATTCTATTCTTTGGCTGAAGAACATTCCCTTATGTATATATATCCTGCCTCTTTATCGATTCATCTGTTGAGGGACACTAAGGTTGCTTGCGTATCTTGGCTATTATAAATCATGCTGCTGTGAACATTGAGGTCCAGGTATATTTTCAAATTAGTGTTTTTGTTTACTCAAATAGATACTGAGGAGTGGAACTGCTGGGTCATATGGTACTTCTATTTTTAGCTTTCTGTGATACCTCCATACTGTTTTCCATGGTGGTTGCACCAATTTACATTCCCACACACACTGTACAAGGGGAACCCAGGTATTTGATTCTCTTATTCTTGCTAACAATGATAGCATTATTTCTGTTTCACTCTGATATGATCTCTTTCTTAAAATACATTAGATATATGTCCATCTAGCCAGTCAAGGTTTCTCTCTCTGATTTGCTTATTAGATGAATTTGAACTCTAACTGCATGTTCCTGATCCATATGGTAGAAACCTCTTAGCTACATTTAACTCTGAAAATGCTGCTTTCTTAGGTCATCTTAGCCTGGAACTCTGAACAGATGTCTAAGAGTTGAATCCAGGAGAGAAAAATGGTGGTTTTTGCAATGGCACTGAGGGATTAGATTCACAACCTAACTCATTTTAGATTATAATTTTAGAGCATGGAAGATGCAAACTTTGCAATTTGATTGGAAGATGATTATACTGTTAGACTTTCTGTTTTCAACCGATGCAATAATACATTGTCATTTGATTAGACTGCAAATACAAATATTTACGTACTATGCACTAGGCATAGTAGGTAAATATGGAGCAAGACAGACACACAGGCCTCAAAATGAAGCAGCTACTCTATACCATGTATCTCCCATATACACCTTCAAAGCATTAGTAGAGACAGGGTGAACAAGCGCTTTTTTAAAGTTCTTTCTCAAAGATCAGAAATAACTTACTGTGTGCCAGTCCAATTTGGAGAGATGAGAACTTTGTTCTTCTTCTAAGAGTGACCACACAGATACTGACACACAAACTTACAAAATATTTTTTAGGCAAAATATATGGTCCAGGTCCACAAACTTTTACCTGGGGTCCCATGGGGGCAGATGTGTTTTAGAATTCAGAATTTGTGGGCTTCTAAGAAGACAATACAGTGCATAGGCTACATATTACAGAACGTCCTAAGCAGGGTGCAGGTCAGCATTCCATTATCAAACATGAATGTCTCTGCAGTGAAATGTATGATTATTCATACTGAGTAGATAAATAAGAACTATAAATAGTCTCATGCCACTTCAGGTCAGATCTTGCTGCCAAATGAGTTCAAGTCAGGTCATGTTTGCTCTCAAGTGAGTTACAGAAAAATCTTCATCTTCAGAGCTCTCTAGATTTGGGGACTAAGAATGCACCTATATTATGGACTATTCTTTTGTAAAACGTCATCTACCCATTAGGAAGGCAAGGAAACATTTAAACCTACCAAATAAGTTAAATCAATTAATTTGCAAGTAGTATTATTTAGCAAATACTGTCCAGTGAGGAATAAACACAGTTATTTGAATAAAAACAGGTATTTAAAAAATGGCAATTACAGGGAGACTTGATATAATAGGTTACATCCTGTCACCAGACTTTAAGAATGGTGGAGGTCTTGAGAGTGACTGGTGGGCAACATTTTTGGAAACAACTAACAAGAGCCAATATGTTACACAGCCAACCCACTGCTTGTCAGAGGAAACATATCAGCTATGAAAATACTCTTGATTAGTACAAGGCTAATTTCAGAGAATCTCAGGATTGGCATCACTTTAAAATAACTATAATCTAACCACCTCTTAGAGCAAACAATCTTCTTATCCTTAGCTCACCAAGTCCTTAAAGATTACAAAAGGAAAAAAAGAAAAGAGGGGAAAGGTTATGATCTTCACCCCAGAAAGATGCACCCACAGGATAAGTGTCACAATCTTTTCCAAGGGATCTGTCGGCCCTGAGATAAGAATCCCTGCCTTAGATGCTTGCCATATTTGAAAAGAAAGCTAATGTTTTATAATTTCACAGCAGTCCTAGTACCCTGGAGAGCCTCTATATTTTAAGTTGCTCATAAATTGACTGTGGTCATATGTGTTGGTGGTTTCTGTGACATTGATCTCAACTTATGATTTTCCATGCAACATTTATAAGATAAATAGTTTTGAACTCCCTGTGACCCTTTATTGTAAAGGTTGAAAAGAGGAAGCATGATGACAATTTTTTGGCTTTTCATGTTCTTTATATCCCATAGCATGCATAACTCAGAGGGGGGAGAAGAAGAAAAAGAAATCCCCTAAGGAAAAGATGTCATTTTCCTACTAATAAATTTATCAAGCATCAATTTTCAGTTTGACATTAACTGGGATAGGATATGGTGTAAATTTTCTAAGTGTGAAGCTGTCACAGAAGAAAGGAATTGGTCTCTGGCATCAGATCATGATTTAGATTTGTCAGTATTAGGCACACCATTTGTTTTCTTTGACGTTTTAGGCATCCCATAGGAGAGGATTCTGCATATGTTGCAGTAAACACTTCTTTCTATGCAGTTATCCAAACAGTTCATCGAGAGCATCCTTCTCAATTTTAGCATCTCAAAGACTGACTCACCAACACCAGTACTCAGGCACATCCACAGAAGGAGTGCATGAACTCCACAATCACATAGAAAAGACGGATTTCTCTTTATGCAAGAAATTAAGAAAACAATGGTTCCTGCCAGATATGGACAGAAAAACTGCCCTGCAGCCTCTTTCTAGCTAGTCTGGTGAAATTGAACATAAATTGTTCTAAGGGCAAGGTGGATCTTAGCTGAAATCTCACCCTGTTACTAGGCATCTTCCACTAGCTTGCCACACTGCCCTCATGTCCACCCAAGGACTATGCAAGGAAAAAAGCCAGGCAGGTCAACAGGATCACAGCCAAGTCAGATGACAGGCTCCTCGCCCTTCCTACACGTAATCACATCATCAGGCTCAGCCCAGGGCCCGGGGAAAGTGATGCAAAGCCATCCTGAAGTCAAGTGGCCAAGGGATGTGGAGGGTTTCCCTTTCCCATTGTTATCCTTGAGGACCACTGCTTCACCTCTCCCAGTAGAAGAAAAACTCTGTCATAATAATTCTCGTGTTTGACTTGTTCCTGTGCTACTATGCAGTGTCAAAGACATACCAAGAACACTACAAAAGACAGAATCTGATATATCTTGAAAACATCATGCTCACTTAAAGATTCAGACACAAACACCATATATTCCATGATTCCATTTGTATGAAATGTCCAGAATAAGCCAGTCCATAAAGACAGCATGTAGATGAATGGTTGCCAGAGGCTGGGAGGAAGGGTCATAGAGAACATTTAATGGATGTGTAGTTTCCTTTGGGATGATGAAAATGTTCTGGAACTTAAGAGTGACGATGATTACCTCTTTTAACATGTGCTAAATATAACTGCATTTTGAGCTTTCAAATGGTTAAGATGGTGCATTTATGGTATGTGTCTTTTACCACAGTAAAGAGAAATCTGAAAGGGTCCTTTTCTTGCAATTTCATTTCTGTAGACAAAAACATATAAGGTAAAGATTGGGGAAGATTCTGATTCTTCAACAAAAGACAAAAGGGAGAGAATTTATTCTAGCTTCAAAAATGAATTTATTTTTATCAAATAGTTAAATTCATTTTATTTATTTTTATTAAATTTTATTTTTAAAGATTGGGGAAGATTCTTCAACAAAAGACAAAAGGGAGAGAATTTATTCTAGCTTCAAAAATAGTCATTTATTTTTATCAAATTTTTATCAAATTTATTTTTGGAAGCAAGCAAGGAAGAATCTTAGTCTTCATGAGCCAATGCAATTCCCTCATCTCACAATGCTAAGGGGGCTTCTCAGGTAGCACTCAGTTCAGTTCAGTTCAGTTGCTCAGTCGTGTCCGACTCTTTGCGACCCCATGAATCACAGCACACCAGGCCTCCCTGTCCATCAGCAATTCCCGGAGTTCACTCAAACTCATGTCCATCGAGTTGGTGATGCCATCCAGCCATCTCATTGTCTGTCATCCCCTTCTCCTCCCTCCCCCAATCCTTCCCAGCATCAGAGTCTCTTCCAGTGAGTCAACTCGTCGCATGAGGTAGCCAAAGTATTGGAGCTTCAGCTTTAGCATCAGTCCTTCCAATGAACACCCAGGACTGATCTCCTTTAGAATGGACTGGTTGGATCTCCTTGCAGTCCAAGGGACTCTCAAGAGTCTTCTCCAGCTCACCTGCTAGTGCAGGAGAAGTAAGAGACACAGTTTCAATCCCTGGGTCAGGAAGATTCCCTGGTAGAGGGCACAGCAGCCCACTCTGGTACTCTTGCCTGGAGAATCCCATGGACAAAGGAGCCTGGTAGGCTACAGTACATAGGTTGCAAAAAGTTGGATATGACTGAAGTGACTTCGCATGCATAGTGCTAAGAAGTTAAGGCTTTTGTGGTAACCTGGCCTTGGGAGCAGACATCCAGGTTTGAATCTGGTTCTGCCAGATTCTGGCCTACCGGTATACATGGAGGAATGCCATCTTGACAAATCTTAATTTCTCAGAAGAGAAAGTCAAAATGAATATTTATAGGATTTTGGGATCTGGTCTCAAGTGACTTGGCTTCCCTGGTAGCTCAGCAGGTAAAGAATCTGCTTATCAATGCAGGAGACACAGGAGATGCAGGTTCAATCCCTGGGCTGGGAAGATCCCCTGGAGGAGGAAATGGCAACCCATTCTAGTATCCGTGTCTGAAAAATCCCATGGGCAGAGGAGCCTGGTGGGCTACAGTCCATGGGGTCGCAAAGAGTCAGGCAAGACTGAGCGACTGAGCACAGGCTCACTCAAGCAACTTTTAGCCAGTCTTCCAATCTGGAGCTGCCTGAGATTGGGTAGAGTTCATAGCATCAGAGGAGCAGTGAAGACAGCTGGGCAAGGAGACTGAAACAAGTCTTGACTAACTGTTGTCTGGATAGCCGGCTGTTTACCTGTTGCTTTGGATAAATTGATCTGCAAGAAGCAAAGTGTGAAGTGACTATTGGTTTACAGCCTTGTTGTTCCCGACGGCAGTGTTCCTGGAACAAACAAGCAAGTCATGTTGACTTGCGTAGTCTCAGTTTCAGGCTCTAAGAGTTCTGTCATGTGTGATGTAGGGGGTCTCAGAGGCTCTACAGTTATATGTCAAGCACATAACCAGCACCTACATTCAATAAATCATTTATTTGCTCCCCAAAACTCACCACCACGCCCACTAAACACTTACTCCTAGATGATGAATCTCAGAACTAGAACCAAGTCTTCCACCTTGCATTCCAGGACCCTCACCATGATTGAGTTGGGTTCCACTTCTCCTGGCATAAGCAAGTTAATTCAACCACAGTAAAAAGCTCCAAATCTTTTTGCCACACCAAATGAAGAAACCGCAGAAAAAATGGTTACAATGCCTGGGTCCTAGGCTTTCTGTCACTGAATCTGTGACCCTAGGCTAATTATTTGCCTCTAAAGTCTCACTTCCTCAGGTGGAGAATAAGGATGGTTATGCTTAGCACTCAGTATATATTCAGCTAATTTTTTAAAGTAATAAATCCATACTCCCAAATTCTAGTTTCCATTCCTTTTCTAAGGTTTGACAGAGAAGACTTTCATTTTGTTTTGCACATATTCCTGATCTTCTGGGAGGACCTGGGTGTGGCTCTCAGGATGCTGAGAAAGCAGTTTTTCCAATGGCATCCGGAGACTGACATACTCAAGAGAATGACACAGAATCCCTTGGGACATGAGGGACCCACAGAGTTTAAACCAAAAATGTTCACATTGTTTAAATGGGCAGCCCCAAAGTTTGGTGATCTGATTTTGTTTTTGTTCAGTTGCTCAGTCATGTCCAACTCTTTGTGACCCTATGGACTACAGTTCATCAGGCTTCCCTGTCCTTCACCATCTCTGAAAGTTTGCTCAAACTCATGTCCATTGAGTCAGTAATGCCATCCAACCATCTCATCTTGTCACCCCCTTTTCCTCCTGCCCTCAATCTTTCCCAGCATCAGGGGCTTTTCCAATGAGTCGGCTCTTTGCATCAGGTGGTCAAAGTACTGGAGCTTCTGCTTCAGCATCAGTCCTTTCAGTGATGACTTTCATTAAGCTTAAATTCTCTTTCTGAATACTTGCCTCTTCTCCTTTCCTGTAACTTTCAACACCCTTCATGAGCAAAACTGTTGACATTTTTATTTTATTTTTTTGGCCACACTCTGTGGCCTGTGGGATTTTAGTTACCCAACCAGGGATTGAACTGGGCCCTTGGTAGTGAAAGCACAGAGTCCTAACCAGTAGACCACCAGAGACTTCCCCACTGTTGACATTTTTAGCTGCTACCTTTCAACATGATTTACTGCCTATGGGTAAAGTACAACAGTTTTTGTTTCAGTATTTATTTATATAAACTAGCAGTCTGTCTGACCTGTAGAATTAACCACATCCAAATGGCAGGTTAAATCTATGACCCAAGAGTATTGTAAATAATTCCTATTCTGGACATTTTCAATGGAGGCATCAGAAAAAAAGGCCCCCAAACTAGGTACTGGGACTGCCGTGGGTTCCGTTGCCCTCTGCCCCTGATAAGTTTGGGGGAATAATTTTATATCTTTTAACCACAATGTTGAATCTGAAAAAGGCTGCTGGTTGAATAGGGTAACAGCTAAGATCTTTTCCTATCTCTGATGAGCTGTAACTACCTACTTTAACCAGGGATGTTTTCCTGAAAGTTCATGATCTCCTTGAAGGCAAACCCAATAACATTCTCATGGGTTTTGTAAGAGATTAAAGTTAACGGGTTAGTTTATATCTTTCTGTCTAGAAACATTTATTGTACTCTAAATAGAAGCCAGGTATCACCACAGGTAATGGAACAGACAGTTGCTAATCCTGACCCCCAAGGAGAGCTCACAGCCTGGTGGATGAGCAGCCAGTGGAAGCCCCAAATTGAATTATGCAGGGTTTACTCTGAGGCCCCCAAAGAGGGATCAGACTGGAAAATAGACTGGGACAATTAGGGAGAGAGTCTCCCACAAGCTATCAACAGAGCTGGAACTTGGTTGATTCTGTGGTTTTTGCCAAGATGAAAAGGCCTTTCAAGCAGAGGAGAGAATTTTCCAAAGGCACAGATGCAAGAAAGAATAGGCTGGATTCTGAAGACAGCAAGAACATTTGCATGGCCGGAGCATAAGGCTGCCAAGGCTAGTGCAGTGGGAAAGAGACTCTGGATAAACAGGCAAAGGCTAGACAGGGAAAGAGTTTATAGTTCTTACCAGGAATTTTGAAGTTCATTCTGAAGGGCAGAGAGAGTCATTGAAGGTATTAAGTAAAAGAAGCCCCAAGTTAGATTTGAGTTCCATCACACGTACTGAACAAGAACAGGAGGAATGGACCAGTGAATAGAACTGGAAAGGGGGAGGTGGGTTAAATGAGTCAAGATGATGAGAGAAGGCCATAAATTACAGAAGGGATGGCAGGACCAGTAGCAGGTTTTGTTGAGGGGGACACTCAAGGAAGCAGAGTCAGATGTGTAGTTGGAGGTTCTTGAGTCTGATTTGGAGACACAGTGAGAGGTTCACCAAGGCTAGATACAGAGGTGTGGGAATCGTTGGCGCTTCTCCGGGGAGAGGTTAAAAGTGAGAACTTTCTAATACTGTAAACGAAAATACAACACAATAAGTAAGAACATAATGGTAGGGAAGGCACAAACAATTTTTCTTAGGCTATTTCCTATGTCTTCACAGATAAGCATTTCTTCTTTATAGCCAATTCTGACATTAGATAATAGCAAGTAAGAATAGCAGGTTCAAAACAAGATTATGGAACAGACTGGACATAAGCAACACACTTCGGGTGTCACTGTCTCCTGTCACCCCAGATGGGACCACCCAGTTACAGAAAAATCAGGGCTCCCACTGATTCTATATTATGGTGAATTGTATAATTACTTCACTACATATCACAAGGTAATAATTATAGAAATAAAGTATACAATAAATGTAAAAAAAAAGGAAAAGGAAAGTTTCTGCAATTATTAAATATATATGCATATGCCTGAAAATGTGTGTTTGTGTAGGTGTCTCCTTCATCATTCTAAGGAAAGATGGTACATCAGCTTTAAGCCAGGTGAGTTGCCCAAGAATAGAGAGGAAAAAATTATATTCACGTCTTTCTATTTTAGTTTGTTGTCCAATGTATGTAGGACTTTGCCCTCCATCACTGAAAGAATGTGTTTGGCCCCAAGGACTTGGTATCAGGCAGACAGCATATTTCTTACTTTAGAAGTGGCACTGTTAGAATAAAGAGCCTGAGAACGGAACTGTTGCCAGAAATAGCCGGGTCAATTCACCCACTTCCAAGAAGGTCACCCAGCTTCAGAACAGGGTGCAGGCAGATTGAAGCAGAGTCTTGGCACTGCCACCGCTTCGTCAGTCGGTTGCAAAACTCATGGCTCTTAGTTCCCTTGATTGAGAGAGCACTGGTGTTGACCAGGCATTTGCTGTTTCTCTGTTATACTGTTTTCCCAGCTGTGCCACTGTTCTCAAGTGACCTCCCCTAAAAAGTCAGTCTCCCTTCTGTCTTTAACAGCTACCTGTTGAGAATCCTATTTTTAATGAACAATTAGAACCCCAGAGCTGTCATCTGTCAGGTTTTAAATGTTTGTTAAAAAGAGAGTCCCAGACACATAGTCATTAGACGACAGAAAACCATAAACAATAGCAAAAGCCAGTGACAGCAGATGTCAATTATCTGAATTCATTACTACACCTCAGCTGGGGAAGGGAGGGCCAGACAGAAGCAAATCATAAGGAAATGGAGGGTTGTGGTCCTTAACGGAAGCAGTTCTACTGGCCCATGAGAAACTATTAATACATCCCTGGGGACATCCTGTTCATATTAGTAACTGTAGCTCTGCTTTAGTGGAGGGGGCGCTTAGACTAGGAATTGGAAAAATAGGGTAGTATCTCAAGAACAGTATGTAACTCGGGAGAATGCTTTGAAACAGTAAGTGATTTTTCTTTAGTGTTTCTTATTTTATGTAACACTACACTAAATGCTCCTATGGATCACATTGCTTGGTCTGAAAGAATACTGTGATACAGGTCCTGCGTCAGCTCATTTTACTGATGAGGAAACTCATCATGAGGCTTCGTGAGATCAAATGACTTTACCCAAGAATCCAGAGATGGGGAGTGGCTGCCAGAGCTCTGGGGATCCAAGCACTTTTCTCCTGAGCCCTCCCTCTCTTTTTCACATGACTGCCCTACCTAGAACACCAAAATGCCCTTTTATGGATACTAAAGTGGGCACACCACCTCCCCATCCCCAGCCCATTGGGCTGTTATTCATGCTGCACTTTATCAGATGGGTGGAGACTTGGCTTTCTGTCAAGTGATTGACTGTCCCAATCCTCTTTAGCTGGGGAGCGGAGGTTGGGGTTTATTCCATGGCCCCATTCTCCCTACGTCAACATGGTACCATGATGACCTGGGTCATCACAGATACTCAAGATGTCCAAAGATACAAATCCAAGGACAGATCTACACTTCTTTATTAAAGATCATATTTTTAATTTTAGTAGCTTCTTTTGTTTCATCCAATTTCCTCTCCCAGGCCAAGACTTTTTCTTTCTTTCTGTTCTCATGCACAATGGAATATGTGCTTTTCTTTCTGAGCTATACCTTATGTAACTCACTTCCATGGTCTTGCCCCCACAGTATTTTTCTACCATTTCCCTGATTTTTGGAAATTGAAACCTCCATATCCATGGAACCCTAGGACAGAATAGACTATTGAATTCAGTTGAGCAGAAGACCTTTAAATAGCAGCCCCTGGTACACTGCGCTACATGTCGCTAACAACCACTGCAGGGGTGGGGTGGGGAGGGGGTGGAGGTAATAAAGTCCTGACTAATTGACAATCACTCAAAAATTAATACAAAGCATCTCTGAAATGCAAATTGTTAAGTGTTTTTTGAAACCTATCTATATGCCTGCCTGTGCTGAATACAACATGAAAAAACATTTCCAAAGAACTTATTGTCTGATTATACTCAAATGAATAATTAGAGGAAAATGTGATACATAATCAAGTGTTAAAATGTGCAGAAGGTGATTCAATTGATCAAAGTCTATTGTGCAATCACATTTCAGATACACATCTGCAATACAAAGTGAGCCATCATTTTCTTGGTTAAAAAGTATACAGAAGTTCATAATTTTCTATGGGAAGCTTTGAGGTCAGGCTAAAGACATCAGGCTAAACATCAATTTTAGCCTGATGTCTTTCTTCCTGGTATTTAGGCTTTCCTTTTATTTGAACTTCCTGGAGAGTCCCAGGGACGGGGGAGCCTGGTGGGCTTCCGTCTATGGGGTCACACAGAGTCGGACACGACTGAAGTGACTTAGCAGCAGCAGCAGGTCACTATAACCACAAACAGGGTTTTTCATTGCATATCAAAATTATTTTCTCATTACCTACTTGCTCCTTAGAAGTTGTTTCGAAAATGTACCCTCTAAGATAATACTTTTAAGATTTTATTTTGGGGATCTAAGTAGCCATAGCCCTTTCCCCCTCCATCTCCTGAAATTCATCTGCTGGGAACCCTGATGCCACAGAAAGGATTCTCAAGCTCTCTGAGAGAAAGTACCTGATAAACTCTACAGCCAACATCAGACTGGAGAAGAGAAGACAAGCGCGGCTGGGAGAGGACCATACACAGAGGCCTTCTAAATTCCTTTTTCAGTTTCTAGTGCTGCAGATAAGTTTTTCCATGAAGCAGTCCAACCCCTGTTCCTGCAAGACCTGTTTTTTTTTTTTTTTTCAATAAGTCGGTAAACCAACTGAAACTTCTGTCAAGTCTAGTGACTCTGTATAAATGGGTGCAAATATAACTTGACATGTTAATTTCTTTCTAGAAAACAATTTATATTCATAGAATCATGGACTCCCATAGCTGAAAGGACCTTAACAGTCACGCAGTCCAAACACCCATCTCATGCTGGAATTGCTCATTTCTAAAGAAATCTGTTTTCCAGAGCAGCTGAGCTGAAGTCCCAGAATCAGATGTCCTGCTCATCTCTGTCCCATTAAGTCAGTTCAGTGTGAACATCAGCTCATTGGTGATTATTTTTGCTGGGTAGTATGGATAGATCGTGAGGGATAGGTTTAAAATGGATTGCTAACAGGTTGAACTAGAAATTGATTTTTTTTTCTTTTTGCTCACCCCAATGGCTAAGGTACTCCTCTGTAATTCTATTTTTCTTTTCTTTACAGAAATATCTGTACTTCTGAAAATTCTGGCATGTTTGTCATTTTATTATAAATCTCCTCTAAATAGATGCAGTTTTGAGAAATCTATCAGTCACCCATGAAACAAGATGAGTAGTTTGAAATTGAAGGCCTGCAAAACTGACCAGAACAGAATAAATACATGAACTGGCAGAGACACAAGAGATGAAAAACCCAAGGACAGTAGCTGAGAGAGTGTCCTAGCGGACACATGCTCACAAAATGGGGGCAGCTCGATCGATGGGTTCTGGGAAGAGGAGACCAGAGTTCCCGAGAACTGTTTAATAGAGAGTCTTGCCAGACAGGAAGCTCTAACCTATCCAGTGACCAAGAGAATTAAGACAGTCCTGACTTCATCTCCAGACACAGGAGCCAGAGAAAGAAACCTATGTTAGACTATAGGCCTGATTAGCAAATTCAGCTGAAAAGAGGTAAGTTGACTAAATGGGATAGAATTACTTGTAATAACCTTGGTATATTTAGTCTGTATTCCCAAAACTTATATGATAGGGCAGTAAAAAATTTTACTACAAATATTGATTATGCCAACATGGGCTTCCCAGCTGGTGCTAGGGGTAAAGAACCCACCTGCCCGTGCAGGAGATACAAGAGACTCTGGTTTGACCCTTGGGTTGGGAAGATCCTTTGGAGAAGGAAATGCAACCCACTCCAATATTCTTGCCTGGGAAATCCCATGGACAGAGGAGCTTGGCGTTTACAGTCCATGGGGTCACAAACAGTCGGACACGACAAAGTACACACACCTCACGCCTCTTGTCAACATGGAGAAGGGATTCCAGAAAGGGGAAAGGAGTACAAGAGCAAAGAAAGAAAACTGGTCCATGGAGGTGCAACCAGCAGAAAGCACTGTTAGTAACAGCAGTCCTGGAGGTTTCTGTCTCATTCTCATCCAAAGATTAAAGGACCTTATGCAAAGGGTCAGATTTGATTTTTCTATCATCAGAGTTTATATTTGTTTCCAACTCCACAAGAGCTGCTTCATTTACGGCTGACAAATCTATAATTGAGTTCAATTGAACTCAACTGGGCTTTTTCCATTTCCTTAACCGTTTACACTTTATTAAACAGGAGGATAAAGAAAATGGGAAAGTATAGATAATTGGCAGCAGACATCTATATAACACCAACTACTAGAATTTATTAATACTAATACTGGCCCATGTTCCAAGTGCTTTTAAAAATACCAAAAAAATAAATTGAAGCCGTTTGGTTTCCAAATCACCACCATTCTAACCTCTCCTTCCCCAGAGGCAAGATCTATCATGAATTAAATAAGCATTTACTTCCAAGGATTTGTGCCTGTACCATGCATAGATACATCATAGAATACTGTCTAGTTACGTTTTGAATATTACAGGCATTATATTATTGGTATTAACCTACAGTTTGCTATTTTCCAGCCAACGTTTTTGGGATCCAGCATTTTACATCTTACAAAGTCTCAGTGACCACTAGTTTAGAGAACTATTTAAAAAGAAGAAAAAAGAATGATTCCCATAGGCAAATGTTCCTATTAGACCATAATGAAGGATTAAAGCAATGATTATTTTGGACAAAAGACATTAAAAGCACTCAATTGCACCTCCAAGGGTATCATGAGGGTCTTTGATCTATCAAATTAAAAAGCACAACATTTTTAAAAAATTGCAATGAGTACTAATCAGACCAGATACTTTTCAAATTTCATGGAGCTGTTTTATTCAAATGGAAGTGCTTTGAAGATGAAAAGCGCATGTTTTTCCTCCCAGAATTAAATCACTCCGTCCCTCATCCCACAAAGTTTATTAAAGTGGGAAAAAGTAAATACTTATGTTCTTCCCTTTTTCAGTTTACTTGTGTTAGAGCTTGCTTCAATTTTCTATCCTGATTTCTTGTCACAGTTTGTAATTTCCCTACACTGATAGATATTCTTTTCCTACCCCTTCAATTATGCAGAGTAGTGGTCTGGAGGGAGGGTTCTTGAAACTTACTTTCCTTGTGGCTTTCTCTCATTATTTCATTGCAAGGCAATAGTTTTTAAAAGATCTCATGCTAGCGAATGGCAATTGACATAACAGAGCATAACAACTCTTTTGGAGTCTGAAGGTCTGTGATGTAAATACCCAAGTTTGTTTTTAAAAGGTTTTCATAATCCATTGTATAAATATACATACTTAGATAATTTCCAAAACATGTTCTTTGAAGCCGCAATCCTTCCAGCGCTATTATCTGTTAGTAGCTAGTGAGTGTGGGATCTGCAGGCTTGAATTCCAGCATATCACTTTATCATTTTCAAATTTCATGAGAGTTGGAAGTCAAGAAGACAGTCTTACCCCATCTGGCTTTAGGAAAACATCCTCAGCATGTCTTTCACGCTGGAGGGAAGAAGACTCCTGGGTTTTGATAAACTTGACCTCTGTGGAATTACACCAGAGGGAACTGAAATAAAACACTTGTCGGCATTCAAACTCATCGTTCTAGGTAACATTCTGCAATTCCTCCTGGGGTCCACTTTTTATTTTGCCCCCAGACTGCTGACCAAGGCCATGGGGGTTTCAGTGGAAGTCAACAAAGACAATACACGGCCTGTTGGAAATCCAAGGGTTATTTCCTGTGCATAAGAGGTTTTGTGTGAACTTGGTCTACCCTGGCTTGGGGGCAGAGCTACTTAGAGAGAGACGGAGAGGCCTGGTAACAGTTTCAATTGAGTTTTTCTGATTTTTGGCTTATTAGGGAAAACACCTTGTTGGACTGCACCCCACAGGCCGACAAGCCTTGTAGTTCCCTAGCCGTGAGAGCAGAGAAAGAGCCTGTAGAAAGCAACAGAGACATCATTTATTTTTGGACAGGGGGGTCTTACACAAAACATCCTGGAGCAACACCCCACTGTGTACAGCAGACGGCAGGAAGGATGAGGCAGCAGCCTGCTATACTGGGGAAGAAGGAGGCTCCCATTTATAGGGGGATTGACTACAGATGAGCTCGTCAGTTACCAGGGACTAATTAAGTCCTATCATTAAGGGTTGGATAGTCATGTAAATGAAGCAGGATCTGCTAGGTCAGGGGGATGGACAGAGAGCCAGAGTGGCCCAACCATTGTCTGAACACAATCCCATGGGTGTTTCCAGCCTCATCTGCCCACCTGTATCTGAAACCAAAGAGCAAGGATAGCCAGATGTCCTTTGGACCAAGCCCTCTGCTAGACCAGAACTTTTACCATCCCCTCTATATGTTTCTCCCAATAATCCTTTTGGATTTTTGGTTTCACCAACCAAGATTGGTCGTTGGTATCTTCCAGACTTTCCAACACCACAGAATTCTTGATCCTTGGTGGACTTCATTTTTTACTATAATGAAATTACTTTGGGGTACATTATCTTTTTTTATAGCTTCTCTTATTGCAGTTTGCTTTCCTGATACTTTCTTTGCATTTTCATCTTTAAGAAAATAAGATGGAGAGCAGTAAGAATAAGGGAGAAGGCAATGGCAAGCCACTCCAGTACTCTTGCCTAGAAAATCGCATGGACGGAGGAGCCTGGTGGGCTGCAGTCCATGGGGTCGCTACTGGTCGGACACGACAGAGCGACTTCACTTTCACTTTTCACTTTCACACATTGGAGAAGGAAATGGCAACCCGCTCCAGTGTTCTTGCCTGGAGAATCCCAGGGACGGCGGAGACTGGTCGGCTGCCATCTATGGGGTCGTACAGAGTCGGACACGACTGAAGCAACTTAGCAGCAGCAGCAAGAATAAGGGAAAGAGTTTAAAACCCAGGGACCAGATGCTGGTTATCTCTGAGTGAACTCCGCCTCACTCAGCCCTTCCCTGACTGTCAGCGCAGCTCTCATTTCAGCTCCAGATGGTCCCCTTGACCTTGAAGACAGCTTTCTGGGAGAACTCTTTAGTCTTACACCTAAAATCATTATTCTTGGCAGTTCAGTGGAGGATACAGGCTAAACTATTCCCTCTGGGGAACTGTAATCCCAGCCCTAAAGTTGGCTTAGTGGGGCTGGAAACATACTCTCTTATCTCAAGATGAGTAAGTTTACCAATTAAAATTCTTGATTTCTCATCTGCATAACTTTCTCACACTGAGGTGATTAAAAGGAATGCTGGATAGTCTCCTTCTTCCCTCTAGATCCACTTTTCACTGCTTCTCCCAGGCAAATCTGGCCTAAAAAAAAAAAAACAATCACCATTTAGGCAAAAACATATCTTTAAACCAGAAAAGGACCAGCCCATCCAGTGCTTTGAAACCATCACCATCATCATCATTGTAAAACATTTATCAGACACCTGCTCCAGAGCCCTAAAATACAAGGAAGTGTAAGATATAGCTTCTGCCTCCAGAGATGTCTCTAACAGCATGTGACTACAGGACTTGCATATATTTGCATAGGATGGAAAAATAAATAGGTTTAAGGAAAATGATATGGGAGAAAACCGCTCAACCATGCAGGCAATAAATACTGCAGGAGTTTAGGAAAGGGGGAGAAGACTGCAACTGACTCTGTTTTAAAAATGATCTCAGTGAAGAGGTGGGACTTGGGAAATACAGTTTTGAGATGAGAGAGAAGGGCCTTCTTTCTTCCAAGGAGAAATGTGCGAACAAAGACATAAAACAGAAAGGAGCCAGACGTGCCTGAGGCCCTTTAACGGCCAGAGCTTGGTCCTCGAGTTTTGCTTTACCTACCTGCAGGACAGGGCCGGCCTCATTTCCAAGTGTGCCACCACCTGTCCAGGCCCTTTAGTGTGCCTGGGGGACACTACAGTGCAGTGTCTGGGCCTTTGCTATGGAAGCAACATTTTGCTGTTTGTTCCCTACTTGGTTTGCTAAGAATGGTGAGAGTTTTCAGCTGAGAAAAGATTGAGAACTGTATTTGTTTCATCTTACTTAATTCTATTAACCCCAGCATACTTTTCCATGCTTTACAATTAATATACGTAGTAGAACATATGAATTACAGGCAGGAAATTGAAACATTTTAGTAGATAGACCTTTGAGTTTTGATAAACGCATGCAGCTGGGTAACCACAACCACAATCAAGGCATCAAAGAGTTCCACCACCCAAAAAAATTCCCCTGGGCCCTTTGTAGGCAACTGTCTCTTTCATACCCAACCTCTGAAAACCACGATCTATTTTCTGTTCCTGCAATTTTGCGTTTCCCAGTGAAAGTCGCTCATTCCTGTCCGACTCTTTGTGACCCCATGTACTGTACAGTCCATGGAATTCTCCCAGCCAGAATACTGGAGTGGGTAGCCATTCCCTTCTCCAGGGGATCTTCCCAACCTAGGGATCAAACCCAGGTCTCCTGCATTGCAGGAAGATTCTTTACCAGCTGAGCCACAAGGGGATGTCTATAAATAGAATCACATATTCTGTGGCTTTAGAACCTGGCTTCTCTCAATTAGCATAATGTGTTTGCGATTCATCCATGTTGTTGCATATCTCGGTGGTTTATTATTTTTTGTTCTTGAATAGTATTCCACTGTATAGATGTTCCAGAATGTTTACCATACAAAAGTTGAAGGATATCCAAGTTATTTCTACTTATTTTTGGCAATTACAAATAAAGCTGCTATCAACATTCACAAACAAGTTTTTCTGTAAATTTAAGTTTTCACTTTACTTGCATAAATACTTCAGAGTGAAATCTCTGGCTCATGCAATAAGTACATGCTTAGGTTTTTTGCTGCTGTCATTAAGCAAGTCCTCATAGGCACATTGAGTGTTTATGTAGGGGAAAAAAGTCTGAAAATGTTCATTACCTTATGTTCCCTTGAGTTTTCCACATTTTTAAAATGTAATTTAACATAGTTTGGAGGGGAATAGCTAAAGAGCTCTTTTGCTCTTGCCAGTAAAGTTACACAATAAGTGATATCAGCAGCTCAGCATTTATCAATATTCCTCAACGTTTCACTTTATTTTTTCTCTAGTTTTTTTCTTTTAGTTTTATTAGTTAGTGTACTTAGTTTCATAAGAAACTGCCAAACTATTTTCCAAAGTAGCTGCACTATTTTGCATTCCCACTGATTTCCAGTTTCCCTGCACCCTTGCTAGTATGTGGTATTGTCATTTTTTTTTTTAATAAATGTAGCCATTCTTATAGGTGTGGGGTGATAGCTTCAGTTTGTACTTCCCTAATGACTAATGATGCTGAGCATCATCACACTGGGGAGGTTTTAGTTCTACCACAACTATGAGTAACTGCTTCACTGCTCAGTGGTTCTGGGGGACACTTGGCAATGTCTGGAGATGTTTTCAGGTGTCCCAATGGGGAGCACTAGTAGCATCTAGCATAGAGATGGGTAGAGGCCAGAGATGCTGTTAAACCTCCTGCAATTCACAAGACAGCCCCCAACAGAGTCATACATCTCAAAATGTCAGTAGTGCCCAGGCTGAGAAGCTCTGCACTAGAGGTTGTCAGATTCAAACACAGGCCGCTCCGAAGATTAGCGGAGGTCTTCATGCTGCACTGTTTTTTAGCTGCTTAATTGTGTTTGACTCTTTATGACCCCGTGGACTGTAGCCCACCAGGTTCCTCCAGTCATTGAATTTCCCAGGCAAGAATACAGGAGTGGGTTTCCATTCCCTTCTCCAGGGAATATTCCCCACCCAGGGGTGGAAACTGAGTCAGGTGGATTTTTTACCACTGAGCCACCAGGGAAACCTTCATGCTATATTACATTTACACTAAATTAAATAGACTGAGAAAACAATTTTCAGTTGATTTTAAGCCCTTATGTTTTTTCAGTCTGCCCTAGGGTTCACATGCCCTCAACTTGATACTTCCCATGATAAGCTCCCTCGGGTTTAGATGCACGCTCTTTCTAACGTGCGTATTTGACCTTTTCTGACCTGAATAAATGTCAAATCACTGAGTTTTTTTCTTTGTGTCTGAGTTCCTTTTAATGGTGGGACTCTGTATTATCAAACTTTAGCTCAAAGTAAGTTACGTTGGCATCATAAATCCTTGAAAACGGTTACAATTTATTGCCAAAAGGCAAGTCACCTACTCTCTGTGCATCTCAGTTCCCCTTTTGTGAAATAGGAGAATCAGAGGGGCAGCTGATTGCCAAGGCCCCTCTGACGCTCTCCTGTGCTTTGATTCCTATCAAGACTGTTGGGTGCTACTGCCATCCAGAAGCATGATGAAGTCATTCATGTACCATTTCTTGGCACCAAAGGTATACAACTATTTGGGAGTCCATGCCTCCAAGCACCCCATCCCAAATTTTTGAAAATAATTAACAGATAAACAAAGCTATGTGATTTACCCAGCAAGAGTAGATTCCAGCCATTTAAAAAAATTTTTTTTAAATTGGAGGCTAGTTTATACTGCTGTGTCAGTTTCTACTGTACAGCAAAGTGAATCAGCCATACGTAGCATATATCCCCCAGTCTTTGGATTTCCTTACCACTGAGGTCACCGCAGAGAACTGAGTACAGTTTACTGTGCTATCTAGTAGGTCCTCATCAGTTATTTATTCTAAAAAGGACTGGAATTGGGATACCAGGATTCCAGTCATTTATAGATTTGGGTTTTTATTTCAGGTCAGAAGTAAAGCCATTTCCAGTCCTTGCTTGTGAGCCCTGATGTTATTCTTCAGAATGTGTGTATAAAGAGCAGTGAGGCAGAAGGGCAAGCCATCACCTACCTGCTGTAGCCAAAGACTGCTCTGAAATTTTTATCTTACTTTTCTTGCCTCTAATGCAAAGCAATAACTTCATTCAACAAGTCCGTATTGCGTGTCTACTGTACTCTCAAAGCTGTGCCCAAGACTTAAGTAGACACAAGAAGATCAACATATGGGACATTTCCTCCCAGAGTGTCCCTTGACACAGGGAAGGACTAGCCCATCACCTGCCCTAAATCGTTAGCCAGCCATACAAAGCCAGGACTATCAACTCCTTGGAGGCTTGTGCCCTAGAGAAGACACTTGCTTGTGAACTTCTTTTTTTTTTTTTATGAAGTAATGGAGCACCAACCTGTGCTTCTTACAGTAAAGGACCTTTTTAAAAATTTCTAACCCATTGGAGACCAATCGATTGGAGACCAATGCCTTGGTAAGACACAATAAAAGCACGTGTGGCCATGTGCTGCCTTATAGTGACTGCAGCTGGCCAGGGCCATTGGTGGGATGTATACCTTTGGTGCCAAAAGCACAACAATGCCCAATGGTTACACAATTTTCTAAAAACTTCATCCTAATTTCTGTGGTTATCTCATTGTAGAGTAGTAAAATAACAAACAGAAACACCCACAGAGCAGCGCTGGTCTACAGACCACACTCCGCTAATAAAAGAAAAAGGAAAAAGAGGATATATTATGCCTAAAGTGATAGTGAAGCTGGAATCTACAATTCACACTGATTTTACCCACCAGATCTGGGCCTTGATGCAAGTAAGAAATTGAAACAGAAAGACTCCCCATCCTCAGATTCCACCTGGACTTGATTTACTTCCCAGATCCTCTTTCTCCCAAGTCTATTTTTTTTGTCTTTTTAAAAATATTTATTTATGCATTTTGGCTGTATTGGGTCTTAGTTTCAGCATACAGGCTCTTCATTATGGCACGTGGGCTTTTCTCTAGCTGTGGCATGCGGGCTCTAGAGCACACAGGCTCAGTTGTGGAGCGCAGGCTTGGTTGCCCCAAAGCTTGTGGGATCTTAGTTCCCTAACCAGGAATCAAGCCAGTGTCCACTGCATTGGAAGGTGGATCCTTAACCACTGGACCACCAGGTAAGTACCCCCAAATCTGTTTTCTGTTCAAGCATTGGATGGGGGAAAAAAAACCAAGGCAGAAAAGGAAGAAAGGCAGATGCGGACTGACGCCGCTACCCAACCTGAGTGATTGACAGAGGGTGTTCCCAGCAGCCCTCTCGGGCTCTCCTCTTCAGCTCATTAGGTCATTTTGGGCTTCTCACACTTCCCTGATTAGTCACTGGAAAGTATCCATCACACTCTGAAGATGTTCAAGCCACTGACCTACCACCTAATGGTTCTCTCATTAGTTTTTCTAGCTCCCTGAAGCATCCGGTCACAGCGATCAAAGACTCCTCTCCTCCTCGTCCATCCCACCCGTGGCCCTGGCCAGCTGCAGTCACTATAAGGCAGCCTTGACTTTCCTTCCCTCTCAGTCTGTCCAAATGCAAGCCAGCGACCCAGAGAGGAAACTCCACCTCCCGTGAACAGACCCGGGTGTTCTTTTCCCTGCAGAAAGCATTTTAAGAACCAGAGCAAACTGTCACGGCAATAAGTCTTCTACAACTCAAGATGAAACTTCATCCCCAAAGTGCTGGCTGAAAAAACAACGGGGAGAAGAGCTCTGTTTTCTTAGTTTGATGGCCAGCCAGGTTTGGATTAGGCCGCGTCTCCACCAAAATGCTGAGAAAAAATGACGTGTGAAAATTCCTCTGTCTGCCTCAATACTTTTGTGGATGGTGCTGAATATTTTGCAGGACGTGGTAGCAGAGAAACACTCTGTTATGTGAGCCATTGTTGACACCGTGCTTTTAAAAGAATAGGAAAAGGAGATGCTCGGCAGACTTCTCAGGTCTCTGATGCAATGTTTAAAGCAATCATACCAACATTGCATTTTTTTAATCTCTCAAGAGGACAGGAAATTAATCTGACCCAGAAACCAAGTTGTGGTATAGAGGAACCAAACTTCATGTGTTTTGACACTTTGACATAAAACTGAGTAAACAATATTAAAGTTGAATGATATTATTTTGAGAAACAGTGACTGGAATTGCCTCTCAGCAGTACTTCCCACCTCAGCATCTTCCGCCTTCAATCTCCCCTGCATATGAAATTCATCTTCCTAAAATACTCCTCTCACATCCCTCTTTTAGTCATGAATCTACAATGGCAGCCAATAATTTATCTCAGAGTCAGTGCCTTGTAAAGCAGAAGGAATCTCAGCCATTTCATCCAGACTCCTTATTTGCAAAGTGATGAAGTCAGGGTCCAGAAAAGGTGATGGACTATGGTTGCTCAGCTAATAATTGACAGAAATAAGAAGCTAGAGCTCTGAATCCAAGACATGGTTGAATTTTTTTTTTTTTTTTTTGGCCTTAATTCCTCTGATAAACCTTCAAAGCACAACTTGATCCAACATTTAAGTAGAGCATCATTTCTCAGCCGGAGTCCCCAGTTCTACCTCATCCGACCTTTAGCAGGACAGTCCTGTCCCTCCTACCCTGTACTCCCCAGCCCGAGGATCCTCTGCTCCTTTCTTGGCTCCTTTCCTCCTGTTTGGCTATATGTGTGGTGCCTGAACATTCAGTCACATAGTCTTGTCCATTCGGTGTTTCTTGGGTTTCTTCTTCATTAGCATCATAGAGTCATAAACATTAGAGGTGGAAGGTATCTAGGAGTCATCCAGTTCAGTCTCAACCTATACCCCATTGCTGACTAGCTCTCCCAGGCCACTACCAAGAAGGAGAAAATTAATACCTGACCCCCAGCTGCCCATTCTAAGTGAGACAGTGTTATTTGTCAGAGTTTTTCCTTTTGCTGAGACAAAAATCTCCTTCCACCAATCTCCACTAAAAGTGACATTTTGGCTGTTCGTCAGGATGACACAGAGTGAACTGAATCTCTCTTCCATACATCATCTGTTCAGATATTTAAAGACAATTTTTGTGCATCCTCCTTTTCCTTGGTCCCTTCCCTTTCCCAGGAATCTCACTTCCACCCCGAATAGCTCATTCATCACATTCTCCCCATGACGTGGTTTTGAATATGCCACTCACAAGGCTCTTAAATCAGGATTTTAAAAAGTTGAACACAATACCAAAAAAATAAAATCCAACACCAGAAAATAGTCTGCTGATGGCCCAATCACCTCCCTTGTTCTAAAATTATACCTCTGCCATTGTGTCCTGTAACCTCACTCGCTTTCTGAATGCCGTATCACACTGCGGATCCACCAAGAGCTTGTTAAAACCCAAACTTATCATCATCAAGGTATATCTTCTCTCTCTAGACTATGTGTGATTACATTTTCAGATCTTTGCCTTCATGATGGTCCAGCGGTTAAGACTCCATGTTCCCAACGCAGGGGGCCTAGGTTCAATCCCTGGTCAGGGAACTAGACCCCGCACATCACAACTAAGACCTAGTGTAGCCAAACAAAGAAATAAAAATATTTTTAAAAAGTGCTTATAGTAGTTGAGGTTGCATATGCATATGCTCAGTCATTTCAGTTGTGTTTGACTCCTTGCAACCCTATGGACTGTAGCCCACCAGGTTCCTCTGTCCATGGGATTCTCCAGTCAAGATACTGTAGTGGGTTGCCATTTCCTCCTCCAGGGGAATCTTCCCAATCCAGGGATTGTCCCCTGCATTGCAGATGGATTTTTTACTCACTGAGCCACTTGGGAAACAGAGGTAAGATTCAGTTCAGTTCAGTTCAGTCGCTCAGTCGCATCCGACTCTTTGCAACCCCATGAATCACAGCACACCAGGCCTCCCTGTCCATCACCAACTCCTGAAGTTTACCCAAACTCATGTCCATTGAGCCGGTGATGCCATCTAACCATCTCATCCTCCATCCCCTTCTCCTCCTGCCTTCAATCTTTTCCAGAATCAGGGTCTTTTCAAATGAGTCAGCTCTTCACATCAGGTGGCCAAAGTATTGGAGTTTCAGCTTCAGCATCAGTCCTTCCAATGAACACCCAGGACTGATCTCCTTTAGGATGGACTGGTTGGATCTCCTTGCAGTCCAAGGGACTCTCAAGAGTCTTCTCCAACACCACAATTCAAAAGCATCAATTCTTCGACGCTCAGCTTTCTTCATAGTCCAACTCTCACATCCATACATGACCACAGGAAAAACCATAGCCTTGACTAGACAGACCTTTGTTGGCAAAGTAATGTCTCTGCTTTTTAATATGCTGTCTAGGTTGGTCATAACTTTCCTTCCAAGGAGTAAGCGTCTTTTAATTTCATGGCTGCAATCACCATCTGCAGTGATTTTGGAGCCCAAAAAATAAAGTCAGCCACTGTTTCCACTGTTTCCCCATCTATTTGCCATGAAGTGATGGGACCGGATGCCATGATCTTAGTTTTCTGAATGTTGAGCTTTAAGCCAACATTTTTACTCTCCTTATGGGGGTATGATTATACACCCATAAATAATTTGTTCTAAGGTAGACATTAATGTGCTTTTCACAAGTTATGGAAACATGGAAGTTCAGAGAAGAGGAAATTGCTCCCAAACAGTGAGAGAGAAGATAGAAGACATGGTGGAGAAAGGGCATTGCCTGAATACACCGAAGTGATAAGAAGGGAATTCTTGTGATGGGAAAAGGATATGCAAGACACAGAGGCAAGAGATCAAAGACTCAAAACAAGCTCAGAGGTTAAGAGCAGACCTCATCAGTTGCACTGACACCTGATTCCAGATCGGTCTTATCGGGTGCTTCCTTGTTTTCCTCCAGTTGACATTTGCACACCCCTCCCTCGACAGGAATGACTTCAGCTCCCCCAGTATCGGCACATTTACTCACTTGCTCAATTCTATGACACTCATTGACACACCCACGCCACCTCACAAAACAAACCTACTGAAAAAAGTTCAAGATTTACTGGCAGTTATTTTCCCCCTCTCCTGGATTCGTTCTCCCCGCCCCCCTGCCTCTTCAGCACAATTTTGTGATTCCTTTGAAATACAGTGGGGTTCATTTGTTTCTATGTGCATGCAGTGTAGAGTTTTTTCCTCTTACCTTTCTTTTTTTAAATTTGGGAATAATTGCTTTACAATGTTGTATTGTTTTCTGCCACACATCAACAGGCATCAGCCACAGGTATACATAGGTCTCCTCGCTCCTAAGCCCCCTTCTCCCCTCCCGCCCCACCCCACCGCTCTAGGCGGTCACAGAGCACTGAGCGGGCCTCGCTGTGTCACACGGCACATTCCCTCTTGCTGTCTGTTTGACATATGGGAATGTATATGCGTCCACACTATTCTCTCAGTTCATCCCACCCTCTCCTTCCCCCTGTGTCTGCAAGTCTATTCTCTATGTCTGCAACTGCACTGTGCGTGTGTGCTAAGTCACTTCAGTCGTGTCCACCTCTTTGTGACTCTATGGACCATAGCCCACCAGGCTGCTCTGTTCTTGGGTATCCCCAGGCAAGAATACTGCAGTGGGTTGCCATGCCCTCCCCCAGGGAATCTTCCCGACTGCGGGATCGAACCCAGGTCTCTGTGTCTCCTGCAGGAGCAGGCAGGTTCTTTACCACTAGCGCCACCCTCCATTGCTGTACTGCAAGTAGGTTCCTTAGTGCCATCTTTCTAGAGTCCATGCTGCTGCTGCTGCTGCTAAGTCGCTTCAGTTGTGTCCAACTCTGTGCGACCCCATAGATGGCAGCCCACCAGGCTCCCCTGTCCCTGGGATTCTCCAGGCAAGAACACTGGAGTGGGTTGCCATTTCCTTCTCCAATGCATGAAAGTGAAAGTGAAGTCAATACATATGCATTAATACACAATATTTGTCTTTTTCTGACTTACTTCACTCTATACAATAGGCTCTAGGTTCATCCACCTCATTAGGACTGACTTGAATGCATTCTTTTTTATAGCTGAATAATATTCCATTGCATATATGTACCACAATTTCTGTATCCACTCACTGGTCGATGGACATCTATGCTTCCATGTCCCTTCTTATCTTTCTTGATTCGACTTAAGTTTTCTAATATGTAGAACACACATCTGCTTGACCAGAAACATTATGTTTCTCTGGTAGTTTACTATATCTAGCAAACTGGATCATTCAAAATAGGTGGTTGCTTTTTGATTGACTC
Organism: Moschus berezovskii; assembly: GCF_049115385.1. Classification (NCBI taxonomy): domain Eukaryota; kingdom Metazoa; phylum Chordata; class Mammalia; order Artiodactyla; family Moschidae; genus Moschus; species Moschus berezovskii. The sequence goes on from NC_142471.1 coordinate 80,279,112, forward strand.
ATTGCTGAATAAATAGTAAGATATTGTGTACATCAATCAGAGATACCTATTCCTGAGGAGGTTTTCTGTTGAACCTCCAGAGTACAGAGTTCAACTATAAGCTCAAGTCTTTGATGTCCAGTCATAGCAAAGTCTGATGTGGCCCTGAAGTCTCAAGCTAAGGAAGGGTAGACACCCAGATGGCAGCCTAGGATGCCCAAAGGAAGGGACTCCATCTGGGATGCCATTCAGTGGTACCCTGGGCAAGCCTGTCCTGGGGTTTGTCCTTGATGTCATAGTGGCGGTTGAAAGATGTTTTGAAGTAGCACCTGCACAGTAAGCTTCCTCGAATTACTGCTGCTTCTTCTGCTATGGTCAAGGTACAGTTCAGTTCAGTTCAGTTCAGTAGCTCAGTCATGTCCGACTCTTTGCGACCCCATGAATCACAGCACGCCAGGCCTCCCTGTCCATCACCAACTGCCAGAGTTCACTCAAACTCATGTCCATCAAGGTACAGGAAAGAAAAAAAAAGTTAATCTTCCTCAGAGGTTTAGACAGATTAATGTGTACACTGCATTTCTTTGGGTACAAATAGGGTACCCATATTTGAGAAACATAAACTATAGCCAGGTTGGTGTCTCCATGAAGATGAGATAAGAAAGATATGATTCATTAAATAAATCTGAGAAGAAGGGCTCTAGTTAACACAGAATCTGTTTCACTTTTCAATTAGACTTATCAATCACTATAAATGTAATCATTAACAAATTATTTAAATAATTGGTTGTGCAAACAGGGGTCTGGAAAGACAAACTACTTGTCTGGGAGTTCCTAACACTATCCTTTGAAATTACAAAATCCCTTTTTTCCTCATGAAAATTCTCATGAAAAAATTCAGCTGTAGTACTATGCATTAAGCATGATTTTCCTCTCCCAGTGAAGGGAGGAACACACTACAAGTTCATTGGTAGCATCTAAAAGAGTGTGACTCATTCCAGCAGAATCTGCTGGGCTCCTGGAATGAGGAGAAACTCAGCCCAGTAGCCTTGGGGCTCCTGTGACATGAGCCCTTTAACCAGGTTTCTCCCTAAAGCCCTCAAACCACCTCACTGGAGGGAAGAATGCAGATAGAGAACTGGGTAAAATGATCTCCTCCAATTGTTAAAAACGCATTTTTGGCCTTTTAATACAATCAGAGAGAAAACCGAACTTATCGATATCTTTTCATTTTACCTAAACAAAGGTCTGTCTAGTCAAGGCTATGGTTTTTCCAGTAGTCAAGTACGGATGTGAAAGTTGGACTATAAAGAAAGCTGAGCGCCGAAGAATTGATGCTTTTGAACTGTGGTGCTGGAGAAGACTCTTGAGAGTCCCTTGGACTGCAAGGAGATCCAACCAGTCCATCCTAAAGGAGATCAGTCCTGGGTTTTCATTGGAAGGACTGATGTTGAAGCTGAAACTCCAATACTTTGGCCACCTGATGTGAAGAGCTGACTCATTTGAAAAGACCTTGATGCTGGGAAAGATTGAAGGTGGGAGGAGAAGAGAATGACAGAGGATGAGATAGTTGGATGGCATCACTGACTCAATGGACATGAGTTTGAGTCAACTCTGGGAGTTGGTGATGGACAGGGAGGCCTGGCATGCTGTGATTCATGGGGTCGCAAAAAGTCGGACACGATTGAGCGATTGAACTGAACTGAACTGAATGATAGATGAGATCTCCAGTCTAGAGGTAAACATGAGTCACCAGGGGATGAGACACACAACTCTCGCTGTCCCATGCTATTTTTCATTCTCTCCCTCTGTACCTCCTTAAATAAAAGCTGTAGGAGGATTCATTTATTTTGTGTGTGCAGAGCGAGGTACTAGGTGTAAACTGTAAGGAGACACTTGACAGGTTTATCAGTTAAATACTAACACATAATAAGGGAATGGCAATTCAGTCCAGTACTCTTGCCTGGAGAACTCCATGGACAGAGGAGCCTGGCGGGCTACAGTCCATGGGGTCACAAAGAGTTGGATATGACTAATAGATACACAGAGTAAACCACATAAGACTTAGAGCTTAAAACAACAACCATTCTATTTATTCTATGTGTCAGCAGTTTGTACTGGTTCCCTGATAGCTCAGTTGGTAAAGAATCCACCTGCAATACAAGAGACCCTGGTTTGCTTCCTGGGTTGGGAAGAACCTCTGGAGAAGGGATAGGCTACCCACTCCAATATTCTTGGGCTTTCCTGTGGTTCAGCTGGTAAAGAATCTGCCTGCAGTGAGGGAGACCTGGGTTCCATCCCTGGGTTAGGAAGATCCCCTGGAGAAGAAAAAGGCTACCCACTCCAGTGTTCTGGCCTGGAGAATTCCATAGACTGTATAGTCCATGGGGTCGCAAAGAGTTGGACATGACTGAGCGACTTTCACTTTTAGCTAGCGGTTCTTGTGCTGGGCTTGCCTAGGGTCCCTTGTTGAGTTGAAGCCATCCACCTGGCAACTCAGCTTGGGCTGAGTGGTCTAATGTGCCCTCACATGCAATGTCTGGAGGTTGGTGTTAGCTGTCAACTGGGTCATGTGTCTCTAACATTCCAATAAGGCAAACCTCAGTATAAACTTTTCAGGCTTATTATATCCTGTTTGTGGACCTTGCATGTGGCCAAAGCAAGGCATTTTGTCAAAACCAGAGTCACCAGGGGAGGAGCCTCCCAAGGGCATGGAGGTGGAATTCTCTGAGGACAACTGCCATGCTAATCTACCGCGCTCGGTCTTGCAAGGCCATGGCTATATGCTTTACCATCAAACCACAGTCAAGGCTTCTTTGGGCTGCTCAAGGCTCCAAGCTAGGGCTCTTTCCCCAGCCCACACTCTCTCTGTCCTCCCCAGTCTAGCTCCTATTTCCTGGTTAATGTGTCATTCATGCCAGGCTGTGGTGGACTCGGATCTACACAACTTGAGAGACCTCCTAGGCTTTGAGCCCACCACTACTTCAATCCTGGCCAGCAGTTGCTCTTTGTTTTATTTGTGTTTTAACTAGCTTAACTCTACAGAAAAACAAAATATACACCTGGTAAAATAAACCAAATAGTACATACAAATAAAAATGAAAAGAAGGGATCCTTCAAGCCTATCTACATAAACTACACTCCTTGATTGTTCTTCTGAAGGCATTCCAGAACTATCTGAGCTCCCAAGTCCATTTCACTTCCCACTCAGGACTTCAAAGCCATAAGAATTCTCTGGCTCTGCCAAAGTGGGCAGGAATCAAGGAGGTTTTCCAGCCTCTGCAGATGACCTGCGATCTCCTGGCCCATCTCTCCTAACTGGCTGTTAAATTCACATTTGTTAATTTCAGAGCTCTGGAGCAGAGAGTCTCCTTCACTCCCAGCAGCTTATTCCCCAGGGGCTGGTAACAAGACTTGGGTGCTGATAAAGCACTGAGCAGTGCTTCTATGTCCATGTGAGAACAGGCATGTGTTACTTGATGGGGAAGCTTGAGCAACAGCTGGGGAGGGTGTTTTAAGGTGCTCCATGGAGGAGTATCACAGAGTCCAGGATACATCTTCATCTCACATTCCACTTAAGAACTGATTTTCCCCCATCAAATAAAAGTTAAGCCCTTCCATTGGCAAACCATATGCACAGTCTGAAGAACTAAACGCTGCACCCTAGAGCAGGCAGACACGGGACATAGAACCGGGAGCACACACAGGTGAAAGGGAGCAAGGACAAGCCAGAGGACTCACCACCAGCCTAGATGGTAAGACTGCACAAAACCAAACAAACAACCACAACAAAATCCTGTGAACAAGAGCATCAGCAGAAACTGAAACTAAAACGATGACTCTGCTTCTCAGCCCAGGGTAGGACCTACAGAAAAGAAGTAGCCGTGCCTGGACATAGGCAGAAGAGGAAGCCAGACCAGAGGAAAAAAAGCACTGCTTTCTCAGTCACGCTAATCTGAGATTTTTCACCTACCTCCCCATGCCCAGGAAATTAATACACTAATCATCTACACCAGAAGTTCAGAGTATGTATTTCCATGGAATGCTTATGCACAATATAAATTATTCTACAATTAGCTACTACACTAAACTGCAATTCTCATTAAATAACAGTGGCTTCTAGTTATTCTTATCAGATCTTTTTAATTGTCTACCTCAAACCCTGGATTAGAGAACTCTTGTAGGTTTCGTTAGAGGAGAATGTGTGGTCTGTACGGACTCTCTCTAAATACTACTGTCAAAATGCTGGTGGCCAGAGTGGCAGGGCCCAGACAAGCCTCGCCCTTTGCTGAATCTTAATTTCATGAGGCTTGTTTCCAACTGTTCTTGGGCTACGTCACACTTCCTCGTAAGATCTGAATTCACTCTTTCTATGCAGATCTTCATTCTCCCAGACCAGCTCTTTTCAGAGTAGCGTTTTGTTTCCATTCCACCTTCTTCTATTCCCCAATCACTTTTTGAAATAATATTTTTTGTTATTAAACTTGCCCCATCATCTTTATTTTTCCTCTGGGTTCTGGGAGAGTTTCCTAACCTTATCTTCCCTTTCCTTGATTTACATTTCTGTGGCGTCCAGTGCCTCCGCTGGGGTTTGTAATTTGGCAATCACATTTTTCATCTCTGGGCTGCCTCTCCTGCTCTCAGATATCTCCTCCTCAAATTTGCTTTGACTGTTTTCCCAGCAGCCATGTCCTCTTGGATCTTACTGAGAACACAAATCAGAATTTTTTTTTTTTGCACTGAGTTGATTTCATAGTTCATTTTGCATATTTGCTTGATTTCTCAGACGGGTCCCCTTCTTCAGAAGCGTGGAGTCCCTCTGGGTCTCATGCATTCTGTTTGAGTCAAGCCTTCCAGAGAGAGAGGAGAGTTGGGAGCTGAGGTACAATCATTCCAAATGATGGGGTCACCTGTTTGAATTTTTCACACAAGAGATTGACTCTAGCTTCACTTTGCTAGGTCAGACTGCGTCCAACTGCTTCGGCAGAGTAGACGGTGGAGGTTGGGGGAGAAAAGCAGGGAAAAAGGCAGCACCCTAGGCTCCTGGGGCAGAGGACTTCACCCACATGCCAGAGACACTTTCTCACATTTACAGTGACACAGATGTTCTGCCTGAAGCAACTGTGCTCTAAGCAAGCAGCTCCATGTTCCCCGTCTCTGCCTGAGACCATAGTCCATTCCAAGAGCTGGAGCTGGAAATGACTGCACCCCAAAGATGCTAAAGAGCTGGTGGACTTGCTGCTTCTCTTCCTCCCTTCTCTGCCCCCACCTTCCCCCACCCACTCTCCAGCCCTCACCCTTAGATCTGGTGGATCCTGGTGGGGGGAGGGGCTTCTAAGCCTCTTCCACTTCCCAGGTAAGTAGTTCCTTTATACATGTATTTAATAAGAGAATGGAATTGTATTTACCAGAATTCCTATTCAGGAGAGCACTGCATTTGGAACAAATAAGTTGATCGGCTGCTTGATGGAGGGGATGAGACTCCAAAGGCATATTTGTATTACTAAAGATGATTTTACCACTAAACATGATTGTTGAATTGTGGACCCTGAGACAGGGAGAGGAATTTGGCTCCTGAGAAGCAAGAGAGAAAGAGAGAGGTGGAAAGAGAGGAAAAGGAAAAAGGGGAAGTCATAGAGACGGCAGAAACCCAGGGACGGTGCAATGCCACCAGGCCGTGACATTTACATCTTCAGTTAAAGTAGAGTTTCTCAGTGTCACCGCTGTTGACACTGGGGGCTGGGTCATTCTTTGTCGTGAGGGCCGCATCCCTGGCCTCTACCCAGTAGATGACACTAGCGTATCTCCTCCAGTTGTGACAACCAGAGGTGTCTCCAGACACTACCAAATGTCTCCTGGGGGTGCAGAGTAGTCCACAGTGGAGGATAACTTGAGTTAAGACAACTAAACTCATGAAGTGCCTGGGCTGAGTGAATCTTTTGTGGAGAGGGTTGAAGGGTTTGAGTTTCCGATCAGGCTGAAATGGGGGCCACGCCAGGGCAGCAGTGTGAGGGTCAGAGGGGTCAGAGGCAGAGGGGACCATGAGAACAGAAGCCCCAGGAATTTGTGGATGTGGTGAGTTGGGCTTTGAAGTTTCGCGAGCTGTGGTTTCTCGGGGGGCAGACTCCTGATGCCTGCAGTGCAGACTTGGTCCCTCATCCTTGAATCTGGCCAGATGTAAGCTGTAGACGGCAGATTCCTCCCTGTTCCTGGCAAGAGGCAGTCAGTTGCCCTTACTTTCCAGCTCTAAGACAGGCTGTTTCCGTTTCTTCAGTGGGAATCCAGGAGCCAGCTAGAGGTCACCCCACCCAGAAGCTGTCCTATTAACCTAGTCTCTGCACCTGCTTTCAGTCTTTTGCATCACGCAGAAGCACCAGTGGGTACGTTTATGTTGACTCAAAGAAAGACAGGCATTTCTGACAGGCACATACTAAGACCTCAGGACAGTTTTTTTCAAGCTCAAGGGGAGCAATATTTTCAGAAGCTTCCTGATGTATCCCGGAAATGGGCATGGCCAATTGCTTTTTTTGTTTTTCGTTTTTTTGCTAGGCTGATCGACACTTCACCATTTCCCATGAGTACCTGCTTTCTCATCCCATGTGAGTGCTTGGACTAGTTTATTTCATATGGTGCCCACCTACTTTTCTATAGCAAGCACCAAGATCCTTAGAAGCTTCCAAAACCCTTTCCCTCTCTCCTCTTCTGCCAATTTCCTAAACACGAAACCATGGTTTACCTGTTAATTCTACTCAATCAGCAAATACATGCTGAGGAGTTGGAACAGAATGATCTCTCAGAAACATGGACACCATTTATTAAGCAATTTTCATGTGCCCTCTGCCCTGGTGGTTCAGACGATAAAGAATCTGCCTGCAATGCAGGAGACCCAGGTTCAATCCCTGGGTTAGAAAGATCCCCTAGAGAAAGGAATGGTTATCTGCTCGAGAGGAGGAAATGGCAACCCACTCCAGTATTCTTGCCTGGAGAGTCCCATGGACGGAGGAGCCTGGCAGGCTATAGTCCATGGTGTACAAAAAGTTGGACATGACTGAAGCGATTTAGCATGCACCGATGTCCTTGCCTGGAGAATTCTATGGACTGAGGAGTCTGGCGGGCTACAGCCCATGGGGTCACAAAGAGTCAGACACAACTGAGCGACTCTGATTCTTTAGGGAATTAATCTAACAGCAAAATCCCATTTTACAGATAAAGAAACTGAGGTTCTTCTGTATAGCACAGGGAATTCTACAAAATACTCTGTAATAACCTGAGAAAAGAATTTGAAAAAGAATAGACACATGTATATGTTTAACTTATCACTTTGCTGTACACCTGAAATACGACAACACTGTTAATCAACTATACTCCAATGTAAAATAATTTTGTAATTATAATTACAAAATTTTAAAAAATTTAAAAGAAACAGGTTCACAGAGGTGAAGCAACTTGCCTGTTGTCATAGTACTAGCGACTTAACAATTCAGCTGCACTTAACAAACCTTTCTGTTTTTACAGTATTATGCTAAGTCACTTTAGTCGTGTCCGACTCTGTGTGACCCCATAGACGGAAGCCCATCAGGCTCCCCCATCCCTGGGATCCTCCAGGCAAGAACACTGGAGTGGGTTGCCATTTCCTTCTCCAAATATAAAATGACATAAAAGAGGAGACTATCAGATATAATTTTGTGCGTTTTGGGCACAGCATAAATTTATGAAAGGGGAGTTTGCTTTTTTAAAATAAGGTTATTTTCACAATACTTAATGAGTTGAAAAATTTCCAAAGATATTAACTTGTGGTTCTTTTGAATAACCAATATAATATTTAATGTGATAATACTGAAAAGCAATTTCATAAATAACATAGCTAATCAGTTAGCAATGTCCAAATACTTAATGTTATAAATCAAAGTGTTAACCTGTTAACTAAAATACACTATAGCTTTCTATCTTGACAAACAGGGTTCAACATAACAAAATAAAATGTAAATATGAATTTACATTATTTTTATAACTAAGATAATTATTTTCAAAATTCACGCTTTCAGACAGATTCCTAAAGGTGGAATTTGGAGTCAAAGGTAATATACATAATCTCAAGGCTCATAGTACACATTGCCCAAGTTCCCTATTCTAAAATCTTTGCTATGTTGGTAGGTGAAAACAAGCTACCTTTTAATCTTATTGTGCATTCTTTCTTTATCTCTAAGACTGAACATTCTTTCATGTTTTTTGAGTATCTGCACTTCTGTTCATGTCTTTTGTCTATTTTTTGGTGCAATTTTTTCTTAATATTTTGTGAAGTTTGCTTGTAAAATAAGGGTATGTACCCTTTATCACAGCATTAAATTATTTTTGTCATTTGCCTTTTTGGTTGCTTATTATTGCTTTAGACACTTAAGAACTTCTTTTATTTTGTTGGAAAAAATCTCATTTTTTTAAAAAAAGTTAATTGTATTGATGCAGCATGTAGAAAGTGCTCAATTCTGATATTTCCTTCTGATTTTAAAAAGCTTCGTGTTTTACTTTCAAGCTAATCCACCTGTGATGTATTCTTACCTATCAGGTGAGGCTGTAATTTTAATCTTTTATAAAATTTCCACCATTATTTGACTAATCCAAATCTTTCTCCGTTGGCCCCTTTATGCTCTTAAATATTCTGGGTTCTCTTTAGGTTGACTGTTGTGTTCTGTTCAGCCACTTATCAATTCTTTTGCCCACAGCATAGAGTTTTAAAGTACTTTTCAGAGCTCCTTGGTCTTCCCAGGTGGCACTAGTCATAAAGAATCTACCTGCCAATGCAGGAGACACAGAAGATGGAGGTTCAGTCCCTGGGTCAGAAAGATCCCCTGGCATAGAAAGTGGTAACCCACTCCACTATTCTTGCCTGGAGAATCTCATGGACAGAGGAGCCTGGGAGGCTACTGTCCATGGGGCTACACAGAATCAGACACAACTGAGTGACTGGGCATATATAGACCCCCTTTAATATTTAAGGCTTCTTCTCTGCTCATCATGCTTTCCCCAAACCTTCTCAACTCAGTCGTTGTGTTTATTTTTCCAAATGAAGTTAAATCGCAACGTCATTCTTTTTTTTTTCTTAAAGAGACGCAGCATCTCATTGCTATTTACGTGGAGGTTGGTTGGGCTAGTTAACTTGCAGCTCTCCCAGTCTGCCTCTTGGGTCTTTAGCTCCATCTTTGCCTAGAATCCCTCCCCCCACTCCTACCCCACGAGATCACCTAGGCAACTCCAGGCACTGGCTTAACTGCCCAGTTGTTCATGTCTCTTTCACGTCACCCTCCTCCTGCTCGCACCCCCACCAAGCTGTGAACCTCTTAGGAGCAGAGGTGAAATCTGGTTCTAGTCCTCTGCCCCAGAGTCTGACTTTCAGCAAAAGCTGTTTACATAAAAGATCAAGGTAGAGCCAAGTGGAGGTGAATGTGTGAGGTGAGTTTCAGCCTCGATCTCGAGGAGGCTCAGGGTGCTCAGCTGGGCTTTCCTGATTTCAGAAGCCCCTGAGGCCCCACCCTAATCTCCAGGGTCTTCAAGACTCCTCTCACATCTCTGCCTCACTCCAACCTTCTGCCGAACTGCTGTCACACAACCCACGTCAGAGAGATATTCTGAGATGGTTTCTGCTAAAGGCCCAAGTCAAAGACTTATGGAACTGAATTTTAATGCTGGCAGTACAAAGTGTGAATAAACATTGCCATGCTTTATTGCTCTAAATCTGCTGCTAAATTCCTTGTTTCTCTTTGAGTTAGAAGCCCAATAAACAACTCCTGCAATGTTCCAATAACTACTTTGTCACTTCAGATACTCTGAATGATTCATAGAGTCTCCCTGCCGATTCCAACCACAGAAGTACTTTCTGTCTAAAGCATTAAGCCTGAAAATCCATAACTCACAGGGTCCTCAGAACAGCTGGGAAAATAAAAGGCATTGAAAGTGATACCTGGAGCTAGAAGTGGCCACAAGAAGCCTTGGAGAGCAGCGTCTTTCTACTCGATGAGCAGAAACACGGGTGAGGGTTGCATACCTATTTTCATCTGTATGTCGCTCCCAGTTTCTAAGATGTAGGGAAGGTCTTGCTCTTGCAAGGGAATGACTGTCTCACTGGCAACTGCACTGTGGGCTTGAAATAGAAAGGGAGCCATGCTCCTCTCTATTACATCTTCAACCGAATAGGCTTTGTTTGTCCTGGGTAAACAATCATCACCCCTTCTAAATCTGCACTCACACCCGGTATTAGAAACTAATAGAAAGATAGTCCCTCAGATATAGGTAGGTGTGCTAAGTTTTCAAATCTGTGCTAAGATTTTATGAACAGGATCCTCCGTGCTCTGGCTCTATACATAGGCGGAGGAGCAGGGCACTGCCTGAGCGGTAGGATTGAGAACACTGCTTACATTTATCGCCCAAGCCCATACACCCACGCCCAACTGTCACAGAGCCCGAAATTCCTACCATTAGAGTTGCTGCTTTCGGTTGAGGCAGAGGGCTTCAAGAAAACCCTTGTTCAAGTATAAATATACCAGGCAGGAATTGTTCCACCACACTCAGCTGCAAGCAGCATCTCATTTCTTTATTTTTCTACTGCAAATAAAACAGGGTTGGATGGCTTTTAAAGAATAGAATATGGAAATGGAAATAGTGACTTGACAGTGGTGAAGCTTTCAGATACCTCCTTCAACAAGTGATCAGAGCTAACCTGAATGGTGATGTTATGTGGGTGTGAGGATCCCTCTGATATGATGTAATGGGATGAAAAGGGCAAGTCCCCAAGTTCCCTAGCCCAAGTCTAACATGAGAAAAACGTGAAACCCAGGGACATTCTATAGGATAGCTGGCCAGCCCTCTTTAAAGCTGTCAAGGTCACGAAAAAACTAAGGAAGCCTGAGAAACGGCCATAGATCAGAAAGGAGACTGAGGAGACCCTGGATTAGATCCTGGAACAGAAAGAGGACTTTAGTGGAAAAAACTAGTTACATCCAAATTAAGTTTCAGTTCAGTTCAGTCGCTCAGTCCTGTCCGATTCTTTGCGACCCCATGAATCACAGCACGCCAGGCCTCCCTGGAGTTTATTTAATATGGTGTACCAATGATGGTGTCTGAGTTTTAACAATGTACCACAGAAAAGTCACTGGTTCACAGTGCCTGCCCCTCACTCAATTTGCCTCAGTTTGGGGCAAACTGAGTGAAGGGTAGACAGGAACTCTCTGAACTATCTCTGCAACATTTCTGTACATTTAAACTTTTCCAAAATAAGGTATTTTAAGGATCAGGGAGAAGTCCAAAATCTATTTTATTCTTTGGCACTCCCACCACCAGTCTTGGGTTGTAAGGGACCCAGGGAACTTAGTAGGGCTGTAAATGATTCTCAAAGTGTAAACGTAAGGGCAGTGCTCAGCTGATCCCCTTATGGGTGCAGTCCACGGCCGTCTGTTCACTGCTGTGCCTGCATTGGAAGCCAGCCTCACTAGCTCCATGAGCCCAGGCCAGCCTGGTCCAGGAACTGGGCGGCAGTTGATGGTGAGTGCTCCACCCCTCACCTGCCAGGCCGGGCACCAGGCGGCACTTGCCTTGGCTGTTAGAGCACCTGACATCAGTCCCTGATGTGCCTTCATCCAAGGTGTCCCCTTTCACGAGGTAGTGCCTGCAAGTTATGGTGGCTCTTCACCATTTCAGAACCTCCCTTCTTGCATCTGGCCTCCACACCCTGCACCTTCCCCTTCAACCCACAGAGCCCTCATCATTCCGATGGATCCTATCTCCTGCAGGAATCTAGACTGTTGAAAACACAGGCATCTAACGTTCCCCTGAGATGAGAGAAGTCCAGGCACCCAGGACAGAGTATCTGGCCCCTTTCTTGGGAGAAGAGGGGAAAAATGACTCTCATTTTTTCCTGATGAGCTTACAGCTGGGCAAAAATATGCATAGTTAGTTCTGAGCTGGTTATTCTACCAGGTTAAATGTTTACTATATAGCCTCGTACCACCAACCTGTGAGGGGTGACACATAACCCAATCATGGGAAGAAGTAGCACCAGGCCCTGTACCATACTCCAATCCCCAGAGGGAGATGGAGGAAAAGAAAAGGATGGAGCAGTCCTTTCCATAAATGACCCAGGAACCTTTGTCAGGAGTGTCAACAGTAGTAGCCAATAGAGAGTAGTAGGGGATCTTTGGGGCTTCCCCGGTGGCTTAGCAGGTAAAGAATCCACCTGCAATGTAGGAGATGTATTCAGTTCCTGGGTCAGGGAGATCCCCTGGGGAAGGGCATGGCAACCCACTCCAGGATTCTTGCCTGGAGAATCTCCTGGACATAGGAGCCGGGTGGGCTACAGTCCACAGGGTCACAAAGAGTCAGATGCGACTAAAATGACTTAGCACGCATGCAGGGGTCCTTTACTGTCTGGGGGGCTTCCAAGGTGACCACTTTGCATAAAAATAAGCCTGGCTGTCCCTTCAGGAAAAGAGCCTCACACTGCAGGTGAGAATTTTCTTTGCTGATATTAGTCTAGATTACACTGCCGCTTGAGGCTTCATACCTGTCCCTCCTTTAGACGTGCACCAGCTTGCTCTAACAGGCCAAGCAGCCAAAGAAACAGGAGTGCCTGCCAGCCTCACCGCAGAACAAGAAGAGGGCTCAGTTAGCAAGGGAAGTGGACCACCTCTTCAAACATTATTGACCCAGGTTTCAGTCTCGACAGAAAGACTCCGACCCGAGCAAAAGCAGTAGGGGTACCTACAGCAAGGGATGTGGGCGTTGTTTCAGAGCATGAGCCCCTCCCATTAGCCCAAGTTGGATTCCCAAAAAAGATGGGGGGAGATCCTCATACAGGTCTTTGGAGAGGGAGAAACAGTCTGAGAATCAGAGGATCCTGGTTCAGGTTTGGGGGTGTGCTGTGATGACCACTACAGCCAGTTTAATAACAGAGGACCTAGCAGTTTGTTCAGTGTGAGTTCTGGTCCAGGACAAACTGTAGCCTCTTTGCCCAAAGTGAAGTCAGTGGAACATCCTTGAGGACAGTCCCAGAATTGATGTCAGGGATTGTGGCTGATTACATAGTCTCCAAGCTTTATTCTCCATCCCCTGGGATTCTAGATATCATCTAATACACTTTAATAAATGTTTTTTCTGCTTCAAGGGGCCAGACTTGGTCTCTTGTTATTTGCTATTAAAACCTTGATTTAAAAAGAAAAACACAAAAAACCCCTTTATCAACACATGTTAACTCCTCTTATTCCAAACTGACATAGATAAGTGTCCCACAGAGAAGATTCCCCGGAGCCTGCAAACAGTAAAACAGTAAATTAAATGGATGTGATGGACTCTTTTAGCAAAAATGACTAAAAATGTGTTTTTGTTTCCTCCTCCCACAATGCATATTAAATAACCCCTTCTCACATTACTTTCTGCACCTCAAAGACTCAGAAACCACTAGGAAGCAAAGGAGGGCTTGCGAGTTAATTATAACAGCCTCGGCAGGACTGTGGTTTTCCTCTTACAATGAAATGCGAAGCATGGCGGGGTGAGCTCTGCTGCGTTGCTGCTAATGTTTTTAACCAAGGATCTAAGGCTGTTTGATATTCTTGGCTTCCTCATTCCGATTTCCAGTCCTGTTTTGGAAATAAAGCAAGATAGAAGTCCGAAGGAGTTTCAGAACCACAAAACGGTCTGTTGGCCCAAGGCAAAAAGTTAAATTCCTGAGGTCCTTTTTCTTCCCATTTTTCCAAGGTTTCTTTTGTCACATAGCATGGGCTTTCTGATGCTCTCTTGAGCACCTTCTTAGTGTAGTGAGCCATGCATCCGTCTCATAATCTGATGCCCCTTCGTTCTTTCCTCCTTAGTGCTTTCTGTGAGTCTCCTTCCTGCCTCAGTTTACTACAACATCAATTTTGCGGCTGTGGAATGATCTCTTCTTGGAACGCCTCCTGGACAGTGAGACTTCAGATTCAGGACTGGGCACCAGAAGACTTTGCCGGTAGTGCATGGCTAAGACTCTGCGCTCCCAGTGCAGGGGCCCAACTTTGATCACTGGTCAGGAAACTAGATCCCGCATGCCACAGCTAAGACCCAATGCAGCCAGATAAATAAACTTTTTTAAAAAAGGAAATCATAGAAAAATGCAAAGGAATAAAAGAGAATATGTAGGTATGCATACAGTAGGGATATAAAAAATATCAGAAAATATACTATAAACATGTTTAGGCTTATAAATTTGAACACAGATAATATAAACAATTTTTCTAGAAATTTTTGTTTAAAAGACCAGTTTGAGCCAGGAAGATATAGAGAATCTAAATAAAAGAATAATCATCAAAAAAATAAAAGAAATCAAGGCAGTCCCCACTTTGCTCTTGGACTCCTGAGGAGGGTGTGGCTCTTTTTCCCATCCTGTTCATACCCCATCAGGTGACTAGAACCCAACAGAAATGGGGTTCCCATGGCTGAGATCAGAGCTTGGTTGTATGCTCCTCATTTAACTTCAAAGTTTCAAAATTCAAGAAAGAGATCCAGGGTACATGATGGTGTTGTTTTACTCTCTGTGAACTTGTGCCATGCTTCTGCACAGCTTGGGGAGCCCAAACAGTAAAAAAATACCTGTGCCATGTACTTTACTTAAGGACAAGTGCAAACTTTTCTGGCTTCTGTACACTCCTGTGTGTGTGTGTGTGTGTGTGTGTGTGTGTGTGTGTGTAACTGACCCTTATTTTCCATAGAACCCAGGTTTGCTCAATGTAGCACACATTAAGTCTCTAAGAGTGACAGAATCTGAATTTTTCCACCCTGAGTTTAACCTATGTGGTTCCATTTCCCGCCCCAGGGTGACCTCCTCTGAGTTCTTCTGAGCCTCCAGATCCTGAGCAGACTCCTGTGATTGAGGAAGGAAGAGTCAGGGGAAGTTGTTGAAAGCAAGAGATATTTTTAGCAGAGCTCCCCGTAAGCTGCACAGGAGGACAAATTAGAAGTCTTCTCCTGCTTAATGACATTTCCTACAAAATTCATCTAGCCAACATGCCTTTCTGCGTCATCTGTAGATACTGGATCACAGTGACCCAGTGCCCAGCAGAGTAGGTGTGAAATCAACGGTGAGGGATAAACGAATGGAAATATGATTGGCATTTAAGCTCAAAGAGCCAAGAAAACGTGATATTTAGTAGCACCTTTGCCAGTGCATCTTTTCCTGGCAAACTTGTCCTCCAAATCTCAGGTATATATAGAGGACGCAACTTTTCTATTGGTCTCCAGTACTCTTGCCTGGAAAATCCCTGGCAAGCCTGGTAGGCTACAGTCCATGGGGTTGCAAAGAGTCCGACACGACTGAGCGACTTCACTATAAGACCTCCAGTCCTAAGCTGCTTATCTCACCCTTGTAAGATAACAACTCTCCTTTCTGTAGAATCTGATGCCCTTCAAAGTCACTTTTTTTACTTACTTCATCTCATTTGAGCTTCAACACAGGAAACGAGGGGCAGTTTTACTCCAGTTTTCCCAATGAGGAAACTGGGAAATGGGCTGAGTTGAAAGTAAAAAGTGAAAGTCACTCAGTCATGTCCGACTCTTTGAGACCCCATGGACTGTAGCCCGCCAGGTTCCTCTGTCCATGGAATTCTCCAGGCCAGAATACTGGAGTGGGTAGCTTTTCCCTTTTTCAGGGGATCTTCCCATCTCAGGAATCGAACAGGGTCTCCTGCATTGCAGGCGGATTCTTTACCACGTGAGCTACCAGGGAATGGGCTGAATTGTGTCCCCCCAAACTCATGTGTGGAAGCCTTACCCCCCAGGTCCTAAGAATGTGACTCTACTGGGGACAGTGTCATTAAAGAGATAATTAAGGGACTTCCCTGGTGGTCCAGTGGTTAAGAAACTGCCTGCCAATACCAGGGATACAGGTTTGATTCCTGGTCTAGGAAGACTCCATATGTTGAGAGGCAAGTAGGCTGGAGTGTTACAACTACTGAGCCCTTGCACCCTGGAGCCCGTGCTCTGCAAAGAGAGAAGCCACTGCAATGAGAAGCCTGCACACTGCAATTAGAGAATAGCCCCCACTTGGCGCAACTAGAGAAATCCTGAGTAGCAACAAGACCCAGTGCAGAGAAAAGTAATCAATTTTAAAAAGAGGTAATTAAGCTAAAATGGGGTTGTTAGGGTGGTCCTAATCTGATTGGTGTCCTTATAATAAAAGGATATTAGGACACAGAAAGAAGACATCAGAACATCATGGGAGTGCAGAGAGATGACCAAGTGAGGGCATGGCAAGACGGCAGCCTTCTGCAAGCCAAGGAGCGAGACCTCAGGAAGAAGAAAACACCTTGATCTTTGACGTCTAGCCTCTGGGACTGTGAGAAAATAAATGTCTGTTGTTTCAGTCACCCAGTCTGTGGTCTTTTGTTATGGCAGCCCTAACAGACTAGCACAGGCTCAAAGACATTAACATCCTGTAAGAGGCAGAATGAACTTTAGTCCACATGCCCCAATTTGAAAATTCTTTATCAAATAAAACAATTGACTTAAGGGGAAAACCCCTGCTTCATGGCTGCTAATGAGTCATGGGCCTCTAATTTACTCACTGCTTTCCCAGTGTTTAATTCCCTGAGGGGTTGTACACACACAGATACCAATTCCAATGTTCCTTTCATTTCAGGTGACTTTTTGTTCAATTAGTATTTAGAGCTAAAATTCAATTAGTATTTAGCAGTGCTGGAAAATAACTCAGGATCCTCCCCCCTGGCCACGCTTCCCCCACAGGAAAGCTAAAACCTCCCTCCTATATTCCCTGCTGCTGCTGCTGCTGCTGCTAAGTCACTTCAGTCGTGTCCGACTCTGTGTGACCCCATAGACGGAAGCCCACCAGGCTCCCCCTTCCCTTTGATTCTCCAGGCAAGAACACTGGAGTGGGTTGCCATTTCCTTCTCCACCTATATTCCCTATTTATCCAATATTCACATTTCCTACTTGACCAACATACAGAGAATCACAAAGATTTTGAGAAAAAACAGACCTCTTCAGGTAGGCATAATTCCAATTAAAGCAGCCCTTGGACATGTGGACATGTTGGGGAAGCGGGGGTGGGGGGCGAAAGGAATTGGGAGACTAGGATTGACACATACATGCTGCTATGTGTAAAACAGAGCTAGTGGCAAGCTGCTGTATAGCAGAGGAAGCTTGGCTCTGTGCTCTGTGATGACCTAGAGGGGTGGAATGGGGTGGGAGGAAGGTAGGGAGGAGGTCCACGAAGGAAGGGAAATACGCATACACATAGCTCATGCCATCTCATTCTTGGTGAGATGGCTGGATGGCATCACCGACTCTGTGGACATGAGTTTGAGTGAACTCCGGGAGTTGGTGATGGACAGGGAGGCCTGGCATGCTGTGATTCATGGGGTCGCAGAGAGTCGGACACGACTGAGCGACTGAACTGAACTGATAGCTCATGCACTGCATGGTACAGCAGAAACCAACACAAAATTGTAAAGCAATTATACTCCAATAGTAATAATAATAAACCAGCTCTTGGATCCTGACTTACCTTCTTTGGGGAAAAATGGAGTGCACAGCTCCTCCTCTCAGGCCAGAAGTGGCTGGTCACTGCGAAGGGGCCAACGTTTTAACTCTATGTCAGCACTTTTCCCTGTCTCCAGTTTACTCTCTCAGAAGTAGAGCAGAGCAGAACTCTTTGCAGGCATGTGTGCAAAGTCGCTTCAGTCGTGTCCGACTCTGTGCAATCCCATTGACTGTAGCCCTCCAGGCTCCTCTGTCCATAGGATTTATAGGATTTCCCAGGCAAGAAAACTGGAGCAGGTTGCCATTTCCTTCTCCAGGGGATCTTCCCGACCCAGGTATCGAAACTGTGTCTCTCACATATCCTGCATTGGCAGCCATGTTCTTTGCACCTGCCTGGGAAGCCCCTTTTGCATTCTGAAATTGAACTGAAACTTGGGTGTGAGCAATGATTTACTTAGAAACCCATTTCCGTTTTTCCTCCCACCCTGCGGAGGAACGCTCACCGTCTCACGTGGGCCTGACCTCTGGGGTTGGCTTTCTGAAGCCAAGAGGCCCCCTCAGTCCCTAAGACAGCTCTGTAGCAGGTGGCCCAGGTAAGTGAGTGAGTGCAAGTCGCTCAGTCGTGTCTGACTCTTTGCGACCCCATGGACTATACAGTCCATGGAATTCTCCCAGCCAGAATACTGGAGTGGGTAGCCTTTCCCTTCTCCAGGGGATCTTCCCAACTCAGGGATCGAACCCAGGTCTCCTGCATTGCGGGAGGATTCTTTACCAGCTGAGCCACAAGGGAAGCCCAAGGTGGCCCAGGAGACAAGCTCTTTTCTGGGCAGGACACTCCCCCTGCCGAAAGGGCTAGAAACGCCCTTGTTATGCTGGGGCAGGAGGGGGGCCCAAGGAAGGACACAGCTGACTTTCCCAGCAGGCAGAGATCAGGCGCGACCTGGTTAAAATAGCAACCGCTGAAAGTGCCAGCGACATAATCCATGCGTGCAGCAGTTACCATCTGAGTTCTCCAGCCTCGTTCTGGCTGAGGACCGCCCTGGATCATTTTGTATCCTGCCCGGCTCCAGGACTAAAACCTAAGTGCTTTGAGAATTTGCATTCCTGTTCTTTAAGGTAAGTGTTAAACATTAACTGGCGTGCTGCAGTCCTTGGGGTCTCAAAGAGTCACACACGACTTAGTGACTGAACAACAAAAACATTAACTGGATTCCTTAAAAATGTGCCTCTGTCTGCAGTACCATCATCTCTGTAGCTTTTGGGATGATCCATTAGATTGTTATCAATATATGCACCTGGCAAAGGTGCCAATCATGCCAATAAAGGCCAATCTCAGAATCTCTGATCTTCACGAGGAGTGGGGAAGTTGGCGTCCCACCCAGGCTGTGACATAGGGGTGACAATGGGGGTTGGGAGACTGGTGAATTTTTAGACCCGGCAGGCTCAAAGTAACGCAGCTCCTCCCTCTCTTCCAGTGGCCTGAAGTAAAGGCAAAGCTAAACCTACTGGTCCCCAAGCACAATAAAATGAGGCACAGGACCCCCCAGGCGGTGGGTGATTGTTCATCTAAACAGCCACCACGGAGGATGTACTGCTGGTTACCAATGCAGCACAACAGTCCTTTATTCAAGACTTTATTAAGGAAAACCGTATTTTACACTCCCCATTAAAGCCAGTTTGGAAATGTCTAAGAATTCTTCAGTACTATGACCAAAGCTCAAGAAACGCACCCCACTACTAAAGCAAATGTGATCCCACATTAAATGAAAATAGCTCCCTGAAAAAAAAAAAAAATTCCCTGCATGTCAAGCCAGGAACCACCTAGAATGAGAAAGACAAAATGAGTGCGGTTTTCCTTCCTAGAGTGAAAACCACTGAGAAAGTTACTGGCAGCAGGGATCAGCCTCCCCGTGGGCTGCGAGGGACCCCATGCAGAAGGAGGAGAAACCGGCCGTACACCCCGGATTGGGGGGCGGGGGGTGGGCAGAGGCACCTCTGGAGGTGGGGCTGGGGCTCTGGAAAGAAAAGAAGGCCTGGGCCATGGTTCCAGCCATGGGAAATCCTCAAGTGATGAGGATTTGGGAAGTGAACGGGGACTCGCAGTGGTGAACAAAGTGTTTGAGGAAGAAGAATGGAACTGGGGGAATTAACCTGCCGGACTTCAGGCTCTATTACAAAGCCACAGTCATCAAGACAGTATGGTACTGGCATAAAGACAGAAATATAGATCAATGGAACAAAATAGAAAGCCCAGAGATAAACCCACGCTCCTATGGACACCTTATCTTCGACAAAGGAGGCAAGAATATAAAATGGAGAAAAGACAGTCTCTTTAACAAGTGGCGCTGGGAAAACTGGTCAGCCACTTGTAAAAGAATGAAACTAGATCACTTCCTAACACCATACACAAAAATAAACTCAAAATGGATTAAAGATCTAAATGTAAGACCAGAAACTATAAAACTCCTAGAGGAGAACGTAGGCAAAACACTCTCCGACATAAATTACAGCAGGATCCTCCAAGACCCACCTCCCAGTATATTGGAAATAAAAGCAAAAATAAACAAATGGGACCTAATTAAAATCAAAAGCTTCTGCACAGCAAAGGAAACTCTAAGCAAGGTGAAAAGACAGCCTTCAGAATGGGAGAAAATAATAGCAAATGAAGCAACTGATAAAGGATTAATCTCCAAATTATACAAGCAGCTCCTGCAGCTTAATTCCAGAAAACTAAGTGACCCAATCAAAAAATGGGCCAAAGAACTAAACAGACATTTCTCCAAAGAAGACATAAAGATGGCTAACAAACACATGAAAAAATGCTCAACATCCCTCATCATCAGAGAAATGCAAATCAAAACCACAATGAGATACCATTTTACACCAGTCAGAATGGCTGCTATCCAAAAGTCTACATGCAATAAATGCTGGAGAGGGTGTGGAGAGAAGGGAACCCTCTTACACTGTTGGTGGGAATGCAAACTAGTACAGCCACTATGGAGAACAGTGTGGAGATTCCTCAGAAAACTGGAAATAGAACTGCCATATGATCCAGCGATCGCACTCCTGGGCATACACACCGAGGAAACCAGAATTGAAAGAGACACATGTACTCCAATGTTCATTGCAGCACTGTTTATAATAGCCAGGACATGGAAGCAACCTAGATGTCCATCTGCAGATGAATGGATAAGAAAGCTTTGGTACATATACACAATGGAGTATTTCTCAGCCATCAAAAAGAATGCATTTGAATCAGTTTTAATGAGGTGGATGAAATTGGAGCCAATTATACAGAGTGAAGTAAGCCAGAAAGAAGAACATCAATACCGTATATTAACGCATATATATGGAATTTAGAAAAATGGTAACCTGAACCCTGTATAAGAGACTGCAAAAGAGACATAGGCATTTAGAACAGTCTTTGGGACCCTGTGGGAGAGGGTGAAGGTGGAATGATTGGAGAGAATGGAATTGTAGCATGTATATTATCATAAGTGACCAGTCCAGGTTCGACGCATAAATTTTCCTCTGTTCAAAAAAAAAAAAAAGAAATGAGGCTGCCTGAGGCTTCTCCCCTCTACAAAGCCTTCCTCTCCACCTCCATCCGCCCCTGACCATGGACAGGCGCTCTGCTCCCTCCCCGGGCTTCCTTCGATTCACAGACATTCACAGACGGCTGCGCTTCCAATAACCCTTGATAGACAGTGAGAGGAGGGGAACCTCCAGCCCCCGGCTTGGCTCGCGTGGACGAGGGCAATAGGGTTCCTTCAAAGAAGGGAATGATTGTCTTGACTTAACTTGGAAGCCCCTGAACTTCATGTGCCCTTAATTTGAAAGCTGGATTTCTCTCCTACTTTTTTCCCAAAGCTGAGAAACAAATCCTTTGCTGGAAAGCTCCAGCCTGGGAGGGAGCATATGGCCGCTGCAGCGATCACTTGCAGGAGGAAGGGCACGATGGGTAGGAAAAAAATGCTCTGGCAATATCTCAGCTGACACCAGAAGCTAGGAGCTCCTCAGTAAGAAAGCACTGCCCAAGTGGGACGTAGAGGCCCTGAACAGATCCGTGACACATTTAATTGATGGTGCCTTAGGGCACAGGTGGTCTTCCCAGGTGGCACTAGTGCTAAAGAACCCACCTGCCAATGCAGGGGATGTGAGAATCATGGGTTTGATCCCTGGGTTGGGAAGATCCCCTAGAGAAGGGAATGGCTATCCACTGCAGTATTCTTGCCTGGAGAATCCCATGGACAGGGGAGCCTGGTGGGCTACAGTCCATGGGGTCGCAGAGTTGGACATTACTGAAGCAGTCCCCTTAGCACAAGTAGGGCACAGACAGAGGAGAGTGGGCTGCACCAGAGGACACACTCTCAGGCGCCACCTCCAAACCCAGCTCCACTGTCACCTGGATAAGGTGTCCTTTCACACTATGAGGTCTGTTCTCTTTATCACATACCCTGCTGCCATCTCAGCTGGCCCTGTACCAATCCCCAGGCACATCTGTCATGTGGAAACAGAGGAGGAGGACTTGATTCTTAAACCAAGGGCCTCAGCTAGCTACCTTTGGTTTTTCTCCAGAAATTGGAACAATTAATTGAATGGTTATAAATGATAGGAGAAAGTTTTGTTACTCTTAGCAATCTATGTTGAATCTAATAAAATTCTGAGTCATAAAGCAGAGCCTGATGGATTTTTTTCTTCATGGGGTGGTGACATGACATTAAAGCAGCACGTTCTCCAAGATAGCATTTCCTCTCTGTTTACAATGCTGCTTGATCAATCCCATCCTGAACTCTCTTCAGATAGAATATAATTGAGCCGGCACTCAGAAATAAAAACAGGGCTTTCTAGCTCAGACTCCGAACTTTATTTTTAAAGGAAGAAAAAGAAAAGAAAGAAAAATTAAAGAAAGAAAAGACCCGTTGATGAACCATTCAAGTTTAAACTGAATTAGCCTCTCAAACTTTGGAGTGTTAGAAACTATGCTCAGTAGCCAAAATGAATGATGTCTGAGATTAGGAAGTTAAAGGTTTTCATAGCAGTAGTGTTATTGGCTCCTCCTGGGAGTGGGCAGGTTGAGAAGTAGATCTGACCACAGGAAGGGAGCGAGACAGCTGGGCAGTGTATTGGGCTCATTCTGTCTAACAGGTGTCTGCAGAGCACTGCAGGAATGTTGTTTTTCTTCCAAATGTCCAGCTCTAGGAGACTCGACAATTTTTCAAAGGTTGGAAAAAATTTGGTATTTTCTTTTTAGGGATTTGGGCAACACACACACACACTAGGTTATGCTAATACCAGCCATCCAGGGCCACAGACTCCTCTGTGGGGGTATGAACCACAGGGACTAAAAGTCCAAGTGACAGGAAAGGTCTCTCAGGATCCTTCAGACAGGGCTCCCTCCAGGTGATCAGGAAAGGGAGACACGCACTTTTCCTAGTCTGTGATGATTGGCCGGTTTCATAACATTCCTCTGCCACCTAGTGGCAGAGTCTACATGTAAATTCCACAGAACTTTCTAGGGATTCCTATGTCAGGGAGGATTATCTGCAAGACTTTTATGAATTAACTTTGTTTTACTCAATCAGTTTTCGAAAGATCCTTCCTGGGGCTTATCAGAGAGGTGATTAATGAGAATTGATTTCGGGTCTATGTTGCTGGGTGGGGTGATGACCACTTTACCATGTGGACCCTTTGCCTGAGAACTTGTACCAAGTGACAACTTTTCCCATCATAATAATGTGATCCACAGCACAAAAGCTACATACACACGTGCATGCGCGCACGCGCACACACACACACTCCTTGCTTCTTCATCACTAGAGACAAGGAGGTCCACCATAATTCCTTGACTAGCGTCTACCATATGTATTGCTGTGGGGATTCTTTTATAAGGATCAGGCCAATCTTTAATGACATAATGACATTTACATGCCTGCAGCCTTTGCCTGGTGCCTATGACCTTGCACTGTTCTAAGCCTGGAAGAGCCATGTTCAGTTCTGGTGTTCTGAACTCTCAACCATGACAATGGCTAACATTTATTCAGTGCTCATGCTATGTGACAGAGTACATAGTGTAGACTCGTCATCTCATTTGAATCTCACGGTAATACTGGAAGGAAGGTACCTACCCTCAACATCATTGTACCTACGAGGAAACTGAAGCATGAAAAGGTATAGAGGTTGTTTGACATAAAACAAAAAATTCTGTAAAGCAATTATCCTTCAATTTAAAAATAAATAGTTAAAAAATGATATAGAGGTTTGATCAACTGATCCAACCCATATGGTCAAATTCCAAAATGCGCATTCTTTCGCTAGTTTGCCAAAACTGCCTTCATGTTCCTATCATATCTCCACTGTTGGACTTTTTGATTATATGAAACATAGAATTTTTCAAGTTGATCAATTTGCTTAATTAATAGTCCAAGCTCATCACTGTGCACAAATATAAGGTCTCAGCAGGAGACATTAGAGACCTGGGTTCAATCCCTGGGTCAGGAAGATCCCCTGGAGGAGGGCACAGCAACCCACTCCAGTATTCTGGCCTGGAGAATCTCATGGACAGAGGAGCCTGGAGGGCTATGATCCATTGGATTACAAACAATTGGACACAACTGAAGCTACTTAGTATGCAGCATAAAAAACCACAGCCTGATTCCAGGAGGTGGGTGCCATATTGGCAATGCATATCACATTATATTAAGGACTTCTTAGCACTGAAGCAGCGGAGAAGGCAATGGCAAGCCACTCCAGTACTCTTGCCTAGAAAATCCCATGGATGGAGGAGCCTGGTAGGCTGCAGTCTGTGGGGTCGCTAAGGGTCGGACACGACTGAGCGATTTCACTTTCACTTTTCACTTTCACACATTGGAGAAGGAGATGGCAACCCACTCCAGTGTTCTTGCCTGGAGAATCCCAGGGAAGGGGGGAGCCTGGTGGGCTTCCGTCAATGGGGTCACACAGAGTCGGACACGACTGAAGTGACTTAGCAGCAGCAGCAGCAGCACTGAAGCAGAGGCCTGGAAGTGAATTACACATGTGAAAAATTTGTAGCATATTTCAGACTAGCAAATCTCAGGGAAGATATCCCGGAGCCATTTCAAAGGAGGACCTTGTAGATGGTGTGAAGGAATGAAATGAGCCCAGATCCAAAGTCAGACACCAAGGCCTCCTATACAGTCAAATGAATTCAGAACCTACTTTCATCAGTTGCTAAAAATAATTGTTTTGACAAAGCTAAAAATGAAAATAAATATTGAAATTTAAAATCTCAAATAAAACGTGACAGCAGAAAAAAACATGCTTCAGTTTACACACTTTCAGGCAAGCATAGAATGTCTTTTAGTGCTTTGACATGAATGAAATCATTCAGTCTTGTGCCTTTCAATTTTTAAAGCCACTTGAGGTTTTAAGGCCAAGTGTTGCTAATTCTGTTAGATGGTCTTTTCTCCTCAGGGCGCTCCTAAATCTTTTAAAATTAGTTTTCATTTAGAGAAAGGGTACTCTGTTGAGGATAGAGCAATGAGAAGGGTCAAAATTAATAATATTAAAGGGAACAGACTCCAGAAAAACTGATACTCATGTCATTTGCAGTTGTTTAAAGGTTTTTTTTTCAATTTTCCTTTTGAACAATGATGTACAGGGCAATAATTGATTGCACCCATATGATGAATTCTGTCGATCTCTACTTGTATATTTCTACCTTCTCTGCATCTTTTACAACAGGCATTTGATTCATGCCAATTATAAGATTAATTAATAATTTTGTTAATATCTTATATTAATAAATGCTCAATAATGATATTTAATTATTTTAATTAAATT
Source organism: Moschus berezovskii (assembly GCF_049115385.1). Classification (NCBI taxonomy): domain Eukaryota; kingdom Metazoa; phylum Chordata; class Mammalia; order Artiodactyla; family Moschidae; genus Moschus; species Moschus berezovskii. The sequence goes on from NC_142471.1 coordinate 80,304,423, forward strand.
TAATTACATTTTATTAAACTTAAAGTTTGATTTAATATTTAGATAATCATTAATAATTATTAATTAATATAAGAAATGTCAATAAGGAAATCCAGTGGTTAAGACTCTGTGCTTTCACTGCTGGAACCTAAGCTCGATCCCTGGGTGGGGAACTAAGATCCTGCAAGCTCCATGACCAAAAACAGTAAAAGAGAGTAAAGAAATGTCAGTAAGTCAGAAACTGGCAACCAGCTGTACTTGGCCTTGAAATCTTGGGTCTATTTGGGCCATATCTTATTTTACAATATATAATAGAACTTTACATATTGTAACCCTTTCTCATCCAATAATGCTGAACTCCAACAGTTTTTACCTTGGCTATTGGCAAATCAATCAACCAAAGTAGTTAACGCAAAAAAAAATTTTAATACATTGTTGGATTTTTAGCAAAATGTCTGCCAAGGAAACTTTTCAGTACAGAAAACAAATATTTTTAGACTATAAATACATAAGTAGAAGATATATTTTAAAATATAAGGTGAGGGATTCCCTGGCAAGTCAGTGGGTAGGACTTGGGCTTTCACTGCCAGGTTCCATTCCTGGTTGTAAAGCTAAGATCCCACAAGCCATGCAGCGTGGCCAAATATATGTATAATTTGAAGTAGTCCCAAGACAGTGTTGGTTTCTACTACATATTAAAATACAATGACAAAGCTCTGCTTCCTTTCAACTAAAATGTGGCCAGATACCAAAGGCAGTCCACGGCCAGGACACTTCTTTGCCTTTCCTGAAGTCAGTGTCTTCTCGCATATCCTGCTAGAGAAAGTTGGCAAAGAGTGTGTATCTTTCCTAGATATTCTATCCCATTGGCAAGAAATACATGCCGTTTTTGTAAATTATAACAATCCAAGAATGCCATACTCTTTCTCAATGACCTGCAGAGCAAATTGTACCTTGGGCTGCACAAATTAATCTGAATTATCCAAGGAAAATGTGACCAGGACAGAGATCTACTGAGATATTATTTATATGCCTGTGTTAATTTTTCTTTGACATTGTGTAATTTGGTTTTGCAACTGCTTAGATAAATAGTAGTTAAGAGAACACTGAATAATTTATAATTCATTCACTTATTTGATAAGTGGTGACTGTGCATTCTCTCAGTGCTGGGCTATGCTAGGGCTGAGGATTCTGGCAACTAGGACTCTGGTGTCCTTGCTGAGAGCAAAAGCTCTACAGTCATCTGGTCTGAGTACTGCCAGTTTCCTCAAAAGTAATTTATAATGATTTCCAGACTTATTTTTCCAAATGAAATGTCTATTATCTACAGCCTACATTGGGTGTTGGGCTTCCCTGGTGTCTCAGTGGTAAAGAATCTACCTGCAATGCAGGAGATGAGGGCTAGATGCCAGGATGGGGAAGATCCCCTGGAGGAAGGCATGGCAACCCACTCCAGTATTCTTGCCTGGAGAATCCCATGGACAGAGGAGCCTGGAGGGTTATGGTCTGTTGGGTCACAAAGAGTCAGACACGACTGTAGTGACTGAGCACGCACGTTGGGTGTTAGGTTCCTCCTCCAGACTTTTAGGAGCCAGGCATGATGAAAGAACATCATGGCTTTGTGGAGCCATACAAATGGCCAGTGGGTACATTAAAAGGTGCCCAACCTCACTGATCATCGGGGAAATGCAAATCAAAACAACAATGAGCTATCAACTCACACCTGTTAGAAGGGTTTTTTATGAAAAGGAGAAGTGTTGGCAAGGATGTACTGTGTGAAAGGGACCCATTTTATACTGTTGGTGAGCATGTAAATTGGTGCAGCCACTATTGAAAACAGTATGGAGGTTCCTTAAAAAAATTAAAAGTAGACCTACCATAGAATCCAGCAATCCCATTTCCAGGTACATAGCCAAAGGAAATGAAATCGGCATTCCATGTTCACTGCAGCAATATTCACAAAGCTGAGATATGAAGTAACCTAAATATCCATCAACAGATGAATGGATTAAAAATGTAGCATTTATATTAAATGGAATATTATTCAACATTAAAAAAGAAGGAAATCCTTTTCAGGTCACCTGATGTACTTTACCCTCACTTTCAGCAGTAGTCTGGGTCTAGTCAGGAGAGAGAAACAATGCAGTAGGTTAAGCAAAATATAAATACAAAGAATTACTAATTAGGAGAAAAGACTTACTATAAGATATGAGGAAATTCTATATAGTACCTTTGGCTGATGGAGAAAACCCAAGAAAATACAAACTTGGCAGAAGTTCAGACCTCATTGCAGAAGGTACAGTCCAGCCCACTGGGCAGTAAAAGTATTGGCTGGTTTGGCCAGCAGGGAGATGGTCTGGATTGTTTGGCAAACAATAGGTAGGAGTGCCAGGAGGGGGGGCAGGTGGTCAGCAATCAGCAGCATGGCCCTGCAGTGGCTATTTTGTATGAGTCTCTGGACCACATGTAACTGTGTATATCCTGGCAGGGACTTTGCCTTCCATGCTGAGAAGGCTATGGAAAGGTCATCAGGTGCTGCAGAGTTGCAGAGGGATGGTTGGGGCAGGCTCACTAGATGTCCGCTCACTCACAAGGCTGATACTCAGCTCCTTCCAGCAATTTCTAGAAGGTTCTTCCTCCTGTAACGTGCTTCCATTGCCCTCTGCTAAGGAAGCTTAACACCACGCTCACTTTGAAGGAGGAATGGTTAAAGGAATTCTCCTGTTGGTCACAGGGCAGGTATTTCACATTACATTTAGACCTGAGAGGCAATAATTCAATAACCCACATACTTTCCATCTTCAGAGCTTCCTTAGCTTATTCGGTGCTTAGAACCGAATATGTAGAACCATAAGGTATTGGTATCAACTGTGATTCAGGCACTATCAGGGTCATCAGTGCCTCTGGAGCAAGGAAAAGCCTGGCAAAGTGTGACCTCAGGCAGATCACTTCTTCCCATGGGCTTTTCCCCTCATCTTACACTGAGTAGCTGGAGTGTATCTGTGAGTTCCAAATACCAGACTCCACTGAGGGGAGAAAAATAATTAGAGCTTTTCACAGTACTAAACTCATGCAATTTAAAAGTTGAATCTTTCAGCCTCTTTTGAAAAGTGTTAAAGCTTCCTCTTTCATGAAATTATGGTGATAAATGGCAATTCTTTTTGATCCTCGCTTAGCAGAAGAAAAGTCTGCAAGCTCAGAATTTTGTTTCTGAAATGTTATTAGCCTGTGGGACCTGAAAGTCTGTTCGCCCTAAGCCTAGATGCTCTCTCAAGCCTTCCTCCATCTCTGAGAGCTGTGGTCCATATGGCCCCGTGATCTTTGCTTCTCATCATCCAACTCTAAAATGGGCAGAATTTAATCTAAAAAAGGTGCTTGTTCCAGCAGCACGTGTAATAAATTTGGATCCATCACAGAATTCATGTGGCCCCTACACAGTGATGACTCTTTTAAGAGATTTTGTAAACCCCAGGGCAACCACTAAGACATTTTACAAAAAGGATTAACTCCAAAGTCAGTAATGGAGATATAATTGAATTGCACAAAATAATCCAAAAGCAGGCAGAAAATCTAGAAAAGAATGGAGAATTTACATGTGCATCCAGCTCAGCTTAAGGATTGAATCTTAGTGGCTACACACACAGCCTGAGTTCTATCAAAACATACCTTGAGGGACTTCCGTGGTGGTCCAGTGGTTAAGAATTCACCTTGCAGGGGATGCAGTTTCCATCCCTGGTCGAAGAACCAAGATCCCACTTCCCAACTAAGCCTGTGAGCAGCAACTACTAAGCCTGGCAACTAGAGAAAAGGAAAAGCCCTCACTCTGCAACAAAGACCCAGCACAGCCTAAATAATTATTTAAAAATAAAATGTTTAAATGTACACACACTGACTCAGGAGCAGTGCTTGAGTTATCTACATTGCTTTGAAAAGCACTGCAGAACCTAAACGGAATATTGGCGGTGGAGCTTTCTTAAACTCCGAGAATGAGTGCCAACCTTGCGGCGGGGTGACACATGGTTAGTTGCCAGCACCTGTCTGCCTTCCTGTCTTCAACAGCACACCATTGCCTGGTGTTAAGCCAGGGTGGCTGAAATTGGAGCCCTGGTTAAACCCCCTGACCCTAGGACTAAAGGAAGCAAGTGTGGCCAACACCTTCCTTTGGCTGGTATTAGTAAAATTCAAAGCCCTGTAGTGCTTTTCCTTCCTCCTTCCTAGCAAAGGTGAAACACCCACAGTACGTCCACAGTAGAACCTGGCCTTTAGCGCAGAGTCTGTGTGACCATGTCAAACATGTAATTTTAAAGGTCCAGCCATCTAAACACTTTCCCTGCTGACATCTCAGTGGCTGTGCAGGAGAGGATGGGGTTGGCTGGAAAATGAGTAAGTTCAAAGGCACCTGCATCCTTCTCGTTATCTATTCTCATCCTGCAGCCACTGCACCTGCCGTCCCACCTTTAGAAACAGCATCAGGCTGCAGGTGTCTCCTGGGAGCACGAGGTTTGAGGCTAGACTTGAATTCTAGATCTTCTCAGGGAATGCTGCTCAAATGAACGCTGGCAATACATCACCTTCTCTTACCTCTTTCCAGCTACGTGAGAGCTGAACAATCTCTTTCAGGAGAGTTAGAAAATTGAACAATAGGCTCTTTCTAGATAGTATGTGTGCGTATAATCTCCACCCCTGCCCCCTTTCTCTTACTATGCATCTCCTATGGTGCCTGGCATGTAATATGATTCTTAGAATACAATTTAACAAGCCACCTATAGCAAAAGAGCACACACTCATTGAAAAATATCTTGGAAACAAGAATTTAAGGTGAAATATGAAAGTATACCAGGGACTTCCCTGGTGGTATACATGCAAGTCCATGTCCAGTGGATAAGAATCCACCTGTCAAAGCAGGAGACATGGGCTTGATCCCTGGTCCAGGAAGGTTCTACATGCCTTCTGAAGCCTGCTTGGCTCCTGGGGAGTCACAATTAATGAGCCCCTGTGCTGCAATTACTGAAGCCCATGTGCTTAGAGCCATGCTCCACAACAAGGAAGCCACCTCCATGAAAAACCCGTGCACTCCAACTAGAGAGTAGCCCCCACTCTCTGCAACTAGAGAAAGCCCACATACAGCAATGGAGACCCAGCAGAGCCATAAATAAACAAATAAAAATACATCAGTGTGTACATGGCAGTCTCAGGGAAGCATTTACATTAAAAAAATCTTTTTAAAAGAAAGTGTAGCACGCCTCAGGGGAAGCCACTGCTGAGTCTATGTATCTAATCAGAACTTTGCCTTTACATACACACATAGTTGTATATTTAAGTGCTTTTTCACTTTGTTGTAAAGGCCATTCTATTAAAGCAGTAATCTTTATAATACAATAATATATTCATCCTTCAACATTTTAATAATAGTATTTGCAAAAACAGGAATTACCCCCTTTCTTTTTAAAGAGTTAGCTTATCTGGTCACATCTCAGAGCTTCACAGATTACACAGTTCTTCCACATTTAGTGCTCAATCTAATCCTCAGAACAGCTCTGCAAAGTGCGTTTTATCATTCCCATTTTACAGGTGATAAAACTGAAGTTCAAAGAGGTTAAGTTATGTGTTTAAGGTTTCACAATCAGTGGCAGGGCAAGGTCATGCAAGTCCATGTCCAGATTATTTTACAGCCCTCGGCGTTCTCCAGCTGCCTTAGAAGAAGAGGGGGCCGGAAAGGGAGGCTCCATTACAGTCACCAACAGGGCAGCAAGAATAGATATACCCATAGGTAATTCAGAAGCTTAAGGAACCCAAAGTGCTGAAAAAATTGTAGTATCATGCATTAATTGAGTCCTCTGCAAAACCATTACTGAGGTTACAGAGAACAAAATGACTGATTTTTTTTACTTCTCTGACTGCAGTTAGAGGAAGAGCTTAGTCAAAAGACAATCAGAAAGAGGAAGAAAGAGGGGTGCCAAGTCTCCAGCTAAGAGTCTGCTAAATCACCCGAGCTCGCACATCCATCCTCTTTAACAGTTGATTGGTCTTTTTGTTTAAACCATATTAATACAAAGAAAAAGAATCTAATTATGACTTCAACCCACTCATGGATATATTTGTGCTTTAACTGTGTTCCTTATCGTTTCCAAAGGAAAGCACACATTCTTAACATGCAAAAGCAATATAGTACATTATATTTTTTTCTGACCAGAGACACTAGGTCCTAAATGATATTGGGCTAAGTAAGTACAGCATTGGGTAAACCCCTAGAACACATCAGAACACCTCATGGGACAAACCATGCTCATATAGGAAACTACTTTTCTTATGCTGACAAGTGTCCAGAACCAATCAGAGGGGCTTTTAACTTCATTGTGGGAGGGATCTTGCAACCAGCTGTATCAGAAAGTGAGACTCAGGGCCCTCAAGCCACCTCTGCAGACCTTACCTTCACTTGAACTTGGTCCTTACCTCTACCCTGCTGCTGCTGCTGCTAAGTCGCTTCAGTCGTGTCCGACTCTGTGCGACCCCATAGATGGCAGCCCACCAGGCTCTGCCGTCCCTGGGATTCTCCAGGCAAGAAAACTGGAGTGGGTTGCCATTTCCTTCTCCAACCTCTACCCTACCCACCCCCAAACCTGATAAGGTCTCTGTTTCTCATTCCTATCATTCTATGACAACTATTGATCTGTTAATGAGCATTTAAGGCAGAAATTAATCTAGAAAAACATTTCAGTATACTCTGAGCAATTATTTCTTAGGATTGACCGGCTTTTTTTTAGAGGGCAAGTTTTAATAGAATCAACTTGAAATTATATAATTTGAATTTATCCTTTTAAAAGGGGCTTCCTTGATAGCTCAGTTGGTAAAGAATCCACCTGCAGTGCAGGAGATTCCAGTTTGATTCCTGGGTCAGGAAGATTCGCTGGAGAAACGATAGGCTACCCACTCCCAAACTCTTGGGCTTCCCTTTTGGCGCAGCTGGTAAAGAGTCCACCTGCAATGTAGGAGACCTGAGTTCGATCACTGGGTTGGAAAGATCCCCTGGAGAAGGGAAAGGCTACCCACTCCAGTATTCTGGCTTAGAGAACTCCATCCAAGGGGTCTCAAAGAGTCAGACACGACAGACTTTCACTTTCGTTCTTTAAAAAACTGGAGCATTCCTTAAACCTGGCATCCCCTCCTCCATCCCCCCTCAACCCATAGTCAGGCAAAGAAATTTCTTCTAGTGTTTAGTGTTTTCTATTCAGTGTTTAACTCTCTGGAAATCCCCTCCTTTTAAAAAATGCATATATGTTAAGCTATACTTCTCTAGTTGAACTTATAATTACAAAAGTGTACAAAATAACATCAGGACTCACTATGGAACATCCTCTATAAACAGCCACGTTATGTGGGTCCTGCCTCCTGTGGCACACCATCCATAGCACAGGCAAACCTATCTATGATACAGAGCACTTCCACCATCAAAATAGGAATTTGACAAGGAACTGAATGTGACAAGGAATCTTGCTGAACTTCCTCGTTTTCCCTTTTATCTCTTCCTCACTTGACTGATTTGTTAAAAAAAAAAAAAAAAAAAGCCTATCCAAGCAGAATTTGAAGGAAGTGATGAAGACTGGAAACTCAAGAGACAGCCAAACCAGCTCTGGGCAAGTAGTGTTCTGGTTGTTGTTCTGGGTGTGTGTTAAGTTGTGCGTGGGAGATGGGAGTGTGGACAGAGACAAAAGGAAAAATTCCCTTCCGCTTTGTCCTAAAGTTGTTACTGAAATGAAACTACACTGTGCCTGTAGGTAGAGTGCGATCTTTAAAAGTCATCGGCAACATTTGCTCTTTAGAGGACGGACTTTGCCAACAAGAGACTCGGATTGACTTCTGAGACTTCAGGACACCTTTGTGAGACTGTAGTATTGGATCATCGAATTGCTCGAGAGGTATCTGGGGCTTGAATGCATGGAGCACCATTCTGCTTGAAGCTTCCAAGCCTCTGCTTTTTTTTTCTTGAAAGTTGGTGCCTTGGAGCTTAGAAAGCATTTAACCACATAAAAGTAAAGAAAAAAATGTAATAAATGTTACAGTCAAAACACACACAGCCTTCTTGCCCATAAATTTTGTTGAGAGTTAGTCACTGTTTCAAAAAACCATTTCTATAAGAAAGTGGATTCTGGATTCCAGTTAGGAAGCAAACAAGAGACTTCTTGGCCTGCGAGTCCCAAGCAGGTTCTCCCTCCATCCTTCCAGGCTTGCCTGGATAACACACAAAAAACAAACAACACAAAAACATAAAATCCAGGGAGAAGCTGGTTCAGAGCCCAAAGCCTCCTTTGGCACGAACTCCTAGGGAGTTGGGTTTTGGTGGGGGAGTTGGAATCTACTGGAGGCTCTGGGGAGAAAAGCTGAAAGTTTCTGTCGTATTTGCGGGCCCATGGCAGCATTTAGTCAGACTTCATAAAAAAGAACCTGTCTAAGAAATACTATGACAGGCTTAACTGTTTTGGGACAAGTAACATGTAAGGATGAGTGGAAAGGTTGGCTTGAAGCTCAACATTCAGAAAACAAAGATCATGGCATCTGGTCCCATCACTTCATGGGAAATAGATGGGAAAACAGTGGAAACAGTGTCAGACTTTATTTTTTTGGGCTCCAAAATCACTGTGGATGCTGATTGCAGCCATGAAAACAAAAGACACTTGCTCCTTGGAAGGAAAGTTATGACCAACCTAGATAGTACATTAAAAAGCAGAGACATTACTTTGCCAATCAAGGTCCGTCTAGTCAAGGCTATGGTTTTTCCCGTGGTCATGTATGGATGTGAGAGTTGGACTGTGAAGAAAGCTGAGCGCCGAAGAATTGATGCTTTTGAACTGTGGTGCTGGAGAAGACTCTTGAGAGTCCCTTGGACTGCAAGGAGATCCAACCAGTCCATTCTAAAGGAGATCAGTCCTGGGTGTTCATTGGGAAGGATTGATGCTAAAGCTGAAACTCCAATACTTTGGCCACCTCATGCGACGAGTTGACTGACTGGAAAAGACTCTGATGCTGGGAAGGATTGGGGGTGGGAGGAGACGGGGACGACAGAGAATGAGATGGCTGGATGGCATCACCGGCTCTATGGACATGAGTTTGAGTGAACTCCAGCAGTTGGTGATGGACAGGGAGGCCTGGTGTGCTGTGATTCATGGGGTCGTGGAGAGTCGGACACGACTGAGTGACTGAACATGTAAGGATGCTGAAAACACATCTTGTCCTTGGGTGTTTAATTATTAAAAATAAAAACACAGTGAAATAAATGATATGGAAAGCCATTCCAGTAGTTTCCAAGTAAATGTACTAAAAGTTGACTATCACAACAGGTAACTCTTTGGCTGAAAATCCCTCAGAAATAGAATAGGACTTAAGTGGGTGCTTCTTTTAAAAAATTAGAATCAAGTCTCCTAAATGTAATTTAGGAATTAACAGTGCATCTCTGCAGGGGCAGGGACATCTAGTCTGGTCACACTGTTCTCAGCATTAGCCCTGGTCAGCCAGAGGCATCCTCCCAAGTTGCTGGTCCTCTTGAAGAAGTGTGCACTCATCCTACATTGATTGTAGCAGACTTTAGTAAGAAAAAGCAGGACTTCCCTGGTGGCACAGTGGATAAGGATTTGCCTGCTAGCACAGAGGACACAGGTTCCATCCCTGGTCCGGGAAGATTCCACAGGCTGAGAAGCAAGTAAGCCCGTGCACCAGAGCTACTGCAACTACTAGAGCCGGTGCTCTGCAGCGAGAGAAGCCCCCACAATGAGATGGCTGCTCACTGCAACTAGAAAATGCCCGCATGCAGCAACAAAGACCCAGTGCAGCCAAAATATAAAGTTTTTAAAAAGAAATCATTAAAAAAAAATAATAAAAGCAGGCTTGGATTTAAGTTCATCGGAATGGTCTTTCATAACTGCAGGTCACACTGACCAGATAAGAACCATAAGCTATTCTCTTCCAAAAACTCACTCTTCTTTTATATACTCCTTTCTCTTGCAAACAAATCTACAAGCCACTGAAAACAGATTACTAAGTAAGTCAACAAAGCTTCCTCAATCCTATTAATTGTACCTTTAAGGATCCTGATTTCAGGGGATTCGTTCCAATACTGAACTCTTTAAGGAATGTGGCATAATCTGTGTGTACCTCAACTGTTATGAGAAATGGAAAACAACACACTGCGATGTGAAACATCCATCATACAGGTTATCTGTATGAAGCTAATGCCATTTCAATATCTTCTTATTGAACCTATTAGATCTTTATTATTAAACCTAGATAATTTGGGCAAGTAAGTTCCATAGTTTTGTGGAAAATCTGAATTTATTACTGGCTTGTCAAGTTCAATGAGAAATTTTCATAGACAGCCTTTTACAACAAAAGGTCAGATTTTGCTATCAATAATTTAGACAAATATTTAAAATACAACGTAGCATTCAATTAGTTTACTATTGTTCACTGACTTGTAATTAGTAGAATAAAGACAAAAATGGAAAGCAAAAATTCTTATTAATCTGGTTTAAAAAAGAACATTCAAGCAATTCTAATCAGTCTTGTGAAGTCTGGAGAATCAGTCTGTTAGTAGTGGTATGTGTAAATAATCAAAGATGCCAGTAAAATACAACTCAGTAAACAGGCATTTCCTATTTAATAAGTACAATATATACATAAAATTCTCTTGAAAAGCTTCATTTTATACAGAAAGATATTTACAAAATGAACAGTGTAATCAAACTAAAGATTATCTGTACAATGCACACATATATATATATGAACTTTGGAAGATAAACAAGTTTCATCATAGTCAAAATGGACAGCCATATGCATTTTAAAAAAGAATTTCATTTCAGAAGAAAAATACATCTTTAATATACAATTATATTTATCATTTATTTTCCTGAAAAATTCTATTTGGATTCTCTTTTGATTATCTTCTCTTGTTCAGTCTTGAAAATTTTTCAGGTTTCTAGTGCCACCAACCGGTATTAAACATGAACAATCTTAGTGTCAAAAAAGAAATCTTTCGTTTTAAAAAGAAGGTTATTGGAAGACAGACCACTGAATCCAGCATTCATAAGGCAAATTAACCATATGGAATACCATGATTGATAAAAATAAAAATATTTTCATCAGGGTAACATATACAACATTTACAGTATTGATGGTTTCTAGTGCTTTTCTTCTTCTACTGGTAAATCCTCATCTGAAATTTTATGTAAAAATCTTTAGAAAATAATATACTGCAAAACAATTTAGAAACAAACATGACACCATGATTAGATTCATCTTTATGAGCATCAAGTGGACATTAATTATTTACTAAAATGGCAAAAATTAAGTGCCATTTCATGGTCTTTGGATTTTTTTCCCCCCTTCTTAAAACAATAATTAAACATCAAACTGTGAAAAAAGTTAGGAAATGTGCAGAACCACCACAAAAACAACCATCTGTGTACCTCAGCAAGGATTCATTTCCCAAAGCTTCATGCCAGAGTGAGACTTCTGGATCACCTACTTGCACAAGTGCATTAGCCTTCTACTGACAAGGGTTGGTTGTGGGCTGCAGAGACTCAGACTGCCTCCCAGCAGTTTTCACTGGACCATAAGCTCCATGCGGACCCGAACTGCCCTGTCTAGTCTGTCCACAGTATAATGTTGATACCTGTATGGTGCCTGACAATAAAGGGGTTTTCAATAAATGTGTTTATTATATGAATAAATAACATTTGTTGGTTAGCCTGACAAAATTTAAGATAAATTGCTTTAAACGGTTATGGATAGAAAGTTTAAAAAACAAACTAAAGTTTAAACTCATTCTACTGTTCAGATCCACCATTTTCAATCCTTAGAGCTTAACAGGCTAAAGTCTGAAGTGGTATGGGAAAAAGGCAGTCACAGTAACTATACACTTTAAAATTAAAACCTAGTAAAGTGCATATGTATACATACACACAAAAATAATTTCCTCCTCAAAGAAATCAAAATAGCGCTAACAAAAATAGCCTTTGATGTGTTTAATTAATAATAGACAAACCAAAATTTCTCCCAGAAGTTGTTTGTCATTTATCCACACCATTCTCCTTTTCTGGATACCCCATTCTTCTTTCCATATATTGCCCTCTAAATGCTTAATCAGGATCTGTGGGTCAGCCTAGAGAGAGATCTGATAAATGCACAGTGCTGTACACACTTTTGCTCAGTCATGATCTATATACAAAAGGATACACTAGAAACTAAAGAACAAAAGGAAAATAAAACATTTTCTTAAAATTTTCCACAGTTCCTTACATTTATGGGGGGAGTAATAATAAGACAATATATGGTTATAATTGCATTCTTCTAAAACTGTTTAACTATTAAATGTCTTTAAATGAATGCTGGCACAAATGTTAATATTGGAATGTTTCATTTTCATATGCAATATATGTATGCAAAAATGTGTGTATGTACATATATATTTAAAAAGTGTACAGACACAGAACACTGTAGATCTGACCACTATTTGGTCTCCATTAACATATTTTGTGTCTTGGAAGGAAAAAAACAAATACTGTAGTGTATGAATCTGTATCACATAAGAAGCTGTAAAAATTTAGTTACACTGACTAAATAGTCTTTGGGAGCATCAATACTATTATCAAAAACTAGGAAAATAAATCAGATATGATTGCACTTACCCTCATTTCTTTATTTTGATAAACTATTACTGGCAAAAAGATACTGTGGTAAGACTAAAACTTTTACAGCTATTTTAAATATAAAGTGTTTCTGAACTTATATTTCCATTTTGAAGTGAAAAGATTTTGTTTTTGGATGAAACCTATTAACTCAATATACAGAAAAAATAAGATGCTACAATGAATCAGCTAACCTTTAGTAAATGATCTTTTTACACAATGGTAAGTCTAGTGAAAAAAAAAAGTTAGAATACATTAACGGGACATTGCCATCAAAAGCCCAGCCCAACTGGTAAAGCCATACAATTCTTTAAAGGCTTTTAATCCATCATCTCAATGCTTACTTCTCTTGAGAGGAAAAGAAGGATGCAAAAATTCAAAACAAAAATGAAGCTTGTGCAACATCCGTGTATGTGTCAAGGTATCGTTACAGAAATGATCTGAATATAACAAAATGTAGAAAATCACAGTGAGAAACTACAAGAGACAAGAAAAAAATTCAGTGACAGAAATACTGATACTGTGACCAGCAACACTTGAGTGCATATCTTAAATATCGTAAAAATCCAACAGGATACATAAATTTGGCTCTAAAACTCCTTTGGTTACAAGGATGTAATTATTTTGTGTTTTAAATAAATATACCAAAACACAGCACATTTGGGGCCTGTAAGATCACACCACTATAACATATAATTAAACTAACAGTAAAGAATGGTGCACAGACAAAATGGTTAACAGTGCCCTATGCTGGATTCTCTTGGGAACTGGTTCTTCATGAGTATCTCATATTTATCTTTATACTTGATGTCAGTAAAACTAAAGTATTTCTGTTTCAAAGAATTCATTATTCATCTCTTGGTTCTAATGACTAATTCACTTCACATTGTAAAATACAACTGAAGTCCACAGGAATTTTCTAAATGAGCAAATTATTTCAAATCACAGTTTATATAACTAGAGATTTTAAAAAACTTAACAATTAACTCAATTTAAATCTGAAACAAATGTTCGTAGCACAAATAAGGAAATCTGACAGAAGCATACAATGCCTGATCACTGCTAGTTACCAACAGCTAGCTTTCCTATTACCTTCCATGAAGATCAAAGGATTTAAGAACTCACTGGTGTCCCTAACACACAAGCAAATGTTATACCAGAATGTCAAAACAAAAGCTTTTTTCATTTCTTTAGTTTTATTCATGTTGGAGAAATAGCATATTACTGAATGATTAACACCTGTCCTTTCATGCATAATTTTAGAAAGTGAAATCATTTTTGACATTATGTATTTTAAAGGGAAGAAATACGGAGAAGGGCTTTTCAAAAGCCCTTGTTGTAATGTTCAGCACTTCATATGACTATCAGCGAATTAAATTCAGTTGTTCAGATTCAATGACAGGCTGTCACTGTACAAGAACAAGTTTCATCAGAGATTACATTCTTACAGTATACACAGCAATGCATTTGTATTGTAAAAAGGGATTTTTTAATACAGATAAAGCAAAACAAACTTTACTGGCTGACACACAAAGCAGGGAGAAGTTTCCAACAGTACTGGGCAGTGGCACCTGCTCCTTGTGTGGCTTTTGTCTGTTTACTGAGGAAGAGCTTTGTGTTAGGTTTTCTTCGTCCTCTGTTCTAGTTCATGCTGGTGTTTAATAAGACGTTCTATTTCTGTTCCAAGTGTTTGCAGATTTTCCTTTAACAGTTGGAAAAAGAGGGAAAAGAAAACAGAACTCCTAAGTGTAGTAAGTAAAAAGATTCGATTTGAACTATTTTTCCCTAAATGTTCAACTAAAGAGTGAAAAACAGTCGTATCTGCCATGTGAGATAAACTTCGCACATACATGTCTTCAGTGTAGCAATCCTGTATACTTCAGAGTCATACTTAGTCTCTTTACTAAAGCTACAGCAAATTTTCATACATAAAAGTATTATCAGATTAAAAAAATTATTTTTTAAACCCATTACTAACCATTAAGGCCCAAACAGCACAAACAGAATAGCTGGGTCGGATAACAGCCGCGAAAAATAAAATGTAGCTGGAAAATACATTAGAAAATAAATACCTCAATCTTAATGCCTCAGTAATCAATTGTAACTATTGTAATATATGTCAAAGAATTTCCATTGCAAAGTAAACGACTCATCTTAGGGAGTCTATCCAATAGCTATACTTTTTTGTGTGTGTGTGCTATTTCTTTCTTTCCTTGCTAATTTTAAAAATTACATTTTTCAAAAAGAGAAAAACATAAAATTTCATCTATGGAAACAATGGCTACCCTTCATTACAGAAATAGTCCATCCATGTGTTAGACTGAATAAGAAGTACCATTTCTGCCATGTTTCTTGGTTGGTAAGTGAATGAGAAATACAAATACCTTCAAAGTAATATTTTTCAGCAATGTATCTTCCAAAACAGCCTGTAGTTTTCGGTTGATCTCCAAAGAGAGTTCCAATGTTAATCCAGTGTCGGCTGGATGGGATGTGTACAAAGATGCCATGATGCCACCCCGCCTACTTAAATGCACTTTGTTAAAATCAGATGCCTCTGAAGAAAGCGTGCCTGATTCTTCTCGTAAAATGTAACTCTGAATTATTCTGTAGAATAAAACACTATGACAATTATGTCCCTGCAGAATTTATAAACACTGCAATTTTCAAGAGTGAACTAATCATAAGTGTAAAGATGATGCATAAAATAATTACATATTAGGCTAACAACAGAACTATATTAGAACATAGGGGCTTCTCAGGTGGCGCAAGTGGTAAAGAACCAGCCTGCCAATGGGACATAAGACTCGGATTCAATCCCTGGGTTGGGAAGATCCTCTGGAGAAGAGCATGGCAACTCACTCCAGTATTCTTGCCTAGAGAATCTTATGGATAGAGGAGCCTGGCAGGCTACATACAGTCTGTAGGGTCGCAAAGAGTCGGACATGACTGAAGCAACTTAGCAAGTATTAGAAAATAAGGGAATTTTTCTTATTTAGATGGCTTCTCAAATGATCCCATTTTTATTAAAACATGGTATTTAGATTTAAGATATATAAACATCGCTCTATTTTTTTTTCTTACGTAAATCAAAATATGTGAACAATTTATTGTTCCAGTTTCAGTTAATATTTTCTATTTTCTTGTCACTAAACTTAAAACTTGTGTTGTCCTCTTTTTCTTTTAAAAGTCATGGGCAGGGACGTCCCTGGTGGTCCAGTGCCTAAGATTCAATGTTCCCAATGTAGGGGGCACATGTTCAATCCTTGGTAAGAGAACTAGATCCCACATGCTGCAACAGAGACCCAGCGCAGACAAACATAAATAAATAAAAATAAATGTGTGGGGAAAAAAAGAAGAATGGCTTTGGTAACTTTAAAAAAAATAAAAGTCATGGGCAAATTTTTCCCTAAATCTATAATACCTCACTGTCCTGCTCAACAGGAATGATAATCCACAGCCCCATTATCTCTTAGAACCACCATCTTGAAAATAAGAAGCTAAGCAGAGCACAATCTATTTTTAAGTTCAAAGTTATTCTAGTAAAAAAAAATCAACACCTACAGAACTCTATATTACCTTAAAGGAAAGACCTAAGCTTTCTTTCATTTCTGTATTCCCAAAACCTAGAACAAAAATAAGTGACCAATGAAAGATTGAGAACTATATGATCATAGTTTTAAAAATTTTTTTTGAAAGAAAGGCTCTTGATATAATTAATTTTGAACTCAGTAACTTTATCGTATGAATAATGAATGGTATTTTGAACACAGATTCCAGTATCATAATAATACACAATTTGGGACTTCCCTGGTGGTTCAGTGCTAAGAATCCGCCTGCCAATTGTAGAGGACCTGGGTTCAATCCCTGGTCTGGGAGGATTTCACGTGCCAAGGGGCAACTAAGCCTGTGCGCCCCAACTACTGAAGCCTGCGCACCCTAGAGCCTGTGGTCTGCAACAAGAGAAGCCTCTGCAATGAGGAGCCAAGGTACCACAAACAGAGCAGCCACGGCTCACAACAATTAGAGAAAGCTGGCACACAACAACGAAAACCCAGCACAGCCATAAACTAATAAACAAAAATGAAAAAAAAAATACATACTTGGTTTTTTTCCTAATTTCTTCCACCAGCTGTTTGATGTGATCCTCCATAAATTCTATCTTCTCATTTTTCCGGGCATGTGCCTTTTGCAGCCTTACTATCCTCTCAATCAGCATGGCCTTGTCTACTTCTGGGAAGTTATCTACAGCTACTGACGACCCAGTATTTTCTGGAGATCGATCTTCTGCACTGCTTCGAGCATTGAGGGACCCTTAAGACAAAAAAAAAAAAAAAATTAACTTATTGTACTTAGTCTGGAGTCAACTCTAATCTCAGGCATTATTTCTTCTACTATCATTTTCAAATATTCAATCTAACAGAGTTGGGCACAGAACTCAAGTCATATCTGACCACATCTGACCTGAGTTCTTGTTTTTGAATAGACTGATGATAGAAAAAAGGGTCTAGTATGTTTCTAAAAAACAGAAATAGGAAGTGGCAATAGAGAAATGAGAAACTCAAGACACCAAAATTAAACGGAGACACACAGAAAGAGAAAAAAGTCACAAGACAGAATATAACCAGTAGCTTAAGCTCTAGAGCTAGTCCGCCTAGTAGCTTTGTGACTTTGGACTCTGTATCACAGTCACATCATTTAAAACTGGGAACCATAATATGATCTGCCTCATTGGACTGCTATCCTCATTTAAATGAGTTAATATGTCCGAAGAGCTTAGAGCAGCATACGGTAAGCAATAAGTAAATGGCAGCTATTATTTTTTTACCAATATCCATTGAGAAGAATGTCTAATCTTTTTTAATCCTACAAAGACATATTTTTTTCTAATCCCATTTTGTAGATTTAAGCTAAGTAATATTATCTTATCCAAGGTTATACACTAGTAAATGGTAGAGCTGGGATCTAAATACCTATGTGTAATCTCAAACCCATGTTCTTTCTACTTTACAATTTTTCCACTATTGTAAGAGTTGATGATGTTTTTCCCCTACTGTGCAACTCCTGGGAGTGAAAATGTAGTGGCATGCAGCTTCTAGAGTCTGAGTTCTGTCACTGTGGATTTGGGGAAAGTCAGGACTGATTTCCTTTTAGACAGACTGGCTAGATCTCCTTGCAGTCCAAGGGACTCTCATGAGTCTTCTCCAACACCACCGTTCAAAAGTATCAATTCTTCGGCATTCAGCTTTCTTTACAGTCCAACTCTCACATCCATACATGACTACTGGAAAAACCACAGCTTTGACTAGACAGAGCTTTGTTGGCAAAGTAATGTCTCTGCTTTTTAATATGCTGTCTAAGCTGTTCATTAACTTTTCTTCCAAGGAGCAAATGTCTTTTAATTTCATGGCTGCAGTCAACCAGTCCATCCTAAAGGAAATCAGTCCTGAATATTCATTGGAAGGACTGATGCTGAAGCTGAAACTCCAATACTTTGGCCACCTGATGCAAAGAACTGACTCATTGGAAAAGACCCTGATGCTGGGAAAGATTGAAGGTGGCAGGAGAAGAGGACAACAGAGGATGAGATGGTTGGATGGCATCACCGACTCAGTGGACATGAGTTTGAGTAAACTGTGGGAGTTGGTGATGGACAGGGAGGCCTGGCGTGCTGCAGTCCATGGGGCTGCAAAGAGTTGGACACGACTGAGTGCTAAACTGAACTGATGGAACCACTCTGAATTTTAAGTTTCCCCATTTATAAAATGGGAATTACAACACTTACTTCACATGACTATTCTGTGAGTAGATGATACGTTTAAAGCATTTAGCATGGTTCCTGGCATTCCAAATATGATAAATATGCTGATATTTTGCTAATTATCATTTTCACAATGCTATCAATCAATTTTATAGACTATAAATTTTTGCTTTAAACTAGAGGCATATTTTGGGAAAAGAAATGGCAACCCACTCCAGTATTCTTGCCTCGAGAATTCCATAGACAGAGGAGCCTGGAGGGACTGCAGTCCATGGGGTCGCAAATAGAGTTGGACACAACTGAGCAACTCAACAACAAGAGGCATACATATTTTACCATGAAAAAGCAAAAAGACTCAGAAATACATACATATATATATATAATCTGAAATATAATGATGATCCCATCTCATTAGGTCTCAGGTGTTAAAAGCAATATAAAATTAAAAGAAAATGGAAGACATGCTATACCACATCTTTCTATAGAGGTGGATACAATCTGAACTGAAAAATGGAAGAAATTGTTACACAGAATGAAAAAGGAGGTAAGGAGAGAGATGGCATAGAACCCCACGACAAACTTAAAATCCTGTGTAATGATTAGAACTTAAATGTTTTAACTGGAAATATTTTTTACAATGTAATTGTATATAACCACTGCTTTTTATAATTCAAAATTATAGAAAAACATATCGATACCTTGTAAAACAAAAAATGCTATTTCTTTTTATAATCAATCACTGAAAAACAACTATAAAAGCATTAGTTTTTACCTGATGAACTAGAACGACTTCCCATGCTGCTGACTTCTTTATCACAGCTTCCATTCTCAACCTGATCTAACTTTCTTCGTGCTGCAGGAAAGGAAATGGATTACTTGTGACAACAATCATGACTGTCTGCCCCCACTATCTCTGATCTTAACTGCTAAAATCACTTAGGCCAAAATGGCACAAGCGACAAAAGAAATTTCTTGAACACATACTTTCAACAGGAGGTCTATAGGGTCATTCACATAAAATGACATCTAGAAACGCACAGGTCAAATGCAAAACACACGGAAATAACATGATGGTAACAACTGATATGACGTCAGTTAGGCACACGAGCCTGCCTTCCGGAGTCCTGGAAGAGTTACAAGAACTCCACCGTGCCAGAAGAGCCCCCAAACCTCCCTTTCACTACACCATGAAAACTAACTTCTGGCAAGTATCTGAATATATTTCTATTAAGTAAATGCTAAGTCTCTTTTACCATATTACTGTATGTCCCCCTATTCTAATACAAATAAGACAGTGGGGAGTAGTAGAGAACAGGATGTCAGACTCTCTTTCATCTGCATATCCAATTACATAGCAGACTCCAATAACTGTATAAATTTTTAAATGACAGAAATTTGAGTTCCAGTTCTAGCTGTCAGTCGCTGTGTTCTGGAAATTTATACTTTTCTGGATCTCAGTTTCCCCTAAATTAAGGGTTAGGATTCAACGATCTCTAAGTTAGAGGTCATCAAGGTAGGTGCAGGTACCCTAGATGTTGTACATAACAATTCATAGACAAGTGTACGCAGAAAATACTAGCACTCTACTTATATTTAATCTGATCTTCTTAAATTTATATTTTTCATGTTTTCCTAATGTGCATAAAATACAGTAATACATGTTTACACTTTACAAATTGGAGAACAAATACTTAAACGCTTTTCAATGCCAGTAACATGTGATTAACAAAGTCTAGACATTGCTGTCCCGGAAAGGCACTTTCCCCATTCTTATATTCTGTGATTCTGTGAATAAATATATTTTAGCATAGAACATGCTTTAAACTATTTATGAAACAACAAGGTCAGTCATTTGGTTTATGAACATTAAAAAGAACCTACAGCTCAACCCAATGTGGGAGAAACTAATGTAAAATATATTTTTTCTATAAATCCGTCAACAAAAAGAAACAAGAACATTTAAGATCTAAGTGCAGAAGAATTTTATACCTTGCTGAAGTTGTTTGGTAAGATCCTTGACACTAGAGGCATGTTTACGTCTTTGAGTCACTAATTCATCTTTTAATTCGTCAACTTGGGTACTCAATGCTTTAACTTCAGTTTGTCTACAAGTGAGTTCAGCTTGCAAAGCCTGGACTTCCTCTTTTCGCAGTTCTTCTTCTTTTAACAATCTATTTTCCTAAATATTAAAATAAGATAAAAATACCAATTTTTGATATGTTTTAATTATTGCTCAGAGTTTAAAACCTTAAAAATACAAGGTCTTTGGTAGTAAATTCTTCTATCATCACTCCTTACCAGGTTGTTTATTGTGTTCCTCAAATTTCTTAGGCAGTAAAGTGGGGTGGGGGAGAAGGGGAGGAGTGATATATTAACGCATCTGCCACCCCACACAAGCAAAGTAACATGTGATACAGGTCTCTGTAGTTTTGGATTAAAGTCTTAAATTATTTTTAGGAGTAACTTAAGACCCCCTCACAACTTGGAAATATTAAACCATTTTTAAGCTATAAAAATACAGAAATTTAAAATCCTATTAAGAAATACATGGTAATTCCAGTTAGGAATGACAAAAATCCTGGTTTTCTTACTTTCAAAAGTGAAATACTTCTTCATAACAATGTTAGGGAGAAATTTTATTAAAAAATACGTAAGTTGAAAGGAAAAACTGACATTTCTCATAGCATTTGAAATTATCAGAAAGTCTATGCTTGTCCCACCAAAAAGAGCTTAATCATCCACCATTAGGTTTACATCTTTAGGGAAACTTAATTTGTGCTTCTTGCTGTGTTGCCTTAAAAGTTAAATGTACACTAATACTTACCAAATTCACATTTGTCTGTTTCATGTGTTCACATTGGCTTTGTAACTGACTTTCACTACAGGAAAGTTTATCAAACTGTGACTGCAAAGAATTGGATTCAGATTGAAGCTGTGCATTCTTACTAGTGAGCTTCTCTGTAAACAGTAGTAGCTCAGATTCTCTTTTCCTACTGCCTTCGATGTCTTTTTGTAGGTCATTAATCAAAGAATTAAGACTTTCCACTTCTTCCTTCAAATTTTCAATTTCTTGTTTACCTCTAAAAAACAAAGTTTATATTTAAGAAAAAAAATTAACTATTAAAGGACATTAAGGGTTTGAGAATTTTCATTGACTGAAATGCTTTATAAAGGTACTTTTATTCATTTATCCAAATACTTATTTGGATCACTATGAAAGCCTAATATATGCTAGGAACTAAGAGCTCACTAAGAGCTATAAGCAAGACCGATCTAACTCCTGCTTTCAAAGAGCTTTTAATCAAGCACTGTGAAAAAACATTTTTGATGATGAAAGCAAAGAGTATAAGTGATTAAAATAATACTTAAAGGGTTAGCAAACTTTTCCTATAAAAGACCCAGAGAGTAAACAATATAGGTTTCTGGGGCACATGGCCTTTGTTGAAACTGTTTTAACTAAGCCACTGTAGTGTGAAAGCAGTCACACAATAGATAAAGGAATGAGAATGGCTGTGTACCCCAAAAAAAAAGTTTCTCTATGAAGAGAGGCAGTGAGCTGGAATTGCCTTGTGGGCCACAGAGTGCGAATTTCTGAGTAAGAGCAGAAGTGGAGTGAGGAGGAGAAGACAGCACATTCCAGGGAGAGGAAACAGTATATGCAAAGCTGGGAAGGGAATGAGAGAATGACGTCTTGTTGATACTAACAGACAGATATTCAATACTGATGAGGATAAAGACTGTACTATATCCTAGCATTTACACAGGGCTCCACACCTAGGAGACAACCAACTACTGCTGAAATACAGAATGAAAAAGGAGAACGCACAGAAGGAGAAGCAATGTTACTAATGATCATCCAAGCCATGTTAAGGCCTCTGAACTCACTAGGCAATCCTTGTGGCAATGGGAAATCACTGATAGGTCTGAGACTTCCTTTTTAAAAAAGATCATATTAACGACACTGTAGTAAACTGACTAAAACAGAAGCAAGTAAACAACAACAGCAACAACAGTTTAGAAGCCGAGGCAGGTTTCTAGATGAGAGCTGATAATGGCTTAGATGATGGTAGTAGCAATGGGGATGTAAAAAGTAAATGGACTTGAAAGATATTAATGAGTTATTATCAAAAATATTTTGTGACTGGTGACTTGTGAGGGAAAGGATAGAAGAGCCAAGGGTAACCCCCAGGTTTCTGGATTGGAAAATTGTTTGGATGTCACACTCATCACTCGTCTCAGCAACATCAGAGAAACGTATTTGCAGGCAAGACACACGAACCAGTTTTGGACATGTTAAAAAGTTTGAGGTGTCTTTGATACTTCCAGGTCTAGAGCTCAGCAAAAAGGGTTAAAGATAATAACTTGAAGGTTCTGCAACACATTACAGGAAGAGTTAGGATCACCTAGGGGTATAATAAAATAAGAATAAAAGACAGCTTTATGACACAAAGAGAGGGCTGCCAAGGAGACAAAAAAGACTGGCCAGAAAGTTGGGGAGGAACCAGGAGAGCACAGTGAAATTCACTTGACTTCAGCCAAAGGAGTGCAGCACGTCAAGAAAGGTAAGGGCCTTAGTGTGTCCATACTGAAAACTCAAGCATGGCTTAATCTGGGAAGTATCTAGTATATTTCAGGATGTATTAACAGTTTGTAATGGTAAGTTGGGGAAGCTTGAATAAAATGGAGAGAAACAGAAGAGCAAAGGATGCAAAGAAATGGAGGAGGGCTACAGATGATTCTATAAAGACGTGGCTGTGAAGAAAAGGAGAAGGGCGATCATAGGATTTTTGAAGTTTCTAAGACGTAGTAACATTTAAATGTAGACAGAAGAAAAGAGGAAGACAGTGAAAAGAGGGAGGCAAGAGATAAAGGAAAAAGAAGGACTAATCAAGGAAGACCCTGAGAAGGCAGAAGAGCATGGGATCCACAGTGGAAGTAGACACCACAATTTGATTCAGAAATAGAACATTTCTTGCACAAAAACAGAAGGAAAAGAAAAATGACTGCAGTTGCAGGCAAGTTCATAGGACTGACAGCAAGAGGTTGAAAGAACTCTCACCTGACAGCTCCCTTTTTTTCTGCCAAGAGTAAAGAGCGAGGAGAGAGAGATTACTGTGAAAGCAGTATGGTTTGGAACAGACGCTAGGAAGATGGGGGAGAAGATTCTAAGGACATATGGTAGGAATGGGGGTGCAGTAGTAGTCCCAGTTGAGGTTGCTAACCATGAATTTATAGCAGCATCAATCTGGATGATGGTGACGATCTCCTCAGCAACACTCAGCAGCCTGGGTGTTGGTAGGGTATAAAAAAGAAGATATTTGGATCCAGTCTGAATCCAGGATTTTGTCAGGTAAAGTCCTAAGTAGAACTCAGCTAACTGGTGTTATAAGAAGCCAAGGAATAATGTTACCTCCTGATTGCAAGCTACATACATGGCAAAGATATAGACAGAGACACAAATCTACCTTTTAGAAGAAACACTACTGTGTATAAGTAACAGAATTTGAAAGCTAAGGAATGGATAAAAAAAAAACCCACAATCCATTCTGTCTTATAAATAATTACTGCCAATGTTTACATAAGAATATAAACTTTGATTTTTAGAAGTTGTGTTGGGAACCTCGAAAATAACCCAAAATAGTTCAAATGAAGATAAGAATTAAAAAATTTTTTTTGCCTAGTAAAATATAAGATTATTCTTATTTAATGCAATGACTGCATTTAAAAACAGCAACTTAGATAGAATCAAAAAGCCTGTTGATTAGCACAAACAGAAGTTGCTCATTTTATACCTCTGATGCTGCTCTTGTATCTGATCTGCAATTTTCACTTTGTCCAACAAATTCTGAATTTCAGCTTTTTGGCGATTAATAATCTCTTTATATTTTGATAATTCATCTTCTGTCCTCAATCGTTCATCTTCTAGACATTTTACCTATCAAATAATCATAAGCAAGTTAAACTACAAAATGATATTTTCTTGTTCCTTATTAGCTATTCAGATAGTGGTTATATTTTAATAATCTAAGCGGACTGTGAAGCAGTACTGATTAACATGAAGAAAATACAGCAAGAAGTTAATGCTCCTGTGTTTCAGTCTCAGATTTCTCATGATTTAGTCATGGCAGTTTCAGCACGCCACTTCATTTTTGCTGCAGCTCCATTTTCTCATCTGAAGAGGATATACCTTCCCTACCTACTTCAAAGTACTGGCATAAAGAAAAAATAGAAGGGTACATGAAAGACACTATAAAAATTAAGTAATCATAAATTCAAGATGGTTACCCAAAAGCTTATTTCTAAGTAAATGAAAGATACACAATGATAACATATTTGACACTTATATTAAAAGGGATACTATTCTTGTAAGGACCATAAACACTGGAAAAGATTAAGGAGACTGTTAAAAATTAAACCTGTATACAAGACTATTAAATATATTCAAGAGAAATGTACAGTCTTTCTATTATTTTCTGACACAGTTCTAAAGCCCATGTATCTTCCCAATTAATTTGCTAGTAAGATTGCCTTTAGATCAGAGGTCCAAGGATAAGTTACAGATAGAGCAAATAAACTGTGAAACAAGAATGTTTGGCAAACAATTTAAAGGGATTGAAATAGAAGACATTTTTATTTCTCTAAGAGTCAATTTTGCTGCTAGGGAATTGACATGCTACTTTTTGATTTTAGATTATTTCTATATAAATATCCTTTCCCCGATATTTAAAAATCAGAATGAGTACTAAATTAAAGCTGTTTACCTGTCCTCTAGAGCATGACTCAAGACTGAATTACCTTTGTTCTCAGTGTCCTCAGCTCATCCATGCCCTCCTTAAATGTCCTCTTCAGATCTTCTAGTTCCTTTATTTTGGCATGATGCATCTTTTTAAAAGTTCAAAAGAAACCACAAATCATTATATGCTAAGCCAGATCTAACATTTATTGCCTGCTCCTTCTAAAAGACCTTAAAAGTAGATGGCAATAAGCACTTGTTTCTCTCCTTCAATATTACACCATCTAAGGTATATAAATACAGAGCTACTCACTTCTAGCTGGTCAGATTTTTCTTGCATTTGTTTTTCAAGTTCTCCTTTTGTGACTCTAAGCTTGGCATCAAGCTCATTTGATTTAATTTCTTCTGACTCCTAAGGGAAAAGAAACGACAAAAGTATGGCAAGTTTTACAGTTTTATGCTTTGAAATGTGAAGACGGCTTTTGCAATTAAGTTTACTAATCATAAAATACATAGCTTATGCATCTAAAATTGATGTCTGCATTAAAAATTTTAAATATATCAATTTTACACCAACAGAAGAGCGTATTTAATATGCATACTACACAGAGTGGGCTTTTTTTTTTCCTGAGTTATACATTTCCTTGTACTCATCTTTCTTCTAAAGTTTTATAGTGTCTTTATTTGTTCAAAAACTTTTCTAATTAGATTCATATTTAAGCTGCAAGTATTTTAACATAAGAAATAGTCTGCATTTAATTTAGCTGCCCTAGAAAATGTACTCCATACTTCAAATACTACAGATACAAAAATTTATGAAACAAGAGTATTAATATTTGCTAAAACTTGTTATAACTTGTTATAAATAAATCTATTCAAAACTTTAGCATACCTGATATGTTTTTATCATATCTTGACAATTTTTCCTAATCTGATCTGCTTCTTCCTTTGCTTGAGTTAATTTTGTTGTTGTTTCTTTGAGTTTATCTTTGGTTTCCTGCATTGACAAAAAGACAGTGTGAGATGATAGAAAATATATATTTTCCTGACAGAGCTCCTGGAACCCCTCATAGCCTGGGCCTGAGCCCGGCATCTGAAGGGGCAGGTTGGGGAGGTTTTGTGGGACTGACACTCTCTCTGGATGGACAGGGTCAAAGTGAGTTCAACCATAGGCCACTCAGCTGGTGTCACACACAACTGCTTGTTGTGGGGAAAAGCCTCCACACACTGGTAACCAAACAAGCCAGCAGTGAAGTGTTTTGTGTAAAAGTAAAGGGGACACACAAGAAGAAACCCACAGGAGGGGAGAACTGGATTTTTCCCTATGCTGGAGGAAAACTGTTCTGTTTTTTTTAATTTTACTGCCAGCAAGGCTGGCACAGTAACGTCACGAATGGTGAGAACAATGACCACAGAGTAGCGAAGGTTCTTGTCTCAGCACTGCCACTGGAGTCAGAAACTATTTCAGGAATAACACTTTGTGCTTCTGACAAAAAACTAATGTGGCCTGCACAGTTGATTGATCAAGTCATTAAATAAAGTTAAATTTGATAGTTTTCAGCAAATCACTAGAAGTTAATAACCTGAAAAGAAAAAAATGCAAAATGTTTAAGCAGTTCTTTGTAGACCCACATAAAAGACGACTTTGTTTTATGGCCAAGGTATCTATTTAGAACTTTTTTTTTTTTTAACAGATTCATGCTGCAGTTTGGTTTCTCTTCCTAACCACTCTATTAAAATAGCCATTCTGATGGTTTGCATGGATGACTTTCTCATCAGATCCAACTGCTTTTTCTAATTTCTTATTCCCAACTTGTTCTGATCACTCCTAACTCTTTCAATAGCCTTCCTCTGTCTATAAGGCAGTATATTTCTCTTTTTTTCCCCACTTCTTGCCTTCTGTGTCTTCTTAAACTCACTAGTCTTCCTGTGTTGATTGTCCAAGTACAGCCCTACCCTTCAGCTTCAACATTCTCCACCAGAGTACCCGTACAGGGCCATAATTTGGGCTACCACGTGGATTTCAAATGAAAATTTAGGTATCATCTTCTCCTAGTAGGCTCCCTTTAGAAAGGGATAGAAGCTGCTATTCTTCCTTCCCACAGATAGAATCCAGGAAACCCCAACACTGTAACAAATGGTACTTTTTACTGCAGCTTATTACATGCTTTCCTACTGAGAAGACAGCTTCTGGGTAACACCTAGCTCAGTATTCACATATGAACTGTTCATGTAATAAACGCTGAATTAATGAAGGAATACCTAACATGAACCTTCTGTTCTAGTCAGGCTGGTTTTCCCAAACACCAAATCTCTCTTTTCTCCTTATCTTGTTGTTCCTCCACTTGGAATATCTTTCCCTTCAATTCTTGATATAAATTCCATTTATACTTCAGATACCACTTCTTATATGTCACTTTGTTTTTTTGATAAATTTACTACACAATTAAGTGTCTAGTTACATACTTTCAGTTGAAGGTCTTTTAATAATAATTTGGCTTATATTAAAACAATGACTTTTAAAATATAAACATTTGAAGGCTTTTTCAAATATTGTTTTTTAAAATATGAGAATATTAGCTCAATAAGAGGAGGGAGAGATAAAGGAACTTTATCTGTATGCCCCCCCTTCTATATCATCAACAACTAAAACAGAGCTTGACACATAGAGGCACTCACTCCATTCATTCAGAACACAGCAGCTGAGACATTCCAATATGTCAAATACAATTTTAAACGGTTTGTAGCCCTGTGTGAATCCTAAGGATTCTTGCTCCTACTCCCTCTGGCAGTTCTTCCACTGCCCATATATCAACAGTTTCCTAACACTCATTTGCTGAACAGCAATTAGCTCAGAAACCCATTGTCAACACAGACACCCAAGACGGACAGGTCATGGTGGTGAGTCCTGACAAAACGTGGTCCACGGGAGAAGGGAATGGCAAACCACTTCAGTATCCTTGCTTTGAGAACCCCATGAACAGTATGAAAACGCAAAAAGATACGACACTGAAAGATGAACTCTCCAGGTCAGTAGGTGCCCAATATGTTACTGGAGATCAGTGGAGCAATAACTCCAGAAAGAATGAAGAGATGGAGACAAAGTAAAAACACCACCCAGTTATGGATATGACTGGTGATAGAAGTAAAGTCTGAGGCTACAAAAAGCAATATTGCATAGGAACCTGGAATGTTAGGTCCATGACTCAAGGCAAATTGGAAGTGGTCAAACAAGAGATGGCAAGAATGAACATCAACATTTTAGGAATCAGAGATCTAAAATGGACTGAAATGGGTAAATTTAACTCAGATGACCATTGCACTTATGACTGTGGGCAAGAATCCCTTAGAAGAAATGGAGTAGCCCTCATAGTCAACAAGATAGTCCGAAATGCAGTTCAGTTCAGTTACTCAGTCGTGACCGACTGTTTGCAACCCCATGAATCACAGTACGCCAGGCCTCCCTGTCCATCACCAACTCCCGGAGTTCACTTAAACTTGGATGCAATCTCAAAAACGACAGAATGATTTGTTTCCAAAGCAAAAACCATTCAATATCACAGTAATCCAAGTCTATGCCCTAACCAGTAATGCTGAAGAAGCTGAAGTTGAACGGTTCTATGAAAACCTACAAGATCTTCTAGAACCAACAACCAAAAAAGATGTCCTTTTCATAATAGGGGACTGGAAAGCAAAAGTAGGAAGTCAAGAAACAACGGGAGTAACAGGCAAATTTGGCCTTGGAGGATAGCATGAAGCAGGGCAAAGGCTAATAAGAGTTTTGCCAAGAGAACGCACTGGTCATAACAAACACCCTCTGCAATAACACAAGAGAAGACTCTACACACAGACATCACAGACGGTCAACACTGAAAACAGACTGATTATATTCTTTGTAGCCAAAGACGGAGAAGCTCTATAAAAAAGATCTTCATGACCCAGACAACCATGATGGTGTGATCACTTGCCTAGAGCCAAACATCCTGGAGTGTGAAGTCAAGTGAGCCTTAGGATACATCACTATGAACGAAGCTAATGGAGGTGATGGGATACCAGTTGAGCTATTTCGAATCCTAAAAAATGATGCTATGAAAGTGCTGCACTCAATATGCCAGCAAATTTGGAAAACTCAGCAGTGGCCACAGGACTGGAAAAGGTCAGTCTTCATTTCAATCCCGAAGAAAGGAAATGCCAAAGAATGCTCAAACTACCACACAACTGCACTCATCTCACAGGCTAGTAAAGTCATGCTCAAAATTCTCCAAGCCAGGCTTTAGCAACAGTGAACCATGAACTTCCAGATGTTCAACAGGTTTTAGAAAAGGCAGAGGAACCAGAGATCAAATTGCCAACATCCGCTGGATCATGGAAAAACCAAGAGAGTTCCAGAAAAACATCTATTTCTGCTTCATTGACTATGCCAAAGCCTTTGACTGTGTGGATCACAATAAACTGTGGAAAACTCTGAAAGAGATGGGAATACCAGACCACCTGACCTGCCTCTTGAGAAACCTGTATGCAGGTCAGGAAGCAACAGTTAGAACTGGTCATGGAACAACAGACTGGTTCCAAATAGGGAAAGGAGTACGTCAAGGCTGTATATTGTCACCCTGTTTATTTAACTTATATGCAGAGTACATCATGAGAAATGCTGGTCTGGATGAAGCACAAGCTGGAATCAAGACTGCTGGGAGAAACATCAATAACCTCAGATATGCACATGACACCACCCTTATGGCAAAAAGTAAACAGGAACTAAAGAGCCTCTTGATGAAAGTGAAAGAGGAGAATGGAAAAGTTGGTCTGAAGCTCAACATTCAGAAAACTAAGATTATGGCATCCGGTCCCATCACTTCATGGCAAATAGATGGGGAAACAGTGGAAACAGTGAGAGACTTTTTTTTTTGGGCTCCAAAATCACTGCAGATGGTGACTGCAGCCATGAAATTAAAAGGTGTTTACTCCTTGGAAGGAAAGTCATGACCAACCTAGACAGCATATTAAAAAGCAGAGCCATTATTTTGCCAACAAACGTCTGTCTAGTCAAGGCTATGGTTTTCCAGTAGTCATATATGGATGCGAGTGTTGGACTATAAAGCAAGTTGAGCGCCAAAGAATTGACGCTTTTGAACTGTGGTGTTGGAAATGACTCTTGAGAGGAGTCCCTTGGACTGCAAGGAGATCCAACCAGTCCATCCTAAAGGAGATCAGTCTTTGGTTTTCATTGGAAGAACTGATGCTGAAGCTGAAAACTCCAATACTTTGTCCACCTGATGTGAAGACCTGACTCATTTGAAAAGACCCTGATGCTGGGAAAGATCGAGGGCAGGAGGAGAAGGGGATGACAGAGGATGAGATGGCTGGATGGCATCACCAACTCAATGGACATGAGTTTAGGTAGGCTCCGGTAGTTGGTGATGGACAGGGAGGACTGGTGTGTTGTGGTTCATGGAGTCGCAAAGAGTCGGATACGACTGGGCGACTGAACTGAACTGAATCACCAAATATATTGGCTCAAGCTATCCTACAGGAGTCACTAAAATAAGCTTTACGTCTGATTAACAACTGTTACTATATTTGTTCTTAAAACTGATTCTAATAGTTTCCATTGTGTTACAGTACTTACCTTATGTGAATCCATTTCTGCTTTTAATTTGTTTTGTGCCCATTTTACTTTAATGATGTGAGAGTTGATATCTTCCTTTAATTTGTCTATTTCTCTGATGAGTCTAGTAACTTCACCTTCCTAAAATAATATCACTGGGTCATATTTTTCATTTAAACAACCAACAATCATTTGTGTGTCTTTCATATATCAAGATAATCAACGCAATCCAGGGGCTAGCACTTTAGGGCTTACAAGCGATAAAACTGATGTAAAGATTAAATCACAACAGGAAAGTAAAATCCTAAAACCAATGAACAGATATAAGATGATTAACACTTATACTTTAACCAACTATTATGTTTTGTGAGTATAAGCATACCTCTGGTGCTTCCCAAAAGGCTGACATAAGGTGAAATATAAATTAAATTGGTTTTGCCATAATTCCTGAGAATAATGATAACATTTCTGAACTAAAACTTAGTAAAAATAACACTGATTATCAAGAAATGATAACCTGCTGGACACAAAACTATGCCATGAAGCTGTTAGTTAAAAGCAAGGGCTCTGAATAGCTCAGTAATTAAATCTCTTTAAACAGCATCTAAAAACATGTTTTTCTGCAAGAAAAATATAAATCCTATTCTATAAGTGTTACATTAAAATTCTGATCAAATTATACTTCTAGCTCAAAAACTAGGCTTCCCTGGTAGCTCAGCTGTTAAAGAGTTCTGCCTGCAATGCAGGAGACCCCAGTTCAATTCCTGAGTTGGGAAGATCCCCTGGAGAAGGGACAGGCTATCGACTCCAGTAGTCTTGGGCTTCCTTGGTGGCTCAGTTGGCAAAGAATCCGCCTGCAATGAGGGAGACCTGGGTTCGATCCCTGGTTTGGGAAGATCCCCTGGAGAAGGGAACAGCTACCTACTGCAGTATTCTGGCCTAGAGAATTCCATGGACTGTATAGTCCATGGGGTCGCAAAGAGTTGGACATGACTGAGTGACTTTCACTTTCATGTGTATCTTTTACAAAAGTAAAATCTTCCTTTGAAGCACGAAGTCATTTCTACAACATGCAGATTGTAAAAGAAAGTTTTAAAAAAGATCTAATAAACAACATGTGTCAATTTCTCATATTTTTACAGGAAAAACGTTTTGCAGCTAGCTAACAAGATATTGGAATTATTAAAGCATTCACATTCTTTGAAGGTAAACTAACAAAAACAGCTTTAACAGTGGTTGAACCATGTTAATTTATGATTACTTGATTAAATAAGGAAAAACAAAGAGAATAAGCTTCAGGTAAGGTACAATATCAAAAGTGTTACCTTTGTTTCATACAGCTGGTGTAATCGTCCTTTCTCCTGAGAAAGTTGCTTAATTTTGTTAGTGTTTTTCTCACATTCTTTATTTGCATCTCTAAGTTTTTTTTCAAGTATCTCTTTTTCCTTTCGAAGGTCTAAAGATTCCTTCTCACCTCTTACATACTTCATTACCATTGCTTCTTTTTCCTGGCGTGCCTCTTCACATTTCTTGTTGGCCTTTGAAAAAAGTATCTAGTGTTAGTAAAACCTGCTTTTTAAAGTAAACTAAAATAATAATATTTTCCTATAATATCATCAATTTATTTTTTGATTTTTGCACATTTTGGGGACCTGTGTCATGAAATCACAAAAAATAAATGATACAATGAACAAATTAATATCACTAACATTTGCTTTGCTTCCCTTTCCTATTTCTTTTCCTTTAGCTAATACAGATGCTATATTCTGTTTATGCCTTCAGATCACTTTCCCACTCTTTCCTAGTCTGCCCTGTGCTCTGGGAAAATGACCATCAGAGACCATATTAACAAGTTTCCTTGTCCTCATACAAAGAAAAGGTTTGGAAGAAGACATGTTTTACTGTTTGAATTGTTATTGTGTACAATTTATTATCATTCTGTTTTTATTTTAAAATATGATCCTATCAGTTATTTTAATGAACCTATGTTTGGGTTCACTGAAGCTACCAACTTCTTAATGTCTTATCCTCTATATTTTTCTTTAATTAGTATAAAAGGTTTGAGAACTGATAGTATAAGTGTTAAGCGTGTAACATTCCTAGTGCTCAGGATCAGCATATTGTAAAGAATCACAGAAGTAAGAATTGAAGTTTTTTGTAGTTAACATACATTTATGTAATGTTTTAGCACTTTTAAAATCCTATTCCTAATACACACTAATGTCTAAAATTATCTAACAGGGTTAAATAAACAAAAAATCAACATGAAGTTAATAATAATGATGATTTCAAAAATACCTGTTCCATCCGATGGGCCATCTCTTTGTGTAATTGCTGAATTGCATTTTTGGCTGCAATATCTTGAGCTAATACTTTATCTTTGGAAGCCTGAACTTCTTTATTAAGTTCCTCTATTCTTGTTTCTAACTGTAAAGAAAATTATTTCCAGATTATTTTTATAGCTATAACAAACAGACCACTAACATTTCAAATAAATATAAATTGTATATATATGAGCATAAAGAATTAAAGAATATACTTCAGCCATAGATATAAAAAGTAAACATTAATGATGTTCCAATATATCATTAGAATTAAGTCAGTATAAATCTGAAGCAGACTCTGAGAAGAAAGATGGTAAGCTCTAGAGTAATTATCAATGAAATAACTCAAAAAATAGTTAAAATATCATAAAAAAATTTAAATGTTACATATTTACTTAATGCAATATAAAGCAGTAAGTGAGGAATAGGGAAACAAAATAGGAACATACCAGAAAAGACATAAAGAAACTATAGACATAAAATACTCAAAAATGGTAGACATAAATCTATAAACCTAACCCATAACCCTAATTTTAAATACTGTAAAAGCTACAACTTGATGGAAATCTTGAAATAATTACACTAAGAAGCTAGATATTACATGAGTTCACTTATAGGAAGGAAAAGGAAACATATATGATTCCATTTATATGAAATATACAGAACTGGCAAATATAGAGAGAGACAGAAAGTAGATTAGTTGTCCCCTAGGGCTGAGGAGAGACAGCTGACAGGGGCTGGAGGGAAATGAATGGTGACTACTAAAGGGCCTGTAGCTTTTTCATGTGATAAAACTTTCTAAAATTGTGACAAAATGTACAACTAAAACCCACCAAACTGTATACTAAAATGAGTGAATTATGTGGTATGTGAATTATGTATCGATGAAACTGCTATAAAAAACACTACGTTAGCGTACATATAGTACACATGTACTAATTTTCCTTATGACAACACTGTCCAACAGCAATACAAGCCCAATTTTTTAGTAGCTACATTTTAAAAAGTAAAAAGAAACAGGTGAAATAAGTGTTTTATTAAACCCAACGTATATAGAATATCATTTCAACATGTAGTCAACATTAAAAAACTGAGCCATTTTATCCCTTTTTTTACTGTCTTTGAAGTGCATATTTCACACTTACATCACCTCTTAATTTGGACTAGCCACCTTTTACATGCCCAATATCACAATGGCTAGTGGCAGTCATATTAAGTGGTACAGATTCAAAGATAAAATTAGGAAAGAAAACTCTGCTATACTGGCTAGCAAAAGAGAGGTGAATCAAAGTTTCTCCTTTAAAAAGGCACAACCACTAACCAGTTCAAGAAAAGAACTGCTCTGGTTAGCCTCCATCTATTTAGTCTGAAATTTCTGGTCATCAGCAGTGATCTGTCTACCAAAATTCATATTTAGCCCCACACTTTAAAATTAAGGCGCCCTCACTTTAGAATCCTAAGTTTGGTCTACATGTGGTAGACGACACACACACACAAATCAGGATTAGACTTTCCTGATTAAGTATAATTTCATTAAGTATAACAAAGTAAGTGAAACTTCGTTTTTCATTATAGTATTACCAGCTGTTTACTTTTATTTTCATTATACAGCTTTCTGTATCTTTATACATCTTTCTGTGAAAGATGAGGCAAAAAGACTTTTAAGGCTACCATGTTTCTAACCTTTTCCATGGAAGAAAAGTGAAAGTCGCTCAGTCATGTCTGACTCTTTGCAAGCCCATGGAATTCTCCTGGCCAGAGTACTGGAGTTGTAGCCTTTTGCTTCTCCAGAGGATCTTCCCAACCCAGGGATTGAACCCAGGTCTCCCACAATGCAGACAGATTCTTTGCCAGCTGAGCAACAAGGGAAGCCCAAGAATACTGGAGGGGGTAGCCTATCCCTTCTCCAGTGGATCTTCCTGACCCAGGAATCAAACTGGGGTCTTCTTCATTGCAGGTGATTCTTTACCAGCTGAGCTACCAGGGAAATAAAAATAAAAAAAAAAAGCGGCTCAAAAAGATAAAGATCAGCTGAGCTATCAGTCTAGAATATGCACGTTGCTGATCCAAGCATCTTTAAAAAAAGAAAGAAAAGGCTTGGGGAAACTAGCTAACCAGATAAAATGAGAGAGTGAGATAAAGTGAGAGAGTCAGTCTTCAGAATAGTTTACAAAATACTAAGAACAGAACTACATTAAACTATAAGCTTAAAAGGGCTTCCCAGGTGGCACTAGTGGTAAAGAATTTGTTGCCAATGCAGGAGATGAAAGAGACGCAGATTCGATCTCTGTGTCAGGTAGATCCCCTGGAGGAGGAAATGGCAACCCACTCCAGTATTCTTGCCTCAAGAATCCCATGGACAGAGGAGCCTGGTGGGCTCCACTCTCTGGAGTCACACAGGGGGCGACACAACTGAAGCGACTTAGCACGCACGTACACACAAGCTGCAAAACCTTCTAATGCCAGACACAATCGTTTAGGTACATACTGCTTCTTCTGAAACAATCTATTTGACTGCCAAACAAACTGCCTTTCCTTCTCAGATATCTATTATACATAGAATACTGCCACACATATCACATAAATATATTAATTTACATAAAAGAAAAAGATAAGGCTAGGATTCTCATTTCATAAAAGAGAATGCTTCACATACCAAGCAATCTTCTGCATTTAAAGTATGGTTTAATTTACAGAACTTCAATTTATACACAAATTTTCAGGAATGTGTTTAAGAACAGACTTTCAAGATTTTCGTCTTTTTACCTGTTTAATTGTGTTCATATGCTGCTTCTCTGTTTCTGTTCTTTTTTTAAGTTCTTCTCTTAAATTGTCTTTTTCTGAACAAATGTCTAAGATGAGTTCCTGATGCTTCTTATTTTCTTTAATTAACCTAAATATAAAAAGGCCAGTATAAGTAAAACATAATTAAAAATGTGGAAAATAATCTGTTTGCAGACTGAGGTTGAGACACTTATGATTAATAAACAAATATTTCCAAGTAATTCTTTTGTAATGATATATTCTACTTATCTTGGGCTCCAAAATCACTACAGATGGTGACTGCGGCCAAGAAATTTAAAGGGCACTTGCTCCTTGGAAGAAAAGCTATGACCAACCTAGACAGCCTATTAAAAAGCAGATATCACTTTGCCGACAAAGGTTCATATAGTCAAAGCTACGGTTTTTCCAGTAGTCACGTATGGATGTGAGAGTCAGACCATAAAGGCGGCTGAGGACCAAAAAATTGACGCTTTCAAACTGTGCTGCTGGAGAAGACTCTTGACAGTCCCTTGGAGAGCAAGGAGATTAAACCAATCAATCCTAAAGGAAATCAACCCTGAATATTCATTGGAAGGACTGATGCTTAAGCTCCAATACTTTGGCCACCTGATGTGAACAGCCGACTCATCGGAAAAGACCCTGACACCAGGAAAGACTGAGGGCAGGAGGAGAAGGGGGCGACAGAGGATGAGATGGTTAGATGGCATCATCAGCTCGACGGACATGAGTTTAAGCAAGCTCCAGGAGTTGGTGATGGACAGGGAAGCCTGGCGTGCTGCAGTCCATGGGATCACAAAGAGTCGGACACGACTGAGTGACTGAACAACATATTATACTTTACAAAACATTCTCTGGCAAACAGGCTATTACCTTTTCTCCAGAAATCTGTATGTTTCAAATTAAGTGAAATATAAGCAGATAAAGATGGAGAAGGCAATGGCAACCCACTCTACTACTCCTGATTGGAAAATCCCATGGGCGGAGAAGCCTGGGAGGCTGCAGTCCATGGGGTCACGAAGAGTTGGACATGACTGAGCGACTTCACTTTCAGGCACTGGAGAAGGAAATGGCAATCCACTCCAGTGTTCCTGCCTGGAGAATCCCAGGGACGGGGGAGCCTGGTGGGCTGCCATCTGTGGGGTCACACAGAGTCGGACAAGACTGACGCGACTCAGCAGCAACAGCAGATAAAGAACACCACGCTCTTTTATGTCTTAAGGTGTATGAATTATGTGCTCCATCCCTCTGGAGCCGGATTCCCTTTAAATCAGTCAGGCTCCATCAGGCACAGTGCTTCCCCTCCAAGCAATGTCTGGAGACAGACACTTTTGGACGCCACTACCACGGAGAAGGCAATGGCAAGCCACTCCAGTACTATTGCCTAGAAAATCCCATGGATGGAGGAGCCTGGTAGGCTGCAGTCCATGGGGTCGCTAAGGGTCGGACATGACTGAGCGACTTCACTTTTCACTTTCACACATTGGAGAAGGAAATGGCAACCCACTCCCGTGTTCTTGCCTGGAGAATCCCAGGGACGGGGGAGCCTGGTGGGCTTCCGTCTATGGGGTCACACAGAGTCGGACACGACTGAAGTGACTTAGCAGCAGCAGCAGCAACCATGGAAAGCATTGCTACAGCCTTTCCACACGTAGAGGCAGGGTTGCTGCTAAACATCCTACAGTTTAGGGCAGCCCACCACCAACAAAAAGTGATCTGCCCCCATATGTCAATAATGCTGAGATGGAAAAATTTAGCTTTAGATTTTAATGATATTCTAATTCTTGGGCTTCCCTGGTGGCTTAGAGGGTAAAGCGTCTGCCTGCAATGTGGGAGACCATGGTTCAATCCCTGAGTCAGGAAGATCCTCCCCTGGAGAAGGAAATGGCAACCCACTCCAGTACTCTTGCCTGGAAAATCCCATGGATGGAGGAACCTGGGAAGCTGCAGTTCATCGGGTTGCAAAGAGTCGGACACTACTGAATTAGATACCATTAGATATTAAATTCGGAGAAGGCAATGACACCCCACTCCAGTACTCTTGCCTGGAAAATCCCATGGACGGAGGAGCCTGGTAGGCTGCAGTCCATGGGGTCGCGAAGAGTTGGACACGACTGGGTGACTTCACTTTCACTTTTCACTTTCATGCTTTGGAGAAGGAAATGGCAACCCACTCCAGTGTTCTTGCCTGTAGAATCCCAGGGACGGGGGAGCCTGGTTGGCTGCCGTCTACAGGGTCACACAGAGTCGGACACGACTGAAGCGACTTAGCAGCAGCAGCAGCAGATATTAAATTAGAGTAGAATTAGAATTCTAATGATATTCTAATTTAATATCTATGATATTCCAATATCTAATGGTATTCTAATTACAGTAGTAGTCAATGTAAAATAATAAAGTTTAAGCAGAAATTTCATTTTGAGTTCTCTAAAAAATATAAATAAAACCTTAAAAATTACCCATAAAAGTACTCAGAACTATAAAATGAGATACCTAAGAGGATTAACAGCTAATATTTTAGGATTACTAACAACAATAGCAACAGCTATTATTTAACGTTTATTGCACAATTACTATTTCCTAAGTGTAGCTTTAAATGTATTATTTAATATTCAGGTCTATAAATCAATAAGTCTATAAAATCATTATTTTATGCTTTATGAATTTGAAAAACAAACTAAAAATGAAGCCCAGAACGTATTCCAGGTCATATAGTTAGTAAGTGGAGAAAGAAATGGCAACCCACTCCAGTACTCTTGCCTGGAGAATCCCATGGACAGAGGAGCCTGGTGGGCTACAATCCATGGGGTTGCAAAGAGTCAGACACGACTGAGGGACTAACACACAGTTAGTAAGTGGGTGAAGATTAGATGTGGACCCAGGTCTAATTCCTTGCCATCTTCTACTCTGAAGATCCCTCAATTACCCAACAAATGTTGACTGAGTACCTACTATGTACCTATACTAGTCTGTATGTTAGGGGTATATCAGCGAACTGTCCCTGTACTCATGATGCTCGCATTCTAAAAGCGAAATTAAACAGTAAATAGGCATGTTATGAAATGCCAAGTTGTGATTAAGTTCTATTAAGAAAACTAAAAAAGGGACAAGAGGACAGGAAAATGACTTGAACTACAACTGTACTTCAGGTAATCAGGACAGACCTCTCCATAGTACAGGAGTGCAGTGAGGAGGAACATTGTGAAAATGTTTGGAAACAGAAAACTGTGTAGCATACAAGCTTCTTCAGGCCTTCTATGGCGCAGTGATTCAACTCAGATTATATGATAAAGATGAACACTCAATTTGTTGCAGAAAACAACTAGAAACATGAGAATCCTGACTATAGTTCATAAAGTAAACAATTTAGGGAGAGAGAAGTAAAGAACAGCAAGCCCTGAAATTATTATTCTTACATGCCAAGTGCACATCCTATACACAAATAATTTTTCCTAATTAAAAATCTGGTTGGGACATTGGATAATAATACTGAAGTTATAAAATAGGAGAATGAAAAAAAGGGGGAAAATGGATGTATTAAACAAAGACATGTGCAAACAGATGCATTCATGAAAATTTAAGCCAAAGCAACTAAAAGGTAGTTTTCTTTATAGGAAATTGAATGAAGGCAAAAGAAAAAGACGAGCTATTTTAGAGCTAACCTGAATCATAAAACATTTTATTTGAAATTTAAAATATTTCATGCATAATATAAATAACTTGGGATTTAAAATAATAATATTTTAATCATTTAATGTCCTCAAAACAATCCTATTAAGTAAGTATTATCCCTTTCATACAGATGAAAAATCTGTCTCAGAGAGGTTGACTTAACTAAGGAAACAAAGCTTGCAAGTGGCAGTGGGAACCTTCCAACTGTGCTTATTACCCCAGTCTACCATGCTGCCTCTCTCCTGACATGATAGAGCACAAAAGAATTAACTTTCTACTGTATTCCTAATGTTTTTAGATAAATTTAATAACATGTAACCTGTTCATTTCTGATAAGCACATTTAAAAAATCCACTTAAGCCAGACTAAATGGGTTCAGATTTTAACTTTGTCATTTAGTAACTTGTGACCCTGAGCAAGTTAGTTACTTTACTTCTCTGTGCTTCAGGTACCTTACCTGTAAAATGGGAATAACAACTTTTCATACCGCAAAGGGTTGTTTTGTGAGGATTCCATGCATTAATACATGGAAAGTGCCAGGCACACTAAGTCTTCCAGTTATTATTATCAAATCTATAACATCTTATAATTTACAAGAGAAACATGAAAGTGGTCAAGACTCAAAATCTAAGGAAAGTAGAAAGAAATATCAGGAATAATCTCAAAAGGAAAGTTTAATAAAGTATCAGTTCAGTTCAGTTCAGTTGCTCAGTCGTGTCCAACTCTTTGTGACCCCATGAATCACAGCACGCCAGGCCTCCCTGTCCATCACCAACTCCCGGAGTTCACTCAAACTCATGTCCATCGAGTCGGTGCTGCCATCCAGCCATCTCACTCTCTGTCGTCCCCTTCTCCTCCCGCCCCCAATCCCTCCCAGCATCAGAGTCTTTTCCAGTGAGTCAACTCGTCACATGAGGTGGCCAAAGTATTGGAGTTTCAGCTTTAGCATCAGTCCTTCCAATGAACACCCAGGATTGATCTCCTTTAGAATGGACTGGTTGGATCTCCTTGCAGTCCAAGGGACTCTCAAGAGTCTTCTCCAGCACCACAGTTCAAAAGCATCAATTCTTCAGCAATCAGCTTTCTTCAGTCCAACTCTCACATCCATACATGACCACTGGAAAAAACCATAGCCTTGACTAGAGGGACCTTGGTTGGCAAAGTATTACTTTGAACTGTGAAGAAAGCTAATTGCTGAAGAATTGATGATTTTGAACTGTGGTGAAATATTACTCAACCCTAAAAGGGAAAGAAACTCTAACACATACTACAGTTTGGATGAACCTTGAGGACATTCGCTAAGTGAAATAAGCCAGTCA
Source organism: Moschus berezovskii (assembly GCF_049115385.1). NCBI lineage: Eukaryota > Metazoa > Chordata > Mammalia > Artiodactyla > Moschidae > Moschus > Moschus berezovskii. The sequence continues at coordinate 80,345,271 of NC_142471.1, forward strand.
CAAAAAGGCAAATACTGTACAATTAAATTTACATGAAGTATCAAGAGCAGTCAAACTCTTAGAAACAGAAAGCACAACAGAACTGTGGTTACAGGGGACTAGGGCGGGGCAAACAGGGAGTTGTTTGATGGACAGAAAGCTTCAAATCCATGAAAAGCTATGGTGCTGGCTGCACACTTTGTGAACATACTTAATACTACCAAACTGCACATTTAAAAATGGTTATGGTGGCAAATTTTATGCTCTGTGTATTTTATCACAATTTAAAAATAAAAAACAGGAAAAAAAGGCTCTGGATGCTGGGATTAAAATTCACCGGATAAACCAATTTCCTCCTCCCCTTTCTCTACACATGCCCTTCCCATTCCAAAAAGCTTTTTTTAAAGTATCACTTTTTAAAAAAGAGAATCAGTCTACATTAATGAAGGCTAGCAAGTTTTATTTTCCTTTATAAGGGTTATAAGAGTATCTAAATATATGCATCACATATATATAAATATAAAACAAAAACACAGGGTGATAGAACACTAGGAAAAGATAAAATGAAATTTAAACTGTTGTTAAAATAGAAATTAACTTCACAAATTGAGGTCAAAAATTAACTATGTTATTATTTACTGAATGATAATACACCAATTCTTCTGTTCTCTAAATTTTAATTTTTTATGGCTGGATGGCATCACCGACTCTGTGGACATGAGTTTGAGTGAACTCCGGGATTTGGTGATGGACAGGGAGGCCTGGCGTGCTGTGATTTATGAGGTCGCGGAGAGTCGGACACGACTGAGCGACTGAACTGAACTGAAACCAATAAATTTACAGTGGGGATTTTAAGAAAAAAAATTTAATTTCACAACTTCTCATTCCTTTTGAATTTATCTTAGTTCTGACAATGTAATGCTTCACATTCTTTTAAAACTGAAAAATTTGAGCTGTCTTTACAAACATTTCTAGATCTTTAGTGAACTTACACTTTAATAAAACATTCTTTTAAACTTAACATATTAAGACTTCTATGCAAAACAAATTTTGAATCATATTCAAAACAGTACCTTTATAAATATATTTCTATATATGCTAACGTATTTAACATAGGTATATTATATATAACACTCATAAAACACTACTTACCTATTATTTCTAAAATAATGAAAATATCACACCCTAAAAAAAAGTTATATATTAACTAGGCAAACTTGACATTTGCTCAATAACTACTTATGTGCATGGCTCTACTGTGGAAATAAAAGTAAATAAAATGATACTTTAAAAAATTTAATCTTTAACTCCCATGTAAAAAAATAACTTGAAAGAATCAAAAACTTACTTTTTTATGGTGTGTTCCTGCTGCAAATACTTATCTTGCACACACTTTTCAAACATAATTAATGCATTTTCTCCCTTATTCATTCCATTTGGTACTCGGTGTTCTTTTGCAAACTCAGTAGATAAGAGTTCAGATTCTATTTCTTCCAACAAATCCTCTGATGTTGAAACATTCTTTATTTTTGAAATAAGTTTCTTGGTGCAGTCTGTATCATAAGGACTTTCTGCGTAAGTCTTTTGATTACCTGCTTCTGTAAATGTAGATGACCTTAATTCCGCCAATATTTGTGTCACTGTTTGTTCTGCTTCACTTGTTTTCAAAACTTGCTTTGTAAAATCTCCACCAGGAAAACTAGTTATTTGTTCAGAATTTTCTGGGCCTGTGTCTGTTTTAGCACAGGAATCCTTACCCCCACCATGATCTGGAATACAGTTTTCCTGTGTTTCATTTTGATTACTGTGTTCATTAGGCTGACATAAAGTTTTATCAAAGTTTAATGACAACAGTTTGGACTCATTTTCTAAGCTGCTGCTTTCATCACCAGAAAAAGAGTTGCAAGAGTCTTCCTTTGTTTCCGATGTTTTCTCAATATTTTGATCGGAGGAAATGGAGGCTATGCGCTCTGTCTCTGACATGCTGACTGGCACCGATTCACTGTGTACTTCTTCAAATCTGTTCCTGATCTTCGTCTTACATCTAAGAAAGTCAAAACACACATTTTTGAAAAGATTTTTTAAAACCAAGACCCCATATATAGTTGCATACATTTCATGATGTGGAAAAACTAAGGCTACACATTTTACCAGTAATAATTCTTTAAAAATTCTTTCCTTGGAGGGAAAAAAAAAAAAACAATAAAACAGCTGATCCAAATGAGTCACCACAGGTAAGGTACCACACAGGTTCACTCTCTTCTCCTTCGATCCAGTCCTACCACTTCACTTCAGCTGCAATTTGGCCCCATAAGATGTTGGGTACTGAATGATACTAATAATGAGAAGATTAGTGCCCAAGAATTGTTTATTAATAGAATTCCTTCAGCTCCATAAGGGGAAAAAAGGACTATGTAATGAACTTATAACAAACTATTGTAGAAATCAGATAGCAATGAAAACACGAGCCAAGAAATTACAAATCAAGGTAATAAAACAATGTACATTAACAATGATATTTACTGCAAAAGGGAAACTAGACAATAAAACACAGCTACCTACAGCCCAGACACCTATAGCTGAGCTGAAAGAAGTCAAGGTGTAAAGGATTCCTGACAGGAATTCATGCTTCACCCTGGGATATAAGAAGTATCATAGTGATTTCCAAACATTCTCATCAAGAGCACACAATGTTCAGCAAAATGCAAATGGACCCCATATGCATTGCCTCGCTCATAAAAGAAACATTTACAAACCTAATTCAACAATGTTAGAATATATTTTTAAGCTGTTTATGAGGCTTACTAAGCTACCTATTTTCTGAAAATTAGTCAACCTCAAAAATTATCCTGAGACAGAAAAATACAGAACATCCCAACAATCTTAATGAAGAATTCTAAGAAAGGAAAAGATGACCAGTTTGCCTGTTAAATATCCTGGCATCAACTAATTAGACATTGGCCTTAATACTATAAATTATCTACTTGTACAACATATTTCCAAACAACCAAACAAATTATCATTATTATCATGCTGCACGTATGCTACAACCAAGACAAAGCCCACACTAGCAATAAAGGTTTGGTTTAGGCAACACAAACAAATGCAGTAAAAACCCTTTATGAATAAGGTGTATTCCAAACCAAGGACAAAGTAAAATAAGTCTCAAACAGGGACATTAGCCACTATGTGGCTTCCTCATTTGGAAGGAGGCCACTACCTTCCTCAAAATAACTAATTTTAAGATACAACTTACGAATGTGTTGCTGCTGAATTTGAAATCTTAATTTGGAAATCAATCTAAAAAGTGCATTCAAACATCCTAATTGGTCCTAACTAGTCAATGTTATGTGATATCTACTGAAGTCGAACTCAGAGCTGACCAAACGTAAGGGACAGAAGATAAGAATCTATTTAACAGAGAGTGAGTCTATAAATGCATTGACTCTTCAACATAGACTGACCAAGTCAGAAGGAACTCTCATTTGGTAACTCTATAGCTCTTGTCTGTGTGCCATGCTTTGTCAACAGAAAAGCATTACGCAAACAATGGTTATCTTCTTATGCAGCTTTCACATTCCCCAGGGTTCAGTCCACAACTTGATTTTCCCTCCTAGAATTCATCCAGTATGACTACTGAAACCACAAACTCATAGCTGATGCCCACTTTGTTTCCGTTCCTGTGCTCTTGAATTATAGATAACAAATTGCCACTTTGCTTTCACTCTACATCTATAATAATCTCAAACAAACAGTGGCATTTCCAGTGGCTCAATTCAAAAAATGGCTAAATCCAGAATCACAACAATAGCTTCTAAGATTGAGAACCCCAAATCTTTTATTTCTGTCAATGCTATCATGTTTCTTAGTCATAACTCTTTCTTTCCTTTAGCCTCATATTCTTTTACTGATTTCATGTTTCCTACAATTACACCCTCATTTCTACTGTCACTGTCCCCTACCTGCAACTCAACCCAGGCCTGATAACTTCCTATCTGGAACACTTGAATTGCTGGTTTCTCAAGCTCACTCCATCCTCCCTCCCGTTCTCCTTCCTGAAACTCCAAGTCAAGGAGCAAGGAGGCTAATATAAGGGCAGATGACCTGACAGCACCAGGTTTAAGTGTCATCCAATAAAGAGAAGGCATTAAGTGTCCACTACATTGGCTCTGCCACAGAGGAACAGGAGCTGCCCTACAAAGTGAATCCTCAATGATACAAGGGTCAGGGAGTTACAAAACTGCCCCTTCTCCCCAAAATACCGCACACACCACCTCCAGAGAGATCACCATCAAATACAACCAGATGAATCAGAGTAAAGGCAGAGCTACTGCTTCCTTCTTTCAAGTTTCGGATAGTGAGAACTCTGCCTCCACTGGCTGGTATTCCCCCAACTCTGAAAGGGCTAGTTAAGCGGAAGGAGAGGGGACAAATTTTAGAGCCAAATTACATCTCTTCTTTAATCCAAGCAGCTGGGAACTAACAGTTTCAACATTTCTTCATAGAGAAGAAAGAGTTTATGATTAACATGTTTTTGTTGCCTGCTTTTGTAAGCAAGTGAAACCTGTCTTAATTCCTGGAATAAGTTTTTTCTAGTAATCAAAAGTGGCAGAAGAGTTTTGACACCAAACGACGACATTATTAAAGGACTGTACCTCAGAGGGAAGTGGAAGGGATGTGAGCATTTCATGTTTATATCTCAGAGTTGCAACTGTACTATTTTTTCAATCTTATCTCTCGACATTATTAAAGGACTGTACCTCAGAGGGAAGTGGAAGGGATGTGAGCATTTCATGTTTATATCTCAGAGTTGCAACTGTACTATTTTTTCAATCTTACCTCTCAACACAATCTTAAAATCCTAGTATTTCACTATAGTACCTTACCAACCCTTGACCAGACTACTCTAGAGTCCTCCAAACATTATGCATATTAACATTTCCATGGCTTTGCTCTCATCTAGACCGGTCTCCCCTTCAGTCTAGAGGCAGTAGTTTAGTCCCTAAGCTGTGTCCAATTCTTGTGACCCCACGGACTGTAGCCCACCAAGCTCCTTTGTCCATGGGATTCTCCAGGCAAGAATTCTAGAGCCGGTTGCTACTTCCTTCTCCAGGGGATCTTTCCCACCCAGGGATTGAACCACTTCTCCTGCATTGCAGGAGGATTTTTTTTATTGCTGAGCTACCAAGGAAGGCCCTCCCTTCAGTCTACCCACAGCCTAATTATACTTAAAGGACAGACTCTAAGGTCACGTCTCCTCCAAATTTTCCCTAATGGCAAGCACAAAAAAAACCTCTCACGTAAATGAAAACATACTGTACTTATACTCATCAGGTACACAATCATAGCCTTCCTTGTGACATTTCTCAACAGCCTTTTAAAAGATCTCTGTACTCTCAAGGAAGAGGAACCTCACTCTGAACTGAATCAAACGTCTTAAATCTCAAGCAATATAACAGTAACAGTAAATAGATAAACAAATCCAACAAATATATTCTCTACTACATTTACAGTCATTCTTGCAAATGCTGTTCAATGGTTCTCAGTGAGGGTGGGACTGAGTTTACACATGAGCTGGGGGTGCTGAAGGCATTTAGAGGGTGGAAACCAGGTTGTAAGAAGACTTGCTATGTGCAAGACAACACAGAACAACAAAAATATCTCATTCTGCTGGCTATTCATCTAGGTAATAAATGAACAAACACACACCTGTTTCTATAAATACCTCAGCTTAGATTCTGTTTTACATATCATCCTTCTGCAAATTAAAGAAAGCTGTAGCTCAGACAGTAAAGAATCTGCCTGCAATGCAGGAGACCTGGATTCAATCCCTGGGTCAGGAAGATCCCTTGGAGAAAGAAATAGCAACCCACTCCAATATTCTTGCCTGGAGAATTCCATGGACAGAGGAGCCTGGCAGACTACAATACATGGGGTCACAAAGAGTCAGAAACAACTAAGCGACTAACACAAACATAGTTCAACGTCAAAAGACAAGTACTTTCTATATTGTTTCTCAGTAATACGCCCATGATCTTTGGAAAAAGTATCCATATAAACTGGCATCTGATAACCACTTAGTCTGCAAACTCAGTTTTCTGATGTTCAAATGAACTCTGATCAGGGGCAAAAAGAAAGGTGTTAAAGAAGATCTGTGTGTCTATATGTAAAAAGCCCTCACCAAAAGTAAGTAACTACACAAGAATGATGTAGGGAGGGGCCACCATCATGTGCTTGACTGTCCACAACTAAGCAAGGGAAAAAACAGTCAGCTGAGTCCTCCTGTGGGCCTCCAGCTGGCAATGCTGATGTAGGCCAGTTTGGCTGCTGTACAAATTTTTTCTTGGGGGTGGGGGTAAAGCTACCAGTGATGGAATAGCCTAGGAGTATATTAAAGGGGTAGGATGCAAAACTATACATTTGTATATAGGATTGCTTTAGTTAAGACGTGCTTGTATAAATCAAAGTCACACTCAGACATAGTGACTACAATTACTAATTACAATCTCTATTGATGAGGTAAGAAAAAACACAGGTTATTTGACTTTTTAGCAATTCTTACTTATTAGGGGAAGACACTATATTTAAATTTAGCCAAGTCACAAAACTCTTCTTGATTCAAGGACTTTTTTTTCCCACCAGGGTTGTTTCTGTTTCTGACACAGTACTACAGGACCAGTTCGCACTTCAAAACTGTTTCTGCAGAGTGAGAAGTGGTTTCGCTCTTACTGGAGGCTCATCAGCTGTAGGCAACTGGTCAAGAAACACTCTTCACTTGCCTTAAAGCCAATCATTATCCACCATAGATTTTATTTCTTAAGGAACCAGGAACTGTACAAAATTATTTCTATATAAGAACCTTATAAACAAAAACTCTATTTTTAACAACTTTTAATACTATTTCTTGTTTGCCAGTAATTAGCAGTATAAACAAACAACAAAAGAACTTAAGCTTATTCAATAAATGCAAATACAAACTAATCCAAATCCACAGACATTTGGTTCTAGATTATCAAACATACAAACCTCATACAAAAGTACCAAACCAGAAATACATTTCTAAACTAGATATTAATTCATTTATTCACCACATATGTATTGAATACATATTATGTTCAGCACTGTCTTACGTGTTGGGAACAAAGCAGTGAATAAAATAGACATCTTTCTGGAGTTTACTTCCTGGTGTAATGAACCAACACACAACATCTGTGTTAAATCTTTTACTCTTTGTTTACAGTATTTTAACTGGAAGGTCAGCGTTCCATGAGAAGCTATATAAGAAACATGAGAGTTTAACTCCAACAGAAACATGTGACTCAGTTCGGCATAAAAGTTATCTATAACAAACTACAAATTTTAAACTTACAAATTGTACCATTTGAGTCTCAAATAATACCAGCTGTAGCTTCTCAAGTAATGTACAGTAAGATAAGCAAATTGAGCTTGTGATGGCACTCCTGTTCTTCAATATAATAGTTTACTGTCCTTTGAAAAAAAGTAAGTACATCCAAAGGTCTTTTACACATTCTTCAAATACACTTTGAAAACAGAATAAACAAAATGATAACTTATCTTTCTGACCAGTTCTAATAATGTTCTAATAAAACAATTAAAATCAGAAGCAATCAAAATCATCATCCACAGTCCAATATAAACTGATCACAACTCCAAGTGCCTGATTTTTGATAGATATGAACTACAAAATATAAATACTTTCCTGGATAAAGTTTTAAATCACAGAATAATGAACAGAAAAGAATCCATACAAGAGACATAAAACTTCGCTTCACGTAATGAAAATATCTGACACTGAAGTTTATCCACAGCGAATCAAATTCTCTTAAAAGACTAAAACCTGAGCCAGGTATTTCAAAGAACTTTAGACTAGTTCTATCAAAAGGAAGATTTATTTGTAAACTAGTCACACTGTGAATGAGCTTTTTGGTAAAATTCAACTTTAATATACTGCGTTTCCTTTATGTGAAACACATCAGGAGCTCTTTGTCCATTAGTTTAAAAAAGTGTATCATATGAGGCCAAGATCAATTATCCCTGTAGGGGTTTGTTTAGCTTTGCACCCAGGGGTCAGGGCATTCAGAATTTTACAGTATGTATACCATAACACACACAGAAAAAGATGGTGAAAAGACTCAGGGCAATAGATGCAGCAGGACACTCACCCCCACAGATAGTACCAAAACCTGTGATATGATAACAAGAGAAAGTACAGTCCATCAAGACTCCAGGAAAAAGAAGGAAAGTAGCCACATCATATATCACATTACAAGCTATATGTCGTATTATCAGTTTGGTATTTTAGATCCATGGAATTTTATATATCTCTTACAGTAACTTTTAAATCAGAAAAGTTATTAGCATAGAAATCTCATTTTGAAGCTCCTTGTACAGAGCTCACCAAACAAACTTTAATGAGTCTAAGAAAACACAAAAAGTATTTTCAGCCAATTTCCCCCAAAAAAACCTAAAAACTAAAAAAAAAAAAAAAAAAAAATGTGGGCAGGATTGCCCTACAGTTTCCTTTTCAAAATGGGACTAGCTAATAACCTAAAAAAAAAAAAAAGATAAGTTTTAAATCTGCCTCATATTAATATTAAGAAGTTCTGGTTAATGTTTACATTTTGAAGCCACCTTTGGCCTGGGCTTGGTTAATTTGGTACAATGCAGTTTACCAAAAAATTAAATTATTCATTAGCTATGACATGATCATCTCTGAAGTAGGTGAATAGGTCGTGTTTCTTAATGACAGGCAACTATACTCACAATCCAGTCAAGACTTTGGTGGGTTTGATTTCTACTTTCTATTGCCCCTTCATACCTGTACTTTTTCTTTTGTTTACTTCTTAGCCCAAATAGATTTTTAAAATCTCAGTAGCTGAGAAATAAAATAAAGCTCAAAGGTGGCTTCTGAAATAATATAAGATTACAGGGTTCGTCGCAAATTTAAATTATCTATGCACCCATTCTAAAGGAAATCAGTCCTGAATACTCATTGGAAGCTGAAATTCCAATACTTTGGACACCTGATGCAAAGAACTGACTCATTTGCAAAGCCCCTGATGTTGGGAAAATTGAAGGTGGGAGGAGAAGGGGACAACAGAGGACAAGATGGTTGGATGGCATCACTAACTCAATGGACATGAGTTTGAATAAGCTCCGGGAGTTAGTGATGGACAGGGAAGCCTGGAGTGCTGCAGTTCATGGGGTTGCAAGGAGTCGGACACAACTGAGTGACTGAACTAAACATAATATTCCCAACACAGTAAGCCCAGTGACATGTTTATAAGAAATTCAAGAATCAGCTTTAATTATTTAAAACTGGAGATAAGAGGTAAAAGAAAAATCTAAACTTTGTGAAAGAAACATATCTTCAGGTTAAGGAGTCTTTAATAGGAAACTGTTAGATGAATTTGAAAAACTAGTACAGATTATTAGTCATTCTTCAAAGGAAAGGATGATTTTTCTAAATCTCTAAAGAAAGACTGCATCAACCTATCATCTCTCCTAAGAGTAGACTTCCAGGATGTTAGCATGTATTTGTAAATAGATGGTTTTAAATAGAATATACTAAGCAATCCTCATTAGCTATGCTGTCACTGAATAGCATCAAAGAACAACTCTTTAGTTTATGGTTGAAGGGACTAAAAGGTTAAAGGCCGGTTACTGTGCTCCACCACTCCTTTCCTGTTAGCAATAAACAAGACTCTGAAATACCAATGATACTCTATGGAATCTCCACTGTTTAAAGGAACCTCTGAATTTATATGCAGGTATTATGAATAAGAAAAGGTCTTAAAAAAATAAAACCAATATAAATGCAAGCCAGGCATTTCCAGGTAGAATCTTTAATGATTACACATGCCCGCTTATTACAATGTAACAAGGGGTTTTAATTCTTTATACTGTAAAGTTTGTGAATCACTCAATATCTTCCACTGAATTTAAAATAATAGGAAAGGACCAAAAAGGAAGGAAAAAAGCGAAAAAGAAAAACAAAGTCAGTCATCACTGTTTTCTATTTGTGCAATGATGGATAAGGAATTTGAAAGTAGCTGAAAAGAGAAGATACACAAGCAGATGGTTGGTTTTACTATCAACATCTCTCACACCTTAATCTTTCCCACACTTTGCAAATACGAAGGTGTAGTACCCAGAACAAGCATACCTAAACACTTAACAGTTTTTTGGTGTGTTTTTTTGTTTTTGAGCGACTACCAGCATACCTCTTCAAACACTTTCACTGATTTGCCACATACTGTCCTCAGAAAAACTCTCAACCTATCATTTTAGAAGAAATTTTAAAAGGTAGGCACGAAAGGTAGATTACACGGGTTCACACAGAGAAAACTGCCAAATGCCTGGGGCTGCCCAGCATTACTATACTACATAACTCTCGAAGGTAACAAGGTGATCAAATAGAAGATAACACAGGTGTTTCAAATCCAGGCCTTTTTCCTCTAAACAAAATCAAGATGTAAAAATTTGCTAAAGTTCTTCCATTGTTAACAGGCGATCAATAATTATACCTGCACTGTTCCCCAAGATTGCTATGAGGAGACATGTAGAAGGCGGTTTACCACTTTACAGCTTTGACAGACACATAAATTTGAAGTCTGATCCTTAGCAACCAAGATTTACCCAATGCCTTGATGTCCTTGTGGGGTGGGGTGGGGGGAGGCAATACAAATACCAAGAACGATTTCGATCATAACCACGATCCCAAAGAATCGTCTCTAAAATTACTTAAAATCACAGTAATGGAAGTGCTTGGAAGAGGGTTTAAAGTCACTACAGTAAACATGGAACACGAACACAGTCAACTTGGAGAGAAGAGGAGAAACAGACGCCGAGTCCTCGAGCGGTGGCCGGGCAGGTGGGGCTCAGCTGCTGTCCGCACGGGGAGACCGGCCGGCGGCCTAAGATCTGCCGCTCTCCAGGGGCCTCTCAGGAGGCGCGGGCCGCACGGCCCCCGGCGACCCCTCCGCCGCCTCCCGCCCGGGCGGCCCGGGACCGACGGCCGGGAGGCAGGGAGAGGAGGGAACTCCTCCCGCCGGCGCTCCCCTAACTCCCTCGAGAGGCCAGGCCGGGGAGCCGCCCCGGGACGCGCAGGACGGCGCAGGCGGTGGGCAGCCCGCCGCGCCGCCACCGCGACTCCCCGGTCCTCCCCGGGCGCCCCTCTGGGGTACTTACCTCACTGATCCGAGCCTCAGGCCACACCCCTAAAGAAGCCGCTGGAACTACCGCTCAGGGGTCAACTTCTCCATAGAGGGGCCCGGCAGACCTGGAGGTGCGGGGGCGCGGGGGACAGCGGTGGGAACAGGGCCAGCAGCACGCTCCCTCCGCCGCGGCTGCCCCAAGCCCCCGCGGAGCTGACACATCAACAAAGATGGCGGCGACGCCGAAGCCGGCCCGGCTACAGCTGAGGGGGCGGGGCTCCCCGGAGGAGCCAATCAACGAGGCGAAGGCGTCGTGACGCAACGCACCGTGGGCCTGGGGAACCTGTCTGCAGTGGGCGGGGCCGACGCTCCGCTGTCTCCAGCTCGGCGAGCGCCGGGCCCCGGGCACTTCGTCTTCGGAGCTCGCCACCCCTTGGTCATCCTGGCGAGCCGGCTGTCCTGCCTCGCTAGTTCGGCCCTACCTCTCACGCCCCTCCCCGACCCAAGTAGGTTGTTGCTTCCTGTAGGACGCGCTCCTTGGAGCTGATCCCTCTTCACCCTTTGGCCCCTACTCATCTTACTCAGGGACATAAACAGAATTTGAAATTTCACCTCCCGGCTCCGATGCTTGCACCTGACGTGGGCGGAGTCAGCAGGAGCTGCCTACCTGCCCCTCAGACAGTTCATCTCTGGGAGAGGCTTTGGGGGTTTCCATAACACCGCATTCATGCCCACCGTTTGGCACCTACTGCCATTGTTTAATAATAAACTGTTGGTGCGTTCCTCTCCAGTACCCGACTGTGAGCCTTGAGCACGGGAAGTGTCATCACCCCAGCACGCAAAGTGGGGTTTGGCACGCCAGTGCTGCTCAATAATTAGCTATGTATATGTATATATATAGTGTACTGGGGGGGAAACTTACACTGAATACAGTTGCCTAATCATGTCCAGAGAAGGTGAGCAGTTTCAGTCTGGAGGTTTTGCAAACCTACTCTGCCCAGTTTAGTGCTGCTCTTTGATTTAAGGCTTCTTACTGCACAACTCATGACTGAATGAACAAAACCCCCAAAACAAACAAAAAGTCTCACTTGAAAAACATTCAACACTGTGTAACTCTATTCCTCTTTCCAACAGGAAATGGCACCTCCCTCCTTAAATGAAGATACTGGTTAAAACACATTATGCAGTTAAAGTGTGACAGTAAAAAAAGGACTTGACTTTTAAGCAATAAATTTACCAAACATTCCTGTTGTTTAGTCACTCAGTCGCGTCTGACTCTGTGATCCCATGGACTGCCCCCCAAGCCCAGCAGGCTTCTCTGTCCATGGGATTTCCCAGCAAGAATACTGGAGTGTTTCACCAAGCATTCCTATTGAGATGTTATTCCAAGGGGAAAAATATAAAAGAAACTTTAAGTTTTTTCAGTATGCTGCTGCTGCTAAGTCACTTCAGTTGTGTCCGACTCTGTGTGACCCCATAGACGGAAGCCCACCAGGCTCCCCCGTCCCTGGGATTCTCCAGGCAAGAACACTGGAGTGGGTTGCCATTTCCTTCTCCAATGTGTGAAAGTATGCTAATTGGCAGTAATATTGACACTGTTATTTCTGAACTATAATAGTATAAAGCACATATGTAATCCTTGGAACCAAGATTTTCAATACTGGAGAAAGGAAATACAAATATAAAAATCAAAGAAATTAACTATAAAAACACTGCAATCCTAAATTTGAATTTAGAAACCATATGAATTACTAAATTTTAAATTAGAAATATTGGCATGAACTCATGGTACATTTCCTTTCCATTAAAAAGAAAAAAAGGCTGTCTACTGAAAAGGCCTAGAATAATGATCAACCCAATGGACACCCCTATTGTCCAATCATCTCTAAATGTAATTTCCCACTAAAAATAACCTAGGCTCCTCTTGGAACTCAAGGGCTAAATCTACAAGGCAAGAAATATACAAGAAAATTTAGGATATTTCGGTTGTACCAGAAAGTAAAGATCAAAGGAGCTGTGTCAAAAAGATTTGAGTCAATTTAAAGGTGTTCCCCATAGAGAGAAGACAATTTTAGCATTTAAAAGCAACAGCAAATGAGACAAATCTACCAGTTTAAAAATTAATAAGTGTGTTGATTTTTTTTTTAATGGTATTGGTCACCTTTGGAGGGTGCCAATATCATCACATTTTGAAATCTAATAAAAAAACAAACATTCCGGCCTTTCTGTTGCAAACTGAATCTCAAATAGTTGACGTGAGAAAGTTCTTCTTTATGGACTTTCAGGTAACAAATGCAGAGAAAAAGACTATTATCATTTTGGAAACACTTCCCTGGTAATTCTGAAGGTAAAGAATCTGCCTGCAACGCAGGAGACCTGGATTCAATCCCTGGATCAAGAAGATCCCCTGGAGATGGGAATGGCAACCCATTCCAGTGTTCTTGCCTGGAAAATTGCATGGGCAGATGAGCCTGGGGGACTACGGTCCATGGGGTCACAAAGAGTGGGACACTGAGTGACTAACACTTTCACTTTCAATGAAATGATGTATCTAGATAATGATCACCAGTGAATCCAGAATCATATGGAAAACTGGCTGGAAACTTTAGAGTGTATATCCCCCAAAGAGAAATGACTAGTGTCTTCTGAGTGAAGCAACAGAGGAACACAATACCACCTGGGAGGTATTCTTGCCAGAGAGAATGTAATCAACAGAACTGTCAGGAAAACTGCCATTCCTTCAATATATAAGTTGCAAGAAGATGAAAAGAGTAAAAGATAAATCTCTTTTTAAAATATATCACTGAATGCAAATATAGGATCTGATTTGACCATACCTATTTAAAGTCATTCGAGACTATCTCAGAAATTTTAAATACTAACTTTATATTACGAAATTATTTTTAAAGACGGGATAAATTTGGGTGATGTTTTTCAGAAGTTAAAATCTTTTAAAGATGCATACTTAAATATATATGGATGTAAAGATACAGTATACCAGAAAGAAAGAACATGCCTCAAAAAATAAAAACAACCCCACATTGATGGGGGTATGTCAAAGAAGAACAAAACATAACTGAAAGAGTTGCCAATAGCCAAAGTTGGAACAATTTGAGCAAGGAAATAAAGGAATGTTGGATTATAACCCAGAGCATAAAATGAATATCTGAGTTTCTACTGATGTATGTATGATTGAATATAATTGAAACATCTACTTCTGCTTTATTGACTATGCCAAAGCCTTTGACAAGGATCACAACAAACTGTGGAAAATTCTTAAAGAGATGGGAATACCAGACCACCTGACCTGCTTCCTGAGAAATCTGTATGCAGGTCAAGAAGCAATAGTTAGAACTGGACATAGAACAACAGACTGGTTCCAAATCGGCAAAGGAGTATGTCAAGGCTGTATATTGTCACCCTGCTTATTTAACTTATATGCAGAGTACATCATGAGAAACACTGGGCTGGACGAAGCACAAGCTGGAATCAAGATTGCCGGGAGAAATATCAATAACCTCAGATATGCAGATGACACCACCCTTATGGCAGAAAGTGAAGAAGAACTAAACAGCCTCTTGATGAAAGTGAAAGAGGAGAGCGAAAAAGTTGGCTTAAAACTCAACATTCAGAAAACTAAGATCATGGCATCCTGTCCCATCACTTCATGGCAAATCGATGAGAAAACAATGGAAACAGTGAGAGACTTTATTTTTTTGGGCTCCCAAATCACTGCAGATGGTGACTGCAGCCATGAAATTAAAAGATGCTTACTCCTTGGAAGGAAAGCTATGATCAACCTAGACAGCATATTAAAAAGCAGAGACATTACTTTGCCAACAAAGGTCTGTCTAGTCAAAGCTATGGTTTTTCCAGTGGTCATGTATGCATGTGAGAGTTGGACTATAAAACAAGCTGAGCACCAAAGAATTGATGCTTTTGAACTGCGAAGTTGGAGAAGACTCTTGAGAGTCCCTTGGACAGCAAGGAGATCCAACCAGTCTATCCTAAAGGAAATCAACCCTGAATATTCATTGGAAGGACTGATGCTGAAGCTGAAACTCCAATACTTTGACCACCTGTTGTAAAGAACTGACTCGTTGGAAAAGACCTGATGCTGGGAAAGATGAAGGCAGGAGGAGAAAGGGACAACAGAGGATGAGATGGTTGAATGGCATCACTGACTTGATGGACATGAGTTTGAGTCAGCTCTGGGAGTTGGTGATGGACAGGGAAGCCTGGCGTGGTGTGATTCATGGGGTCCCAAAGAGTCAGACACGACTGAGTGACTGAACTGACTGATGACTGAATATATTAGTAAGTTGAAGAGGACAGACAAATCTCCCATGCAAAAAAAATTTCTGTAGGTACTCTACTTTTAAGGAAGGGGAGCATAATTCCCTTTGTTTAGGTGTAGATTGCACAAAATGACTTCTGCCAAAGTGTTCGTGACATAAAGGAAGGGAAAAAAGAATAACTTTATAGTAAACTGACAAATACTAGCCAGGTGATTACAAAAAATAGCAACTGTCATGTTCAAAGAATGCTTGATGTGATGCTACAGAAATAACACTTTACCTCTGTAGTCTAATAACTACCCTCTTATTATGAGAAAACATCAGACAAATTCCATCAATCAGTTCAGTTTAGTTCAGTTCAGTCGCTCAGTCGTGTCCGACTCTCCGCGACCCCATGAATCACAGGACGCCAGGCCTCCCTGTCCATCACCAACTCCCAGAGTTCGCTCAAACTCATGTCCATCGAGTCGGTGATGCCATCCAGCCATCTCATTCTCTGTCGTCCCCGTCTCCTCCCGCCCCCAATCCCTCCCAGCATTAGAGTCTTTTCCAGTGAGTCAACTCGTCGCATGAGGTGGCCAAAGTATTGGAGTTTCAGCTTTAGCATCAGTCCTTCCAATGAACACCCAGGATTGATCCCCTCTAGAATGGACTGGCTGGATCTCCTTGCAGTCCAAGGGACCCTCAAGAGTCTTTTCCAGCACCACAGTTCAAAAGCATCAATTCTTCGGCGCTAAGCTTTCTTCACAGTCCAACTCTCACATCCATACATGACCACTGGAAAAACCATAGCCTTGACTAGACGGACCTTGGTTGGCAAAGTAATGTCTCTCCTTTTTAATATATTATCTAGGTTGGTCATAACTTTCCTTCCAAGGAGTAAGTGTCTTTTAATTTCCTGGCTGCAATCAGCATCTGCAGTGATTTTGGAGCCCAAAAAAATAAAGTCTCTCACTGTTTCCACTGTTTTTCCATCTATTTCCCATGAAGTGATGGGACCAGATGCCATGATCTTTGTTTTCTGAATGTTGAGCTTCAAGCCAACCTTTTCACTCTCCTCTTTCACTTTCATCAAGAGGCTTTTGAGTTCCTCTTCACTTTCTGCCATAAGGGTGGTGTCATCTCATATCTGAGGTTATTGATATTTCTCCCAGCAATCTTGATTCCAGCTGTGCTTCTTCAAGCCCGGTGTTCCTCATGATGTACTCTGCATAGAAGTTAAATAAGCAGGGTGACAATATACAACCTTGACGTACTCCTTTTCCTATTTGGAACGAGTCTGTTGTTCCATGTTGGGGCGTCCTAAAAAAATTTCTCACCAATACCCCTGGAGGCCATGAAGACCATCAAAACCAGGGACTGAAAAACTGCCTGAGGAGACAAGACAACTAAACGATGTGTGTTATCCTGAATGGGACCCGGGCTGAGATAAAGGACAATCGGTAAAAACTTAAACATTCTCAATAAACCATGGACTTTAAAATGCATAAATATTGGATCCTTGTGCTTAGTTGCTTGGGACTCTTTGCAACCCCATGGACTGTTGCTGGCCAGGCTACTCTGTCCATGGGATTCTCCAGCAGAATATTGGGATGGGTTGTCCTTTTCCTTCTCCAGGGATCTTTCCAACCCAGGGATGGAACCCAGGTCTCCCACATTGCAGGCAGCTTCTTACCCTCTGAGCTACCAGGGAAGTCCTCAGTCAGTTCATTTCAGTTCAGTTCAGTCACTCAGTTGTGTCCGACTCTCCGCGACCCCATGAATCACAGCACGCCAGGCCTCCCTGTCCATCACCAACCCCTGGAGTTCACTCAAACTCACGTCCATCAAGTCGGTGATGCCATCCAGCCATCTCATTCTCTGTCGTCCCCTTCTCCTCCTGCCCTCAATCCCTCCCAACATCAGAGTCTTTTCCAGTGAGTCAACTCTTCGCAAGAGGTGGCCAAAGTATTGGAGTTTCAGCTTTAGCATCCTTAATTGTAACAAATGTATTCTGCTGCTGCTAAGTCACTTCAGTCGTGTCCGACTCTGTGTGACCCCATAGACGGCAGCCCATCAGGCTCCACCGTCCCTGGTATTCTCCTGGCAAGAACACTGGAGTGGGTTGTCATTTCCTTCTCCAATGCATGAAAGTGAAAAGTGAAAGTGAAGTCGCTCAGTCGTGTCCAACTCTTCACAACCCCATGGACTGCAGCCCACCAGGCTCCTCCATCCATGGGATTTTCCAGGCAAGAGTACTGGAGTGGGGTGCCATTGCCTTCTCTGAACAAATGTATCCTCAGTTCAGTTGTCGCTCAGTCCTGACCGACTCTTTGCGACCCCATGAATCACAGCATGCCAGGCCTCCCTGTCCATCACCAACTCCCAGAGTTCACTCAAACTCATATCCATCGAGTCAGTGATGCCATCCAGCCATCTCATTCTCTGTCGTCCCCTTCTCCTCCTGCCCCCAATCCCTCCCAGCATCAGAGTCTTTTCCAGAGTCAACTCGTCGCATGAGGTGGCCAAAGTATTGCAGTTTCAGCTTTAGCATCAGTCCTTCCAATGAACACCCAGGACTGATCTCCTTTAGAATGGACTGGTTGGATCTCCTTGCAGTCCATGGGACTCTCAAGAGTCTTCTCCAGCACCACAATTCAAAAGCATCAATTCTTCAGCTATCAGCTTTCTTCACAGAATGATCTCTGTTCATTTCCAAGGCAAACAATTCAATATTACAGTAATCCAAGCCTAAGCCCCAACCAGTAATGCTAAAGAAGCCGAAGTTGAACGGTTCTATGAAGACCTACAAGACCTTTTAGAACTAACACCCAAAAAGGATGTCCTTTTCATATTAGGGGACTGGAATGCAAAAGTAGGAAGTCAAGAAACACCTGGAGTAACAGGCAAATTTGGCCTTGGAGCACGGAATGAAGCAGGGCAAAGGCTAATAGAGTTTTGCCAAGAGTACGCACTGGTCATAGCAAACACCCTCTTCTAACAACACAAGAGAAGACTCTACACATGGACATAACCAGATGGTCAACACCGAAATCAGATTGATTATATTCTTTGCAACCAAAGATGGAGATGCTCTGTACAGTTAGCGAAAACAAGACCAGGAGCTGACTGTGGCTCAGATCATGAACTCCTTATGCCAAATTCAGACTTAAATTGAAGAAAGTAGGGAAAACCACTAGACCATTCAGATAAGACCTAAATCAAATCCCTTATGATTATACAGTGGAAGTGAGAAATAGATTTAAGGGACTAGATCTGATAGAGTGCCTGATGAACTCTGGACGGAGGTTCGTGACATTGTACAGGAGACAGGGACCAAGACCATCCCTATGGAAAATAAATGCAAAAAAGCAAAATGGCTGTCTGAGGAGGCTTTACAAATAGCCGTGAAAAGAAGAGAAGCGAAAAGCAAAGGAGAAAAGGAAAGATATAAGCATCTGAATGCAGAGTTCCAAAGAATAGCAAGGAGAGATAAGAAATGTATTCTATTAGTATGTTAATAATAGGGGAAACTGTAGCTTTCTTCTGAATCCACTTATTCTTCTAAAACTATTCTAAAAATAAAGATCTATTAAAAAGAGAACAGTATACAAGTAGCAATTTGTTTCAGACAATCAACGGAGATTGTTGCATCAGTGGGATACTGACTGATGCAGACAAGACAGACCTTAAATAGATACTATTGGAACTAGGTGATGGGTACATACAAGTAACATTGTTCTGAATTTTTTTTGAAAGTTATCGTTTAAAAAAACAAGCTTACAAATGTTTTTCTTTGAGCAACACCAACCTCTAATGAAGCGCTCTCAGGGCAAACTGTGATCACGTGTACCTGCTTTCCGCAAGCTCATAGAAGCATGGATTGATTTGAAAAACCTTTTTTTAAGACTTTAAGTGGTTAATATGACCCAAGTGACCTTTGAGGAGACAAGGTCTGCATCTTTGCCTGTGGAGTTTTCAGCGCCTCCTCTCTAGAAGCTGGAACAATCTGTACCTTATGTTTCTGCAGAGGATCGCTCCGAGCCTGCAGCCTTTGTACCAGCCCTCGCAAAACTGCAGCACCAGGGCCTAAGCACGCCTCCGCAAGCACGCAGAGGGGGCACGTGGACGCAGCGTGAGCACTTGGGCGAGGACTGCGCAGGCGCCACGCCGGCGCCAGGCGGGCCCGCCGGGCACCCGGAGAGAGGTGAGCTCAGGGTGCGCAGCTGGGCGGCGGGGCTCCTGGCACGGGCAGACGCCGCCACCACTACGAGGCTTCAGAGACGGGTCGGATCCACAGCCCTTTTGCCTTTGTGCAGGTCGGGGTTCCCATGCGCACGGGGGAGCGAAAGGGGCTGCAGGAGGGCTGCGGGACTTCGGTCGTTGGAGGCCGGACGTTGGGCGCTGGACGTTGGGGTCGGGCGTTGGGGTCGGGCGTTGAGCGGGTACAGGGGCCTGGAGGTGGAGAGAGAGTATCGAAGGTTGGAGAGGTCCTGGGAGCTTGGGCGGGGAAGACATGTCTGGGGTGGGAGGTTTTGCTGGGGGAAGATCCCGTACTGGGGGGAGGGGCGAGAGATGTGCGAGTTGAGCTTTGGACGTAAGGGGGACTTGCAGCAGGTTTGGAAAATAGTTCATACATCCAGGCGTGACTCTCCAGAGTGCAAACCTCCACTTGTATCCCCTTCAACTACCTCTTTCCCCTTCTAGGAGAATCTAACTTGTGGATTCAGTGTTTTCATTTAACTCAAAGCTACAGTGCAAAGAATATTTTCTAGATTTTACCCCCCCGCCCCCTTCCTACCTCCTGTAAAAGGAAGGTGCATTGCAGCATTCGCCTAGATATAGGTGAGGCAACACTGGTTCGTTTAACACGTGTCTGTAGCGTGTATGCGGCGTGCCAGTCGCTTTTCTTGGTACTCAGCCCCTGCTATAAATATGCTTGCCTTTTGGCCTCTGGAATTAAGGAACATGCCTCTGGTTGCCCTGTTGAGCCATCCGGGTATTGAATGCACAATTGCAAGGCCTAGGAACATGACCTGAATTTTCATCTCAGCAGTGTAAGGGCACTGGTCCTTGTGGGTTTGGAGAGTTACTAAACCTCAAGTCTTCTTTCCTTCGCTGTGGGAATAAAGAAATAGGACTACTTGAATTCTCAAATTATTTCTCTCTTCAGGGTGCAAACTAACTCCTCATGAGTGGAAGAAATTCTTTGAGTGTGGGAGTGGTACAGAAGTAAAGTAAAAATAATAGCTGCCTTTTAGGGGTTTAGTGAGCACCTGCCACGGTGCTAGGTGGTTGACATACAGCCTCGCGTTTACTCATGATTAGATGTTATGAGGAAGTTGCTGCTGGCTGGACTTTACAGTCACTGAATCCTAGAAAGATGAAGTGATTTGCCTGAGCTAGCGTAGAGGAAGATGAAACTGCTCAGACTTACATCTGGCAGACTTTAAAGCTCATGTTCCTGTGGAACCGTTGAGATTCAGAGCTTGAAAAGTTGGATGTTTCCTTTGGGTCGCCATTCTCTCTGAATGCAAGAGGTTACGGGGAAGACGAAAGCAAGCAGAGAAGGGGAAAAGTGAATAATCTGCTGCATGCACTTTTGGTATTTAGCTCCCTCCTGGCTCAGACCGTAAAGAATCCGCCTGCAGCGCTTCCATCCCTCGGTTGGGAAGATCCCCTGGAGGAGGGCATGGCAACCCACTCCAGTATTCTTGCCTGGAGAATCCCACGGACAGAGGAGCCTGGCGGGCTGCAGTCCACGGGTGACTAAACACAGCACCCTGTGAATTTACTCTCACCTCTTGGCTGCGGCGTCCTGGAGAGGAGAAACCTTATGTCACGGTTTGTAGTGTATCCTGGGATGCTCCTGGCTTCATAGGGGAGGGCTTGCAGAATTCTAAGGGAATAAAAGAAAGTTTTTACCCTTGAAGGTGTGTCCATTCTTACTGAGATCAGTTCGTGAAGCATAGAGCTAAAGGACAACAAAAACCAAGGCATTTGCCTGTAACTGCAGAAGTTGGTTACTTTCAGTCCTCTGCTCTTTTATTACAAAACCAAGGCATTTGCCTGTAACTGCAGAAGTTAGTTACTTTCAGTCCTCTGCTCTTTTATTACATCAGTGATTCCTTAAAGAAATTTGGGAATCTTTCTAATTAACCTCTTGTGTTGGCTAAGGAAACAACAAAACTATTTACTGTGGATTTGAGGATGATTATAAATTCATATTATCACCAGTAGCGTGTAAAAAAAATAGTGGATTTTATATGGAGGAACTACTTAATTTAAAACTGGGTGAGGTTAGGCAGTCCTCGAGGTATTATGACGCGCAAAGCAATGTCTGTACCTATATGTATTGGAAGTTTGCAACCCAAGGTTGGGAAGCACAGCATTATGGTATAGGGCCCATTGACTCCATATTCAGTTTTGACCTAGGATGAAGCCAAGTGAAGATACATGCACATTCTCAGTGTTTTGTAATGTTGAAATTCAGCTTTAAAAGCCTGTTGTGTATCCCAATTGTGGTCGTTACATAAATCTATATATGTGTTAAAATTCATAGAACTTATAAATCAGAAGGAAAAAGGCAGTTGCGTGGTATGATAATTACACATTTAAAAAAAAATTGATTTCCAAAAGATTTTAGATGGCTCTGTATGTATGCTTACAGTAGTCTACTTCCTCCAAAAGCTAGAGCATGGGCGAAAGTAGTTTTCAGGGTCAGGGATAGCACAATTCTCCTGTTGACCGTTTGTCAGCCCACATATCGAATCCTGTGCTTTTAGGAGAGTCCTGTCTGTGTGTGGGTTATGGATGAACTAGAGAAAGTGCTAAATGGTGGGAGGTCTGGCAGATCCTCAGCTGGTGAAGGACCTGGAGGAAAGTGGACGTGGTGCCCATTTCAGATGTTTGAAAGGTTGGGGTTACAGGGCAAAAACAGGAGTCAGTAGTCAGGTGGGAAGAGAATCATTTTATAGAGACGTGTGCAGTACAATTGGCTGTCCAAAATTAAAGGATGTTAGAAGCCTTTAGTTATAGGACAGGTCTAGATGTCTGTTTACCCTGGGGGTTGTAATGAAAATTCCTAAATTGGGTGAGGCAAGTGAACCTAAATTCTAACCTAAAGATTCCACCATAGATGGAGCTTCTTTTAAGCTTAAGTCTTTATTGTTTGCTGCTTCAATGTGGAAGACCTGGGTTCGATCCCTGGGTTGGGAAGATCCCCAGGAGAAGGGAAAGGCTACCCACTCCAGTATTCTTTCCTGGAGAATTCCATGGACTGTATAGTCCATGGGGTTGCAAGGAGTCGGACATGACTGAGCAACTTTCACTAATCAGACTAAACTTTACTTTAGGTCTAAGACTGATTCTGTTATCCTTCCTGAAGACTATATATTTATTAATTTTTGGACTTTGGAAGAGTTGAGCTAAGACATGAATTATTGCTATTAAATTTCCATAAACCTCATACTATGATGTAATTCTCTATTTAGGATGGTCAGATGACATTTTCGGACAGTGAATTTAACTGTCCAGGTTGTCAGGAAAAGAGTGCAATAGGGCATGTTAGATAGTTTTTGTCATACAAGTATCTTTTGAATGCCTCTTTATACCAAACACCGCAGTAGGTGCTATAGGAAATTAGAAGGGTTTTTGTTGTTGTTAATTTTTTAGTAAGACATGGTTCCAGCACCAACTTAAAATAACTGTCTTTAGGTAACTGTACAGGGTGGTAAAGAGTTGTGGACTGTCAGCCTTACCGAATAAAGAGAAAGTTAGGAAGGCTGTTTTAGAAGTTAAAGACTGTGTATTGAGGGTCCTGGTGGTGTCTTGAAAAGCTGTCTGTACCCTAGTTTTGTGGTTTAAGTATTACTGTGATTTTTTACCTGGTTTAAAATTAACCACACTTTAGGAAAAAGGTTTACTTGAACATGCAATGATATTTTAACCCTTAAAATACTTTTTTATATAAAAGTAACTCATCCTTTAATATAATTTGGAAAATGAAAACAATAGTGAAAAAGATTTTCTTGTCAACTTACCCACCCCAGACCACTGTTGTTTAAAATTTAATGTATTTCAGTCTTCTTTTTTACATGGAGTTTTGTTCTTTTTTATTTTGTAGTTTTTATACTAAATAACTCAGTGTTTTTCTGATTTTTTGTTTTCTGTTCTAACATATTTTATAGTGTTTCTGAAAACTAAAATTCTAAGAGGTAATGTAATATCCTATCTAGTAGAGGCATCACAGTTAACTTTCTCTTTTTTCTATTTTATTTAATTAATTTATTTTTATTTTTTCTTTCTTTTTCTATTTTAAATGGATATTTATACATACTGTATTTTTTGATACTTACAATTATTTCAGTGGGATGATTTCTAGAATAGACTTGTCTGGTGAGTGGCTATGGACATTTTTAAGAATATATATTATGTATATGTTTACAAATGTGTATGTGCGTATATATATGTACACATATATGCAAGAGAACAAAATGCATATACAAATCTCTAAATTATTTCCCAGACAGAACATATTCATTTATATTTCCTTCATCACTGAGTGTTTTAATTACATGTATGCTGCGTAGGAAGTAATGCATAGTTCTTCCCATTTGAATTTTTTCGTTACAAGTGAAAGTGAATGTCCCCCCCACCCCATATGTTAATCAAGTAATCATCATCCTCTGTGCATTTTGTTCACACCTCTTGCTTATTTTATTGGTATCTGTATCCTTTGGGCTGCAAATAAGGGAAAACCCAAAGGTTTATTTTTCTGATACCACAGCAAGTCTATGCATAGGTTGGTCAGGGCTAGAGTCAGAGCCTTTGCCAGGGGCACCTGGTTATTTTCTACTTTAGTGTCCTGAAGTTGTGCTACTTGATTAGGCTTATTGCTTCCTCATTGGGATGTGGGTGGTACATCTTCAGGCCTCTGGTCTGTGTTGCCGGAATAAAAGAGTGAAAGACCCTGCTAGTCGAATCTGTCCCTATTCATCAGAAAAGGACAGAGCTTCCTGAGAAGCTCAACTCAGGAGAACTCTGATGATGGCCAATGTTGTCTCTAACTCAGGCTGGCAAATCAGAGGTGAAAGGTGGTGTTTGGGCCAGTCACCCACAGTGTCTCGATGTTTCTTTACTGTTTAATCCCACTTTTTAAAGGTATCCAATTTGTCATCTTTGAGTTAATACTTATTTCCTGACCTCTTTATGTTTTTTTGTAAGCTTCTATCTGAATATTTTTTACCTTAGGTTCTTTTATCTGCTATTAATCATTAGCAGACCAACTTTATTTTGGTTATCTGCGTAGCACATGTTATAGTCCTTTGATTTTCAAGCTTGCTATGTATTTTGTTCAATGTATGTCTTTTGTGCATATTATCTATCTGGATATTTTTCTCCCTGGGTCTATCTCTCTTTTGATTGAGACTTAATCATTGATACTTTGGTTACTTGGGCTTGGCGCGGTTGTCTTGTTTGGTGTTTCCTATTTATCATTTTATCATACTTGAACTTTTCCCCTCTGTTGGATTTCGAAGTTGCACCTTGTTTCTATCCTTGTGGTACTATGCCCTAATGATTTAACTGGATGTTCTTTAGATTTCTTGCACAGAGTCTAGTTACTCACTGTTCATATCCCCACCCAGTATCCCCTGGAACTTATTTTTCCTTTTGTAGTTTCACAGTATTTCTCTCTTACTGCATCCAGCGTTGTAGTTCTCAGTCTGATCCTTCAGTTTAGTGTGCTTTTTGCTACAGGAAGGCTTTCCCTGACGCCTGCCTCCGAGCACAGCTGCCCATCTGCCTGCCTTCTGTTAGGCATCTTCCCAGGACCTGGTCCCCTGAGAGTTCCCTCACCTTGAAGTCTGCGTGTGTATATCGTTTCTTTTAAAATTTCATTATCTTTCCTGCGTTGTCATTCAGTGGACATGAATTTGAGCAAACTCTGGGAGATAGTGGAGGATGGAAGAACCTGATGGGCTACATACAGTCTATGTGGTCGAAAAGAGTCAGACCCAACTTAGCAACTGAACAACAACAACAAGGCCTGATTTAAAGCAGAGATAGCAGTTTTAGGACACCAAGGGGGAGGATTTTTCTGGTCTTTCTTTATTTTCTGTTTAAAACAATGTTACCCACCCTGGTATTCTTGGGCTTCCGTTATGGCTCAGCTGGTAAAGAATCTGCCTGCAACGCGGATTGCAGTGTGGAGACCTGGGTTCGATCTCTGGGTTGGGAAGATCCCCTGGAGAAGGGAAAGGCTACCCACTCCAGTATTCTGGCCTGGAGAATTCCATGCACTGTATAGTCCATGGGGTCGCAAGGAGTCGGACACGACTGAGCAACTTTGAATGTAAAATATAATGTAAATAACATTCAGCTGTTACTCATACCAGTTAGGGCTATCTATGGGCTTTTTTTTTTTTTTTTCTTTCTGAGCTGTTTTGGGAAGATAGGCAGACATTTTGCCTGCGGGCTGAAGACAGAGCTATAGGTCAGTATTTCAAAGTAAGATTGTTTCTCTACCTTTTTTTTTTAACTTCCCCTGAGCACTTAGTATTCTGAAGGAGTAATAGCAAAACAACAGGCCAGCCTAATGTCTGGATAGAGGTTTCTCAGAGGCTCTCTGCAACAATATGTGTACCTTACTTGCAGCCAAGCGCTCACACAGATAAATCTTTAAAAGCAACAGATGCAAGTTACAATTTATAAAGCCCAAATGGAGATTATGGAGGACTTGAGGGGAAAAAAAACAGACAAACAGAAATCAGCTGAGGCAAATAGGAAGCAAAGAATTGACCAGGGGGATGAGAGCAAGGCCATTCTGGGGACCAGGTTCAAGGTTATAGCGGAGCAACAAGCAGGAGAGGGTAGAGGGGTTCTGAAAGGCTCAACAGGCAGATGATGACCCGATTTAAACACTACCCTCTGTTATACTTCACCATTGAATTGTAGGTTCTAGGTCAGAAATACATTAAAAAAAAGTAAGTTTACGTGTTAGTTGCCCAGTCGTGTCCGACTCTTTGCGACCCCATGGACTGCAGCCCACCAGGCTCTTCTCTCCAAGAGATTTTCCAGGCAAGGATACTGGAGTGGGTTGCCATTTCCTTCTCCAGGGGATCATCCAGACCCAGGGATCGAACCCGGATCTCCTGCACTACAGGCAGATTCTTTACCGAGTGAGCTAATAGTCCTTTTCTATCCCTCTTGTTTCCAGAAGTTTCTTAAAGTAAGGAATGACGCAGAACTCAGAGGTGTAATGCTTAATGTCTCTTGAATTGTCCACTGTTGAATTTTGTTCAACTTGGAGTTTGTACTTAAAGGATAAAGAATCATTCTTTTCTTGTGCCTGTAGAACAGGCTTTGGTATTGAAACCGTTTACCTCCGACTGGGACTTGAACCCATGTGGCTGGGACTCAAACCCAGTCAAAACCTGGCCTGGGACTTGAACCCACATGGCTGGGACTCAAACCCAGCCAAAACCCACAGTACCTGGTTTCAAGACCTAATGAAGCTCGGGTTCTTAATGTCTCATCGCAGAAAGAATTCAGTGAGAGATAGATAAAGTGATAGGTAAGAAGTGGATTTATTTGGATACAGAGAGAAGCACACTCCACAGAGTATGGTCCATTGCAGAGGACGAGCGGCTGAAAATTGGCGTGGATAGTGTTTATAGGCTGGGTAATTTCATATGCTAATGAGAGGGAGGATTATTCCATCTATTTTTGGGAAGGGGCAAAGATTTCCAGGATTGGGCCACCACCCACTCCTTGGTCTTTTAACAGTGCCTTGGAACTGTCATCGGAGAAGGCAATGGCACGCCACTCCAGTGTTCTTGCCTGGAAAATCCCAGGGACGGGGGAGCCTGGTGGGCTGCAGTCCGTGGGGTCGCTAGGGGTCAGACACGACTGAGCGACTTCACTTTCACTTTTCACTTTCACACATCGGAGAAGGAAATGGCAACCCACTCCAGTGTTCTTGCCTGGAAAATCCCAGGGACGGGGGAGCCTGGTGGGCTGCAGTCCGTGGGGTCGCTAGGGGTCAGACACGACTGAGCGACTTCACTTTCACTTTTCACTTTCACACATTGGAGAAGGAAATGGCAACCCACTCCAGTGTTCTTGCCTGGAGAATCCCAGGGACGGGGGAGCCTGGTGGGCTTCCGTCTATGGGGTCACACAGAGTCGGACACGACTGAGCGACTTAGCAGCAGCAGTAGCAGTGGAACTGTCATGGCACTTCTGGGTGTCATTTCACTTGCTGATTGAGGATCAGGGTCTAGTCTTGTCCACCAGCTTGGTCCCTTTTGATTCTAATCCGTCAGTGTTGTGTCCTTGGGCTATGTCATTCTTTCAAAAGTTGTGCCCTGCCCCTTTCCCTCCTGATATAGTTACATCTGCTTTGGAGTCATTTATGAGAAGGAGCTGTTGCATAAGAAAGAAACCACTTGGGCCTGCAGTGCTTCTACTTTTGAAATTAAAAGTTGCCTTTTAAATACATTTTTTCCCTTAGACTTCTGTGAATGTTAAACTGCCGCTTAATATGATGTCAAGAAATATTTTGGCCGCATCTACCTGTAAAATGACAGAGCCATTTAATTTTGAGAAAAATGAAAGCAAGCTTCCATCACACGAGTCTTTAAGAAGTCCTGGAGGACATCCTAACCATCCTAATTTCAGGTTGAAAAGCCCAGAGAATGGAAATAAAAAGAACAATTTTTTGCTTTGTGAGCAAACCAAACAGTTTTTGGCTAGTCAGGAAGACAGTTCACTATCTTCACACCCTAACGGTGTCATTGGAGAAATGGCTGGATCCAAGGAAGACAGGAAGACATTGCCAACAGGTGAGTACAAACTGCAGGTTTAATATTTAATAGTCACTTGATTCTGATGGTTTCTTAGACTTACTGAAAGTATCTGTAGCTACACACCAGGGGCCGATTAACAGAACAACCAAATGACTAACTTACAGTATTTGCATGTAAATATTAATTTAGAAAGGAAAGCCAGATGCCAAGTACTACTTCGGTTGCATTAATCACAGAAGGATTCGTGAGAAAATGTCTACAAATGAACTTCTCTCCCCAACCCTCCACCCAATCCAGAGATACACTAGAAATGTAGAAACAAAACACTGGCCTTTTATGAATGTTATAAAGATTGGCCTTAGGCTAGAAATACTGTGCAAATTTTGTGCATGTAATAGTTCACAAAGATGTATCTAAGACAATAGTTTGTTTCATTTGATTTTTTAAAAAATCATTACTTTAGTCTTAATTCTAAAAATCTGCTTTTTAAGGAGGCTGGGACCTGGTGGAATTTAGCCTCTGTGAATGTATGTAAGCTATGACCTTATAATATGGTGATGTAGTTCTCAAAATTTTGGCCCTTGGGCCTCTGAAAAAGTGAAAGTGTTAGTTGCTCAGTTGTGTCCCACTCTTGGCAATCCCATGAACTGTAGCCCTCCAGGCTCCTCTGTCCGTGGAATTCTCCAGTCAAGAATACTGGAGCAGGTGGCTGTTCCCTTCTGGGGATCTTCCTGACCCAGGGATTGAAACCAAGCCTCCTGCATTGCAGGCGGATTCTTTACCATCAGAGGCACCAGGGAAGCCCATGGGCCTCTGGGATCACAAGTATTTTCCTAATAATATTAAAACATTATTTGCTCTTCTTCACCGTGCTGACTTTATGCAGGTGGTGCAGAAGCAGAGGTGGGTAGCCTCTAACACCTCATTAGCTCATCTTTAGCAAGGGTACCAGCCTGGGTGAGGGGTCATTGTTTTTCATTGTCATGCACTTGCATTTAAGACAAACGCAAGCCAGAAATGTCAATTTTATGTAAGAATGCCCTTGATAAGGCAGTACAAATTTATTAATAAGTCTTGACCCTTGTGTACAGGTATTTTTAGTATTCTGTGTAACAAAATGAGAATTACCCCTAACTTTTGCTGCTGACTGAAGTATGAAAAGCGTGTGTGCAATTGTTTGAATTGTAGCTGAATGGAAATTTTTTGGAATTTTTTTTGGAATTTTTCATTTTTGCTTGAAAAGAATGACAAACTGTGGTCATTCAGACTTAGATATCTGGCAGTCATTTTCTCAAAAATGGGCAAAGTGGGCATGTCACTTCAAAGGAAACAGCTGACAGTATTTTGTTGCTAATGATAAAATACAATTTAAGGAAATGTGTATCTGCCACTGTGAGCTAGAGAGCTTCCCAGTACTTAGAAGATTTTTCTGCTGAGGTGCACAGTGATATTCTTAAGATTTTTTTATATTGTCTGATGAAATATGTCAACATTTGTAAGATCTGCATAACTCAAGAGTTTCTTAGTCTTTTCCAAAAAACCAATGTGTAGTGTTTTGTAGTCATGCATGGATAAAAATCCATTTAAAGTGCAAGATAAATCAATGGATTCTAATGTAACAGATGGAAAGTTTATTGATATAGCTTTAGATTCCATATTGCAACTAACCCTTAAACTACCACTTGAGTTTTGGTGTGAATTAAAGGAAAATATCCACAGTTATCTGAGAAGGCCATGAAATACTATTCCTGTTTGTAACCGTATATGTGTGTGAGGCCAGATTTTCTTCAGAGACGTCCATTAAAGCAACATATAACAACAGATTGGATTCAAAAGCAGATATGAGAATCCAGCTATCTTTGGTGAAGCCACACATTAAACAGATGTGAAAAAATGTAAAATAATGCTACTCTTCAAACAATTGTGTTTTTTTTTGCTTTGGAAAATGCAGTTTTTAAAAAAAATCATGGTAACATGTAATACATTTGTCATTTTTAATAAATATTTTGAATGTTTAGTGTTAATTTCTACTTCTTAGTTTTAATTTCTGTTTTTTTGGCCGTGCCATGTGGCTTGTAGGACTTACCAGGGATTGAACTCAGGCCCTGAGCAGTGAGAACATGGAGTCCTAACCCCTGGGCTGCCAGGGAATTCCCAGTTTTAATTTCTAATAATGCTAAATATTGATAGATAAAAAACCATGTAGACAAAAGCTCTTTGAGGTCCTCAGTAATTTATGAGGGTAAATGAGTCTGCAGTTCAGAAAGGCTGGTAACTGTTTCCTTTGTGAATGGAGAAAAGTTCACAGTGGGCAGGGTGTACTAGCAGAGGAAATTTCAGGCGAATCCGTATTTTACATTAGGAAGAGTAGGATGTTGCTTATTTATAGTGTGGCTTTAAGGCTATTATGGTATAGCTCTATTTGAATATTACTTAATTATGGTATTGTAAGTTATCAGGAATAAAGTAATATTTGACTTTTATTCGGCATTATGTTTTATATCCCCAGGTAACTCTGTGTCACCATTAAATGGTGGAAATAATTCACCACTCAAAGAAGTTAATAGTGTAAGTAAATGTGGATTTTCTTCTCTTTTGTGTTTCTGGATAAAAGATTCTAAACATGCTTTTGTATTATGTTAGTAAAGAATTACTCAATTTGCAGGTCATATTCAGGGTCACACTGTTTTATCTTTAGCCTGGTATCTTTTAAAAAAATAACCTTTTTCTATTTAGGTAATTACAGATTGACGTGCAGTTGTAAGAAATAATAGAGATCCTTTGTAGCCTTTACCCAGTGCTCCCTGTGGTCACACACTACAGAGCTGCAGTATAATATTACAACCAGGATAATGAAACAATGCAGTCAAGATACAGAATGTTTCCATTGCTCCAAGGATCCCTTCTGCACCTTTTTGAGGTCACATCCACTTCCCTCCTGCCCCCTATCAGTTCACTTCAGTTCAGTCGCTCAGTCGTGTCCGACTCTCCGCGACCCCATGAATCACAGCACGCCAGGCATCCCTGTCCATCACCAACTCCCGGAGTTCACTCACACTCATGTCCACAGAGTCGGTGATGCCATCCAGCCATCTCATTTTCTGTCGTCCCCTTCTTTTCCCGCCCCCAACCTTTCCTAGCATCAGAGACTTTTCCAGTGAGGCAACTCGTCACATGAGGTGGCCAAAGTATTGCAGTTTCAGCTTTAGCATCAGTCCTTCCAATGAACACCCAGGATTGATCTCCTTTAGAATGGGCTGGTTGGATCTCCTTGCAGTCCCAGGGACTCTCAAGAGTCTTCTCCAGCACCACAGTTCAAAAGCATCGATTCTTCGGCGATCAGCTTTCTTCACAGTCCAACTCTCACATCCATACATGACCATGGGAAAAACCATAGCCTTGACTAGACGGACCTTTGTTGGCAAAGTAATGTCTCTGCTTTTTAATATACTATCAAGGTTGGTCATAACTTTCCTTCCAAGGAGTAAGCGTCTTTTAATTTCATGGCTGCAGTCAGCATCTGCAGTGATTTTGGAGCCCAAAAAAATAAAGTCTGACATTGTTTGCACTGTTTTTCCATCTATTTCCCATGAAGTGATGGGACCAGATGCCATGATCTTTGTTTTCTGAATGTTGAGCTTCAAGCCAACCTTTTCACTCTCCTCTTTCACTTTCATCAAGAGGCTTTTTATTTCCTCTTCACTTTCTGCCATAAGGGTAGTGTCATCTGCATATCTGAGGTTATTGATATTTTTCCCAGCAATCTTGATTCCAGCCCCTATACCCCCTTCTTAACCCCTGGCAGCTATTAATCTAATCCATATTTCCAAAATGTCATTTCAAGGATGGGGTGCTATACAAACAGTACTGTACACTTTGTACCTTTTGGGATTGAGTTTTTTTCACTCAGTGTCATTCTGCAACTGTTGGTATCAGTAGTGTGTTGCTTTTTATTGCTGAGGCCTATCTAATTCTGTGGCCCATTGAAATACATCTGGGCTGTTCCCAGTTTCTGCCAATTATAGCTGCTACTACTATAAACGTTCCTGTGTAGAGTTTTATGTGAACATGAGTTTTTTGTTTTTGCTTTAGAATAAGTGCCCAGGAGTGCAGTTTCTGGGTCATATAGTAGTTGCATATTTAGGTTTTTAAGAAGCTGCCAAGGTGTTCTGCAGAGTGGCTCTACCATTTTACATTCCCATCGAGAATATATAAGTGACCCAGAATCTCTCCATCCAGCATCCTCTCCAGTGTTTGCTAGTGTTAGTATTTTTAGTTTCCCAGTTTTCACATTTATCTACTGATGGCTCATTGTGATCTTAATTTGTTTCCCTGATAGCTAAGGATAAACATCTTTTCATGTGCTTATTTGCCATCCATGTGTCTTTTTTGGTGAAATGTTCTTCATGTCTTTTGTCCATTTTCTAAATTGAATTGTTTATTTAGTTATTTTTTCCTACTGAGTTTTGAAAGTTCTTTATGTATTCCAGATTCTAGTCCTTTGTCAAATACATGATTTCCAAATCTTTTCTCCCAGTTCCTAACTTGTCTTTTCATTCTCTTAACAAGGTATTTAGCAGAGCAAAAGTTTTTAACTAAATCCTGGTCAGTTTTTCATTTTATGGAGTATTTTGGTGTCATGTCTAAGAACTCTTTGCTGGTTTAGCTCCAGAAACTTTGGGATTTTTTTTTTGCCCAAAAAAGTTTATAGTTTTGTATTTTAATGTGTGGTCCATTTTGAGTTAATTCCAACTCATGAGACTTAGGTTGAGGGTAAATTTTTTTGGCTGGGGATGTCCAGTTGCTCCAGCACCATTTGTTGAAAATGTTGTCTTTCCTCCGCTGAATTGCTTTTGCCCTTTTGTCACAAGTTAGCTAGACTAATTTGTGTGGGTCTGTTCTGGATTCGCTGTTCTTTTCTGCTGATCTCTGGGTCTTATCCCTGCTTCAGTACCACACAGTACTAGAGCTGTGATAGATAGTCATGAAGTTGGGTGCAGTGATTCCTCCCATTTTCTCTTTCATCTTTCAAAATAGTTTTATTCAGTCTTTTTTCTTTCCAGTCTACATTTTGGAGTACTCTTGTTTGTAACTAGAAAAAATCTTGCTGGAATTTTGATAGAATTGCATTAAGCCTGTATATCAATTTGAGAATTATTGCCACTTTTGCTGGGTTGGGGCTTCCCTTGTGGCTCAGCTCATAAAGAATCTGCCTGCAATCTAGACAGCATATTTAAAAGTAGAGACATTACTTTGCCAACAAAGGTCCATCTAGTCAAAGCTATGGTTTTTCCACATCCACATGTATGGATGTGACAGTTGGACTATAAAGAAAACTGAGCACCGAAGAATTGATGCTTTTGAACTGTGGTGTTGGAAAAGACTCTTCAGAGTCCCTTGGACAGCAAGGAGATCCAATCAGTCTGTCCTAAAGGATATCAGTCTTGAATATTCATTGGAAGGACTGATGGTGAAGCTGAAACTCCAATCCTTTGGCCACCTGATCTGAAGAACTGACTCATTTGAAAAGACCCTGATGCAAGGAAAGATTGAAAGAGGGAGGAGACGGGGGATGAGATGGTTGGATGGCATCACCAAGTCAATGGACATGAGTTTGAGTAAACTCCGGGAGTTGGTGATGGACAGGGATGCCTGGCGTGCTACAGTCCATGGGGTCACAAAGAGTTGGACACGACTGAGCAACTGAACTGAACTGAGCTTGCTGGGTTGAATCTTCTAATTAACACAATCTGCCTTCCAATTCATTTAAATGTTCTTTGATTTCTTTCACTGTGGTTTTCAGTTTATAAGCAGTGCATGTTTTGTTAGATTTACACCTAAGTGGTTTTTTTTTTTTTTTGAGTAAATGCTGTTATACATTTTATTTCCATGTGTCTTCATTTTCATTGCTAATATGTAAAAAATACGGTTGATTTTGCATGTTTATCTTGTATCCTGTGACCCTCCAGGAGTCACTTATTCTAGGAATTATTTTGTAGATTGCTTGGGATTTCCTACATAGATAATTATATCATCTGCAAATAAAAGACAGTTTTATTTCTTCCTTTGTAAAATATATGCTTTTAACTTCCTTTTCTTGCCTTATTGTGTGAGCTAAAACTCTAGCACTGTGTTAATAGTGATGAGAGTAGATATCTTTGGTTCCAAGCTTACAGGGAAAGCATTGTCTTTGCACTGTTGAGAATGTTATCTATAGGATTTTTGTAGATAATCTTTATCAAGTTGATGAAGTTTTCTCTCTTCCTACTTTGCTGAGAGCTTTCTTTTTTATCATGAATAGGTATTGAATTTTTAAATGTTTTTTCTTCGTTCATTGATACTGTTGTGATTCTTTTCCCCTTTAGCTTGTTAATTTGATAGATTACATTGATTTTTTAATTTAACTAGTCTTGTATCTCTGGAATAAACACCACTTGGTCATGATGTATAATTGTTTTTTATATATTACTGAATTATATCTAGTGTTGCTTTGAATAACGATTTTTGTATCCATTTTCATGAGTTTTGTCTGTAATTTTCTCTTTTTTATTGTCTTTGTATAGTTTGAGTGTCAAGATAATACTAGTTTTTTGGGATAGAGATTGTATAGAATCAGTGTAAATTCTTTATGTAAAATACCAGTGTAAAATACATTTGGTAGTATTCTCCAATAGTATAAGCCATTTGGGCTTGAAGATTTCTTTTTGGGGAGTTTTAAAATTATTCATTTTCCTTAACATTTATAGGGTTATTCCAATTATCTATTTTATATTATGATAATTTGTGATTTTTCAGGAATTGGTCCATTTTACCACATTGTGAAATTTATGTAGAGTTGTTTGAAGTATTCCGTTATCATCTTTGTATCTTCATGGTCTGTAGTAATATATACCTATTTCATTCCTGATATTGATCATTTCTGCCTTTGTTTTCTCCATTGTTAGTCTTGCTAGAGATTTATCAATTTTGTTAATCTTTCCAATGAACCAGGTCTTGTTTGATTGATTTTTTTCTCCCAGTTTTATTTTTAATTTCATTGATTTCGACTTTTATCTTTATCGTTTCCTTCCTTCTGCTTGCTGTGGGCATGTTTTATTCTTATTGTTTAGGTTCTTGAGATGAGAGCTTACAGTATTAGTATGACTTTCCTCGTTTCTAATGTGTGACTTCAGTGGTATAAATTTCTGTCTTAGCGATGCATGCATTATTTAGAGGTGTATTGTCTGGTTTCCAAATGTG
Source organism: Moschus berezovskii (assembly GCF_049115385.1). Taxonomy (NCBI): domain Eukaryota; kingdom Metazoa; phylum Chordata; class Mammalia; order Artiodactyla; family Moschidae; genus Moschus; species Moschus berezovskii. Next base: position 80,380,752 of record NC_142471.1, read on the forward strand.
TGGAGCTTATCTGTTCTCATTCTGTTCCTGATTTCTAACGCAAGTCCACTGTAGTCAGAGAACACCATTGTCTGTGTGATTTATGGCCCAGAATGTGCTCAGCTGGACAAGGATGGGCGTTCAGCTCCCTACTGTCCTTCCCACCCTCCCTGTGCCCCCCACCATGTCCTCTCTACTTCTGTGGGGTGGAGAGAGGACTGGAGATGGGAGGATCTGGAGAGACTCCACTCATTCCTATTGAATGGTGGTGGAAAATCCTGACTGTCCACCAGGCTTCCTCTTAACCACCCCAGTGGTAGTGGTGATGGGGGTAAGAGGGACACTCATTACTGCCAGGAGAAGGTTCCAGGCCGCCCTCCACATGGCCTCTACAGGGAGACCCCACAGGGATGAAGTACTGGCTCCCTGCTCTGTTGGCCTTCTCCCATCTCCCCGGATGGGAGAGAGGGATACCTCCCTGTGCCCTGGCAAGGGTGGAAGTGTAGGCTCCCCAGTCTACCTTTGCTGGTGGGAGGAGGACCACAGTTTTTTTCTGCAGTGATTGTCTGGAGCAGTTACTGATTAAGGTTTTCTGTCTTGCTGGGCTGCCCCTTTCTTGGTCTTTTGGCCAGAGAGTGAGCGAGCAGGCTTTTTGCCGGGGCTTTTATCATCTGTGCCTTTGGGTGTTTCTGGCTTCTCCAGTACCCCATTTGTGTCTTTCTTTGGGCCCCAGAGTACCTCGTCTGTCTTCTACCTTCCTGCAGAGTTGCTGTGTGTTTTTTCATGTATGTCCAAGGTGTTCAGTTACAATTAATGGTAGGAGTAAGGAAAAGTACATCTACTTAATCTTTTCAGAAGCGAAATCCCAAATCTATATTTAACAAATAAAAGAAACAGAATATTCTTACCAAGTTTTAATACTGCTCTTCTCTTTTCTTCATAGAAGCCTAGCAATCATGTGCCTACTGCAAAGTCAAAGAAGGTACACAAGTTGGTTGAGAGTTCCTTGTCTGTAAATAATCCAGCACTCTTCAGCTCCTTAGGACCTCCTCTTCGATCGACAACTTGCCATCGCTGCGGCCTGTTCGGTAAACATACTGTTCTCAGATGCCTGTTGAATTGGGCTTCCCTGATAGCTCAGTTGGTAAAGAATCCACCTGCAATGCAGGAGTCCCTGGTTTGATTCTCTGGGTCAGGAAGATCCCCTGGAGAAAGGGATAGGCTACCTATTCCAGTATTCTTAGGCTTCCCTTGTGGCTCAGCTGGTAAAGAATCCGCCTGCAATGCGGGAGACCTGGGTTTGATCCCTGGATTGGAAAGACCCCTTGGAGAAGGGAAAGGCTGCTCACTCCAGGATTGCCTTTTGAATTATTCCTTTTCACATTTGGAAAATACTTTTATATAAAACATAAACAGGTGAGTGTATATGCATATATACATCACATGCCCGTTTCAGCAGCTGCCAACATCCTACCATTCTTGTTCATCCATATCTTCCCACCCTTACTGCTGCTTTGCTTGATTATTTTTATACCTTTTTTGATATATTCAATAAAATATAATATCTCTGAAGTGCACGAACTCATAGCCCTGTCAAAATGAAGATTTCCATCTCCTCAGAAAGTTCTCTCCTGTCCCTTCTCAGTCATACATCCGCCCCACCTGAGGCAACCACTGTGGTGTTTTGACCATAATTTAATTTTTCCAGTTACAGAATTTCTCGTAAATGGAGTCATACAGTATGGACTCTGTGTGTGTGAAGCTTTTTCTGTTTAAAAAATATTCCTGCGTTTAATCCATGTTGTTGCATGTACAATTGATTTTTTTGTTTTTTGCTGAGTAGCTTTTCACTGGGTGATACCGCAGTTTGTGTATCTGTTCTGTTGAACATTTTGCTTGTGTCCAGCTTTTGGCTATTATGAATAGAGCTTTCCGCATTTTTGCATAAATCTTTGTGTGGACATAGGGTCTCACTTCTTTTGGGTACAGACCTAGGGAGTGGGATTGCTGAGTCAAAGGTAAATATATGCTTCACTTTATAAGAAAAAGTCAAGCCATTTTCCAAAGAGTTGTCCCATTTTGCATTCCCTCTGTTGTTGAGTTCTGATTGCACCACATCTTTTGTCAACATTTGGAGTTTCCAGTCCTTTTAATTTTAGCTCTTCTCGTGGGTATGTATGGCAGTATCTCTCTGTGGTTTTAATTTTCGTTTCCCCTCATGATCAGTGATCTCAAGCAGTTTTCCTGTGCTTACAGTCTGTTTGGATATTAGCCCTTTTTTCCTATTTCTTTTAGAGTGGAAGCATTCGAGGTCAGCCTAATTTTGTGGGTTTGTTTCTTGTGTTTTTTGTTTTGTTTTTTAGATAACGTGTTTTCCTCTGTCTGGATACCGGTAGCATTTTTTCTTTCAACTTCATTTCAGAAACTTCCTGGGTTTTTCTAGGTGTGGTTGTCCATTGGTTTTTGTTCTGTGCCTTCTTAACAGCACAAGGTGGACCTCATCAGACTGTTTGTGCACTGTCTGATTCCACCACCCCAGATTTTCTGTCCCCTTTGATTGTTCCTTTTCCAGTACATGTTCTGGGTTCTACTTTAGGAAAGTCAGTGGTGTTTCCAGTCTGTCCCCCTCCTGGTTTTCATCTCGGCACTCCCCTTTTTCTGCAGTTCAAGAGAGCTTTAAAAGTTCAGCCTTAACCCAGAATCATAAACACATGATCCCCTTCACCTAGTCTCCTTGATGTGATTAATAGAGTGGCATTTGATATGTCTGGTCTTTGAATCTGTCTTGCTCTTGGTGACAGATATTTGTAATAACACACTGGCGGTGTCACGGGCTGTCTTCTATAGGGTCGCTGAGGTGCTCACAGTGCAAGCAGACGTACTACTGCTCCAACATATGCCAGAGAAGGGACTGGGCAGCCCACAAAATTGTGTGCAAACCTGTCCAGCAAAAGTAAGTGTGAGTTTTAAAAATGTCATTAGAGGATATTTTAGAATATGGGTTTTTTTTTTGGTAGTATAGGATCAAGTAAACAGGCATAAGTATGTAAATGTTGCTCCTTTTTACTGAAGTTTAACATAAAATGTACAAATCCGAAGTGAACAGCTGTATGATTTTTGATCCTCAGAACTCTGTTTTAGGTAATGTAGGGATTATTTCCATTTTGCAGTTAGGAACACTGAGGCTTGGAGAATGGGACTGTCTCCCTTTCATTAGGCGGCTTTTGGCAGAAGCACACCTGTGCACAGAGCAGACCATTGCATAGCCAGCGCGGGTTGTACTACCTTGTTACTGCTGTGATTCTCTCTGGAAGAAGCCGTCTTGCTCTTCTGGGTTTTGTGGAGAATTTAACATAGCTGTGGCCCCTACCACAATTATGCTACCATTAATTGGTTCTGCACCATATGTTTTATTTTTATTTATTTTTTTACTTCACCATATATTTTATAATTGGTTGCTTTATTTCAGTTTCCACAAACTTGAAGATTATAAATCACCTTTTGAAACAAAGAACATGGAAGTGAAAGATGAGGTATGATATATTTATACTCTTTCTTTGCCCTAAGAGCAAAATTTTAATGATGCCCATTATTTCAAAATAAGAGGACTGAAGCTAAATAAAAAATTTATGACTTATTTCTCCATTTCAGCAGTGTTCTGTTTTTTTTTTTTTTTCTGTTAAATAAATCTGTATACCCTAGTGATCTTCAGGGGTCTACAAGAATTGTTTATGACCAGCTGTTTTTGTTTTTGTTTTTTCTAAAAAGGACTTAAGATGCTATGTCTGGCTGTAGGTGGATGACTGAGAGTCCTTTCTTTTTTTGTCCCTGTGTGCACGGCTCTCTAGTTTTGTGTACTGGATTCTGATAGGGCCCTGTTATATAAAGGAACATTTTTTCCCTGTTGATACCTTTCTTCCATTTAGGTAACTATATGAAGTAAATCATTTGTAATCTGGAAAGTATCACTAATCCAACTCATGTTTTATAGATAAATTTTAGTCTTTTCTAGCTGGTCCTGGCTTCTACTTTCAAAAAGAAAACACATCCCTATAAAAATATTAGCAAAGGAAAACTTAAAATACTGTCTCCTCCCCTTTTCCCCTCCTCCCCTTCCCCCCTCCCCTTTTAAAAATAAGCTCAACATTGTTATCACCATCATGGCCTGATTCTTGGGTGATCACAATGCTGTGTACTCTGCCTGTAGACAGTTTGTTTTAATGACTCTTGAAGATGTGTTATTTCTCTATGCTTTTATTCAAACCTGAGCTGTTTTGACCTTGATTCTAGCAAATACTGGCCATGGTATTTAAAAGAGTGCTTGTAAAGTAACTCACTTATGTGTTGGGTTGTTTTTTTTTTTCAAACCAGAGTGACTGTCCTCTCAGAGTTACTAAAGAAAGAGCTATTTGTGCTGATAAAATAATGTTTTCTGATTTGAGAAGCCTGCAACTCAGGAAGACCATGGAAGTAAAGGTATTTGCTGTTTAATTTCCACAGACAGAGCTCCAAAGCACTACAGATTTTTTTCCTTGTTTCCCGTGTTTAATTTGAATTTATAAGATAGCTCCAAAATAGTGTTGAAATTGATACAAATTGTAGAAACTACTTATAACATTTTTTGTATCTTGTTACAAAGCTTTCTAGGATTAACATTTGCTGTATTTCTCGGCAAATTACTACAACTTTTTTGTCTTTGAAAGGGTACAGTTACCGAATTCAAACACCCAGGTGACTTCTATGTGCAGTTATATTCTAAAGAAGTTTTAGAATACATGAACCAACTCTCTGCGAGCTTAAAGGAAACTTATGCAAATAAGGCACATGAAGAAGATTATGTTCCTGTGAAGGGGGAAATTTGTGTTGCCAAGTACACTGTTGATCAGGTAACCCCAAATGAAATGAATTATTAAATAAGATGTTTTAATTTACTTTGCTTCTATCAGCTTGTCACCAGAGCTCTTAATGATGTGTTAGATGGCTTGAGGTGAGATTCTGGTCACACTGCCGTTTTTCTTCCTCAGTCAGGAGTTCAGGTCTGTTCACTTACTTCCTTCATGCCCCAGGCCTCTCCAACTCTAGTAGGCTCCTCAATTGCTGGGTGGGTAAGAGTCCTAGAGCTTGTGTTTATTTGTATAGCCAAGTCTGCTGGGCTAGAATAGCCTGGGGATTGTGCATACTAAAGCATCTAAAATGGACAATTTTGGGGAATTCTGAGCCAGATTCTTAGGAAGTTAACTTGTTAATGGAGCATCTCAGTACAGAACAGTAACCTTTCCTTAGCAAGTTCTGTAGATTGATTGAGAGTTTTTAAACCTAATGTTGTGAAATGCTGTTTTGAAGCAGAATGCTGTCATATCTCACTTTCAGACCTGGAACAGAGTAATAATTCAAGATGTTGATCTGCTACAGAAGGTGGCACAAGTCTTATATATTGATTATGGAAATGAAGAAATAATCCCAGTAAACAGAATTCACCAACTAAACAGGAAAATTGATTTGTTTCCTCCTTGTGTGAGTCTCTTTTACTTTCTAAATTCCTACTAGTGTCCCAAAGAAGCTGTTTTTAATGTTTTGATGGACACAGTATTTGCATGTTCTTTTGCCATGGTTATTATGAAAAAGTACCAATTGGTATATCTTTTACTATGTAGAGAAATACTAAAGGACTTTCTTGGCTCCACTTTATTAGGCTTTACTTAAAGTACTGCCACAGGTGAGAAACTTGGCATTTTTAGGGACACTTTATCAGTCTGCTGTTTAGAAGCAATCATTTCTATATTTATTACATTATTTGAAAGCGACTAGAATTTATGTGTAATTGAGGGATAATTACTATCTTTTCATGGATTTTTCAAGCTTCAAGTCCCAAAAGGTAAAATGTTGTGGATAGAATATCAAGAGGGACAAATAGTTATTCATAAAATTGTTTATCAGGTTTGTACTTGAAGATTTTTGATGAATCTTCAGCATGAAATACATCATTCTTAAAAAATTTTTTACATAATTAGAAAAAAGTCATTTTCAAATATTAATCTCTAGTACCTTGTATAAAATCTTTCAGGCCATAAGATGCTTTGTGGCCAGTGTTATCCCGGCAGAGGGGAATTGGAGCAATGATTGTATCAAAACTATTAAATTGCTGTTAATGGAGCAGTACTGCTCTTTAAAGATAGTGGACATCTTAAAAGAGGAAGGGGTTACCTTTGCTGTGGATGTTATGATGACAAGTTCAGGTAAGTTCTGACTCTTTCTTTTTAAGTGGAGCATTTAATGTTACACAGAAAAGAAATAGAAACATAAAGTGAGACCAAGTAAGCTCTAGTCCGGAGTCATTTAGATTGTTATGGAAAATACGGCCTTGGCTCTGCTACTGCAATTGGCAGTTTGTCAGAGACAAAGCCTGAGTTCATAGAATTGAGTATATTAAGAGCTAGATCTAGACAGTATTGGAAAAACTGTATTATCTTTTTTATACAGCTACTATAATATTTATCCCTAATTTCTGCTCATTTACTGGGAAAATTCAGGAATTTCTCTCTGAATTTGTCCATCCTCACCGTCAGTGCTTTTTCACAGAACTTCATGGAACTGGATTTGGATAGCATTGTTGTTTAATTGCTAAGTCATATCTGACTCTTCTGCAACCCCATGGACGGTAGTAGCACCAGCCTTCTCTGCTGGGTCAGGGAAGATGTCCTAGAGAAGGAAATGGCAACCCACTCCAGTATTCTTGCCTGGAAAATCCCATGGACAGAGGAACCTGGTGGGCTGTAGTCCATAGGGTCACAAAGAGTCCACCATGACTTAGCAACTAAACAACAACAACAAGAATTTGAGTTGTAGAAATGGAAGCAGTTTGAGATCCTGTTCTGACTTCTTATATTCCCTTTATGAGCTTTTAATTGCCTCTTGATTTCCAAGGTATTATTACTCTTCTACTGTTTGAGACCCATCGTTGGTTGATTACTTCGTAGAAAATTCAGTTCACCCTTTTGTGAAATTAAGTATAAAATCTGTATGTTTTGTTTCTTTGCTGTGTATGTTTCATGTTATGACCTGAGCTTTTGGAAACTGTTGATATTTCTCAACCACACTTTAAATCTGAGATGAAGTAGTCTTGTGTCTTAAATTGATTTTTTCTTATAAATGGTGATTATTCTAAGCATGCCAGTGAGATGGTAGCTAAATCTTTCATGTTAGTCATAATTTTTAAGTGAAATATTTTTATTAAGTTTTTTGTCAAGTAATGATGGGGTTTTGGCTTCAGTTTTTTAAAGCTGAGCATTAATAAACTATGTTTTTCACATAGAAGCTGAACTACTGAAAAAAGTAGGCCAGTGTGTGAATACCGATCATCTCTAAATCATATGATTATGATGCATTTGTTTTGTGTTTATTCTCTTCCTCTGATACTTGGTGCATTTCAATGGAAATGTTTTCTGAATCACTTTTAGGAAAATTCTTAGACCATGTGCTCATAGAAATGGGATACGGTTTGAAACCTAAGGGGCAGAATTCTAAGAAGCAAAGTACAGATTCAAGTGAGTATACAGATTACTACTGAGCAGTATAGTGATTTTAGTTATTGAAGAATATATTTTCTACTAAATGAAAAAGGCACATATCACACTCAGATTTAATGGAAATGGTAACCATTCTGTAAACTTTATAGAAGAAAAAGGATACTTTTGAATTTAGCAGTATATTATTTCCTTATTTCTAATCAGTTTTCCCTGCTTGTTTTCCTTCCCTCTCCTATCAGCTGATTCTCCATTTTATAATTAACCAGAGATTACAAAGTACTAAACATCACAGCACTTTGAGTTGAGAGATTTTTAGCTAACATTTCCATAGTTTGATTTGTTTTTCCTCCTTCCTTCTCATTCTGGCAATAATAAATAAGGCTATAACATTCTCTTCTGGTAGGGTGGTATTTCTCCTTAAATTTTCCATTTATTTAATTATGTAGTTTTCATTTAATCCAATAAGTTTTGCTGTTAACATTTTATTTTCTCTTTTTCTAGCCTTATGTGTTGCTTTTTGTAGTCTGCTTTCTCCTTTTTTTTTTTGCTCTTTTTCCATTTACTTTAGATGAAGATGCACTTTATTTTCTGTTTCTCATTCTTTCAGAGATGATTGCCAGATTAATGATGCTGTGATGGGACATATCCTGTCACAGAGAAACTTAGTCCTTAAATCTGCTTGATCTCTCAGCTCCCATCTCTTATCCTGTATAATTGGTTGCTAGATCTTTATTGGGCTTCCCTGGTGGCTCAGAGGTTAAAGTGTCTGCCTCCAATGTGGGAGACCCGGGTTCGATCCCTGGGTCAGGAAGATCCCCTGGAGAAGGAAATGGTAACCCACTCCAGTATTCTTGCCTGGAGAATCCCACGGACGGAGGAGCCTGGTAGGCTACAGTCCACGGGGTCGCAAAGAGTCGGACACGACTGAGCGACTGAACGGAACGGAGATCTTTATTAGTTCTTCTTCCTGAATAGCATTTGTGTATTTCTTTATTTTCCCTTTCTTTTTTAAAAATCATTTTTTTTCCCTACCATTTTTCTGGTTCAGGAGTCTTTGTCATTCATGGATCATTGCAACAGCCTTCCAGTTTATCTCTTGTCTCCTGTCTGTATTCTTATAGTACTGCCTATATGAAATCCCTAAAACATAAATATTGGTGTGAAAGGCTTGCTAAAAAGCTGTCAGTGGTTTTTTGCCATCTGGAGGCGAAAATCCAATACTTCCTGGTCTAAAACTAGTCACGGTTGAAACCATAAATGATGTTGGTGTCTTAGGGAGAGGGTAAAGTGAGGGAGATGAACCTGGGCTTACACTACCAAGGGAGAAGCTGTGATGCAAGAGGTGGAAAGAGAACGTGGAGAATGTTGCCAGAATAACAGAAGAGTCAGTCTTCTGAACAGGAGTCATCGGCAGTAACAGATGCTACCAAGGGGTCCAGGGGAAGGAACAAAAGCCGCCCAGCAGAATACCTATGGGCATTGCAGGCCCAGAGGGAAGGAAGTGGAAGTGAAGTCGCTCAGTCGTGTCTGACTCTTTGCAACCCCAAGGACTGTAGCCTACCAGACTCCTCTGTCCATGGGATTTTCCAGGCAAGAGTACTACAGTGGGTTGCCATTCCCTTCACCAGAGTATCTTACCGACCCAGGGATTGAACCCAGGTCTTCTGCATTGTAAGCAAGATGCTTAAAATGGGAAGGCCCAGAGGGAAGAAGTTGTTAAATGACTGGTAGCAGAAGCACAGGTGTGTACTGGGGGCCCTGGGAAGGGCATCTGACCCAGATATGGAGGGAAGTCTTTTGCAGTGACATCATACTGAGCAGGAAAGACTCAAGTTGTTGGGAGATATGGGAGTATGTTTTGGAAAAAGGACCAGCATGTAGTGAGGCCTCGACGTGTGAAAGAGCACAAGAAGGTCTGAAAAACCAGGAAATGGGATTAAGGAAACCAGAATGGCTTACCTCTCTGTTTTCTAATAAGGTGATCTTGAAGATGTCAGAAAAATGATGGCTGAAAACAAAATTGTCGTGGACAGAAGTGACCTCATCCCCAAAGTGTTGACTCTGAATGTTGGTGATGAGTTTTGTGGCGTGGTCGCCCATGTTCAGACTCCAGAAGACTTCTTTTGTCAACAGCTACAAAGTGGGCGTAAGTAAATCTTGATCAGTGCTGTCAATATAACATACTCCATCTGTCAAAATAACATACTCTGTCAAGAGACTCCATCTGTCAAGAGACTCCACCTGCAGATGTGCAGGTAACATGTAGACTTGCATTTCTGTGGTTTAAGATGTGGTCTTTGTCTCCAGGTAAGCTTGCTGAGCTTCAGAGGTCTCTTGGCGAGTACTGCAGCCAGGTACCTCCACGCTTGGATTTCTATCCTACCATTGGTGACATCTGCTGTGCTCAGTTCTCCGGTAAGGAGAAGGGAGCGGTGTTAAATTTTCTACTTACAGTTAGGTACCAACAAATGAAAGATTGAGGGCAAGAGGAGAAAGGGACGACAGAGGATGAGATGGTTGGATGGCATCACCGACTCGATGAGTTTGAGCAAGCTCCACGAGTTGGTGATGGACAGGGAAGCCTGGCATGCTTCAGTCCACAGGATCACAAAGAGTCAGACATGACTAGAGCAACGAAACTGAACTGAACCAACAAATGAAACAGAATCTTGAGTTTGCATTAGATGGCTGCATTTGAAGTTTGTCCTGTACCAATTATGTTTTAAAATATATCCAATTAAGCAGAATCAAAGTGCATGAGGGAGGAAGCCAGTGAACAGGCTTTGAGGGTGTGGTGGTGCAGGAGGTTTTTATCTTATCAACTCTTTTGGAGACTGATACAGGTACTTGTTTGTGTCATTTGGGAATGCGGAACCGCCTAGGGTCATGTCTTGGCCAGTCTTCTGTGGACCAGGAAGAGGGTCTGGAGGCACAGCCTTTGTAGCTCCTCAGATGATGACCCTGTGATGACCGGGTTCAGTCATCTGCTGAAGGGCAGTCCAGTGGCCCTACTTGTATCTCCCGAAAGGGGAGATACAAGTAGGCCTGCAGTAAGTCTGTGGCTTGGTTGATGGAGTCTGGTTGACTCATACTGTCAGGTGTTCTGCAGTTGATCAAGACTTCATGGATTCATTCACATGACCAGGACATCTTCCCAGCCCTAACGGAGTTAACTATCTACTAGGGAGACAAAGCATGGAAGTAAATAACGCCAGCAGCATGCAACATGAGTGGCCCAGTAAGGGCTGAATAAAAGTGGTATTTTAGGAGTTGAAAGCTTCTGATAGGCAAAAGAAGCAGTGTTGAATAAGCATACACTGTTCAGTAAAGCTTGATGTTACATGAAAAGAGAGTCTACTTTAAATGACCATCTAAATTGAGGAGGGAAGGTTTTTACTTATATCTACATTAGAAAAACATTTCCAATGAGTCTCTCCTGTTTGCAGAAGATGACCAGTGGTACCGTGCCTCTGTTCTGGCTTATGCTTCTGAGGAATCTGTATTGGTCGGATATGTAGACTATGGAAACTTTGAGATCGTTAGCTTGACAAGACTTTGCCCCATAACTCCCAAGTTGCTGGAATTGCCAATGCAAGCTATAAAGTGTGTGCTGGCAGGTATGTAATTTTTATGGTTCTCATATTCTTAAAATACTAAAACCTAAAAGTAAGAGCATTGGAATGGAAATTAAACTAGTGATCAAGGAATATGTTTAGATACAACTAACCTTAATGCAAAAATAATCCTTAATAAAACAATTGGGAAATACAGGTGACTCTTTTGCTATCTGTGCTGTGCTTAGTAGCTCATTTGTGTCTGACTCTTTGGGACCTGATGGACTCTAGGCCACCAGGCTCCTCTGTCCATGGGGATTCTCTAGGCAAGAATATTGCAGAGGGTTGCCATGCCCTCCTCCAAGGGATCTTCCCAACCCAGGGACTGAACCCAGGTCTCCCACATTGCAGGTGGATTCTTTATCATCTGAGCCACCAGGGAAGCCTTTGCTATCTATAATAAAATAAAATTGAATATACCTGTGTTTATGAAATTGATTATTCTTTCCTTATTTATAGAGCTTGCATTTTAATATAACCACAGCAGTCTGTCAGTTGCGTGTATTGGGGGAAATCTGCTTTTAAATTCTACTATTCATGGAAGTTTTCGGGTAAGAATACTGACGTGGGCTGCTATTTCCTCTCTGGGGATCTTCTTGACCCAGGGATCTCAGATGGTAAAGAATCTGCCTGTAATGTGGGAAACTTGGGTTCGATCCCTGGGTCAGGAAGATTTCTCTGGAGAAGGAAATGGCAAGCCACTCCACTGTTCTTGCCTGAAGAATTCCAAGGACAGAGGAGCCTGGTGGGCTAGTCTGTAGGATGATAAAGAGTTGGACATGACTGAGCGACTTTTACTTTCACTGCTTGTAAAAACAGTAAGAACATGAATGATCGTATGCTTAGAAATTACTGTACGTGTAATGTGTCCCTCTAGCAGGAGCTAGAGCTTCTTTCCAACTTAAAAGATTGGCTTCTACAACTTTGATTCAAAGTACCATAATTTAACTAGTATCTGCTTATTAGAAGGATATTTCCGAGTTTTTGCTACTAGTAGTGTTCTCTTAAGTGCATTTCACAACCTATCCAAGATCATTTTGTTAGGAAGAGATACAGGCTGCTGTGTATAAGTGAAATAAGCTGTATGGATATATAGTACAGGACAGAGAATATAGCCAATATTTTATAATAACTTTGAGTGGAGTATAACAATACTGAAGTACTGTGTTGTACACCTGAAACTAATACAGTACTGTAAATCAAGTGTTCAGTTCAGTTCAGTCGCTCAGTCGTGTCTGACTCTCCGCGACCCCATGAATCACAGCACGCCAGGCCTCCCTGTCCATCACCAACTCCCGGAGTTCACTCAAACTCATGTCCACAGAGTCGGTGATGCCATCCAGCCATCTCATTCTCTGTCGTCCCCTTCTCCTCCTACCCCCAATCCCTCCCAGCATCAGAGTCTTTTCCAGTGAGTCAACTCGCCTCATGAGGTGGCCAAAGTGTTGGAGTTTCAGCTTTAGCATCAGTCCTTCCAATGAACACCCAGGATTGATCTCCTTTAGAATGGACTGGTTGGAAATCAAGTGTACCTCAATTTAAAAATTAATTTTTTAGAAAGATCATTTCCTTGGGATAGGTTGTAAAATATAGTTATATTGAAAAATGCCTCCTTCGGTGGAATGGGGGTGTCGGAGGTCTGCTGCTTTCGTGTCTGTGTACCTGTTTTGATAGTTCTCTGGAAAAGGTGGACCTGCTTTACACACCTGCCAGAAACGTAGGAGGGAGCCAGTTCCTTCACTCATCATTGCGCCAAATAGATACTTCTGTGTTATTTCATCTTGGCCAGTTTTGATAAACTAAAACATTTTAGTCTGTTTCATTACAAGTGAGATCGGAGGTTTTCTCGTAAGTTACTTGGCTCTTAGTTTTGTGAAATGCCTACGCATAACGTTAGGGTTGTTGATTCTGTAAGTGCCCTTTCAGTAAATACTACAGCTGTTTCATCCATCAGTGTTAGTGACCGGGTTTCTTCCTGGATTGTTTTATATTTTTGTTTATGATTTTCTTAACTTTATTGAGCTGTAATTTATATACCATAAAAGTCACTGTTTTAGGTGTGTAATTCAGTGATATTTAGTAAACTTATCGAGTTGCACCATCATTTCCATAAGCCAGTTTTGGAACATTTCCATCTCCCCACTGAGATCTCCTGTGCCCATTTGTAGTTAATCCTAGCTTCCCAGGCAACCACTAATCTACTTTCTGTCTTCTAGGATTGCTTCTTTGGACATTTCATATCAATGGATTTATGATGGTTTGTTTACATAGAAATATAGAAGCTTTTTACAGACTTTGTAATTTTGCTTTCATTTTCATGTCTAGAAAATCTTCTCCAATGGACTTTCTGGTTCCAGTGTTTGTCATAGATTCCTTACGGTTAACTTTGTGGAAATTAGGAGCTAAATTTCTAGATGGTTGTGATAAGAAGTATTTGAACATTCTTTCAAAAATTCTTTGTTAGGAGTAAAGCCATCGTTAGGAATTTGGACTCCAGAAGCTGTTTGTCTGATGAAGAAAATTGTACAGAACAAAATGATCACAGTGAACGTGGTGGACAAGTTGGAAAACAGTTCCCTGGTGGAACTTATAGATCGGTCTGTGACACCCCACATCAGTGTCACCAAAGCACTCCTCAATGCAGGCTTTGCCGTGGAGGACAAGGGGCTAGTGACAGATACGCCCAGTGACGTGAAAGAAGCCAGTGGTAAGTAAATTGTCCACCAGAGAACATCCATGTTGGAGTTCAGATGGCTCTGTGAATGTATGGGTTCTCATATTTTTAAAAAGAATGGACGTTGAGTACCTCTTGTCTTTTCAAATCAGCCATTCATCCAGTGTGTGTGTTTGGGTCACTGGCAGCTGAAAATTGATCAGAAATGTGAATTTGAAATTCAGTGAGATAGTAACGGTTAATTGTGAGATTAACTGACTTTCCTGTAAAGTCACTAAGAAAGTCATTGGAAGTTCTGTTCCTCGAGAGCAGGTTCTTCCTGCCTTTGACCTACCACTCTGGCCATTTGTTTAACAAGATGTTCATTTATTTTCACAGTTCCCTTGGGTATAGAAGCAAAAGTCAATCCACTGGAGTGGACATGGGTTGAACTTGCTGTTGATCAAACAGTAGATGTTGTGGTCTGTGTGATTGATAGTCCTGGAGAATTTTATTGCCATGTGCTTAAAGGGGATGATGGTAAGTTGACTCTTACCTATTTATGTTACATTGTCATAGATAATAAATCAAGAAAAGTTTGTGATTGGGTAATGATACTGTTCCCTCTTCAGTAAGGGCCAAGTGGGTATTTGTATTTCCAAGAAAGATGTACAGGAATCCTGGAGTGAGTTGCCATTTCCTTCTCCAGGGGATCTTCCCAACCCAGGGATTGAACCTGGATCTTCTGCATTGCAGGCAGATTCTTTACCATCTGAACTACCAGGGAAGCCCCCTGGTTTTACTTGGTTGCCTTTTATTCTGTTGTAAGCCATGATTTCTGTTTTCAGTAGTGTCTCTTTTTAAACCAATTTAGGTTTCACAGAATGTTTCCTAAATTTATTTTTGAAAAAACTGAATTGTTGACTTCATTTAAGTATAACGTACACATAGAGAAGTGCACAAGTAACAGTGATGTGTGTGCTTGGGTTCTGGAGAGGGTGCCCTTGAGGTCAGACAGGCCACTTCCCTCCGCAGTGTATGAAAGGGCCCTCTCCCACACCATTTTCAACAGTGTGTCCTTAAATTTTCTTATTTCGACTAATCTGAAAGGTGACAGTTCTAACTTGATGCAGTTTAATTTCCATTTCTGTGAATGGGCCTTTGCCACATGTTTAAAAGATATTTTCCTTTTTTACTTTGTGTAGTATTAAGATGGCTTTTTAAAGTTCTCCATGGCCTATGTCTTTCTAAGCACATCTCTGGTGCTTTTCTTCAGTGGCTTACCTTTCCATTCTTCTCTGCCAAACTGCTCCTACCAAGTGTTTTTGGCTGCTTAAATTGGCCCTTTGCCTCAGAGCCATTTCTTTTTCTGGAATGCCCTCTCCTTTCGGGAGAGCCCACCTCTCTGAATTTCCTTAGCAGACACTGTCTGCACCACCCATGTAGTGGTGGTTCATGTATGCTCCTTCAGGATAGTGGTTCATGTATGCTCCTTGGGGACAGCGCTTATGTAACTTCCTTTCTGTGCAGGCTTGTCTGCTGTTGCCTGGTATACATGCAAAAGCCCGTGCTCTAGCATACTGACAGTGATGCCATCATTGTGGCTCTGTGCCCAGTGAATTGTTGGTATGGGGTTTACTGAAAATATTAACTATTAACTAAATAATGACCGACTCGCCCAAGTTCTTAATAAGGAAGAGGGAAAGGCATGTGGTATACTTTATAATTGTCTGGAGATGTACCTGGATTTTTATGATCAAAACACTATACAGCTTTAAAGGAAAGTCTGCTACTCAGCATGTTTTAAAAATGTTAAATGCCGTATGTGTGTTGTGCTTTCAGCCCTGAAGGAACTCAATGATTTGAACAACTTACTAGCAGAATATTGCCAGCAGAAGTTGCCTAATGATTTTAAGGCAGAAATAGGGCAACCTTGTTGTGCTTTCTTTGGAGGTAAGTTGCAGTTGACACAATCTTGACTATATTAGAATCTTTTTTTTCTTGACATTCAAACCTCATTTTTAGTGTGTATTTTCTTTCTGTTGTTTAAGCATATATTTTTCATAATCAAAATTAAATGAATGGTTAAGATCTTCTGTTTTCTCCCTTCTTTCTTTGCAACAGGAAGCTCCAAATGATATTTTTCTTACTTTGTCAAATGCGTTTCTTTGCAGAATTTCTGATAGTAATGAAAGGGAGACCTGTTCACTGCAGATTTATTGTTTCTTCTGGTTACCCTTTGCATGTTTATCTTGAAAATATATTTGATGAAATCCCTTAATTTTATTGCATGTTTTTCTGTTTTTTTTTTATATTAGTTACCAAGGAACAGGTAAAACAGTCTCATTAGCAATAAGAGAATTATGTCCTCCAGTTTGACAAATATGTTCAAATTTATTAAGTCTTGTCTTAATATTCTGCTTACTGGTTAGGTTATGAATGAAATCTTTATAGTAGATGTAGAAGTGTGATGCTTTAAAAACTTTGAAGATAATTCTAAGAATGAATTGTGAGATTTCTGAATTAAAAGCTAAAGGTAACATCTGGAAAAAGAACAAATTTATTAGCTACTTTAGACAAAGGATGGTCTTTTTCAAAATAAAAATTTCAAATCTCAAAAGAAGGGAAATACACCATGTTGCAAACTTTGTGTTAAATGTAGGTGACAGTAATTGGTATCGTGCTTTGGTCAAGGAAATCTTACCAAATGGAAACTTTAAAGTACATTTTGTGGATTATGGAAACATTGAAGAAGTTACTGCAGATGAACTTCAAATGATCCCATCCAAGTTTCTAAAACTTCCATTTCAAGGGATACAGTGCTGGTTAGTAGGTATGATGCAAAATGAGAAATTCTCAGTTGTCTTCTAATACTTAGATTATATAAACTTCTCAGTGTTAATATAGCTCTAATTTTAATATTTTGTGTAAGCTGTTTTGTTTTAAAGAGCCTCAAGTATTTCAGCCTTTTGTCTTAGCAATTTTGCTTCTAATAATTCATCCCCCCAAAACAGTCTTATGAGTTAACCAAGTTCACCTACGTGGAAATGCATTACTCTACTGTTAATAGTGGCAGAACAACTTAAATAGCCAGGAATACAGCCTCGGTTAAATGAGGATCCATATAGTGGGTGGTGAAAGTGTTAGTTGCTCAGTCGTGTCCGATTCTTTGTCACCCCGTGAACCGAAGCCCGCCAGGCTCCTGTCCATGGAATTCTCCAGGCAAGAATACAGGAGTAGGTTGCCATTCCCTTCTCCAGGGGATCTTCCCAACCCAGGGATCGAGCCCAGGTTTCCTGCATTGCAGGCAGATCCTTTACCATCTGAGCCTCCAGGGGAGCCGATAGTGGGTAGTGGTGGTGCCTGTTTCATAAGGATGTTGTGAGGATTATTGAGTGAATGTTTAGACCAGGGTCTGGCACCGAGAAAGTTCCATTAAATGTTTGCTCTTATTACACAGTCATTAAAATGTTAAATATGTGTTGTTGACATGAAGAGCAGTTCATGAATTAAGTGAAGGAAGCCAGTTATGAAAGAGATCCAGGGTAGTATTGTAATTAAGAGAACAGATTAGAACCACCTCTGCTGCCTGCTTGCTGTGAGATCTTAGGTAAACTGGTTAAACTATGTGCTTCCTTTCGCTCATCTGGACAATTATTGTACCTTCCTCAAAAAGACATTAAGAATAAAAGAGATATAAAGTATAAAGCACTGAATAGTGCCTAACATAGTAATTTTTTATATTATAAAAATTTTATAATTTTATATTATTTTTACAAGTTTTTAGTATTATAAAATTTCTTTATGAAAGAATTATGAGTGTATATGCATGTGAGTATTTTCATTTGCAAGTAAAGATTATGGAAGATTGCATATAAAAATGTTAATAGTAGTCATGTATGGAAGCATTACATGCTTTTTATTTTTCCTTTCGCCTATCTGGTTTCTTTTTACTTATTTTACACTGAGTATGATTTGGATTATTATTTTCCATTACCATGTTTTATGTCAATGCTTCTTAAAGTGTGATCCCCTCCCACCCTACAACCAGTGAGTAGTACCAGTATGAGAACTTGTTGAAAACGCAGACTCTCAGTCCCCACCTAAGACCTGCTACTTAAATGGAAACTCTAGGGCAGGGCTCCCAAATCTGTGTTCACCAGCCCACTAGGTAATTTAGATGCACAGCCACATTTGAGCATCACTGTTATGAAAATTAGGGTGTAAGTCAAAGTTATCCTACAAAAATAATTTTGGGTTTCAAATTTAAGATGACACTTGAAAATTATCATTGGAAAATTATGTGAAGGTCTGTTTCTTTTAAATCAGAATAATTGATCCTCATGATTGTGTATATAAGAATGATGGCTTCTAGAAACAGTAGTTCTGGTTTTGCCTGTTGGGGAAAATGTCAGGTGAAGATACGTTAGTGAGGAAAGTCATGACAGACCCTGGGTCTCCTAGAGCCACAGCGGTGTATTTGCAGACGCATTGTCTGGAACACAGGCACAGAGCATGTGGACGCAGGATTGACTGTTGGGAGAAGACACTCAGAGTCACTGACCTGAATGGCAGACTTGGCAAGGGCAGTCCTGGATGTTGTTGGGGCGAAAAATGCAGCTCTGGGGCACAGAATTCTTGTTAATGCTGTTCTTATTTGTCAGGTATACAGCCTAGAAGCAAACACTGGAGTAAAGAAGCCATAGCAAGATTTCAGACATGTGTTACCAGGATAAAACTCCAAGCCCAAGTGGTTGAAATCACTGAAAACGGAGTGGGGATTGAACTCACTGATCTTTCCACTTCTTATCCCAGAATCATTAGTGATATTCTGATTGATGAACATCTGGTTTTAAAAGCTGGTTCACCACATACAGACTTCGTGAAAACCAGACCTGTTGATAAGCATGACCTTCAGATTGATACCCCGGGGCTTCAAGGTAACATTTTTAAACTGCGATTTAAATTTGCTTTTATAGGCTGTGAAAATTGTGCTATTTCAAGTGACAGAATTTTCCTGTAGAAATACCATTTCTGGAAATAGATTAGTAATAGGTAATTAAAATCAGTTTAATGTTTATTGAATTCAATATCATGGTAATCAGTTTAATGTTTATTCATTCAGTATCATGGTAATCCAACTCTATGCCCCGACGAGTAATGACTGAAGAAGCCGAAGTTGAACGGTTCTATGAGGACCTACAAGAGCTTCTAGAACTAACACCCAAAAAAGATGTCCTTTTCATTATAGAGGACTGGAATGCAAAAGTAGGAAGTCAAGAAACACCTGGAGTAACAGGCAAATTTGGCCTTGGAGCACGGAATGAATCAGGACAAAGGCTAACAGAGTTTTGCCAAGAGAATGCACTGGTCATAGCAAACCCCCTCTTCCAGCAACACAAGAGAAGACTCTACACATGGATATAACCAGATGGTCAACACCGAAATCAGGTTGATTATATCTTTGCAGACAAAGATGGAGACGCTCTATACAGTCAGCAAAAACAAGACCAGGAGCTGACTGTGGCTCAGATCATGAACTCCTTATGGCCAAATTCAGACTTAAGTTGAAGAAAGTAGGGAAAACCACTAGACCATTCAGATATGACCTAAATCAAATCCCTTATGATTATACAGTGGATGTGAGAAATAGATTCAAGGGATTAGATTTGATAGATCAAGTACCTAATGAACTATGGACGGAGGTTCATGACATTGTATAGGAGACAGGGATCAAGACCATCCCCAAGAAAAAGAAATGCAAAAAGCCAAAATGGCTATCTCAGGAGGCCTTACAAATAGCCGTGAAAAGAAGAGAAGCGAAAAGCAAATGAGGAAAGAAACACCCATCTGAATTCAGAGTTCCAAAGAATAGAAAGGAGAGATAAGAAAGCCTTTCTCTGTGATCAATGCAAAGAAATAGAGGAAAACAAAAGAATGGGAAAGACTAGAGATCTCTTCAAGAAAATTAAGAGATACCAAGGGAACATTTTACTCATCTCACACGCTAGTAAAATCATGCTCAAAATTCTCCAAGCCAGGCTTCAGCAATACGTGAACCGTGAAATTCCAGATGTTTAAGTTGGTTTTAGAATAGGCAGAGGAGCCAGAGATCAAAATGACAACATCTGCTGGATCATGGAAAAAGCAAGAGAGTTCCAGAAAAACATCTATTTCTACTTTATTGACTATGCCAAAGCCTTTGACTGTGTGGATCACAATAAACTGTGGAAAATTCTGAAAGAGTTGGGAATACCAGACCACCTGACCTGCCTCTTGAGAAACCTGTATGCAGGTCAGGAAGCAATAGTTAGAACTGGACATGGAACAACAGACTGGTTCCAAATAGGAAAAGGAGTACGTCAAGGCTGTATATTGTCACCCTGCTTATTTAACTTATATGCAGAGTACATCATGAGGAACGCTGGGCTGGAAGAAGCACAAGCTTGAATCAAGATTGCTGGGAGAAATCTCAATAACCTCAGATATGCAGATGACACCACCCTTATGGCAGAAAGTGAAGAGGAACTAAAAAGCCTCTTGATGAAAGTGAGAGAGGAGAGTGAAAAAGTTGGCTTGAAGCTCAACATTCAGAAAACTAAGGTCATGGCGTCTGGTCCCATCACTTCATGGGAAATAGATGGGGAAACAGTGGAAACAGTGTTGGACTTTATTTTTATTTTTTTAGGCTCCAAAATCACTGCAGATGATGGTTGCAGCCATGAAATTAAAAGATGCTTACTCCTTGGAAGGAAAGTTATGACCAACCTAGATAGCATATTAAAAAGCAAAGACATTACTTTGCCAGCCAAGGTCCGTCTAGTCAAGGCTATGGTTTTTCCCGTGGTCATGTATGGATGTGAGAGTTGAACTATGAAGAAAGCTGATCGCCAAAGAATTGATGCTTTTGAACTGTGGTGCTGGAGAAGACTTTTGAGAGTCCCTTGGACTGCAAGGAGATCCAACCAGTCCATTCTAAAGGAGATCAGTCCTGGGTGTTCACTGGCAGGACTGATGCTAAAGCTGAAACTGCAATACTTTGGCCACCTCATGTGAAGAGTTGACTCTGGAAAAGACTCTGATCCTGGGAAGGATTGGGGGCAGGAGGAGAAGGGGATGATAGAGAATGAGATGGCTGGATGGCATCACCAACTTAATGGAGGTGAGTTTGAATGAACTCCGGGAGTTGGTGATAGATAGGGAGGCCTGGCGTGCTGTGATTCATGGGGTCGCAAAGAGTCGGACACGACTGAGCAACTGAACTGAACTGAAGGGAACATTTCATGCAAAGATTGGCTCAATAAAGGACAGAAATGGCATGGACCTAACAGAAGCAGAAGATATTAAGAAGAGGTGGCAAGAATATACAGATGAGCTATACAGAAAAGATGTTCACGACCTAGATAACCACAATGCTGTGATCGCTCACCTAGAGCCAGACATCCTGGAATGTGAAGTCAAGTGGACCTTAGGAAGCATCACTACAAACAAAGCTAGTGGAGGTGATTGAATTCCAGTTGAGCTATTTCAAATTCTAAAAGATGATGCTGTGAAAGTGCTGCACTCAGTTCAGTTCAGTCGCTCAGTTGTGTCCGACTCTTTGCGACCCCATGAATCACAGACACCAGGCCTCCCTGTCCATCACCAACTCCCGGAGTCCACGCAAACCCATGTCTATTGAGTCGGTGATGCCATCCAACCATCTCATCCTCCGTCATCCCCTTCTTCTCCTGCCCTCAGTCTTTCCCAGCATCAGGGTCTTTTCAAATGAGTCAGCTCTATGCATCAATTGACCAAAGTATTGGAGTTTCAGCTTCAACTTCAGTCCTTCCAATGAACACCCAGGATTGATCTCCTTTAGGATGGACTGGTTGGATCGCCTTGCAATCCGAGGGACTTTCAAGAGTCTTCTCCAACACCACAGTTCAAAAGCATCAATTCTTCGGCAGTCAGCTTTCTTCACAGTTCAACTCTCACGTATTTACATGACCACTGGAAAAAACCATAGCCTTGACTAGACAGACCTTTGTTGGCAAAGTAATGTCTCTGCTTTTTAATATGCTATCTAGTTTGGTCATAACTTTCCTTCCAAGGAGTAAGCGTCTTTTAATTTCATGGCTGCAGTCACCATCTGCAGTGATTTTGGAGCCCCCCAAAATAAAGTCTGACACTGTTTTCATTGTTTCCCCATCTATTTGCAATGAAATGATGGGACCAGATGCCATGATCTTAGTTTTCTGAATATTGAACTTTAAGCCAACTTTTTCACTCTCCTCTTTCACTTTCATCAAGAGGCTCTTTAGTTCCTCTTCACTTTCTGCCCTAAGGATGGTGTCATCTGCATATCTGAGGTTATTGAGATTTCTCCCAGCAATCTTGATTCCAGCTTGTGGCTCCTCCAGCCCAGTATTTCTCATGATATACTCTGCAAATAAGTTAAATACGCAGGGTGACAATATACAGCCTTGACGTACTCCTTTTCCTATTTAGAACCAGTTTGTTGTTCCATGTCCAGTTCTAACTGTTGCTTCCTGACTTGCATACAGTTTTCTCAAGAGGCAGGTCAGGTGGTCTGGTATTCCCATCTCTTTCAGAATTTTCCACAGTTTATTGAGATCCACACAGTCAAAGGCTTTGGCATAGTCAATAAAGTAGAAATAGATGTTTTTCTGGAACTCTCTTGCTTTCTCCATGATCCAGCAGATATTGGCAATTTGATCTCTGGTTCCTCTGCCTTTTCTAAAACCCGCTTGAACATCTGGAAGTTCACGGTTCACGTATTGCTGAAACCAGGTTTGGAGAATTTTGAGCATGACTTTACTAGGCGTGTACAATGAGTGCAGTTGTGCGGTAGTTTGAGCATTCTTTGGCATTGCCTTTTTTGGGGATGAGAATGAAAACTGACCTTTTCCAGTCCTGTGGCCACTGCTGAGTTTTCCAGAATTACTGGCATATTGAGTGCAGCACTTTCACAGCGTCATCTTTCAGGATTTGAAATAGCTCAACTGGAATTCCATCTCCTCCACTAGCTTTGTTCGTAATGATGCTTCCAAAGGCCCATTTGACTTCACATTCCAGGGTGTCTGTCTCTAGGTGAGTGATCACACCTTCATGATTATCTGGGTCGTGAAGATCTTTTTTATACAGTTCTTCTGTGTATTCTTGCCACCTCTTCTTAATATCTTCCGCTTCTGTTAAGTCCACACAATTTCTGTCCTTTTTTTGAGCCCATCTTTGCATGAAATGTTTCCTTGGTATCTCTTATTTTCTTGAAGAGATCTCTAGTCTTTTCCAATCTATTATTTTCCTCTATTTCTTTGCATTGATTGCTGAGGAAGGCTTTCTTATCTCTCCTTGACCGGGAGCTGACTGTGGCTCGGATCATGAACTCCTTATTGCCAAATTCAGACTGAAATTGAAGAAAGTGGAGAAAACCACTAGACCATTCACATATGACCTAAATCAAATCCCTTATGACTATACAATGGAAGTGAGAAATAGATTTAAGGGACTAGATCTGACAGAGTGCCTGATGAACTATGGATGGAGGTTCGTGACATTGTACAGGAGACAGGAGTCAAGACCATCCCCAAAAAAAGAAATGCAAAAGAGCAAAATGGCTATCTGAGGAGGCCTTACAAATAGCTGCACTCAATATGCCAGCAAATTTGGAAAACTCAGCAGTGGCCACAGGACTGTTTTCGTGCCAATCCCAAAGAAAGGCGATGGCAAAGAATGCTCAAACTACCTCACAATTGCACTCATCTCACATACTAGCAAAGTAATGCTCAAAATTCTCCAAGCGAGGCTTCAACAATATGTGAACCGTGAAATTCCAGAAGTACAAGCTGGTTTTAGAAGAGGCAGAGGAACCAGAGATCAAATTGCCAACATCTGTTGGATTATCAAAAAAAGCAAGAGAGTTCCAGAAAAACATCTATTTCTGCTTTATTGACTATGCCAAAGCCTTTGACTGTGTGGATCACCACAAACTGTAGAAAATTCTGAAAGAGATGGGAATACCAGACCACCTGACTTGCCTCTTGAGAAACCTGTATGCAAGTCAGGAAGCAACAGTTAGAACTGGACATGGAACAACAAACTGGTTCCACATAGGGAAAGGAGTATGTCAAGGCTGTATTATTTATGTCACCCTGCATATTTAACTTATATGCAGAGTACATCATGAGAAACACTGGGCTGGAGGAACGACAAGCTGGAATCAAGATTGCTGGGAGAAATATCAATAACCTCAGATATGCAGATGACGCCACTCTTATGGCAGAAAGTGAAGAAGAACTAAAAAGCCTCTTGATGAAAGTGAAAGAGGAGAGTGAAAAAGTTGGCTTAAAGCTCAACATTGAGAAAACTAAGATCATGGCATCTGATCCTATCACTCAATGGCAAATGGATGGGGAGACAATGGAAACCGTGGCTGACTTTATTTTTGGGGGCTCCAAAATCACTGCAGATGGTGATTGCAGCCATGAAATTAAAAGACACTTGCTTCTTGAAGGAAAAGTTATGACCAACCTAGACAGCATATTAAAAAGCAAAGATATTACTTTGCCATTCAAGGTCCATCTAGTCAATGCTCTGGTTTTTCCAGTGGTCATGTATGGATGTGAGAGTCAGACTTAAAGAAAGCTGAGCGCTGAAGAATTGATGCTTTTGAACTGTGGTGTTGGAAAAGACTCTTGAGAGTCCCTTGGATTGCAACAAGATCCAACCTAAAGAAAAGCAGTCCTGAATTTCATTGGAAGGACTGATTTTGAACCTGAAACTCCAATACTTTGGCTACCTGATGGGAAGAACTGACACATTTGAAAAGAGCCTGATGCTGGGAAAGATTGAAGGCGGGAGGAGAAGTGATGACAGAGGATGAGATGGTTAGATGGCATCACCAACGCAATGGACACTAGTAAACTCTGGGAGTTCCTGATGGACAGGGCAGCCTGGCGTGCTGCAGTGTATTGTGTCACAAAGAGTTGGAAGCAACTGAACTGAAATGAGTGTTTATTGAAACAGGGTTTTATTGAACACTATACTCATTTTTAATTTGTTACCTTTCAGGTAAACAAAAGTGCATCATACAGCTATGTATCCCTTAAAGTTTGAGTAAATTTTGAGAATTTAATGTACTATAGAAATAAAAATAGACTATATGAGTGTCATAGTTTAAGGATTCTTGTTATATATGTTGAGCTTTTTTGTAATGCACACCAAAGTCCCTCATATTAAATATAGATTTTCATTTTGGGACTTTGGGAGTGTTGAATACTAAAGTTTATCTGTTTCATGAGAGGACTGTATTTTGTGTATTTTCAGCCATCTCTTCAGCTAATCAGTGGAGTACAATAGAATTTCCAGTTAATAAAACTGTGCAAGCATGCATTTTAGAAATCACAAATCCAAACTTGTTTTATGCTCTACCAAATGAAATGGCAGGTAAGAAACTTTGAGACATATGTATGCTAGTCTTTTAATTGTAGAATGAACTTACCTGAACTCCTTAGGAAGCGATGGGGAGAAGCGATGATTTCTTTCCCACTCAGTGTGTTAATTGATCATAGTAACATGCAAGGAAAATTTGATTTTAAAAACAGATGTGAACGTGCCCTGCATTCAGGCTGTACTCTGCCTGGTCTTGATCATCTGCAGCTTTTTATAACAAGGCAGTGTCCTTGATTACTGTATGATTTCTTGTTTAAAAGTAGGTACTGTCTGTATGGAATTATACTTACTAACCTAACCTATGAGCATTAAGAGAATTTGAACTGAATTCTGTTTTAGATATGTTGAAATCACTCTTTAATCACAGTGTTACTGAGTCATAGGAACTTACAGAACTCTTTTACAGTACCTCTAATTGTGAAGAAGAGTAGCATATAAATGTTGACTTTAATTTTCCTTTTTTGTTTCATGAAAGATTACAATTCAGTCATTTTGTCAGTGTATTTGAGTTTATCCTTGTAGTTCAGAAGCTGAGTTAGTACAGGTTGGCTATTCAGAATAATTTGCAGATACTTAAAAATGAAGTTGGTTTTTTTTTTTTGAAGTGATCAAACCAAGAATTGTGGTGATACCAATAACTGCTCTTTAATTTATTCTCCGTATTAGGAACAATCATCTTTAAACTGTATAGTAGGAAGCATGGGCTCAGGGTTATTCCATCCTGGCAGCTACATGCGGTGTG
Organism: Moschus berezovskii; assembly: GCF_049115385.1. NCBI lineage: Eukaryota > Metazoa > Chordata > Mammalia > Artiodactyla > Moschidae > Moschus > Moschus berezovskii. The sequence continues at coordinate 80,406,720 of NC_142471.1, forward strand.
ATGAATTGGAAGTACTTTGTTTTGTTTTCTTACCTATAACACACTGACAAGTATACGGAACAATTGTAAAGCTGTAGCCTGATATCATAAGCTTTTGTAGAATGAGCACACTGGACTAGCCACCCTGATTAACAGATTAGCCCACTGGTGGCTGCCTTCTTGCCTCCTTCAGTACTGTGTCCCTTCCCCACAATGTACCCACTAGTGGTTTTATCTATTTTTAAAACAGAAATGGTTTTAAGTATTAAAAATTAAAATGTTTTAAATATTAATATTAAAAATATTAAATGTTTTAAATATTAATATTAAAAATATTAAATGTTTTAAATATTAAAAATATTAAAAAATTAAAAATATACAGGATCTTTGGAGTTTAGATTTGATCTTCCTTTTTATATACTTTTATAAATATTGGGACTGAAAGTTTCTTCACAGAACATTATTTTTTTAATATATATTTTAGAAGATCAGGAAAAGCTGAGCATATTGACGGCCGAATTGTTAGAATATTGCAATGCTCAGAAAAGCCGATCGCCCTATACACCGAAAATTGGAGATGCGTGTTGTGCCAAATACACAAGTAAGATTCTTTCTGTGACCCAGAACAGTGTGCTTTTAAAACATTAAACTTACAGTTTTAAAAAGTATTTAATTTTCTATTTATTTTATATGACAATTGGATCTTCAGTTTCCCTCTCTTTTCTTCCTGGTAGAAATGTGTCATAATTTTTGGTTAGATAAGTGTTCTGTGTTACATTACTAGGGTTGCATAAAAGCGATTCATAGCCTAGCCACGTAGTCACTATGAATAGTTTTGCAGCCTTTTTTTTGTTGCTCATGTTCTGCATACTTTCAGTAATGATCTCCAGTCCTCTGCACTGGTATAAATTCTCTCCAAGAGTACTTTATGTACTTTATCAACTTTTGTCGTAATTGTAGGCAGCCCTGGCCTTTTTACCAGCTCATATCTAGACTGCTTGTCTTCGGGACCTGAGCTGTCCTCCTGGGAGTTTCACGTCACTTTCATGCCAACCCTCTGTTGCTTGGATTTCTCTCCCGTTCCTCCCCCTTGTTGCTAGATTGTCTCCCTCCTTCATCTCAACTTGCTTTCTGGATCCCTTACTTTTGATTTACTCTTAATATTTGGGTATATCTCATCCTCTGGAAGTTGAGAAAAGGTATGTGTAAAGTACGTTTTCTGTTATCTTTCATGTTTGAAAAAGTATTCTACCCTAATAGTGTCTTGATAACTTACCTATAGATAGAATTCCAGGTTGGAAATCATCTTCCTCTTAAATTTTTGAAGGCATTACTTTTATATTGTCTTTTAACTATAGGTGTTGCTGGTGGAGAGGTGGATGCCATTGAGGTTCTCCAAACTTTGTACATATTTTTTTCCTTCTTTCTGGAACTTGTGGTAATCTCTTCATCTCAAGTTTTGAATTTTATGATGTGACTTAGCATTGGTTTTCTTTCTTTCTTTTTTGGCTGTTCCACACAGCTTGTGGAATCTTAGTTCGTCAACCAGGGATAGAACCCTGTCAGTGAAAGTGTGGAGTCCTAACCAGAGACTTCCCCCAGCACTGGTTTTCTTTTCACCATTGTACTGAGTGAGCACTCAGTGGGTGGGCACTTCAGTCTTGAAATTTATGAGCTTTAGTTTTGAAATTTTTTTCCTGAATTTTTTTTTATTCCTTTCTTTCATTTTCTGTTCTTTTATGAACTCCCAAGTTTTCTAATGTTGGGCTTAAACTCTTCTGCTGAATTTCCTCAGCTGTTTTTATCTTTTTCGTTCTGTTTCAAGACGTTTCCTCAGTTTTTTTCTTCCAGCCTTTCTTATCTCATTTTTAATGTCACATTTTTTTGTTTCAGTAGTTTTTATGTTTCTCAAGTGTGTGATTTTAACACTTCCTTGTACTTGTTCTAAGGATGGAAGGTCATTGCTCCGAGGATGGTCCTATTCTTTTAATTTTCTTCTGTCCTTGGCCTCTGTTTCCTTGACATCCTGTTTGTTTAGTCTGGTCTTCTCTTTCTTCTACTATCTGGTCATGCTTTGCTGTTTGTCTTTATAAGTTGAGGCACTAAGAAGCTAATTGGAAGTTCCTTTGAGGAGGGGCCGAGCTTGTCTGCTTGGTGGGCTTCCCTGTGGGCTGGCTCTGCTGTTTCACTGGGAAGTCTTCACGCTGGTGTCTTGAAGTGCTTTTGCTTGAGACGGTTGTCTCCTGCCTGAAGTGCGTGACTTGCCTGTCAGGGATCTTGTAAACTCCATCTCCGCTCTGCCTCATGTTCCCCAGTCCATAGTCTTTCTGGTTCATCCTCTCTGGAGAAGAAACTAGTCTTCTGCCCATGCGTAGGCATCGTTACCTAAAAGCGGGGACTTTTCTAAGTGTTATTAAAACGTGTAAACACAAAGCTGATCATAAAGCTTCAGCACCTTTAAAAATAGTCGTTATGTTTAAATGTGTTTATAAACTAAAGTTTATGCACATGTCTTGGGGAAGGACCTCTGCTTCCACTATTCAGTCACCATCTCAGTTCCATCTTTACTTCTACTTTTGAATGAGTAGCACCAATTTTGAGCCTTGCTTGCTTAGGGATTTGAAGTGCAAACTGGGACGCTTCTTGGCTTCCTTACAGCAGCTTCAGTTGAGCTCTGCTAAGTCATTTCCATTCATGTATCTGCTTTCCAGCTTCCCAGCATTACATTGTCTTCTCTCTCGTTCTCTATCCTTATGGTTTTAGCCTTTTTTCTGTTCAATCCTGTAACTGTCTTTTCTGTAGAATCTGCAAGGAGTAGAGGTGATGCTTGTATTTAATCTAGACTCCTTGGCATGAAATCAGAAATCTTGGTGTGAATTTGCAAGTGATGTCAATGTAACTGTGAATAACCATCTTAAGGGAGGAGGGCCTCATTGACGGTAACTTCTCACCTGAGACTCCATTCCCTTTTTAGGTGATGATTGCTGGTACCGTGCCATTGTGCTGGGGATATCAGATGCCGATGTGAAAGTGCTCTATGCGGACTATGGAAACATTGAAACTCTGCCTCTCTGCAGAGTGCAGCCCATCTCTGCCAGCCACCTGGAGCTTCCTTTCCAAATTATCAAATGTTCCCTTGACGGTAGACAATTAAGTCACTTTCCAGTACGGGTGTCTGCGGGTTTTTTTTTTTTTTTCTTCTATAGCATTAAGTCTGAAACAAATGGGTATTTTAAGTAACTGCCCAGATTTCTAAATATCAAGCAGAGTTTATGAAAAAATAAAAAAACAACTCATGTCTTTTATTCTTTCTCTCATTCTCACAAAAGTTATATTCAGTCATTCCATCTTGGGTTTCACAGATTAGTGTCAAAGAGTCAAGGCTCAGAGATTCTGGTTGGCCTCAGGTTGCAAAGCTAGTAAGTGGCAGAGCCAGGACCAACTGGGCTCACTCCTCTGACCTCTCTTGTGGGGCTCTTTCTGCTTTGTTGCAGACTGGAGACGCTCACATGACACGGTTTTGGGCTCCCTTACTATTCATACTCTCATGTATATCTGCATATTTATTCAACCCTTCAGTTGGAATTTGAACAAAAGGAACCAAAATGCTAAAGTAGCTTTTTATTCTTACTCCTATATTCTTTACCTGGAGGTTCCACCAGATAATAACAGACTGCCTCACAGTCTACTTTGGTTTGACTCAGAGAATTAGAAAATTCTCTGTATCATTGTTTGCTTCTCCCATTAGAACAGAAGTCCATCCTGGCAGACATTTGTCAGTGTTCTGGCTTTTAGACCTAAATTAAGTGCTTGACAGGGCCTTGATGGATCAGTTGGTAAAGAATCCGCCTGCAGTGCAGGAGACCCTGGTTCGATCCCTGGGTCGGGAAGATCCCCTGGAGAAGGGATAGGCTACCCATTCTAGTATTCTTGGGCTTCTCTTGTGGCTTGGCTGATAAAGAATACACCTGCAATGCAGGAGACGTGGGTTCGATCCTTGAGTTGGGAAGATCCCCTGGAGAAGGGAAAGGCTACCCGCTCCAGTACTCTGGCCTGGAGAATTTCTAATGGACTTTATAGTCCATGGGGTCGCAAAAAGTAGGAAACGACTGAGCGACTTCCGCTTCACTAATGCTTGACACATAATAGGGATTGAGGAATATTTGTCAAGTTTGATTTATTCAGTTGTACGTTACAGCATCCGTAACTAAAGCTAGCTAAAATCAGTGAGCCTTTTATTATCCTTAGACAATTAAGTTAAATATTATCTTTTAGGAACTTATTGATTAATACTCAGTTTTTTTCCAGGACTAATGGAATTGAATGGAAGATGTTCTAACCTAACAGTAGAGCTCCTGAAGAATTTCATGTTGAACCAGAATGTAATGATTTCCGTAAAAGGAGTTACCGAGAATGTCCACACGGTGTCGGTTGAGAAGTGTTCCGAGAATGGTACTGTCAATATAGCCGACAAGCTGGTGATGTACGGTCTGGCAAAACACACCACGTCTGAAAACGCAAGTGCTCTAAATAAAGGTATTGTTTTTGCAGGTTCAGTTAATACAGATGTAAGTGTAACCAGGAACAGGTGTAATCAGTTTAGCAGGTGTGATCTGCCTGTATTCTCACGGCTGCGTTTATGCCTTTGTCGTCCTCTGCTGCGATTCCGGCAGGGGGGCACTGACTCCTGTTGCCACCTCAGAGCAGCCTGCAGGGAAGCCGGCCTCCCAGTCCAGAGTTTGCTTATGTCAGGCTCAGCAACCTTGTCCATAGCATTAATGCTGTGAGCTTTAAAAAGGTCAAGCATTCAGAGTTACTTCCCACTTCCTTTTGATCCTGATCAAAATGAGAACTCATATACTTGAGACTGGGTCTTACTGGTTATTTCATAAGATGTCTAGGCAGGCCTGATCTCCACCAAAAAGAGATACACTGTGCAGGATAGGCAAGACCCGAAACCTTGGGCGGGTGAGGGCACTCGTTTGGTAGAACCCAGGACACAGTAGTAGGTAACATTAAAGCGCCGATGAAAAGTTTAATCCATCTACTCCTTTGTGGTTGGAAAGGATCTGCCCGCGGGGCAGGCTTGTGTATGTTCAAACTCCAGGTTTGTTTTTTTTTTTCCTGTTATTTATAGCTAAGAGGTCTAACAGCTCTTTGCATTTGCTTTTAGAAACAGCAAACAGGATGGACTGCTGCTGCATGAAGCTACAGAAACAAGTGGGTAAATTTCCCTAAAGTGAAATTATACTCCCAACATTTTAAGGAATGAAATAACACTATTTTCTTTTTCACCCTCAGGTTGAAAAGCATGAGCAAATTCTTCTCTTTCTTTTAAACAATCCAACCAATCAAAATAAATTTATTGAAATGAAAAAATTGTTAAAAAGTAAGTTAAATTTGATGTTTTTTCTCTTAGGCAACCCCCAACAGGACGTCGCCAGTCGTTTTCTCAGGGTAGAGCATGAGTTTGGAGGCTATGCTTTACTCTGTGGTCTGAGGATCGGAGGGCTGACTGTAATGATTCTGCCATCTTCCCAGGTTTTGTTTGGTAGCCTCCCTTTGACACTGCTTATGGAACTGAGTCCAGGGCCATCCTGTCCTTACTATTGCTTGACATAGAGAAAGCTCATGACGGTATGTGCAGGGATATGTAAAAATTGTCGTGAGGTCAAGCTTAGCCTGAAATTCTTTGTGTTTAGGGTGAAATTAACACTTCCTTGTTCACAATTCTATGAAGATGGTTAATGCTTTTTGTGAAGAAGTTCTGAGGAGTCAAGAAAATGGGCTGCACTGATAGATTTCAATCCAGAACAAAGCATATTCTTCCTTCTTTAACTACAGTGACTCTAGTGGTTAAAGATGCTATCAGTGGGTTTTATTTATTTTTTCTTTTTAATTGAAGAATAATCAATTTACAGGGTTGTGTTGGTTTGTACCATACATCAACACGAATCTGCCATCAGTCATAGGTAAACCCATAGTGGGTTTTAAATAGTGGTTCCCATGCTGCTGCTGCTTTTTTTTTTTTTTCTGCCTGGGATGCTGTGATCTAAGATGACCCTTGCAAAGTGTTTTGTGATCAGTAACCAGTTAGGACTTCTGGTCAAATTGAAGTTGTCCTTCTCGGCACTTTGAATTGATAGAATTTCAACTAAAAGCAAGAAGTAGTGTGTGTGTGAAGTCGCTCAGTCATATCTGACTCTTTGTGACCCCATGGACTGTAGCCTACCAGGCTCCTCCGTCCGTGGGATTCTCCAGGCAAGAGTACTGGAGTGGGTTGCCATTTCCTGATTGAACCCGGGTCTCCCGCATTGGAGGCAGACGCAAACTTTGACTTAATTCCCGCACTCTGGCAGCCTAAAGTACAGTTTGTATCTGACCATTGCAAGTAGCTCCCAAGGTCCTCCTGCTCTCTGGGGCTCTGTGAGTGTAGCAGTTTTTAAAGAGGTACCTGCTGGGGTCATATGTATTCTCCATGTGTTAACGCACAGTTGTTTTGTTTCTGTTTCTGAGAAAGTATGACTGAGTTCTAAGCTAACTGTCATTCATGCAGGATCGTCAGTTTTGATTCTCATGATTTATTTTGAGATGATTTATTTACTTCACAAGTTTTGGGTTACTTTTTTTAATAAATGCTAATTTGCAATTCCAACTTTCAATCCTTTCTAATACATTGTTTTCATAGTGACAGCTGTTTTGTGTACTTGAGTTTAAAATCTGAAATTTGATGATACTTTAAATTTCATAGATTGGGGAACATGCAATGACATGAACTTTTGGCATTTAGTCCTAGCGCCAAGTCATCATATTTTTAATCAAGTTGATTAACTTGTATGTGCTTTTATCTTTTTATCTGTGAAATAAGTTTTTTTCCCACCATAGGACTATTGAGTGTTGCATATACAAGTTCGGATGAAACCAGTGTTTTCTGTTTCTAAATATATTGAAGTTCAACTCAGTTCTGTCACTCAGTCATTTCCGACTCTTTGCGACCCCATGAATCACAGCACGCCAGGCCTCCCTGTCCATCATCAACTCCTGGAGTCCACTCAAACCCATGTCCATTGTGTTGGTGATGCCATCCAACCATCTCATCCTCCGTTGTCCCCTTCTCCTCCTGCCCTCAATCTTTCCCAGCATCAGGGTCTTTTTCAAATGAGTCGCTCTTTGCATAAGTTGGCCAAAGTATTGGAGTTTCAGCTTCAACATCAGTCCTTGCAATGAACACCCAGGACTGATCTCCTTTAGGATGAACTGGTTGGATCTCCTTGCTATCCAAGGGACATTCAAGAATCTTCTACAAGTGGTGCTGGGAAAACTGGTCAGCCACTTGTAAAAGAATGAAACTAGATCACTTCCTAACACCATACACAAAAATAAACTCAAAATGGATTAAAGATCTAAATGTAAGACCAGAAACTATAAAACTCCTAGAGGAGAACATAGGCAAAACACTCTCCGACATAAATCACAGCAGAATCCTCCATGACCCACCTCCCAGAATATTGGAAATAAAAACAAAACTAAACAAATGGGACCTAATTAAAATCAAAAGCTTCTGCACAGCAAAGGAAACTGTAAGCAAGGTGAAAAGGCAGCCTTCAGAATGGGAGAAATTAATAGCAAATGAAACAACTGACAAAGAATTAATCTCCAAAATATACAAGCAGCTCCTGCAGCTCAATTCCAGAAAAATAAACAACCCAATCAAAAAATGGGCCAAAGAACTAAATAGACATTTCTCCAAAGAAGACATAAAGATGGCTAACAAACACATGAAACAATGCTCAACATCCCTCATAATCAGAGAAATGAAAATCAAAACCACAATGAGATACCATTTCACACCAGTCAGAATGGCTGCTATCCAAAAGTCTACATGCAATAAATGCTGGAGAGGGTGTGAAGAAAAGGGAACCCTCTTACACTGTTGGTGGGAATGCAAACTAGTACAGCCACTATGGAGAACAGTGTGGAGATTCCTCAAAAAACTGGAAATAGAACTGCCATATGAGCCAGCAATCGCACTCCTGGGTGTACACACCGAGGAAACCAGAACTGAAAGAAACACATGTACTCCAGTGTTCATCTCAGCACTGTTTATAATAGTGAGGACACGGAAGCAACCTAGATGTCCATCTGCAGACAAATGGATAAGAAAGCTTTGGTACATATACACAATTGAGTATTACTCAGCCATCAAAAAGAATGCATTTGAATCAGTTCTAATGAGGTGGATGAAACTGGAGCCTATTATACAGAGTGAAGTCAGCCTGAAAGAAAAACATCAATGCAGCTTACTAACGCATATATATGGAATTTAGAAGGATGGTAACCTTAACCCTGTATACGAGACAGCAAAAGAGACATAGGTGTATAGAACAGTCTTTGGGACTCTGTGGGAGAGGGTGAAGGTGGGATGATTTGGGAGAACAGCATTGTAGCATGTATATTATCATATATGAAATGAATCACCAGTCCAGGTTCAACGCATGATACAGGATGCTTGGGGCTGGTGCATGGGGATGACCTGGAGGGAGGATATGGGGAAGAAGGAGGTGGGAGGGGGGTTCAAGAGGGGAAACACATGTACACCCAGGGCAGATTCGTGTCAATGTATGGCAAAACCAACCAATATATTAATGTAAAGTAATTTGCCTCCAATAAAAATAAAAAAGAGTCTTCTCCAGCACCACAGTTCAAAAGCATCAATTCTTCAGTGCTCAGCTTTCTTTATGGTCCAACTCTCACATCCATACATGACTACTGGAAAAACCATAGCTTTGACTAGATGGACCTTTGTTGGCAAAGTAATGTCTCTGCTTTTTAATATGCTGTCTAGGTTGCTCATAGCTTTTCTTCCAAGGAGCAAGCGTCTTTTAATTTCATGGCTGCAGTCACCATCTGCAGTGATTTTGGAGCCTCCAAAAATAAAGTCTCTCACTGTTTCCCCATCTATTTGCCATGAAGTGATAGGACCAGATGCCATGATCTTAGTTTTCTGAATGTTGAGTTTTAAGCCAACTTTTTCACTCTCCTCTTTCACTTTCATCTAGAGGCTCTTTAGTTCCTCTTTGCTTTCTGCCACAGGGGTCTCTGCATATCTGATATTATTGATGTTTCTCCTGGCAATCTTGATTCCCATCTTGTGCTTTATCCAGCCAGTGTTTTGCATGATGTAACCTACATATAAGTTAAATAAACAGGGTGACATTATACAACCTTGACGTACTCCTTTCCCGATTTGGAACCAGGCCATTGTTCCATGTCTGGTTCTAACTATTGCTTCTTGACCTGCATACAGATTTCTCAGGAGACAGGTAAAGTGGTCTGGCATTCCCATCTCTTGAAGAATTTTCCACGGTTTGTTGTGATCCACACAGTCAAAGGCTTTGGTGTAGTCAATAAAGCAGTAGTAGATGTTTTACTAGAACTCCCTTTCTTTTTTGATGATCCAGCGGATATTGACAGTTTGATCTCTGGTTCCTCTGCCTTTTCTAAATCCAGCTTGAACATTTGGAACTTCACAGTTCATGTACTGTTGAAGCCTGTCTTGAAGAATTTTGAGCATTACTTTACTAGCATGTGAGATGAGTGCAATTGTGAGGTAGTTTGAACATTCTTTGGCATTGCCTTTCTTTGGGATGGGAATGAAAACTGACCTTTTCCAGTCCTGTGGCCACTGCTGAGTTTTCCAAATTTGCTTGCATATTGAGTGCAGCACTTTCACAGCATCATCTTTTAGGATTTGAAATAGCTCAATTGTAATTCCATCACCTCCACTAGCTTTGTTCGTAGTGATACTTCCTAAGGCCCACTTGACTTTACATTCCAGGATGTCTGGCTCTAGGTGAGTGATCACACCATCATGGTTATCTGGGTCATGATCTTTTCTGTATAGTTCTTCTGTGTATTCTTGCCACCTCTTCTTAGTATCTTCTGCTTCTGTTAGGTTCATGCCATTTCTGTCCTTTATTGTGCCCATCTTTGCATGAAATGTTCCCTTGGTATCTCTTAATTATCTTGAAGAGATGTCTGGTCTTTCCCATTCTATTGTTTTCCACTATTTCTTTGCATTGATCACTGAAGAAGACTTTCTTATCTCTCCTTGCTATTCTTTAGAACTCTGCACTCAGATGGGTATATCCTTCCTTTTCTCCTTTGCCTTTAGCTTCTCTTCTTTTCTCAGCTATTTGTAAGACCTTCTGAGACAACCATTTGCCTTTTTGCATTTCTTTTTCTTGGAGATGGTCCTGATCACTGCCTCCTATACAGTGTCATGAACCTCTATCCATAGTTCTTCAGGCACTCTGTCTATCAGATCTAATCCCTTGAACTTATTCATCACTTCGACTGTATAATCGTAAGGGATTTGATTTAGATCATACCTGAATGGTTTGTCTAGTGTTTTCCTACTTCAATTTAAGTCTGAATTTTGCAGTAAGGAAAAAGGAGAAGGGAATGGCACTTCAGTATCCTTGCCTTGAGAATCCCATGAACAGTATGAAAAGGCAGAAAGATATGTCATTGAACGATGAACTCCCCGAGTCTGTAGGTGCCCAATATCATACTGGAGAAGAGTGGAGAAATTACTCCAGAAAGAATGAAGAGATGGAGCCAAAATGAAAACAGCGCCCAGTTGTGGGTGTGACTGGTGATGAAAGTAAAGTCCAATGCTGTAAAGAACAGTGTTGCATAGGAACCTGGAACGTTAGGTCCATGAATCAGGATAAATTAGAAGTGGTCAAACAGGAGATGGCAAGAGTGAACATTGACATTTTAGGAATCAGTGAAATAAAATAGACTGGAATGGGTGAATTTAATTCAGATGACCATTACATCTACTACTGTGGGCAAGAATCCCTTAGAAGAATTGGAGTAGCCCTCATAGTCAACAAGAGAGTCTGAAATGCAGTACTTGGGTACAGTCTCAAACATGACAGAATAATCTCTGTTCATTTCCAAGGCAAAGCATTCAATATCACAGTAATCCAAGTCTATGCCCCAACCACTAATGCTGAAGAAGCTGAAGTTGAACAGTTCTAAGATGACCTACAAGACCTTCTAGAACTAATACCAGAAAAAGATGTCCTTTTCATCATAGAGTACTAGAATGTAAAAGTACAAAGTCAAGAGGTACCTGGAGTAACAGGCAAGTTTGGCCTTGGAATACAAAATGAAGCAGGGCAAAAGCTAACAGAGTTTTGCCAAGAAAATGCACTCGTAATGGCAAACACCCTCTTCCAACAACACAAGAGATGACTCTACACATGGACATCACCAGATGGTCAATACCCAAATCAGATTGATTATATTCTTTGCAGTCTAAGATGGAGAAGCTGTATACAGTCAGCAAAAACAAGGAACTGACTGTGGCTCAGATCATGAACTGCTGATTGCAAAAATTTGTTAGTAGTTTAATTGTAAAATTGCTGAACTAAGAGTGATACACTTACAAGAACATAAAACTCTGGTCCTCAGTTGAGAAGACTCTCCTGGAGGAGAATGGCAACCCACTCCAGTATTCTTGCCGGGAAAATCCCATGGACAGAGGAGCCTGGCGTGCTATAGCCCATGGGGTCACAAAGAATCAAACACGACTGAACATGCGTGCGTATGTCATATATATATAATTGCAAAATTGCTGAACTAGGAATGGTGAGGTTATGAGAACATAAAACTGTAATCTCTTCATCAGAGAGATAAGTATTTCAGCATACAGGTTAGTATAAAATATTTTTTATATTTGGAGGGGAGCATATCTGTGAAGGGCAGTACAAACAGCTGTACTGAACATAAAGCCCTGTTATTGCAGTGGTGAATTTCTTTTAACTGGCAGATCTGACTTAAAGTAATGTGGAATTTCAGATTAAAAGTGAGTATTTAGTTTTCTTGTACTTAAGATAGAAGTTAAGAACCACAGTGATGGGGCTTTTATATAAGTCATACTGAAAATCTATTTTTGTCTTGCAGAAACAGCCTCTCTTGAAGATGAACACTTATGAGACTGGAAGCAGCGAAGGCTAGATTTAGGAGAGAAAGTACTGCATCTTGTGTTTTTGTTTATTGGAAACTTTTCCTTTAATGACCTTTTATGTCTGCATTTTGGTTTGCTTACCATTCTTCTGTCTAGGTTGGGTAGGTTTTTTGTTTTTGTTTTCTCTCTAAATGCATCCTCTCAGTAAGTCTCCCATTAAGGATACACTAGGTACATGGGAGCATCGGGAAGGGTAGGGGCTGTCTAGTCTACATAGAGCTTTTTTTTACTTAAAGGTGCTGAAGAAAATTAATACTGGGTCAGTTTAGTGGTTAGACACACAAGTTTTATTTTTTTGGACTTTTCTCTGTATGTTTTATGTGTTTCATAATAAAGTACACCCTGCTCTCCCTGTCACAACCTGTCTCTTCCACATAATAAAAGTTCTTTGGTTTGTTGTTGCTGGGGTCTCTGCCCTTCTTTTCCTGTCCACTCTGAGGTCATCAGTCTCTCTCTCTCCATCCTCACTGAGATCACTCTTCTTTCAGCCAGTGGGCACAGTCTGCCCTTGGGCTCTCACCCACTCTGACCAGGAAGGCACTTTCTGCTCCTGCCATCCGTAGGTACCTTTCCAAATCTGAGGCCACTTGGATTTTTAGTGTAGCGGAATTTACATTTTCTGAAGCACACTTTCCTGGAGAACAGTTAACAAGCTTAATGTAAAAAGCCAAGTTAGAGTATATATTTTTCTTGAAGCACATAAAGACATCTTAAACTCTGTATACTCACATGTGTGGAATTATGGGCCAGCCAGCCTTCCTGCTAGCCCATAAGTTTCTGTTTGGGAATTTTTCCATGATTTAAGTATCAGACTGTGAAAGCCTAAGAAGAAGATGTCACCAACTCAAAGAAGAAACTTGACTTTGTTTTTGTTTGTTTGCTCTTTGAAAATGTACCTTTGCTGGTCATGTGTGTCAGCTAGATTAAATGGAGTTTTACCTCATGTAAAAAGTTGTTCAAACATTGATATGCTTCTATTAGATAAAAATTTAAGCTGCTGTGCCCAATAAAATCCTTTTACTTCACAGCCAGATTTCCCTTGTGTTCTTATCACCAGCAGCATTTTGCTAATTTCCTTTTCTTACTGGCACATACTAGGAGCACTGGGTGCTTAGTTTGTTCATACTCTGTTCAGTTCCATCCGCAGTACAAATGCAAATGAAATCTGTGGAATCACAGAACTGTCCTTTTTTTATTAAGGGAAGTTAGGGAAATGTCACAGAACACACTAAGGAAAGCTTAAGTCAAAGTTCATCAGATCCCAAGGTTTTATCCTATGGTACAGACTGGAAAGTGGGATAGAAACGGTTTAAAATTACTTGATGGTTCAGCTAGTCTCGCATGAGATGGATTGAATATCTCCTGGTTTGATTCAACATGCTTTCATACTGGACCACCAGATCTTGTTTTCCATCTTTCACATTCACATATTATTGAGCTCCAGCCGTGTGCCTGGCACTGAGGTTAGTGATGTCTTTATCGCCCAGTAGGGCCATGTGTGGTCCATCACATGCGCGAATCCCAGTCTTAGGGTATCCTCAGAATACCTAGTTCGCTCATAGGTAAGTACTCTAGAGCTGAGATCAGATAATCAAATAAATGGTTTATTCCTTGGTGGAGGCCTTGTATGTTGAGACAAATCAGATCCGTTTTTCAAGAGAAGAGATTCTTAACCATGCATGGATTAAGGATAGTGGGGGGATTAGGGGAAGAAGACATACTTGGTATGACTTTTCTTTTGGTGGAATGTGTTTTTTTCTAGGGCTGCTGGAAATGTGAAAGTTTCAAGATTGTGAGCGAGGTTGAGGGATAGTCTAAACTCGAGCTCTCTTGCTCCAGAGAACCTGAGGGTCGTTCTCAGCAGAGCCCTAAACTGCCAAATTGTAGGGGAGGAATAAAGTCACTGTGAGGCCTGCCACTCTGAGGCTGCCAGCCCAGGGCTATAGACTGAGTGTGTAACTGGTGGGCTTATCGCCAGCATAGCTGCAGCTGCCCAGCTTTGGCGAATTGAGCTCTTCTAGGATTAGCCCAATAACTCCAAAGAACTGACTCCTTGGAAAAGACACTGATGCTGGGGAAGATTGAAGACAGGAGAAGGGGACGACAGAGGATGAGATGGTTGGATGGCATCACTGACTCGATGAACAGGAGTTTGAGCAAGCTCTGGGAGTTGGTGATGGACAGGGAAACCTGGTGTGCCGCAGTCAATGGGGTCCCAAAGAGTGGGACAAAACTGAGTGACTGAACCGAACTGACCTCAGCACCTCAAGGTGAAAGCATACGAAAGTGACTGAGGCTGGGCCACTAAAGCCTTAAATGAAACCAATTCTAGGTTATGTGAAAGCTACTGCCAAGATTTGAGAGCCTTCCTAGGGAAGTTAGACCGCTTGCCTACAGGGTAGCTTGAACAATGTTCAGGCATAGAAAAAGTGTAAGCACTTCTCTGGGTGGGATTTCTACCACTCTCATCCTGTGCAAATGGGCAGAAGTCTTGCCGAATCGGAATCTTCCTTTAATTCCAGCAAGCAAAAACCATTCTGCAACTCCTAACTGCACGATTGGAACCACAGGCTGCCCTCCAATTCCTCTTATTTGGAAAAACAAAACCAACAGACAGCAGTCTTGAGGATCTTGTGTTTAATGAGTCAGCTCTGCTTGGCTGTAAGTCTTGCCTACAGAACCACCCACACTGGTGAGGGTCCCAGGGCTCGCTCACGGGCTAATCCTTCAGTTCAGTTGCTCAGTCGTGTCAGACTCTTTGCGACCCCATGGACTGCAGCCCACCAGGCTTCCCTGTTCTTTACCCTCTCCTGGAGCTTGCTCAGACTCATGTCCTGAGGATGAGATGGTTGGATGGCATCACCAACTTTAATGGACATGAGATTGAGCAAGCTTCGGGAGTTGGTGATGGACAGGAAGTCTGGCGTCCTGCAGTCCATGGGTTTGCAAAGAGTCTGACACGACTGAGCTACTGACTGAACTGAGCTGAGGAAATGGGATGGTCTGTGAGGTCGATTATAGGTCAGGCAGGGCCTGCTTCGCCACCTCCAGCGATGTACCCGGATTCCTCTGAAAACGTTCAATGAATACTTATGTTAGGGCATGCACATGTATGTGAAAACTAAGATACAGAATTTGGAAGCATTCAGTTCAATCAGTTGTGTCTGACTCTTTGCAACCCCGTGGACTGCAGCACGCCAGGCTTCCCTGTCCATCACCAACTCCCAGAGCTTGCTCAAACTCCTGTCCATCAAGTTGGTGATGCCATCCAACCATCTCACCCTCTGTCGTCCCCTTCTCCTCCTGCCTTCGATCTTTCCCAGCATCAGGGTCTTTTCCAAGGTGTCAGTTCTTCGCATCACATGGCCAAAGTATTGGAGCTTCAGCGTAAGTCCTTCCAGTGAATATTCAGGACTGATTTCCTATAGGATTAACTGGTTTGATCTCCTTGCAGTCCAAGGGACTCTCAAGGGTCTTCTCCAACACCACAGTTCAAAAGCATTTTCGGCGCTCAGCTTTCTTTATGGTCCAACTCTCACATCCATACTTGACTACTGGAAAAAACCATAACTTTGACTAGATGGACCTTTGTCAGCAAAGTAACATCTCTGGTTTTTAATATGCTGCCTAGGTTGATCACTGCTTTTCTTCCAAGCAGCACGCATCTTTTAATTTCATGGCATTGACTTAGTGCTTCTGTGGTGTTGGATGTAGATTGGATGACTAAATGTTACCCAAGCCTTTGCCTTTGTAGACATACCATGCTTACTTGTAGCCAGAAGGCATCACATTTTCTAAAAGCAAATCCAGCTATATTTTCTGCATAATTTTTCTCACTGTCTTAAGGACTTGAGATACTTTCACCCTAAGAACAACAGTTGGTGCTTGCCCCAAACCTAAGGGTCTTCAGCTGTGAGATGGCAATATTTCTTTTCCTTATGCCCCCTGGCCACGCCTTTGTTTCCTGTCACTGCCATGAGCTCCACACTTTGCTCTGGCTTCATTTGTTGCCTATGGACTACTTGAGAACCAAGTCTTTCATTTCCTCTGAGATGGTTTCCTTGCCATTTAATATGCATTGTTTCCTATTCTTTCATTTTTTAACAAGAGAGTTCTGGAAAAGATACGAGTTTTGTGACCCTGTTACAAATCCTCCTCAGGGTTTTTAACTGTGCTTCACCTTGCTTCATCATTTGGGGGACGGCATGCGAAGAATTTTAATTGGGCTTCTGTAAGTTTGGGAACTACCATGCCCATCAAATTTTAATTTTGTAGCCCAGGAACCTTAACAGTCAAAAATGAAGCATCTTATCTCTATCAGAAAGCCAGTAGGGAAGAGAGCTAGACGGAGAATCCCATACCTCCTCAACTCCAAAGAGACGTCTCCCTCTGCACATTGCTGAAGTCTGCCTTTATCTCTTCATGGAATTCAAAGTTGTCTTAATGCCTTGTGTGTTTACAACTGAGATATGCCCTACAGGGCAGATCACAAATTAATTCACACTTTTATTTCTTGGGCTTCCCTGGTGGCTCAGCTGGTAAAGAATCTGCCAGTAATGTGGGAGACCTGGGTTAGTTCCCTGGGTCAGGAAGATCCCCTATAGAAGGGAAAGGCTACCCACTCCAGTATTCTGGCCTGGAGAATTCCATGGACTGTATAAGCCATGGGGTCACAAAGAGTCAGACATGACTGAGCAACTTCCACTATAATTTCTGGGCACTGGGGCCACAAAGATGAATCTGCCAAGTCCTTGGAAACAAGGGGCTCACAAGCCCTTTGGGATGAAGATCTTCCATGGTGACTATTTTTTAAATTTCCACAAAGCTTCACAAAGCAGGGATTGCCATGGATGACAAAAGTAGTTGCCCAGCTTCTCTCTCTATTAAAAGCTTCTACCCCTGTTAGTCAACCACTCAGCACACTCCATAGCTTGGGCCACTGGCTTTTCTGCCTCCTTCCCACACATACCTGGTGAAAAGCCAGAGGTGATTAAACTTTGATTGAAGGAGTTTGAAGCAACTAATATTGTTCCCCAAAGTGGGGGTCCAGATGCTCGCCACTCTGAAGCCAATAAAGAGGCAAAGTTGCTGGAAAAGAAATTTGCTTTATTTTCAATGCCGACAGCCTGAGAGGAGGGCAGACTCCTATCCAAAGGCTGATTTCCCCCACACTGACAATCAGTGGGCAAGAGCCTTTATAGGTAAAGGGAAGGGACTACGTGCAGAAACAGCTCTGACAGTCATTTTGAAATTGGTCATGTGGTGGTTTGATCAGTGTCATCTTGATTTAAGTATAATTAGTCTTTAGTTCCAGGGTCAGTTTGTTTCGATTTCTTTAAGACCAGCTCTCAGAATTATAGCAGCTTATGTCATGGCTGCATGTCTTCATGTGGTTAACGTCTTCCACCTGCTTGGGATTTTAGTCTCCAGAAGATAGTTCAGAGGATATGGCTCAGAATATTATCTATAGCCCTTGAATAAAAAATCCTTGATCATGCTTAATGGCTAAACTATTATTACTTAATCTTGTTTGACTGTTTTCCTTTGTTTCTGCCTCTTCTCACTTCTCTGATTACATTTATTCTTTGGCTGAAGTTTTTTTTTTGCAATCAAAATTTTTTTTATTAAAGTTGGTTTTAGAGTTTGTATATGTGTACATTCAGTGTCACTCTCAATAAATCATATTTATAAAAAAATACCAACTTTAGGTATAGGAATGTAAAGAAACATCAGAACTTCAAAAAAAATGAACTCATTCCTAATTTTGGCAAATTAAGTGTATGAATCAGGTTAAAAAATATGTCCTAAAATTTTTTCTACTTTTAAAGAATCTAATAGTGAAGAAAAAAATGGAATATTCATTAAGAGCTACAGGATGAGATGAAGTATAGTAGGCTGCATTATTAGGCAATATCTTAAGTAATATATCAAGTATGAAGTTTTCTCAAAAAAATTAAAAATATGGGAGGGGGGTTCAGGAGGGGGAACTCATGTACACCCGGGGCGGATTCATGTCAATGTATGGCAAAACCAACCAATATAATATTGTAAAATGATTAGCCTCCAATAAAAAATAAATTAATTAAAAAAAAATATAGAACTACAATACAATCCACCAGTTCCATCCTGGGTATTCTGAAGAAAACAAACAAAAAAATAATTTGAAAAGATATATTTAGCTCTGTGTTCATTGCAGCATCATTTTACTGGCCAAGATAAGGAAGCAACCAGTGTCCATTGATAGAAGAACGGAGAAAGAGGATGTGGTTACTCATGGAATGGCTGAAGTTTTCTTACAGACGAAAGACTGACTGGGGTCATAGTCCCCCAGGACCAAGGGTCCAGCTCTGTTTCAGTGTCTCCACCAGTATTTATAGTTTCAGCTTTTTTACTTCTTAATCATGGAATGAAAACCACAGATATAAGCTGTCAGGCTATCCAGAATGAAAAATGTAGCTTCTCTAAAGTAAACTTGCTCAGGCAAAGGTGTGCTGGTAACTTGTTAACAACCAGTCAGAACAAGTAGCTGAGAGGGCCATGAAATCCCCACTTTGGCCAAGACTTGGTCTGCTCGCCTCAAACCCCTGCTCTTATCTAGAGTGGCATGGGCCACCCACCACTTGTGGCTCTTTAATACTTATAATCTGACTAGTGCAAAGGAGATCTGCTGTAAATGTAAGATACAGCAGAATTTCAAAGACTTGGCTTAAAATCGGACTTCCCTAGTGGCTCAGACAGTAAAGAATCTGCCTGCAATGAGGGAGACCCAGGTCCAATCCCTGGGTCTGGAAGATCTCCTGGAGGAGGGCTTGGCAACCCACTCTAATATTCTTGCCTGGAGAATCCCAGGGAGCCTGGCGGACTACAGTCCACAGGGTCTCAAAGAGTGGGATATGACTAAAGCGACTGAGCATGCATGCACAGCTTAAAATATCTCGCCTTGATTACCCGTGGAGATGTTTGGGATCTACTGGGTTATTAAGTTCACTTTAATACAGCTACTAGAGTCAAGGCAATGGTTTTTCCCGTGGTCATGTATGGATGTGAGAGTTGGACTGTGAAGAAAGCTGATCGCCGAAGAATCGATGCTTTTGAACTGTGGTGTTGGAGAAGACTCTTGAGAGTCCCTTATACTGCAAGGAGATCCAACCAGTCCATTCTAAAGGAGATCAATCCTGGCTGTTCATTGGAGGGACTGATGCTAAAGCTGAAACTCCAATACTTTGGCCACCTCATGAGACGAGTTGACTCACTGGAAAAGACTCTGATGCTGGGAAAGGTTGGGGGCGGGAGGAGAAGGGGACGACGGAGAATGAGATGGCTGGATGGCATCACTGACTCTGTGGACATGAGTTTGAGTGTACTCCGGGAGTTGGTGATGGACAGGGAGGCCTGGCGTGCTGTGATTCATGGGGTCGCGGAGAGTCGGACACGACTGAGCGACTGAACTGAACTGAACTGAACTAGAGCATTTACTATTACCTGTGTGGCTCGCAGCCCATTTCTGTGGGACAGTGCCCATCTAGAGGAGAAACCATACCTCCCTACTGAACATGCAGACCTGAAGATGAGTCCCCTGCACAGATGCTCATGCATTACTTATGCTGCTCTGGTTGATTGTTTCATCATCTGGGTGCCCAGCGAATATTATTGGGAGGGATAAATGAGTGAACAAATGAAGACCTTTCCCCCTCTTTACCGAAATTTGCAACGCCAGCATCACCACGAACAAAGCTAGGGGAGGTGATGGAATTCAGCTGAGCTATGTCAATCCTGAAAGATGATGCTGTGAAAGTGCTGCACTCAATATGCCAGCAAATTTGGAAAACTCGGCAGTGGCCACAGGACTGGAAAAGGTCAGTTTTCAGACATTTCTCCAAAGAAGACATACAGATGGCTAACAAACACATGAAAAAATGCTCAACATCCCTCATAATCAGAGAAATGCAAATCAAAACCACAATGAGATACCATTTCACACCAGTCAGAATGGCTGCTATCCAAAAGTCTACATGCAATAAATGCTGGAGAGGGTGTGGAGAAAAGGGAACCCTCTTACGCTGTTGGTGGGAATGCAAACTAGTACAGCCACTATGGAGAACAGTGTGGAGATTCCTTAAAAAACGAAATAGAACTGCCATATGATCCAGAAATCGCACTCCTGGGCATACACACTGAGGAAACCAGAATTGAAAGAGACACATGTACTCCAATGTTCATCTCAGCACTGTTTATAATAGCCAGGACATGGAAGCAACCTAGATGTCCATCTGCAGATGAAGGGATAAGAAAGCTTTGGTACATATACACAATGGAGTATTACTCAGCCATTAAAAAGAATACATTTGAATCAGTTCTAATGAGGTGGATGAAACTGGGGCCTATTATACAGAGTGAAGTAAGCCAGAAAGAAAAACACCAATACAGTATGCTGCTGCTGCTGCTGCTAAGTCACTTCAGTCGTGTCCGACTCTGTGTGACCCCATAGATGGAAGCCCACCAGGCTCCCCCGTCCCTGGGATTCTCCAGGCAAGAACACTGGAGTGGGTTGCCATTTCCTTCTCCAATGTGTGAAAGTGGAAAGTGAAAAGTGAAAGTGAAGTCGCTCAGTCGTGTCTGACCCTTAGCGACCCCACGGACTGCAGCCCACCAGGCTCCTCCATCCATGGGATTTTCTAGGCAATAGTACTGGAGTGGCTTGCCATTGCCTTCTCCGAATACAGTATACTAACGCATATATATGGAATTTAGAAAGATGGTAACCTTAACCCTGTATGCTGCTGCTGCTGCTAAGTCGCTTCAGTCGTGTCTGACTCTGCGACCCCATAGACGGCAGCCCACCAGGCTCCCCCATCGCTGGGATTCTCCAGGCAAGAATACCAGAGTGGGTTGCCATTTCCTTCTCCATAACCCTGTATACGAGACAGCAAAAGAGACACAGGTGGATAGAATAGTCTTTGGGACTCTGTGGGAGAGGGTGAGGGTGGGATGATTTGGGAGAATGGCATTGAAACATGTATATTATCATATGTGAAATGAATCACCACTCCAGGTTTGACGCATGATACAGGATGCTCGGGGCTGGTGCATGGGGATGACCCAGAGGGAGGTTATGGGGAGGAGGGAGGTGGGAGGGGGGTTCAAGAAGGGGAACACATGTACACCCGGGGCGGATTCATGTCAATGTATGGAAAAACCAACCAATATAATATTGTAAAGTAATTAGCCTCCAATAAAAAAAAAAGGTCAGTTTTCATTCCAATCCCAAAGAAAGGCAATGCCAAAGAATGCTCAAACTACCACACAATAGCACTCATCTCACATGCTAGTAAAGTCATGCTCAAAATTCTCCAAGCCAGACTTCAGGAATATGTTAACTGTGAACTTCCAGATGTTCAATCTGGTTTTAGAAAAGGCAGAGGAATCAGAGATCAAATTGCCAACATCTGCTGGATCATGGAAAAAGCAAGAGAGTTCCAGAAAAACATCTATTTCTGCTTTATTGACTATGCCAAAGCCTTTGACTATGTGGATCACAGTAAACTGTGGAAAATTCTGAAAGAGATGGGAATCCCAGACCACCTGACCTGCCTCTTGAGAAACCTGTATGCAGGTCAGGAAGCTACAGTTAGAACTGGACATGGAAAAACAGACTAGTTCCAAAAAGGAAAAGGAGTATGTCAAGGTTGTATATTGTCACCCTGCTTATTTACCTTATATTCAGAGTACATCATGAGGAACGCTGGACTGGAAGAAGCACAAGCTGGAATCAAGATTGCTGGGAGAAATATCAATAAGCTCAGATATGCAGATGATACCACCCTTATGGCAGAAAGTGAAGAGGAACTCAAAAGCCTCTTGATGAAAGTGAAAGAGGAGAGTGAAAAAGTTGGCTTAAAACTCAACATTCAGAAAACAAAGATCATGGCATCTGGTCCCATCACTTCATGGGAAATAGATGGGGAAACAGTGGAAACAGTGTCAGACTTTATTTTTTTGGGCTCCAAAATCACTGCAGATGGTGATTGCAGCCATGAAATTAAAAGATGCTTACTCCTTATAAAGAAAGTTATGACCAACCTAGAAAGCATATTAAAAAGCAGAGACATTACTTTGCCAACAAAGGTCTGTCTAGTCAAGGCTATGGTTTTTTCAGTGGTCATGTATGGATGTGAGAGTTGGACTGTGAAGAAAGCTGATCGCTGAAGAATTGATCCTTTTGAACTGTGGTGTTGGAGAAGACTCTTGAGAGTCCCTTGGACTGCAAGGAGATCCAATCAGTCCATTCTAAAGGAGATCAGTCCTGGGTGTTCATTGGAAGGACTGATGCTGAAGCGCTAGGTCAGTGATCACATTATTGTGACTATCTTGGTCATGAAGATCTTTTTTGTACAGTTCTTCTGTGTATTCTTGCCACCTCTTCTTAATATCTTCTGCTTCTGTTAGGTCCATACCATTGCTGTCCTTTATTGAGTCCATCTTTGCATGAAATATTCCCTTGGAATCTCTAATTTTCTTGAAGAGATCTCTTGTTTTTCCTATTCTGTTGTTTTCCTCTATTTCTTTGCATTGATCACTGAGGAAGGCTTTCTTATCTCTCCTTGCTATTCTCTGGAACTCTGCATTCAGATGCTTATATCTTTCCTTTTCTCCTTTGCTTTAAGCTTCTCCTCTTTTCACAGCTATTTGTAAGGCCTCCTCAGACAGCCATTTTGCTTTTTTGCATTTCTTTTCCATAGGGATGGTACTGGTCCCTGTCTCCTGTACAATGTCACGAACCTCCGTTCAGAGTTCATCAGGCACTCTATCTATCAGATCTAGTCCCTTAAATCTATTTCTCACTTCCACTGTATAATCATAAGGGATTTGATTTAGGTCTTATCTGAATGGTCGAGTGGTTTTCCCTACTTTCTTCAATTTAAGTCTGAATTTGGCAATAAGGAGTTCATGATCTGAGCCACAGTCAGCGCCTGTTCTTGTTCTTGCTAACTGTATACAATTTCTCCATCTTTGGCTGCAAAGAATATAATCAATCTGATTTCGGTGTTGACCATCTGGTGATGTCCATGTGTAGAGTCTTCTCTTGTGCTGTTGGAAGAGGGTGTTTGCTATGACCAGTGTGTTCTCTTGACAAAACTCTATTAGCCTTTGCCCTGCTTCATTCCGTGCTCCAAGGCCAAATTTGCCTGTTACTCCAGGTGTTTCTTGACTTCCTACTTTTGCATTCCAGTCCCCTATAATGAAAAGGACATCTTTTTTGGGTGTTAGTTCTAAAAGATCTTGTAGGTCTTCATAGAACTTTCAACTTCAGCTTCTTCAGCATTACTGGTTGGGGCATAGGCCTGGATTACTGTAATATTGAATGGTTTGCCTTGGAAACGAACAGAAATCATTCTGTCATTTTTAAGATTGCATCCAAGTACTGCATTTCGGACTCTTTTGTTGACCATGATGGCTACTCCATTTCTTCTAAGGGATTCCTGCCCACAGTAGTAGATATAATGGTCATCTGAGTTAAATTCACCCATTCCAGTCCATTTTAATTCACTGATTCCTAGAATGTCTATGTTCACTCTTGCCATCTCCTGTTTGACCACTTCCAATTTGCCTTGATTCATGGACCTAACATTCCAGGTTCCTATGCAATATTGCTCTTTATAGCAAGATAGTCACGATGATGTGATCACTGACCTAGAGCCAGACATCTTGGAATGTGAAGTCAAGTGGGCCTTAGAAAGCATCACTACGAACAAAGCTAGTGGAGGTGATGGAATTCCAGTTGAGCTATTTCAAATTTTTATAGATGATGCTGTGAAAGTGCTGCACTCAATATGCCAGCAAATTTGGAAAACTCAGCAGTGGCCACAGGACTGGAAAAGGTCAGTCTTCATTCCAATCCCAAAGAAAGGCAATGCCAAAGAATGCTCCAACTACCGCACAATTGCACTCATCTCACACGCTAGTAAAGTCTTGCTCAAAATTCTCCAAGCCAGGCTTCAGCAATATGTGAACCGTGAACTCCCAGATGTTCAAGCAGGTTTTAGAAAAGGCAGAGGCACCAGAGATCAAATTGCCAATATCCGCTGGATCATGGAGAAAGCAAGAGAGTTCCAGAAAAACATCTATTTCTGCTTTATTGACTATGCCAAAGCCTTTGACTGTGTGGATCACAATAAACTGTGGAACATTCTGAAAGAGATGGGAATACCAGACCACCTGACTTGCCTCTTGAGAAACCTGTATGCAGGTCAGGAAGCAATAGAACTGGACATGGAACAACAGACTGGTTCCAAATAGGAAAAGGAGTACGTCAAGGCTGTATATTGTCACCCTGCTTATTTAACTTCTATGCAGAGTACATCATGAGGAACGCTGGGCTGGAAGAAGCACAAGCTGGAATCAAGATTGCCGGGAGAAATATCAATAACCTCAGATATGCAGATGACACCACCCTTATGGCAGAAAGTGAAGAGGAACTAAAAAGCCTCTTGATGAAAGTGAGAGAGGAGAGTGAAAAAGTTGGCTTAAAGCTCAACATTCAGAAAACAAAGATCATGGCATCTGGTCCCATCACTTCATGGGAAATAGATGGGAAAACAGTGGAAACAGTGTCAGACTTTATTTTTTGGGGCTCCAAAATCACTGCAGATGCTGATTGCAGCCATGAAATTAAAAGACGCTTACTCCTTGGAAGGAAAGTTATGACCAACCTTGATAGTATATTAAAAAGCAGAGACATTACTTTGCCAACCAAGGTCCGTCTAGTCAAGGCTATGGTTTTTCCCGTGGTCATGTATGGATGTGAGAGTTGGACTGTGAAGAAAGCTGATAGCCGAAGAATTGATGCTTTTGAACTGTGGTGTTGGAGAAGACTCTTGAGAGTCCCTTGGACTGCAAGGAGATCCAACCAGTCCATTCTAAAGGAGATCAATCCTGGATGTTCATTGGAAGGACTGATGCTAAAGCTGAAACTCCAATACTTTGGTCACCTCATGCGACGAGTTGACTCACTGGAAAAGAGTCTGATGCTAGGAAAGGTTGGGGGCAGGAGGAAAAGGGGACGACAGAGAATGAGATGGCTGGATGGCATCACCGACTCTGTGGTCATGAGTTTGAGTGAACTCTGGGAGTTGGTGATGGACAGGGAGGCCTGGTGTGCTGTGATTCATGGGGTCGCGGAGAGTCGGACACGACTGAGCGACTGAACTGAACTGAACTGAACTGATGCTGAAGCTGAAACTCCAATGCTTTGGCTACCTCATGGGAAGAGTTGACTCACTGGAAAAGACTCTGATGCTGGGAAGGATTGGGAGCAGGAGGAGAAGGGGACGACGGAGAATGAGATGGCTGGATGGCATCAGCGACTCAATGGACGTGAGTTTGATAGAACTCCGGGAGTTGGTGATGGACAGGGAGGCCTGGTGTGCTGTGATTCATGGGGTCTCAAAGAATCGGACATGACTGAGTGATTGAACTGGACTTAACATTACTCTGGGCCACCTTCACTGGAAATGTCAATATTGAAATGGTTGGAAACCTTCTGAGAACCACAGGGGCAAATGAAATATATTTAGAATTTTCTGAAGAAGGAAAGTGTAGAAGCAAAATTGTTATTAGTCCACCAGATTGACATTTATAAGAATAATGGGGGAGGAGCTTGAAAAAGAAGAAACAGGCCAGTCTTCCTGGACGGCAACTTGATAATACACATCAAGATCAGCCCCAGAAGCTGTTTGTTATTTTAAGCCAAAGAACTCTTTCTGCACCTCATCTCCTTTCTTATATCATATCGATGTTGTAACTGGACATTTTTAATCCCCAATTTTCTTTCTGTGATATTGCTGTGTGATTTTAATTAAAAAACTGCCAATGATAAATCAAAAAAAAAATCCTTAACTTGTCTATATACCCTCGAGTGTGTGTATGTATTTATATACATATATATCTAAGAATTGTACATTATTCTTGCAGTTTCCTCCAGGGAGTTACTGGGCAAAAACACAAATGTCTAAAGATAAAATTAAAAGTTGATAGTAGACAGGTTAAGCACACTAGAACATTATAAGTGGATAAAAGCCACAGAAGGAAACGGTAACCCACTCCAGTATTCATGCCTGGAGAATCCCATGGACGGAGAAGCCTAGTAGGCTACAGTCCATGGGGTCGTAACCAGTCGGACACGACTGAGCGACGGAACGGAACGGAAAAGCCACAGAAAGATGTCAAAAGGGACAAAGAAAAGCTGGCTATGATACACTATACATGGAATGCTACTGCTATTTAGTCATGAAGTCATGTTGGACTCTTGCGACCTCAAGGACGGTAACCTGCCAGGCTACTCTGTCCATTGGATTTCCCAGGCAAGAATGGTGGAATGGGTTCCCATTTCCTTTGCCAGGGGATATTCCTGACCCAGGAATCGAACCCCAGTCTCTTACTTCTCCTTCATTGGCTGGCAGGTTCTTTACCACTGAGCCACTGGGGAAGCCCATGCATGGAATGAGCTAACAATTCAATTTTGAGTAGACTGATGATGGAAGAAGAAACACCATAAGGTTAACAGGGATTATCTCTGGGTGGTGGAGGAGGTGTGGTTTGCTTAACCGAATGTTGTTGTTGTTGTTTTTTGTAACGAGCACACGTTATGCAATGACACTTTTTTTTTTTATGAAGTATGGAAACTATAGATTATGCAACGAGACGTTTTTTTTGAGTGCTTACTGGAGAAGGAAATGGCAACCCACTCCAGTGTTCTTGCCTGGAGAATCCCAGGGACAGGGGAGCCTGGTGGGCTTCCGTCTATGGGGTCACACAGAGTCGGACACGACTGAAGTGACTTAGCAGCAGCAGCAGCAACTGTGCACAAGGCGTTGTGCCAGACTGAGCTATTTTTGCCTTATCGTATTTGATTTTTAAAAAATCAAGGCACCTTCCAGATTTCAACGACGATGCTGGCCAAAAGGCCCAATTATTACCGCCCAACGGCAGTAACAAAACACACAGGTAAACAAAGGGCAACTGCCATGACAAATAGTAACGATGCCAAAGTCAACATTTTCGCAAGGGTCGAAGCAATAAATCCTGCGGAGTCCAAGGCGGATGGCACAGTGCTCCCTGCTGCACCGCTTGGGGGCTGGGAGACCAGAGCAGAAGTAAGTACCTTTGTTTGTCTCCCGACCTGGGTCAACGCGTTGCTTAAAATCGCGAGGGGCGGCTGCGGGCTGGCTTCCCAGCAAAGCGATGCAGCGCCCTCGGGAGAGCCGCCCTGGCGGGGTCGCCGGCGCCGCGCTGCCCGCCTCCCCTCGGTGCACAACGCAGGTGCCCCACGTGGCTGCCGCCCGGCGCCGCTCCCCGCGCCTGCAGCGCCCCCTGGCCCGAGCGGGTCCCGCCGCGCGCTCCTCGCCGCGAGTCCAGCCGGCGCGCTCTCCGCGTCGCTGGAGCCCCCTTCCTTCGCGGTGCTCGCACCGGAGGAGACGCCCGGCCCCCGGGGGCCGCTGCCCCGCGTGCAGAGACGGGGCGTCCCGCTTGGATGCGGCGTCGGCGCGGCGGGTTTGGTGCGGCATTGTCTGCGCTCCCCCCGAGCACGGCGGCGGGGCCCGCGCGCCCCTGCGGGAAGTCGGCGTCCCGGGCAGAAAGCACCGGGCGCGCCCCTTCTCGGGGTACCCCTCCTTCGGTCCCGGGGCGAGCCGGCGGGGGTCTTGGGAGCCAGCACGCTGCAGGCCCGGCAGCAGCCCCTCCGGTGGGTCCCCCCGGGAACGCCAAGCAGAGCGGCTCGGACCGCAGGTAAAGGGGATGGGCGCTCGGTGACTCTGAGTGGAGGGAACCTCGTATTACACCTGGCCGGCTTACAGAGTCGTGGAACCCCTAACCCGGCTCACCTTTTGAATAAAGGCTTTGGGGACAAGCCGACCCCTCCTTCCCACCCACCCACCCCTGTTTTACAGAACAGATGCAGGTGTGAAAGTCACTCCTGCGTGCTTTTCCCAAGCAGCCCAGTGACCCCAGCGAGGTCTCTGCCTGCAGACCCTGAGAGGCCCGCGGCCCCGAGAGACTCGTCCTTGGCCTTTGGGAAGTCTAAGGGACTTATCTTCTGCGGTGATTCAGCTGCTTGGACACCCCCCTCCCCCCAACCCCACTCTGGCCAGCTGGTCCAGCCCGGCTTCCTGCACTTCTCCAGGTCAGAGCCCAGCTCTGTGGCCACCTTCTGGGAGGGGCAAGGGGAGGGTCTCAGAATTGCACCTTAAAAGCTTGCCAGGGGGCATGAATTTAAAAGTCTGGTGGACACTCAGGCAGAAGAGAGGAAAGGAGGGCACCCTGCCTCCCTTTCACTGTGGAATCAGTGGCTGACCTGCTGAGAAGGGCCTTTTCGTGGGGACGCTATGAAGTGTGTTTAGTATCTTGAAACTAAATAAATAAAACGTGTACAATTTTCAATTTAGGTGGTCCTTTAAAAACAACCCCTCTAGAACCTAAGTGTTTTATAAATTGAAGTCTAAAAATTCAAGGTCTTTTTTGCTTTCTCTGTGACATTATATTAAGAAATGTGCAGTTATTGAGTGAGAAAAAGAGAAGGAAACCAAAAACTCAGCACTGCAGTTGGCAAAGCCTCTGAGAGTTCATTTGTAAATGCTGCTGGCTTTCAGTAGCTTGTAGCCATTCTTTTCCTTCGATTGATGGGATACAAAGCTTTACTGGATTGTTCTTTGCGTGGGATATGGCCCTTACTCTTCTTTGTAGAAATCCAGCTCAGAACCATCTCTTGATGTATTAAGAATTTCCCAGTGGGGATCCCCAAGCAAATCCCAGAGGTCCACAGGGATTCCATCCTTCCTGCATCATACCTGTCTCTTTGAAAACCATCAATGACATTTTTCTTTAAATCTGGTTTTTTGGTCCACCACCCAGAACTTAGAGTAGCTGTTTCCCTTCCCCTGCACTAGGCTCAGGCTCTTGAAATGAATTACAGTCAGATGCCCATGTTTTTACAGATGAAGAGACTGAGGCCTAGGAAGGGTGGAAGACTGCCCAAGGGAGAACGGGAGAGCCTGCCAGGAACCCTGGCCCCTGGGTCTGTAATGAGCACAGTCACTAATTGGCAAGTGATGGCATTGAGGATAAGCCACTGGTGAGAATGTGAAAGCCCTTTGTTAAGAATGTGCCCACCAGGTGCGCATCTTACGGAGTTTTTTCCACCGCATCCCCAACACCTGGGAGAGCGCTGGGTGCAGGGCAGATGCTTAATAGTTGTTATTGAATAAGTTAAATTTCACATCATCGTATCAGTGGAAGGGTCAACACGGTGAGTGTGTTAGAACAGTGATTCCCACACTTGAAGCAGTAAGAAAAAAAAAAAACAGTTTTAATTGAGAGGACTGTAACAGAATTGCTCATTTTTAATTTTATCCCACAAGGATATTTTTTTAAAAATGCAATAAACCCCTCACATCATCTTCAAAGCTATTGGAGGTCTCTTGGGGGCCCTGCATAAGAGAGGGTCTAGGCCATGCGAGACACCCCTGCTTCAGTCCAACCCCAAACAGCTGAACACACTCAAAGGCCCTTCTTTTAGTTCACCCTTTCATCTAAACAGCTCCAGCAGCTTACTCTTCCACCGCAAAACCACCTGCTGGGTTTCCCTGATTGTGATCCTCCAATTCCTGATCCTGGATCCCTTCTCTTAACTAGATTTCCTGATCTCCACTTGGGCACCTCTGCCCTTGCCCAGAGGACTTTAGCACTGTTAGCTCCTGGGATCCTGGCAATAACCTTTCCAGGTAAATCGGGTGCATAATGTCACCCCCATTTTTGAAAGAAGAAAATTGAGTGACTAAAGTGAAAGAACGTACTTGGGAGGTTGGTGCTCAGGTCTCCTGACGTCAGATTGGTGCCCTTTGCACACCAACTGTGTGCTGCGTGCTTCTTGTCATGTCTGGGCTGCCTGCATCCAAAAAACTGGGCCCGACACCAAACTTGTGATATACCAGCTCTTTGACCTTGGGCCCCAACTTCTCCAAGACCATTTTCACAAGTGTGAAAGTGGAATTGCTCGTGTCTACCCTATAGGGTATATGAACATAGTTATATGATGTTAATATGTAAAATGCAGTGATAATCTTTTAACACCATATGTTCAAAAAGTCTTTTACCATTATGGGGGACTCTCATACTGTTTCACTGGATCTTTAAAACACTGTCAGTTATGAAACAGATGAATGAGATGGGAAGTTGGTGTTTGCAGAGTTACCCACCTGGTTAGAAGCAGAGCTAGTCTGGGATTCCATCTTTGGAGTTCCAGTCCTGTGGGCGCACTTTCCAGAATCCCATGACAGTGAATTTGGTGGCTCAGATGGGAAAGAATCTACCTGCAATTCAGGAGACCCATTCTATCCCTGGATCAGGACGATTCTCTGAAGAAAGAAATGGCTGCCCACTCCAGTATTCTTGTCTGGAGAATTCCATGGACAGAGGAGCCTGGCGGGCTACAGTCTATGGGGTCTCAAAGAGTTGGACATAACTGAGTGACTAATACACATACTGACAGTTTCAATAAAGATTTTCAAATACTATCAAAACAAGCATCAAAATCTCTTGTCAGGTACAGTGTGTGGGAAGCCTGTGGTTTACACCCAATCTGCCTCTTCTCCCCAGCCATCCAGGGACCTAAAGGGCACAGTTTGTCCCTTGTGGCTGATTTCTGGTTGCCAGACTGTTGGGGTCTGAAAATTTGTGATTTTTGTTAGAGAAAGCATAGCGTGCCCAGAACAACTTGTAAAATGCTCTTCATGCCTTATCGGACTAGAAACATGTCAACCACTTCCCCTGACTATCTGGGTCTGAGCCAAGTATTTTGCCAAGTGAACAAGGAAGATGTTTGTTACAGCAAAAGACCACAGGCTTCCTGGCTGACTTACCTGCAATTTGAAAGTCTTTCTTTTCTGGTGTGGACTGTTTTTCTAAAGGGTTCAGATTTCCATTCTGCTGATGGAGAGGAGGCTGCCAAGGGCTAATCTAATATTTGGGGTTGGAATTGCATTTTGTAAGGAGGTGGAAGCACTCTCCTTTTTCACCCTGCCCTCGTTTCATTTCCGATCATAGAGGAGAAGGTGGGCATTGTCCTGCAAAACCGCCTTTAGCTATTGCTCAGTCTGGCCCTTCGTTTTCAAAAGTAGCCTTGTTTGGCTTTTACTTTCTTCCTGTCTCTTGGGAAATGCAATCTCTGGGCAACACAGAGTGTGATGTTTTGCGGTGCTCTGCAGCAAACCTCACACATCTGCTGTTCCACGTGCTGCTGGTGCTGCAAGGAATCAGGATTTGAAAACAACAATCAGATAAGAAGACTAGAGAGTCGGGGAGGGATCCAGGTCCATGTGTGAGAACCCCAGAAGCCAGGAATGATGTGTGGGATTAGCATGAGTAATGGAATAGAAAGGAGCAAATGTGATTAGCCAGGTGTTTTGTAATGGAAGAGGCTTGACGAGGTGTACCTGGGAATGGAGGTCCTGTTTCTGCCCCTGGGTTGCAGACCACTCCCATCTGCTTAGTACAAGAATGCAGAAAGTTCTGGACATCTTCTCAAGTTATGTGCTCAGTGTGGGAGTTGCTGGCAGCTGATGGAAGACTGCCAACAGTTGAGATTCAGAGTGGCAGATGTTTAATTAGGCTCTGTTCCTCTGTCCTGATCCCCCAGAGTCAGGAAGGTGACAGATGGAACAGAACACAGGGAGGCCAGAAAGGAGTCCGATATGTGTATTAACTGTCTTACCTGGGGCAGAATACTTAGCTTCTCCCTGTCTCAGTTTTCCCATCTGTCAAATGGGGGCTGACTGTGAGGATTAGGAGAGAGAAAAGATACGTTAAGTATGAAGCCTGGTGTGTGTGTCATGTCCAACTCTTCGTGACCCCATGGATTGTAGCCCACCACGTTCCTCTGTCCATGGAATTCTGTAGGCAAGAATACTGGAGTGGGTTGCCATTCCCTTCTTCAGGGGATCTTCCCAACCCAGGGATCGAACCCGGGTCTCCTGCATTACAGGTAGATTCTTTACTGTCTGAGTCACCAGGGAAGCCCACGGAGCCTGGTACTGGGTGCTTTAGTGAGTAAACAATGCTCACTAGATGGGAACAGCTGGATTGTTGTTGTTTTAACAGTGGAATTCATCCTTTGAAGTCTTAGTTTCAGGGTTGTATTTAGAATGTTGAATTAGTATTGAAAGAAAGTTTTGCTGTGTGAGGAGGGGGGATTGAGCTGAATATTTGAGATGATTGGGTGGGAATAGATAGTGTAGAGTACTATTAATTCTGTATCATCATTGAAACAACGTTAGGTTCATTTATCTTGGTATAAAAAACGACACCGTGAGTGCGGTGAGCACAGATTCATCAGGAAGTATCCTCCAGCCCACCTGCCTGAGGCGTTATGATGCTGATTTCCAGCAAGCGCATGTCTCACCTGCCACATGCCAGGCACATGCAGAGACTGAGACACAGTCCCTAGTCCCCGAGCCGTTTGCCACGCGGCAGGCAGGTTCAGTGTGGGCCGTGTGACCCACAAATGAGGATTGCAGTGGGGGTGGGGGCATGGGGTCGGGGGGCAGGTGCTGCTGAGGGCTCAGGGTCAGTACCACCTGAGCCTGGCACTCACAAGGAGGCCCTTGATTTCTTACACTGATTTCCTAAATTTTGTTTTGCCAACCTAAATTTTGTTTTAATGAGCTGAACCTTCAGAGGCTCTGGAAAAACATTCACCTGGGCAAGCAGAGGCACACGGTGGAGCCGGATGGACCTGCCTAGGTTTGTCCCCTAGCACAGGGAGGGGCCCTGTGTTCACCAACACCGTTCTCTGCAGCAGGAAACTTCTGTGCTCCCTTTAGCCTTGTCTTCACGGGAGGCCGCTAGAATCCTAGTTTTGTAAAAAAAATTAACAGGCCTGAGCCTCAGAGTCCTGCGTGTACCCAAGGTCAGAAGCTGTGATCCCAGAAAATCTTGAGCCTCAGGACTGGATGGCACAGGGATGCCCTTTCCTTCTCAGAGCTGGCCCTTGTCCCCAGGCCTCGCCCCTGCCTGGCTCCCAGGTGGCAGGTATGGACTCGTCCCGGAGCTGTTGCATGGAGGAAGAGGAAAGAGAACAGGAGGCGCGTACGCGCCCCCACCGGCCAGCATCCTCTCCGGCCGCCTCTCTCCCTCTGACCGTGCCTGGGAAGCTCCTGCCCTCCTCCTCCCTGAGTACCTCGTCTCGGGCTGTCACTTAGATGAAGTGAGGCTGGGAAGCCTCTCAGTTGCTTGAAGCACGAAGACTCTCAGTTGGTTAGGCAATTCCATTTAGTTTGCTTCAGGAAAGTTTTGAAATCCAGAGAGCTGAATAAACAGTGGAGTAAGGTCTGACCTTCGTAGGTCCGTGGTGGAGAGGAGATCAAACGGGGATTTTCTTTTTTTTTTTTTTAACCGGAAGACATCTTAGCAGCCTCTGGTCCACTCTCCTCATTTTCAGGTGAGGAGCTGTGGCTGCTGTCAGGGCCGCACAGCATCAGATGAGAAGTGGGACCCCTGGATCCAGGGTATACACCCTCTGTCACCGGGGGCAGAGGGAGCCCCTGTGTCATGGTGTGCCAGCTCAGCGTGCTGGAGTTCAGGGGGGTGGCCCAGGCACATGGAGCTGGCCTCGGCTCTAGGAGTAACACGGTTAGAAGAAAGCCTGTTGTACAGGGACCGGAGACTCAGAACTCCTCCCCTTCTGAGCCTCAGGGACGCCTTTCCATTCACTTCTGGGGTGTGTACGCTTATTCACGTGTCTCGTCTTTAGTTTGATGCCCCCTGAGGGTAGGAGTGCAGGTCCAGGGCGTGGGGGGCAAGGTCAGCACTGTCCAAGAAAGCACCACCCTCCCCACCCCCACCCCACCCCCCACCCCCGGTTATTCCTATTTCCTGCAGTTCCAGTGTGGTCTTCATGCACACGAGCTGGGTCATTTTTAACTTTTCTGTAAATCACGCGAATCTGCATTCCCTGGGTGACTTCAATGTTCAAGGCAGCCCTTGCTCTCAGCCTGGTTGGCAAATCCTCTGAATTCAGAATCCAGCTGTGTTTTGTTCCTGCACCAGCCAGTGTGTTTTCAGTGCCGGGACAGAGGTGGTTGGGGTGCATCAGAAAAGTAACACAATTCATTTTAGCGCAGATTAGGTTAGAGGCCTGTGGCTGAGTCACCAAAGATGGCCAGGATACTCCTGCCAGGTGTTCTGGAGAAGTGGTGCCCCTAATGGAGTGCAGGGAGGGGCGGCCCCAAGGGCCAAGATCCATGAATGGAATCTTGGGCCCTCTGCCTTGCTATCCATGCTTGTGTGTGTGTGTGTGTGTATATATATATATATATATATATATATATATATTTGGCTTTGATGGATCTTTGTTGCTTTGTGTGGGCTTTCTCTAGTTGCAGTGAGCAGGGGCTATTCTTCACTGCTGTGGCTCCTCTTGTTTTCAAGACAGACTCGAGGGTGCGTGGGTTCAGTAGTTGCAGCACATGGGCTCAGTAGCTGTGGCTTAGTTACCCTGAGGCATGTGGAATCTTCATGGACCAGGGATGGAATCCTAGTCCCCTGCATTGGCAGACGGATTCTTAACCACTGGACCACAGGGAAGTCCCTATCCATGTTCTTAAGTGCAGGAGCATGGCCCTCATTTGAGGATGTTAAAGGAACTTTCAAGAGCGTCAGGTTGAAGTGAGTTTTTTCTGTCCATGGAATTCTCCAGGCAAGAATACTGGAGTGGTTGCCATTCCTTTCTCCAGGGGATCTTCCTGACCCAGGGATTGAGCCCGGGTCTTCTGCACTGCAGGCAGGTTCTTTACTAACTGAGCTACGAGGGAAGGGGAAGATGTTAAGGCTGTCCTTTAAAATCGGAGTCAGTGGAGTAAAGTCTTTCATGGCTTTTTGGGATCTGAGTCTTCTCCAGACTACTGTAGTTATCATGTGAGCAGCAGCCTCTAGGGTCATATCTGTGACTTGGGAAAGGCTGAGCCCTCGTCGTCTTGTTTGGGGGTATGACTTGGGGGAGCTCACAGAATTGATTGCTGATCCTTTTTTTTTTTTATTTTCCTTGTCCTGACCCTCTAGTCATATCAACATGCTCTCTTTCCTGTTGCTGGAAGTCATCTGCATTGTCCTGATTGCTGGAGGTGAGTGTTCTTGATGTGGGGAGAGGTGGGTGAGGTGTTGAGGGGTTTGATGCGCCCCACATCTGGTGGATTTTGACTTCTAAAGGTCTCTTGAGTGCATCCATGTTTCTCCACTCCTAGCCAGCTGCCTCGTCTAAGCCCCATCTGCAGCAGCCTCCTGACTTGTCTCCCTGGATTCACCCGGTCCCCCTCCATCCTCTTCGTCACACATTTCAAAATGCACATCTGGTCATATCTGGACCCCTCTCCATTCCCATTGCCTGCCTGAAACTTTTAAGTGATATTCCACTGCTCTTAAGAGGGCCTGCCTGATCTGACCTTGTGCCACGTGGTGTCCCCTCTGGAGACCCTCCCCCCTCCTCTCTGCTGCAGCCTGCACTCCTTCCAGGCCGGCCCAGCACGCTCCCTCCCTCCCACCCTGGGGTTCTCAATTATGGTGGCCCGTCTGCCTCGATCACTGACTCACCCAGCACCTCTACCCTGGTCAACTCCTCCTCATCCTCCAGCACCCAGCTCAGTTTCTTCTGGATCCCCAGGTCAGGTCGGATCCCCCTACTAAAACCTCGTGTCCCATTGGGTCTCTCTGTTGTGTTGCACTTAATACAGATATGAGTTTATTTCTGTGTGAATTTTAAAAAATGAGTGTTCGTCTTCTCCACTGGGCATAGGCTGTGTAGTCTTGGCACTTAGCTGGACTTGGCACATAATCTGTGCTAAGAAGTAGATTAGTGAATGGATAATGGAGCAAATCAGTTTTCTGTTTACTTCCCACGTTGGCCCTCCCACATTCTAGACTCTTTGAAATATGAGATGGTAGAAAGGAATAGGTGTGTTTTGTGGGTTGGCTGATGAGGAAGAATGAGCGGGCTGGGTGGCTGGCTGCCTGAGGCTAGCCCAGGGTCCTCTTGCAGTCTCGGAAGCTCGCTTGCAGTTCCTCCCTGGTCTGTGTTTCTGTGAGTAGGGGTATCCTCACTATTCGTTGGCTGCTGTCTCCGTCTACTTGTTTTCTGGAACCTCAGGGAGATAGAGGCTGGAAGAAGGACGTGGTTTCCCCGTCCGCCTATCCCCTCTCTTGAAGCCATGTGTGTGATCAATGTCACACAGTAACTTCATGACCAACGGACTGGGATGAAATGAGACATGTTTGGGGACATGCGGTCCCTGGGGGCCCAGGCACAATAAAGCTTCTGTTTTAACTCACTGTGGAAGCTCACCCTCTGTAGCCTGTCCAGTTTACAGAGCACTGGATCTGACACCCCTCAGTTGTACCGATGAGACAGGGAAGGCTCAGAGAGGCTAAGTGATTTGCCTGGGGCTGCACAGCTTTCAGGAGCAGGACTGGGATGAAAACCCAAACCCAAGTCTTCCCACCCTATGCAGGCAGGCGGTCCTCAGAGGTGAAGGCTGACTTGGTTGGGAGAGGAAGCCGCAGTCACGTGTTCACTGCCTCTCTGTTCCAGGGGGAACGTCTGCAGAGTCCTGAGGTAGCTTCACAGGGGCACCATGGGATGTCACTGGGTACCCGCTCCCTGGAAGGAGGTCTCACCTGAAGCCTGGCACCTGCCAGGACAGCTGAGCCCATGATATGGTTATATAAGCTGAGTCACATCTGTAGTGAGTGGTCCCTGGTCATGGAGCTCCTCCTCCCATCTCCCATCCAGGCGTGATGGCTGGTCAGTCTCCAGCTGGAGATTGTGTCAGTAAAACATTTAAAAAGACCTTAGGGATTCCTCAGGGACCTCCTGGTGGCCCAGACAGTAAAGAATCTGCCTGTAACGTGGGAGACCCTGGTTCAATCCCTGGATTGGGAAGATTCCCAGGAGAAGGGAATGGCAACTCAGTCCGGTATTCTTGCCTGGAGAATTCCATGGACAGAGGAGCCTGGTGGGCTAGTCTGTGGGGTCATAAAGAGTTGGACATGATTGAGCTACTGACACTTTCACTTTAAGAATTCCTCAACTCCTGGACTTTTTGTCAGTGATTCATGGGCCGACATGAATTTCAGTTTTCCTGCTTTGACTTCAGGGTCAGAGGAGGTGAGCATTTTTAATTCATTTGGCCAAACTGTGTGCAGAAGGCTGGGTTGGGCTCTGTGGAGACAGGTGAAGGTGTTTCTGCCTCCGGGGAACTTCAGGGGGCACAGGGCTCATGGGAGCAGCACCTCACTGTAGGTTAGGTTGCAGCAGGGTCCCCCAAGTTGGCAAGATCTTGAGGATGTCTGAACGCAGTGATGCAGAAAGCCTCTGTTTTCTGGGAGACCAGTGTGCTTAATTACTGAGTGATTTTTGTATTCTTTTAGGGTTTGTACTGTCGATGTTGTAGTCTGTATCTTGTTTCTGCCTCTGGGAAAATGGCAGTGGTGGACTCTCTTAGACCCGTGACAGATAAGTATTTGTCTGACAACTGTTGACTGTGGAGCTAATTTTGGTTCAGCGTCTTGCCCCATAACCATCTTCTCTGTGAGTGGAGATTGAGGGGAGCAGGCGTATCAGGTGAGCAGAAACTCAAAAGATAGGGCTGGGGAGCCGTAGACACTGGTTCACTCTGATATTTGGGGACCAGTGGGTGGAGAGGAGCTGCAGAAGGTGGAACTGGGACCAGCCTTGGGGTGGTTGACTGATGAACTCCAGCGGGTGCTGCCAGCTAGAGGCCCCCTTCCCTCCGGAACCTGACCTCATCTTTTGGTGTCTTCTTCCCCGTCACCATCCTGGCAGTGGCAAATCCTCCTGAGCCCAACTCCCCTGTGTTATGTGATTCCATCTCCTTTACCTCCCTCCCCAGCAGCCTCCGCCCACCTCATGTTCCTCCATCTGCCCCTGGCCTGGCCGGGCCTCTTCCTAGGTTCTGCACGCCCTCACTTTGTGCCTTCTGCGTTTATCCACAGAACGTGGACATTTATAAGCAGCAGCATGTCTGCCTTGTCTGACAGTGACCACGCTTGTTTGGCTTTTCAAATAACCCCTCCAAGGGGCACCTCATTGTCTTCAGGACTTTCATCGTGGTTGGCTTGCTGTTCAGCACCTGGCATGTTACCTGCCCTCAGAGTTTATTTTGTAAATTATTATTGACTGCTCATATGCCATTACTACAATTTCACTGGGTATCACATAGAAGAAAAAGGTGTATCCACAAACTTCCTACCCAAAACTTTGTAGCCCTTGTTCATGTTAATTGCACTGAATGATTGTTTCAGTGTTTCTCTGAGTCCTGCCTCTGTGGGTGTTTGTCATCGCCGTCATTCCTCTGAAACAAGTAACATTGAAGGAGATGTCTTGGTGGCACATTTTCCCTTCCCTAAAATTGTTTTTCCTTTGGATCAATTCCAGGTGTGATGCTGTGTAGCCTAACCCCTTATATGACTCCTAATTCATTTGGCTAAATTGTTTTCCAAAAAGGTTGCACCAATTTACTGTGCTATTATTGGAACAGGTTTTCCTGATGTACTCTCTCCAGTTACATTTAAATTTAAACCTTAATCATCTAAATTTCACATTTAAAAAGGTACCCCGTGGTTTGAGTTAAAGCATTTTATCACCTGTGCTTTTCTAGGAATTCTCTTCCTTCTGTGAATTGTCTGTTCATGTTCAAGGTTAATTTTTATGGCAAGATGCTTCATCCCAGAGGGGCACCCAGTTCTTATGCCTAACCAGGGGCAAAACCCAGAATCAAGTCTCTCTATATCTCCTGGGTAGATATTTTCAATTTTACTCTTCAAAATACCCGACTTTGAATGCAGAGGTACTTGATAAAGTTGGAGTAATTGGGGAGGGCATTATTTATGTTATCCATCTGGTAATTTTTAAGATACAGTATCATTAAACTCTTCCACGTTCCTGATTTCTCTATTGTCCCCTGTTCATTCTGGTCACGTAACATGAAGACTGAGACTCCTCCCCTTCCTGCCTTGTAATGTGTGCTTCTGTTTTCTTTCCTAGTGCCTCCATCCCTCCCTCTTCAGGACGTCCACGTGAGCAAGGAGATTATTGGGAAGATTTCAGTCACCAGCAAAAGTAAGCCCATGTTTTCCTTGACCCTCCAAACCCTCCCACTTCGGCCTCTATGTGATGGACCCAAGGGAAATCTTTTGGCTTCAGACACTTTCTTTCCCAGCCCTGTCTTCTTTCACACTGTGGCCAGAGTCATTTTCCCCAAGCAGAGTCCTGACCTGGGAGGTAAAAACCTAGGGAGATCCCTATTGCTGAATTTCTTGGCTCTTGCTTCAAGTTTCTTCTGTTGCGTGACCACCGCCTCCCCAACCAGACTCATCGGCTGCTATATTTCTTCCTCTTTCTCTCTGCTTGGCATTCCCTCCACATGCTCAAGCCCTGCCCTCCTGCTTGCAGGGACTCTCCGATCACCTTCCCTCCCTCTCTGGTGAAATCCCCCTAGCTTGTTGCTACTGGGTGGCACCTTCTCACTGGTGCTTCTCTGACTTCCACTCTCCCATCTTCATGGTGAGTTGACAGGGTGTGGACTCTGACACCCTGGGTTGGACTCCTGGCTATACCACTTCCTGGTACTTTGACCTCAGGAAAGTTCCCTGAATTGCCCTGTACCCTGCTCCCTTTATCTTGCCAATGGGAATACAAATTGTAAATCTATTTAGGGGTGGGGGTGAGGGGGCTAGGAAGCTGATAGCGAAAGGGTACAGAGTTTCCTTTTGAGCAGATGAAAGATGTTTTAAAATTGACTGTGATGGTAGAATATCTCTTTGAATATACCGAAAGCCATTGATGAGATTGTTGGATGGCATCATCAACTCAATGGACCTGAGTTTGAGCAAACTCTGGGAGATAGTGAAGGACAGGGAAGCCTGGCATGCTGCAGTCCATGGGAGTCACAAAGAGTCAGACAAAATTGAGCAACTGAGCTATGAAAAAATGCCACTGAAATGTATACTTCAAATATTGACGTGTATGTGAATGACATCTCAAGATAACTGAAAAAATATATATAATCTATCTCAAGGTGGTTATGAGAATTAAATAAATTAGTCCATTTAAAGTGTTTAAAGCAGAGTACCCAGCCTATAGGAAAGATTTGGTCAGTGCTTGTGGTCACTTAGGCTCTTGGGTAATGCATCCTTATGTACCAGGGTGCCTGACTGTGTCCCAGGCTAGACTGTGAACCCTGAGGGCAGGATCCAAGGCTCTTGGGTATCTCTCCATGGCTCCAGGAGCCCCTCCTCTCAGATGGCTTAGTTAGTGTTGTTGAATTAGATTCTCTCTTTATCACACAGACTTTCATCGGTGTTGTGCCCATGGTAGGTCCATGCTCCCCGCTGCAGGGGAGCATTGCCTGTGGCCCAGAATTGTCTCCAGTGTTATTTCCCCCACTGTACTAAGAGGAGCTTGACCCACTGCAAGATTGTTTCCACCTCCACTCTGCTCTGGGAGGAAGATCCTCTCGGGACCAGACCACAGAGAAGCTGTTTGTCACTAATGTTGCCCTCCCTTACCCTAGTGATGTGGTGTTCGGCTGCAGTGGACGTCCTGTTTCTGATGGATGGCTCTCATAGTGTTGGGAAAGGGAGCTTTGAAAGGTCCAAGCACTTCGCCATCACGGTCTGTGATGCTCTGGACATCAACCCTAGGAAGGTGAGTTTAAGTCTCATTGTCTTTGTATTAGGGTGTCTGGCTGCAAGTGACAGAAAGCCCATTTTAAGTGGAAGAGGGCATTTACTGGCTTGTGGAACCAGGGCGACCAAGGGGATGAATCCCGGTTCCAGGCACGATGGAATCCCAGGCCTCAATCGCTCTTTTTCTCCTCCTTTCCATTTTGCTTTCCTCATTTGGCTTCCTCCCCAGGCAGTTTCTCCTTACTCGGCAGAGTTGCCCTACACAGTCCTTGAAGCTAGTCATCCCCAGAAAAAGAAAGTGGACTTCTTTCCCTGTAGAGCTGGCAGAAGTCCTCAGGAGGGCTCTGATTGGGCAGATGTAGGTCACAAGACGATCCCTTTACCAATCACAGAAGCCAGAGGGAAGAGCTTGTCTGGCCGTTCCTGAGTCACCTGCTTATCCTCCTTCTTGGGGTGGGGATGAACACGTGGACTTCCTGCTAGAAGGGAGGCTGTGCTTGCAGAACTGCAGGAAAGGGAAAGCAAGCTGCAGACAAAAACTCCAACTATTTCTGAAGACTAGGGTCTGAATACAAATCAGCTCCTGCCCTCTGTGTTCGCTTGAAGGGAGCAGCTCCTGCCTGGTGAATCCAGCCAGTATCTCCATCTCTTGTTCTTCCTGATTCCAGATAGCAAGTCTTAAATGTCAGCAGACTGTGCTAGCTGTGCTGTTTGTTGCTAAAAAATGGCATTTGGGAACCATTCAACAGAAAAATGGACAATAAACACAGACAGTTCCCAGAAAATGAAACACAGATGGCCCTCTGACATAGGAAAAGATGCCCAACCTCATTCAATGAAATAGCATATCTCTGAGTGATACACTATTTTCTATTTAACTGGATTACCAAAAATCTAAAGTTTGGTTTCATGCTTCATTGGCAAGCCTGTAGGAAACTGGTGTTCTCCTGCTGGTGGGAATGTGCAGCCTCATTATGGAAGAACCTAACAGTGTCCATCCAAATGACAAAGGCTGGGACCCTTTGACTCAGTAATTTATCCTATAGATACTCCTACAGGTGCAAAATAATTCACACTCAAAGTTATTCATTGCAGTGTTGTTTGTAATTGTAAAAGATTTCAGGCAACCCAAAGGCCCGCTCACAGGGGTAAATCCTTTATGGTGTCTTCATATAATGAATCACAGGGCAACTGTCAAAAGTGAATGGGAAAAGTCTTTGATGTGGAAAAACACCAATGCAAATGGGGTATAAAAGTAAGGTGCAGATGGTATGTATGATATGTTACTCTTTATGAAAAATGGAGATGAAAAGAGCCTGTGTTTGTACTTGTTTATATGTGAATGAAGAAACTCTGGGGGCGTTTGTAAGAGGCAAAGAGCAATGGTTTCCCATTGAGGGAGGGAGTGGGAATTGGGCAGATGGGGCACAAGGCCGGGGGAGGCCCATTAGTATAAATGTCTTTATACCTTTGAACCATGTGAACTGACTCAAAAATCAAGTAAATATTTAAGAAGGGCGTTTTGGTTTGGAAAGCTGTAATTACGTGAATGAGAGCCTAGTCACATACAGGTGGAGGAAGGAAGTGGTTTTCCAAGATGACATTCCTGGGTTAATCCTAGAAAAACCTCTAGGACTTAGGAGAAAAGGGAGCTTTTAATGAGAGCCAGATTTCTTCCAGAAATGATATGTCATTTGTGAGGAGTGAGCACATTATCCTGGACTTCAGGCCATCTTGCATGGTTGTAACTGACATCATTCTGTCTAGATACAGATAGCGGGAAGTTCCAACTGTAAAGTCAACCCATCGTGGACTCTCAGAGGGTCAAGGCCAAAGGCTGCTGAATCTCTGCCCTCCTCCCCAAGGGACCCTGCTTTTTAAAGGAAGTGATTCCTTGGGGGAGTTTTGCTAATTTTTTCATGGAGGAAGAGCCATAAAGATCAAACACTGTTGACCTGGAAATGGATGTAGCATGTCCTGAAATGGGTGGTCTGGAGATCCCAGTAGATGACAGGTTGGAAGAGAAGAACTTCATGGATTATTAGAGAATGTTTTATAGATGAAGATGCAGGCTCAGCGAGGCTAAGTGACTGCTTAGGGTCACACAGCAATCTTAGCGCTCTCAGCAAGGAAGAACTGGGGGCTCTTGAGCCTCAGCCCAGGACTTCACATTCTGCTCTCACAGTCACATAGGCCATGGACAGCTGGTGACATGGTGGGGGGGGTGTGTCTCTGTACATAGAAGTGGTGGGTGCTGATGGAATTCAGCATCCTCAAAGAGAGCGTAAGGAAACTGTGACCAAAAAAGCAGTATGGGCGGTACTGCTGGGAGCAACTCTCCCAACCCACAGGTGCCCAGAATTCAGGGAATTTAATTTTTAAGGTGGTAGTGAAGTCGCTAAGTAGCGTCACTCTTTGCGACCCCATTTATTGTAGCCTGCCAGGCTCCTCTGTCCATGGGATTTCCCAGGCAAGAATACTGGAGTGGGTTGCTATTTCCTCCTCTAGGGGATCTTTCCTACCCAGGGATCAAACCCACGTTTCCTGCATTGCAGGCAGATTCTTTACCACTGAGCAACCAGGGAAGAACTAATTTTTTTATTTTTAAGGTTAGATATTGTCGAACTAAACAGTGCCCATAACAAGGAGACAGGATAGTGAGAGGCCTGGACATTTTCATATGAGGGAACCTGAGTGTCACTTTCACTGGAAGGAGGGTGCCGAGTGGCTCTGTTTTATTAACAGGACAAAGTCTGGGTGTTGAGGGAGCTGTATTTGGGTTTGACATGAGAAAACTTTCTCATAGCAAGACTTGTTGAGCTAAGGAATTGGTGTCTGTTTTGCAAGCAAATGAGCGCCTCCACCTCCAAGCTGCTCAGACTTGCTGGAATTGCTAGTTGAAGAAAGATTTTTGCATTAGGGTGACTTCAGATGCTTCAGTGTGACCTGCGGCTTCAGGTCTATTGTGTTTGCAGCTGCATTTTAAGTGTCATCGTCTTGTTTTTGGGCTTCCCATGTGGCACTAGTGGTAAAGCGCCTCTCCCGCCTGCCAATGCAGGAGACTTAAGAGACACAGGTTTGATCCTGGGGTCAGGAAGATCCCCTGGAGGAGGGCATGGCAGCCCACTCCAGTATTCTTGCCTGGAGACTCCCATGGACAGAGGAACCTGGTGGGCTACAGTCCATGGGGCCACAATCGGATAACTGAAGCAACTTAGCACAGCATGGCATGTCTTGTTATCTCCATGTATTGAATACAAGGAATTTGACTTGCACTTCATTTTACTTTCTGGGAAGACATTTTCAAGCAGCTATCAATTGAAGCTTTTGGTGGAGGCTCTGTTTTGAGGTGGACTGAAGGTGTTTGAAGTCTCCTCGCAACACTTTCGCTAAGTTCACTTCCTGGCTGTAATATAATGACTGCAGCAGTGATTACAGTGTGGTGAGAAATCCGGGCGGGCTGGCTTCTGAGCGTACCGTAAACTGAAGATAAAAGGTAGCTATTTTGCTCCCAAACCGCCAATTAAATTAAGTGCCTTGACTACTGACTCAAGCTGTTTCTATCTTGTTTTGAAGTTGGTTCCTTCCTGTTGAAGTCAATACACCCAGCTGTTGGTCTCAAGGGAGTCTTTTTTTAAAAAAAAAAAAAAGCCAATTCATTCACATGGTTCAAAACAAAGACATTCAATGAAAAGTATCCCTCCCGGTCACATATTTTCTATTTGCCCAGTCCTCCCTACCCCCAACCCTGCTGTCTTGAGCATCCTTACAGAATTGCTTCATGCAGATAGAAG
This sequence comes from Moschus berezovskii, assembly GCF_049115385.1. Lineage (NCBI taxonomy): Eukaryota > Metazoa > Chordata > Mammalia > Artiodactyla > Moschidae > Moschus > Moschus berezovskii. Next base: position 80,451,279 of record NC_142471.1, read on the forward strand.
CACTATGAATATATATTCTAATTTTTTGCCCTTTTCACACAAAGGGTGGCGTGCTTATACAGTTTTATCTCTCACCTCTTTCTCTTCACATTATCTTGAGAGTCTTTCCTGTCTAGGTAGGTAGGTAATATAGGTATTAATATAGGCATATATCACTTTTACGTGTGTCCCAGGTGGCTCAGTGGTAAAGAATCCACCTGCTGATGCAGGAGACGTGGGTTTGATCCCTGGGTAGGAAAGATCCCCTGGAGGAGGAAATGGCAACCCACTCCAGTATTCTTGCCTGGGAAATCCCATGGACAGAGGAGCCTGGCGGACTACAGTCCATAAGAGTTGCAAAGAGTTGGACACAACTGAGTGAGCATACATGAGCACGCATTTTTATAGCTGATTAATGTTCCATCATAAGAATTTACCAAGGTCAGTGAGCCCGTATGTGTGTGTGAGTTGCTGTCTGTAATTCCTTTTCTGTGATCTCTGTTCATTCTTGGCCTGTTTTTCTGCTGGATCGTTGATCTTTCACATATCAGTTCCTAGATACTCTTCATGTATTGGTGAAAGTAACTTTTGTCTCTGATGTGAGTAGCAAATAACTTTTCATTCGTCTTTACTTTTTGGTTGCATTATGACATTTTTTGCCCAGTGGAAGTTTTCTTCAGAGAGTCGGATTTATCATTTATTTCCTTTACAACTTACGGATTACAAGTCATAGTGATGTCTTTGTTACTTTGCAATTACAGGGGAATTCTCCCAAGTTTTCTTCTAGAACTTTTATGGTTACACTTTTCACACTTGTGAATCCATCTGTACACTTTCCTCTGTTCTTTTGCAGATGGCTGTCCTGTTGTGCCAATATATCTTACTGACTGTACCATCTTTTCCCAATGGTTTGAGATGCCCCCTTTATCACGCGCTAACTTCAAGAGAAAAAGGGTCGCTTCTCAGAAACGCCTTCCTGAGGTTCTCTACTACTCTGCTTTCCTGTGTCCATCCCACATGCCCACCCAAGACTTGTATTTCTTCCTGCAAGATGCCCAGCAGCTCCTCCTCAGAACTTCCAGTGGGAGGAAAGTCACTGGGCTGTGCTCCCTGCAAGCAGATGCAGCTGGCCAAGTGCTTTGATCCAAGTGCTCCCAAGCACCAGGCCTGCTCAGAGATCAGAAGTGAAGGAACTCACATAGCAAGAAAAGGTCAGCATCGTTGTTTAATTATGAACCACTTGGCCCATCTGCAGTCTTGGCCAGAATTCATTGTGAGATGAGTAACTGAGAATATAGTTTCTCCAGGACTTGAGAGAGCCAGCCACTAGGTGCACGGGTTAGGCCCTCAAGACGAAACTTAAATGTTTAAACCCTTCTCTGCTTGACACGCTAATCTTAAGAGGCCAGAGAATGACTTTACTCACAGTTTCCCTTCTTCTGTTTTGCAAGGCGTTGGATTTTCTCCTGTGGCCTTCTGAATGAGGATGCAGAATCAGGAATCGCCGGTGGCTCTCGCTTCCTCTGCTATAGAGGAACTTCAGCTCCAGCAGTGCTTGTCTCACACTAGGGAGTTGCTTGGCCCCCAGTCTTACTCTGTCTTAGAGATCTGGCCTTCCCCTAGCTTAGCGGGAGGAGGTCTGGAAGGGTGCTCCCTCCTCAACCAAGGATGGGTGTGTGGTGGCTGTGGTTAGTGATGGCCACCCATTGATGGTGGCTGTGATTAACTTCTGGTTGGGGGTTTTGCTGGAAGCCTGTGCTGGCTGCTGAGGAGACAGTCTATATATAACAGGCTTAGTGAAGCTCATAGGCACCAAGTCCAATGGCCGTGTTCTTTTCTTTCTAGCCCTGGGCCAGGTCTGTATCCTCTAGTTTCTCCGACAGTAATTATGGGTATGAATAGTGCCTCGGTGGATTAAATTAAATGTGTTGATTAAATGAAATCTCCAGGTGCCTACACCTGGAGATAGTAAGTGTCAGCAGAGACCTTAAAGTGCTCACAACTCCACCCAGAGAGCTGTTGAAATGAGGGTTGAATTGGTGGTGGTCAGTGCAGAGCACAGGCACGTTTGACCGTCTCCTTCCGAATTCTCCTCCCGGTCTTTGGAACTTTCTTTCAGGGAAATCACAGAAATACCAGCACTGGTATTTGCAAGTGGGCAGGAGGCAGGGTCGTTAACCTTTCTCATCCCTTCTCTCAGGGATATTTGTGACTTGACCCTGCTCTCAGCCCCTGGGCCCTCTGTCTCCCACTGCAGGTCAGGGTGGGAGCCATCCAGTTCAGTTCCACCCCTCGTCTGGAATTCCCCTTGGATGCATTTTCAACCCAACAGGAAGTGAAGGCAGAAATCAAGAGGATGGTTTTCAAGTAAGTACAATCAGATACTGCTACAATTAGAGCAATGCTAGCTGCTCTCAGAATTGCCCTTGAAGAGTTGCATCTGCTCTTGACCCCACAGAGAGAGAGAGGTCTGTGGCCCGGCTTCTAGAAGCCCAGGGGTGCACAGCAGGTAATAAGAATTCCCTTTTCAAAGCTGTCCCTTTATTACATAATATCTAAGGTGGGAACTTAAATGCAAGTTAAGAAAAAAAAAGAGAGAAGTTTTGCTTCTGTTGTGTGTGGTTGTCAGCTGGGGGAAAGGTCTAGTGAGGGTGGGGACAGATTAAGAGCATGAGGTGGTGGGAAGGATCCTAGGTCCTTCTCCCAGTTCTCTCCCTGGTGAGATAGGATGACTCACCACACTTCTTGGAGCCTCATTTTTGTGACCTAAAAAGAGTTAGCACTCCTCTGTTACTGAAAGCACTTTAAGAATGATGACTCGTTCTTTATGTGCTCATACACATCCTATAAATATATGTATGTAGTAGGTCATGGGCTTCCCAGGTGGCGCTAGTGGTAAAGAACCCGCCTATTAATGCAGGAGATATATGAGATGCAGGTTCGATCCCTGAGTTGGGAAGATACCCTGAAGGAAAGCATGGAAACCCACTCCGGTATTCTTGCCTGGAGAATGCCCTGGACAGAGGAGCCTGGTGGACTACAGTCCATAGGGTTGCAAAGAGTCGGACATGACTGAAGTGACTTAGCACACACACACATGAGGTGGGTCATGATTTTAGTCACATTACAAGTCAGCTGATGTGTGTATATGTACATACATATGTGTATATATTTTACATGTATGTATATATTATACATATATGGCTATATGGATATAAACGTGTGTTATACACACACACATATACATGCATACACATATTCAATGTTCTTCGTAAGCCCTCACAGAAGAATGGCTTTATTGGCCACTTGCTACTTTGATCTCTGAATCTTCTTTGGTCTCTGCTGCCCTTGCCTTAGTGTCTACTGAAATCTTGTTCAAGTCCATGGTCCCAGCCAGGTACATCTGTCACCTCCACTTGCAAAGGCCCTGAGCTCTGAGGTCCATTCATCAGTCTCAGGCTTGTATGTCCCCAGTGTTCTCAATAAGCCAGAATCCCCACACTGGGAACAGAAAGACCTCCAGGGATCCTACAGGTCCCAAAGACCTCCAGAGACTCTTATTAAAATTTATTTTATATTGGACTGTAGTTGATTTTCAATGTCATGTTAATTTCAGGTATAGAGCAAAGTGATTCAGTTATACATATATCTATTCTTTTTCAGATTCTGTTCTCATTTAGGTTATTATAGACTATTGAGCAGAGTTCCCTGTGCTATACAGTAGATCTTTGTTGATTATATATTTTAAATACTTTGTTATTATATATTTTAAGTTTCTTCAGAGAAATGCCCCTTTAGGTCTTCTGCCCATTTTTTATATTGGATTGTTTGTTTGTGTTTTCACTTTGAGATGCATGAACTTTTCATGAATTTTGGTAATTAACGCCTTGTTTGTTGCATTGTTTGCAAATATTTGCTCCCATTCTATGAATTGTCTTTTCATTTTCTTTATGGTTTCCTTTGCTATGGAAAAGCTTTAGCATTTAATTAGGTCCCATTTGTTTATATTTGTTTTATGTGGGTCAAAAGAGATATTGCTGCAATTTATACCAAAGGGTGTTCTGCCTATGTTTTCCTCTTAAGAGTTTTATAGTATTCAATGTGACATTTAGGTCTTCAATCCAATTTGAGTTTATTTTTGTGTACAGTGTTAGAGAATGTTCTAATTTCATGTAGCTTTCATGAAATTAGATAGCTTTCATGAAATTTTCATGTAGCTTCATGAACATGTAATTTCTTTTACATGTAGCTGTCCAGTTTTCTCAGCACCATTTATTGAAAAGACTGTCTCTTCTCCATTGTATAGTCTTGCCTCCTTTGTCATAGACAAATTGACCATAGATTTATTTCTGGGCTTTCTATTCTGTTCTATTGATCTATATTTCTGTTTTTGTGCCAGTACCGTACTCTCTTGATTACTGTAGCTTTGTAGTATAGTCTGAAGTCAGGGAGCCTGACTCCTCTAGTGTCATTTTTCTTTCTCAAGATTGTTTTGGCTATTTGGGGTCTTTTGTATCTCCATTCAATTTTTTTGTTGTTGTTCTAGTTCTGTAAAAAATGGCAAAAGTAGTTTGAATTGCATTGAATATGTAGATTGCCTTGGGTAATATAGTCATTTTGCTTATATTGGTTCTTGATTAATATTTATTCTATTGATTCTTCCAATCCAAGGACATGCTATGTCTTTCCATCTATTTGTGTCAATTTTTTTTTCTTTCATCAGTGTCTTATAGTTACAGAGTCCAAGTCTTTTGCCTCCTTAGGTGGATTTGTCCCTAAGTATTTTATTGATTTCGATGTGATGGTAAATGGGATTGTTTCTTTTATTTCTGTTTCTCATCTTTCATTGTTAGTGTACAGAAATGCAACAGGTTTCTGTGTATTAATTCTGCAAGTTTACAAGTTCATTGAGTTCTAGTAGTTTTCTGGTAGCATCCTTAGGATTTTACATGTATAATATATTACTACAAACAGTGACAGTTTTATTCTTCTTTTCCAATTTGGATTCCTTCTATTTCTTTTTCTTCTCTTATTGCCATGGCTAGAACTTCCAAAACTATGTTGAATAAAAGTGGTGAAAGTGGACATCCTTGTCTTGTCCCTGACCTTAGAGGAGATGATTTCAGTTTTTAACCGTTGAATATGATGTTAGCTGTAAGTTTGTCATATACAGCCTTTATTATGTTGAGGTAAGTCTCCTCTATGTCCACTTTCTGGAGAGTTTTCATCATAAATGGGTGTTAAATTTTGTCAAAAACGTTTTCTACATCTATTGAGATAATATGGTTTTTATTTTTCAATTTGTTAAAGTGGTGCATCACATTGACTGATTTGAGAATATTGAAAATCCTTGCATCCCTGCAATAGATCCCACTTGACCATGCTATATGATCCTTTTAATGTATTGCTTGATTCAGTTTGCTGGTATTTTGTGGAGGATTTTGGTGCCTATGTTCATCAGTGATATTGGCCTGTAATTTTCTTTTTTTGTGGTATCTTTGTCTGGCTTTGGTATCATCGGGATAGTGGCCTCATAGAATGAGTTTGGGAGTGTTCCTTCCTCTGAAATTTTTTTGGCCGAGTTTCAGAAAGATAGGTGTTAACTCTTCTCTAAGTGTTTGATAGCATTCACCTGTGAAGTCGCCTGGTCCTGGACTTTTGTTTGTTGGGAGTTTTTATTTTTTTTTTAAGGGATTTTATTTATTTTTATTTTATTATTTTTTTATTGGAGGCTAATTATTTTACAATATTATATTGGTTGGTTTTGCCATACATCGACATGAATCCGCCCAGGGTGTACATGAGTTCCCCCTCCCGAACCCACCTCCCTCCTCCCCTTATCCTCCCTGTGGGTCATCCCTGCATACCAGCCCCGAGCATCCTGTAACATGCATCAACCCTGTGTTGGGAGTTTTTAAACTACAGTTTCAATTTCATTACTTGTTATTTGTCTGTTAATATTTTCTATTTCTATATGACTCAGCCTTGGGAGATTGATCTTCTAAGAATGTGTCCATTTCTTCTCAGTTCAGTTCAGTCACTCAGTTGTGTCTGACTCTTTGCGACCCCATGAATCACAGCACGCCAGGCCTCCCTGTCCATCACCAACTCCCGCAGTTCACTCAAACTCACCTCCATCAAGTCAGTGAGGCCATCCAGCCATCTCATTCTCTGTCGTCCCCTTCTCCTCCTGCCCCCAATCCCTCCCAGCATCAGAGTCTTTTCCAGTGAGTCAGCTCCTTTCATGAGATGGCCAAAGTATTGGAGCTTCAGCTTTAGCATCAGTCCTTCCAATGAACACCCAGGACCGATCTCCTTTAGAATGGACTGGTTGGATCTCCTTGCAGTCCAAGGGACTCTCAAGAGTCTTCTCCAGCACCACAGTTCAAAAGCATCAATTCTTCGGTGATCAGCTTTCTTCACAGTCCAACTCTCACAGCTGTACATGACCACTGGAAAAACGATAGCCTTGACTACACGGACTTTTGTTGGCAAAGTAATGTCTCTGCTTGGCATGTAGCTGCTTGTATATGTCTCTTACAAGCCTTTGTGTTTCTGTGGCATCAGTTGTAACTTCTCCTTTTTTCATTTCTAATTTTATTGATTTGAGCCCGCTCCCTTTTTTTTTCTTGATGAGTCTGGCTAAAGGTTTATCAATTTTCTTTTCAAAGAAACAACTTTTAGTTTCATTGGTCTTTTCTATTGTTTTCTTTATTTCAGTTTCATTTATTTCTGCTCTGATTTTTATGATTTCTTTCCCTCTACTAACTTTGGGTTTTGTCAGTTCTTTTCTCTCTAGTTGCTTTAGGTGTAAGGTTAGGTTGTTTATTTGGGATTTTTCTTGTTTCCTGAGGTAAGATTATATTGCTATAAACTTCTTTCTTAGAACTGTTTTTGCTGTGTCCCATAGGTTTTGGATCATCATACTTTCTTTTGTCTCTGGGTATTTTTTGATTTCCTCTTTTATTTCTTTAGGAATCCATTTTTTTGTTTGATAGCATATTATTTAGCCTCCATGTGTTTATGTTTTTTACAGTTTTTTTCCTTGTAGTTAATTTCTAATCTCATAGCATTGTGGATAGAAAAGATGCTTGATATGATTTAAGAAAAATTACCAAGGCTTACTTTGTGGCCAAGCATGTGGTCAATCCTGGAGAATATTCCATATGCAGTTAAAAATAATGTGTATTCTGCTGCTTTTGGATGTAATGCTCTATAAGTATCAATTAAGTCCATTTGGCCTAATGTGTCATTTAAGGCCTGTGTTTCCTTATTGATTTTCTGTCTGGATGATGTGGTATCCATTGATGAAAGTGGGGTATTAAAGTCCCCCATTATTTTTGTCACTGTCAATTTCTCCTTTTATAGGTGTTAGTATTATATATTGAGGTGTTCCTGTGTTGGATGCATATATATTTACAATACTTATATCTTCTTCTTGGGTCGATCCCTTGATTATTATGTAGTGTCCTTCTATGTCTCTTACAGTGGTCTTTATTTTAAAGTCCATTTTGTCTGATATGAGTATTGCTACAGTAGCTTTCTCTTGATTTCCATTTGCATGAAATACTTTTTTCCATCCCTGACTTTCAGTCTGTATGTATCTAGATCTGAAGTGGTTCTCTTATAGAGAGCATACCTATAGGCCTTGGTTTTGTATACCTTCAGCCTGTTTGTATCTAATGGTTGGAGCATTCAATCTATTTATGTTTAAAGTAATTACCCGCGCCTCTGCTGGAAACCCTCCAATACCATCAGGTAGGTCTGGCCCAGGCTCTTAGAAGGTCACAGATTTTGTCCTTGGGATCTGGTATGAAACCTTGCATGCACCCTCCAAGAGTGGAGTTTCTGTTTGCCCCAGTTCTGTGGCAGTCTGCAATTAAACACTACTGGCCTTCAAAGCCAGATACTCTTGAGTCTCCTCCTCCTGATGCCAAACCCCCAGGCTGGAGAGTCTGACATGCAGCTCAGAACTTTCACTCCAGTGGGAGACTCTCTATAGTATAATTATTTTTCAGTTTGTGGGTTGCTCATCCAGTGGGATTTGATTTTATCATGATTGCACTTTTCCTACCATCTCGCTGTGGCTTCTTCTTTGTCTTTGGATGTAGAATATCTTTTTTAGTAGGTTTCAGAGTTTTTTCTTGTTGTTGTTGATGGACTTGGACTCAAATGACTCAGCCCTGCTCTCATGTGAAAAGTTATGCCAGTTGCAGTGACTGGTACCAAAAGGCACTTTATAGAGGTCACTCTGTACCTCTCCCAGCCCCTTATTTTATGGAGGAGGATACTGAGGTTGAGAAGAAGCAGACAACTTGGCCAGGACCACAAAGTCACACTGCTCATCCAATAGGCCCCATGGAACTGTCCCTTCTCACCTCTCCCTGCCCTCTCCTCAGCCTCTACCTCCTAACGCTTAGTTGAGCCTCTTGTTAGCTATGTTGAAAGTCATACCTGAGGGCTGTCATTCATGACCCGTGACATGCAGAGACACATTGAGAATGTGCCAGAAGAAGACACTGGGGAGGAGAAAGATGCCTCTTTACATGTCTGAACAAGGTCAGCTCTTTGGGGGTGTGAACAGTTAGCACTTCTGTATCCCAGGACGACTGTAAGACAGCAAACCAGGACAGGAGGCAGTAACTGGATTTTGGCGAAGGTTGCAGGGTCACTGAGGACACTGAGTATTGAGACACTCTTATTATTCAGAACAGAGGAATGCTGGCTGCCTGGGAGTGATGACCTCCCCAGGGCACTTTACCCTTTTTCTTCAGTGGAGTTTGAAATTCTGGACTGATGAGCACAGCTATGCCCCAAACCCAGAACACTTGCCTTTCCAGACCAAGGCAGTCCCCTAAAAGTGTGTCTTGAAATGGCTAAGAAACCACTATGACAATCACCTTATTGCTATTTTGTGATCACTTTGGGAAATATTACAAGCAAACCTTCCAATGTTGTACCTCGTGATAACCTAAAATCAGAAAAAACACAGCCAGAAATTGGCCTCCGAATGCTTAGAACTCTGGCCACGGGGACTGTGCAAGTCTGTTCCATCATCTGATTAATTTCATAATTACACAACTCTGAGTTTTCTGTGATTGAATTTTTTGGACCCCATCTGTAGCTTTATCAGAGTTGTAGTGTGTTTAAATAGCTCTACAGAAATAGCACTCGCCACATTACTTTAGCACAAAGCCTTTTATAGCAGCTGTGGCTTATTTCAAGCTACATTAACATTTAAACATAGTTTTTAGAATAGTTAAAATTATAAAACTTTTAAAAATATTATTTGGTGTGTATTTTTTCATAAAACTGCATTATTTCCCATGTTGAGCCCTTTTATGGTTATATAATAAACCAGTGAATCTGGCTGTTATAATGCAGTGAATTAGTCGCGAAAACAGGGTTACCCAACCCCTGGTCATGGACGAGTACTTGTCCACGGCCTGTTAGGAACTGGACCACACAGCAGGAAGTGAGCGACGGTCAAGCTTCATCTGTAGTTACATTACAGACACTCCCTATCACTCACATTACCGCCTGAGATCCACCTCCTGTTGGATCATCAGGTGCGAGAGATTCTCACAGGAGTGTGAACCCTACTGTGAACTGCACATTCGAGTTCTAGGTTGCATTCTCCTTATGGAAATCATCATGAAACCATCCCCCCAGCCCCCAGTCTCAGTTCTTGGAAAAATTGTCTTCCGTGAAACTGGTCCCTGGTGCCAAAGAGGTTGGGAACCACTGCCCTAAAAGAACACATGTAGCTTGATTCCAGGATTTTTATCCACTGCGGAAACCTACAACAACATAAACTCCTGTGATCAGCATCCCTGTGCCTACAGTGGGTGTTCTTATGAATTAGTTTCTGAAGTCTGTTCCATGTACTACCTGCATCAGAATCACGGGGGGTGGGGGAAGGGAGGCGGGTTTAAAAATATAGATTCTCAGGCCTGGTTGCACATCCACCAGTTTGGACTCTGGGAGGGGAAGGGAGGCGGGTTTAGAATATAGATTCTCAGGCCTGGTTGCACATCCACCAGTTTGGACTCTGGGAGGGGAAGGGAGGCGGGTTTAAAAATATAGATTCTCAGGCCTGGTTGCACATCCACCAGTTTGGACTCTGGGAGGGGAAGGGAGGCGGGTTTAGAATATAGATTCTCAGGCCTGGTTGCACATCCACCAGTTTGGACTCTGGGAGGACAGAATCTGAGAATCCACATTATTAAGTCGCCTGAGGGACTTTCGTGCTTACTAGAATTTGAGATGAACTCAAAAGATAAACTTCTTGGAATAGACTGCTAGGTAGTCATTATAATGACCATTGATGGAGTGCTTACTGGGTACCAGGAGGCATTTAACCCTCAAACAGTACTGTTACTATCCCTACTTTAGCAAGTTTAACAGGAATCTCAGGTTAAGTAACTTTGCCGAGTTTAGCTGGTCACTATACCACAGTCGGACACGACTCAGCGACTGAACTGAACTGAACTGATACCACAGGACTTAGTATCTGTGTTCTTGTTCTTCGTCGGTCTGGACGTTGCTCTCATAAACAGCAGTCCATCTGTGAACCTTCACTTTCTACCTACTTCAGTCCCATTGGAGAGAAATTAGAAAAACATTAGATTCTGGACTCAGGCCTCTAGTTCTGGAGCCAGATGCTGAGCTGAGAACAGACTCAGTGAGGAACGCTCCAAGAAAGGAGGAGAGTGGAGGCAGCAGGATTTCTTCTCACTCCCTGGGGGTCAGAAGCCATTAGGAATCTCACCTGAGCTTGGTCGGCTGCAGTCAGCAGGTCAGGTGGAGAGGGTGGCTGGCACGGACCTGTGTGTGCTGAGCGATGTGGAGGGTGGACACCACAGAGGCCAACGGAGTAGTGACCTGGGCCCTCCTGTCCTTCAAATTTAATTTCTCTTTGGCCACAGGCTGGTGGCTCTGAAGAGGGGGCCCAGACCCACTCTAAAAATCTGGTTGAAAAGGAAAAACAAAGTGTGACACTGGAGGGGCTGAAGGCAGACCTGTATGAGAAATGAGAATGGATTTTTGGTGAACAAGTGCTTTTTTTCTGATCCTAAAGTACTAAACCCATAGGAAAAGAAGTGATGGTTAGATGGATGATGGAGGAAGGGCATATTTTCAGGAGAGAAAGCTGAGGCTGGCTGAGAAAGTAAGGCTACAGGATCACAGCCAGAGGCTCGTGGCAGTCACCACTGGGGGAAGCCACAGGGAGCTCCTGGCTTTCAGTGAGAAGTGTTTTGTGACCGTTTGGGCAGTCGTACAGAGTCAGGGTCAACAAACCATTTCATCGGAGAGCCATACAGTAAATATTTTAGTGCTCTGCTGGCCACGTGGTCTGTATCGACAGTACATAAATGAATGGGCACCCGTTTCCTGTGCCCATTTGCCCCGAGGCTTTAATTTGCCGACCCCCTCAAAGGAATGACCACTGGCTTTGAAATCAGCCTGCTGCTGCCAAGTCACTTCAGTCATGTCCGACTCTGCGTGACCCCATAGACAGCAGCCCACCAGGCTCCCCCGTCCCTGGGATTCTCCAGGCAAGAACACTGGAGTGGGTTGCCATTTCCTTCTCCAATGCATGAAAGTGAAAAATGAAAGTGAAGTCACTCAGTCGTGTATGACTCTTCGCAACTCCGTGGACTGCAGCCCACCAGGCTCCTCCATCCATGGGACTTTCCAGGCAAGAGTACTGGAGTGGGGTGCCATTGCCCTTTCCGGAAATCAGCCTGACTGGGTTTAAACTGCAGTTCTGAACTCTATTAGCCGGGGAGAGGCAGGTTGTATAATGCGATGGTAAGAACTTGGACTCTGGAAGTTCCAGGTTCAAATCCTGCCTCCACCACCCATGAACTGTGTCACTTTAGCTAAGGCCCTTCTCTGAACTCTCCTGTCTCAGAGCTATGGTGAGAATTACATGAGCCAGGCACCTTTATACACATGTTTAGTGGTGCTTGGCACATGGTAGGTGGACAGTAAATATTAGCAGTTAGTATTACTGGTCTCTTGAGCAGGGGATTCCTCATCTATTACCATCCACTGAAAGGCTTTGCCCAAAATCTACTGTAGTAAGTCATTATTTTCTGTCTCAGTGACACCCAGAGCTGGCAGTTCACCCTCTGTGGATATGGGCACAAGCCTCCTATGGTGAGATTTAGTAGGGATTCTGTGCTGGGATTCCAAGCTCAGCCAACAGTCTCCATAACTGCACTGTGAGGAATGGAGAGCCTTAGCCTCCTGACGAGATGGGACCATAGTCACCTGCCCTGCTGTGAAAGCAGTCAAACGCTTCAGCCTCCCAACGCCCAACCCTGAACCTGGAAGTGAGGCACAGAGGCTTGATCTTGACAATGACCCTTGCATCAAAGCCCCGCCACTCATGCTCAGAAATCCTTACCAAGCTCAGTTACCTGCTTTCCCAAGGATGTGTTGAGCTGTAACAAGAAGGGAATGGTTCAGAGATGGGGAGATAGGAGGTGGGTGTTAGGCAAATGATGAGAATTGTGCCCTGGAGCCACCACAGGGAGAGAAAGCAAATGCAGACATGAATAACATTGTTACATAATACAACGTCTGTGCAGGTGGAGTGCTAAGTCCAGGGGAAAAACTCATTTTTCTTCCTCACCGTGGTTTAGATCTTTCTCTGTCTCTCATTTTTCCCCTTAATGTACGCATTTAACACTGTGTGTGTGCTCAGCTGCTCAGTTGTGTCTGACTCTTTGTGACCCCATGGACTGTAGCCCACCAGGCTCCTCTGTGGAATTCTCCAAGCAAGAATACTGGACTGGGTTGCCATTTCCTTCTCCAGGGGGATCTTCCCAACCCTAGGATCAAACCCGTATCTTTTGCATTGGCGGGTGGATTCTTTACCACTGATGCCGCCTGGGAAGCTCCATCACTGCGGTTTAGATGGTGAGAGAGTGCACAGATCATGTGGGAATTGTCCCTTTGAGCCTCTGCTGGGAGAAGGTGGCTGTTGTCTCAGGTTCTCATGCCAACCTCACCCCTGGATCTCTGGCTCTTCTTTTTTTTTTTCCTTCTGGGTGAGCTCAGAGGCGGGCGCACAGAGACAAGCCTTGCTCTGAAATACCTTCTGCGCAAAGGGTTCCCGGGGGGCAGAAATGCCTCCGTGCCCCAGGTCCTCATCATCGTCACCGACGGGAGGTCCCAAGGACACGTGGCCCTGCCTGCCAAACAGCTCAAGCAGAGGGGCGTCACTGTGTTCACCGTGGGCATCCACTTCCCGAGGTAAGAGATTTGGCTGTGCTGGGTCAGCCCTCTGGGTCAGCCTGGCGGGCTTTACAGCCATGGGCAGAGAGGGGAGCTGGGAAAACCATCCTGGATCTTCGGGGACCTGTCTTTTCCTCACTTTGCTGTGTTGTTGCTGGCACACAAGGGAACTCCAACTCTTTGGAAGTCTGAGAGTTTGCGTTGTCTTTAGTCTGAACACTTGGTTTCAAGTGTCAGAAACTTGACTCCCACGTATCTGGGTGGAAATAGAAATTCAGGGACTCGTATAACTGCACCGGTGGGCCAGGGGTCTCTTGGGGTCCGCAGGATTTAAGGTTTTCGCTGCCTTTTAGAGTCTTTCTGTCCCCCATCCAATTGTCTCTGCTATTCTCTCAGCCCGACTTTCTCAGGAAGCTGGGACTCTGGGTGCAGGCAGCACCCCAGGTCCCATCTTCCCAGCTCCATCCTGGAGACAAAAGACTCATTTCTCCAGTTTCAAGTTGAATAATCCAAGAAAGTGTTCTGATGAGCCTGAGACGGGTCTGTGTCTGGCTCCCCTCTTCTCCAGCCGTGTTTCTCTGGGTGCTGAAATCTGCCTTGCTGGTGAGAGGAGACGGGTGTGTTCTCAGTCCTAAAAATGGAGGGCACCTCTATGAACGTCTGGTTGTTGTGGATATCAAGTGAAGTGACTCTGGTCCTGGCACTGTGCCTGTATACAGATCTCTCTGTTCATTTTAGTACTGTCATTCCAGCACCAACTCCCTACCCCAGGACACCACAGTCCACGGATGTTCAAGTCCCTTATTTGGCCCTCCCATATCCGTAGATCATAAACATAGCACAGGAGCCACAGTGAGTTGAATTTGTGAGTGTGGAACCTGTGGATCTGGAAGGCCTACTGTACTTTTCTTATTCTCTCAATAAATATAGGTTGTCTTCCTCGTGCCAGACGCTATTCTAGGTTCTCAGGATACAGAGACAATAATATTATACAAAGTCCTTGCCTTCGTGGAACTTCATTCTAGGAAAGGAACTGGATAACAGATGAGTGAGTAAATAAGTAATTTCAGGTGGAAATAAAATGCAGAGAAGAAAATAAAGTAGGTAAGAGGTTACAGAATGATGGGAGAAGAGAGGATAGCTATTTTTTGGCAGGGGAAGAGCATGCCATGCAGCTATTGGGATTTTAGTTTCCCAACCAGGGATTGAACCAGCAGTGAGAAGGCTGAGTCCTAACACTGGACTGTAAGGGAATTCCCAACAGGATAGCTATTTTAGATAAGGGGAGTCTGGTAAGTCTCCCTCAAGGAGTTGATTTTTGAGCAGAAACTTAAGTGAGAAACAAGCTTTCCAAGTAACAAAAGAGAGCAGGCAAGGCAGGCAGATGGCAAGTGCAGAGGCCCTGAGGCAGCAGCTAGCTGAGTGTCTTATAGAAACAGCAAGACAGCCAGAGAGCAGCTGAAGACCACCCAGCAAGGGGTGAATTAGAACAAATAAGGAGAAGACGTGGGCGGGAATCTGGGCTAGAGACACTGTGGGTTATTGTGGAGACTGAAGTTTGTAATGAGTAGTGTGGGAAGTCTGTGGAGGGTTTTGAGCAGGAGAACTACGTGAACTGGCTTACATTTTTAGGAGATCACGGTGACTGCCAAGAAGAGAATAGACTGACGGGACCGAGAGAGAGGCAATGACAGGGGCAGTGGGGAATCTAGGAGATGGCGGAGCAGCTCACATGCAATTTAATGGTGGTTTGTCATAGGGCGGCAGCTGTGATCTGCAGAGGAATGGCTGGATCTAGGATGTGCTTGGAAGGCAGAGCAGTGGAGTGACTGGTGTGTTGGATGGGGGTATATGAGAGAAGAGTAGAAGATCTGGGCTTGAGCCCCAGCGTGAGTGGTGGTGCTACTTACTGACATGAGAAAGACTGGGAAAGGAAATTGAGTTCTGTTTCAGACAGGGCAGGTCTGAGATTCCTATTGGCCATCGCAGTAGAGAGGCTGAGTGGAGAGTTGGATGGAAGAGTCTGGCACATAGGAGAAGGGACTGGCATCGAGATGGAAACTGAAGATAGTGTTTAAAGCCTGAGTAAGATCACCCGAGTGTCGAGTGAGAGGACCTCCGAGGACCAGCACGTGCAGGTCAGAAAGAGGAAGGTTGGAGGCTGAGGCTGCAGGTACCGTGGGGCTGTCCTGATTGTGCTGTGTCCTGGTGCAATGATGACAGCCACCACCACCGCTGTTGTTGCTGTCATTGTAAGCTGGCACTAAACACAAGCTGCCTTGTGGCTGGCTCTTTGTGTTCTCAGATATAAGGAACATAAACCCCTTGAGAGAGGAGAAGGGGTGTTACTTTATGGCTCCCTGCCCACCCTCCTGCCCAATAGAGTGTCTTACGAATAATAGTTGCCCAAGGTCTGTCACTGAGGATGGAACTCCCCACAAGGTGGAAATACTGGCCCATTCTGGGGCTTTCTTCTCCAGCTGCTAGCTGGAGGAGCTCTTCTCAAACTATATGTGGTGAAGGTCTAGTTTTTTTTTTTTCCCTAATGGATTATGCCCTGATGCTTAAAAAAAATAATTACAATAAAAACGAATTACCAGAAAAATGAAATAAAAACAAAGACAAAATAGAAGCTCAAATTCTTATTCATTGACCCAACAGACATAAAAATGGCTCTGTCAAGTTGCCATACAATTAGTTTGTAAATGCCTGGTATCTATGCTTATGAGATTCTGAATCAGGGTGAGTTTAGGGACCTGCGCTGGCCCACAGACCACACTTTGAGCATTCCTGGTGTAGAGAAATTAAGAAGCCAGTTGTTCAGGAGAGGGGGTATTACTCAGATTTGAAAGCCGGAGTTTTGCAGACACAGGAAGCCTCTGAGGAAGCCTGCTGGGCTCCCAGGCCCATCTAACCCCTCCCCCTACTCCTAGTAGAAGGCCGGTGCACTGTTGACCAGTGGTTCTCCAGGTGTGTTCCCTGGACCAGCAGCATCAGCATCATTTAGAGCACTCGGGCCACACCTCATTGAATCCAAAACTCTGGGGCAAGGAGCCTCAGTTAGTTCAGTTCAGTTCAGTTGCTCCAGTCGTGTCCGACTCTCTGCGACCCCATGAATCACAGCACACCAGACCTCCCTGTCTATCACCAACTCCCGGAGTTCACTCAAACTCATGTCCACAGAGTCAGTGATGCCATCCAGCCATCTCATTCTCCGTCGTCACCTTCTCCTCCCGCTCCCAAACTTTCCCAGCTTCAGAGTCTTTTCCAGTGAGTCAACTCGTCGCATGAGGTGGCCAAAGTATTGCAGCTTCAACCTTAGCATCAGTCCTTCCAATGAACACCCAGGATTGATCTCCTTTAGAATGGACTGGTTGGATCTCCTTGCAGTCCAAGGGACTCTCAAGAGTCTTCTCCAACACCACAGTTCAAAAGCATCAATTCTTCG
Source organism: Moschus berezovskii (assembly GCF_049115385.1). Classification (NCBI taxonomy): domain Eukaryota; kingdom Metazoa; phylum Chordata; class Mammalia; order Artiodactyla; family Moschidae; genus Moschus; species Moschus berezovskii. Next base: position 80,467,954 of record NC_142471.1, read on the forward strand.
GTGATCAGCTTTCTTCACAGTCCAACTCTCACATCCATACATGACCATGGGAAAAACCATAGCCTTGACTAGACGGACCTTTGTTGGCAAAGTAATGTCCCTGCTTTTTAATATACTATCTAGGTTGGTCATAACTTTCCTTCCAAGGAGTAAGCGTCTTTTAATCAGCATCCGCAGTGATTTTGGAGCCCCCAAAAATAAAGTCTGACACTGTTTCCACTGTTTTCCCATCTATTTCCCATGAAGTGATGGGACCAGATGCCATGATCTTTGTTTTCTGAATGTTGAGCTTCAAGCCAACCTTTTCACTCTCCTCTTTCACTTTCATCAAGAGGCTTTTGAGTTCCTCTTCACTTTCTGCCATAAGGGTAATGTCATCTGCATATCTGAGTTTATTGATATTTCTCCTGGCAATCTTGATTCCAGCTTGTGCTTCTTCCAGCTCAGCGTTCCTCATGATGTACTCTGCATATAAGTTAAATAAGCAAGGTGACAATATACAGCCTTGATGTACTCCTTTTCCTATTTGGAACCAGTCTTTTGTTCCATGTCCACTTTGCTTCCTGACCTGCATACAGGTTTCTCAAGAGGCAGGTCAGGTGGTCTGGTATTCCCATCTCTTTCAGAATTTTCCACAGTTTATTGTGATCCACACAGTCAAAGGCTTTGGCATAGTCAATGAAGCAGAAATAGATGTTTTTCTGGAATTCTCTTGCTTTCTCCATGATCCAGCGGATGTTGGCAATTTGATCTCTGGTTCTTCTGCCTTTCTAAAACCTGCTTGAGCATCTGGGAGTTCACGGTTCACATATTGCTGAAGCCTGCCTTGGAGAATTTTGAGCCTGACTTTACTAGCGTGTGAGATGAGTGCAATTGTGCGGTAGTTTGAGCATTCTTTGGCATTGTCTTTCTTTGGGATTGGAATGAAAACTGACTTTTTCCAGTCCTGTGGCCACTGCTGAGTTTTCCAAATTTGCTGGCGTATTGAGTGCAGCACTTTCACAGCATCATCTTTCAAGATTTGAAATAGCTCAACTGGAATTCCATCACCTCCACTAGCTTTGTTCGTAGTGATGCTTTCTAAGGCCCTCTTGACTTCACATTCCAAGATGTCTGGCTCTAGGTCAGTGATCACGTTATTGTGACTATCTTGTTCATGAAGATCTTTTTTCTTCTGTGTATTCTTGCCATCTCTTCTTAATATCTTCTGCTTCTGTTAGGTCCATACCATTTCTGTCCTTTATCGAGCCCATGTTTGCATGAAATGTTCCCTTGGAATCTCTAATTTTCTTGAAGAGATCTCTTGTTTTTCCTATTCTGTTGTTTTCTGCTATTTCTTTGCATCGATCGCTGAGGAAGGCTTTCTTATCTCTCCTTGCTATTCTTTGGAACTCTGCATTCAGATGCTTATATCTTTCCTTTTCTCCTTTGCTTTTCGCCTCTCTTCTTTTCACAGCTATTTGTAAGGCCTCCTCAGACAGCCATTTTGCTTTTTTGCATTTCTTTTTCATGGGGCCTCAGTCTCTGCTTTTTCTGGTCCTCAGTGATTCAGATACCACTAAGGTCTGAGAACCACTGTAGTGAGATTAAAGACTAATGCGCTCAAACTCTTCCCTCCCCGCCCACCGGTTAGTATTTTAAACCCATTCTCTGAGGATTCTCAACTCTGGCTGAGTATCTGGATTACCCAGGGAGCTTTTAAGAAGGTCTCTTTGGGAGCTGGGAGAGCTAAGGGTGGGGCCTGGCAGAGCTGCCCACTCAAAGCTACTGTGAGTCTAAAACTAAGAAGCCCCTCCTTCGTACCAGGCACTGTCCTAGGTACTGGATAAAATGGCTGGTTTCTGTGGCTTCAGAGGAGAATCAGAGTTTTACATGAGGTGATTTAGGGATCCATGAATGTTTTGCTGTATTGCCAAGCCTTGGTCTATTTTGATGAATTTTTTGATGGGCAAGATTTAAATGGATTACTGACTGCATTGTCTTCTTAAAGACAGATTTTTTTCAACATCCTTTAACCCTTCTTCATGCCCTAGGGTCATCATGCCACCCATCATTTCTGTTCTGGGCACAACAGTGCCCTCTGGTTGTTGAACTATGCCAGTTCCCACCTCTACATGGCCTCACATTGCTGGCCTCTGAGTTCTTATGGCCATGGTTTATAATCATCAGGATTTTTTTTTTTTTCTATTACTAGTTGTTCCTGTGTGTGTTTCTCTTGGCATCACCTAGAACCACAAACCACTTTCCTTCATTTCCTTTCTGCTTAAATTTTTCTCATAAGTTATAAAACCGGATGACTAGATCTGTTAGGACCGAGTCTCAAATAAGAGCTGACAGTTTGAGTGGGAGGCTCTCCTTTGAGGAAATTGGTGGGTTGCTGGAGCATGCACACATTACTACCCACAGCTCAGCATCCTCAGTCTTTCTGTGGTTCACATCTAGACCTTGCCTGCATCCTAGATGGATGAGGTTGCAGCTAGGTGGCTCCTACCTTGGTGGGTGGTGGTGCTGTCCACACAGAGCCCGGGGTCTAGGAGATGGGTGGGCAGGAGGGGGGTGAGTGTGGGCGACGAGTCATTGTGACTTCTCTGCTGGGGCTGGGACTCAGGTGGGAGGAGCTGCACTCGCTGGCCAGCGAGCCAAGGGAGCGGCACGTGCTGATGGCTGAGCAGGCGGATGACGCCGCCAACGGCCTCTTCAGCACCCTCAGCGGCTCCGCCATCTGCACCACTGCCTCTCCAGGTGAGTAAGGGCCTCCCAGCTGGGAAGGAGTGGCCGTGTCCATATGGAAGTGGGATGCGAGGGTAGGGAGGGTTCCCCAAGGCCAGAGGGCAGGACACAGGAGGCTCCCTAGGGAAGTGGGGTAAGAGAGACAGGACCTAGCAGCTTCAGCCCTGGGACACTTGGCTTTGTTCAGCCTCCCCGTGTCAGGCCCTGTGGGGGTTTTGGTTGGGAATCCTGAGATTGTCTTTGAGGGATCGAGAGGCTTGGGACCCAGATGTGGCGGGGGGGCCCTGTGCCTGTCCACTGCTTGGGAGGAGGAAGGAGCAGCTCCCCACACTGTCAGCACAGGGAGGCTTCCTCTGGAGGTGAGATCCCTGTATGCATAGTCAGCTTTGTCAGGGTCTCCGGGAGCTGGAGTGACCTATGTAGTATGAAAGGTACACGTGTGCACAGGACGGAAGAGCTGTGAGGGCGGGGCCTGTGCAGAGGAGATGCTCGGAGACTGGCCGGCCCTCCGCTGTATGCTCTGCCAAGAGGGAGTGAGGGCAGGGGTTAGTGGGACCACGGGGATGAGGCTTAACTCTGTCTTCCCTGTCTTGGGCATGCATGGTGGACACAGACTGCAAAGTCCAGCCTCACCCCTGTGAGCGCAAGACGCTGGAGACGATCAGGGAGCTTGCTGGCCTCGCCCCGTGCTGGAGAGGATCTCGGGGCACTGATGCTGTGCTGGCTGCCTTCTGTCCCTTCTCCAGGTTTGTCCTCAAGGTCTGGGGTCAGAGCACGAGGGTTCGGCCTGGGCAGGGTTGGCCAGGGGCTCACAGGCTGCAGGGAGAACGGCTCTCTGGGGCCTTGCCCGTGGAGCCTGTGATGGGGATCAGAGGAGACTGGAGAGGGAGCCAGGGACAGAGTTTCAGGGACACAGGCTGGGGCTCAGGTACTCAGTGTCAGAGTCTTGTAGACCCACCAGCCAGGCACCCAGGGTGGGTGAGCGGGGCAGGTCACAGCCATTCTGGAAGGCTGGTGGGTCAGCCAAAAACTGGTCAGATAGGGCAGCGGTTTGGACATGGGATAGTGGTCTGGTAACTTGGTTCCTCTGAATACCAGTTTCCACCTTTATGGGGGCTGAGCAAAGCCAGAGGCTTAAATAAGATCCTTGGATGAACTCCAGCTGTAGATGTCGTGTGGGAGGCTGGATTCTTCAGGACCGGAGTTCAGGCATTCGAGAGCTCTCACTGCCCAGCTGCTGGCCACTGCCCTGCAGGCTCCCCAGACCATCCCTCGGCTCTTTATCTGGATCACCTCCAGTATGGCCCCTGGTTAGCAATTCGTGATCTAACCCACCGTCCTTTCTAGAGAGCCAGGGTAGTGTTTGAACCAGCTGCATCTTGCCCCTTGGCCTGGCCTCTGCGATGATATCAGAGCGTGTACACGGCAATGAGATGGAACAGCCGAGAAGCTGCAAGGGCCATGCTGGGCCGATGCCAAGTCCAAACGCCACCCTGGCAGGGAAGGGCCATGCCCCCCACGTGGATCAGAGGAAGTGGGGCCTGGAGCCCTGTCAGAGGCCATTAGAGGCTCTCTTCTGAACCTGAGCTTTCAAGTGAATGGAGGTAGTTCTTTGTTCTCTGGTGAACATGTTTAAGTGCCCCTCTGAGCCGGACGGTGTGTGACAAGGAGGCGGACACAGTCACTGCCCCCAGTGGCTCTTGGTCCAGAGAGAGCTTCCCAAGTGCTGGAGTGGGGCCTGTTTCCTTCTGGCACATCATGGAGAAGGGACTGCTTGAACAGTCTTCATATATATATAATTATAAAGTCTTTATATATAGTTTTATTTTATTTATTTATGGCTGCACTGGGTCTTTGTTGCTGTGTGTGGCAAGTGGGAGCTCCTCTCTAGTTGGAGCTTGTGTGGACTTCTCATTGCGGTGGCTTCTCTTGTTGCAGAGCACAGGCTCTAGGGTGCTTGTGTGGATTTCTCATTGCGGTGGCTTCTCTTGTTGCAGAGCACGGGCTCTAGGGTGCATGAGCGTCAGTGGTTGCCGCTCATGGGCTCGGTAGCTGTGGCGCCCGGGCTTAGTTGCCCTGCGGCATGTGGAATCTTCCCGGACCGGGGATCGAACCTGTGTCCCCTGCATTGGCAGGCAGATTCTCAACTGCTGCACCACCAGGGAAGTCCCTCAACAATCTTGAATGGTGTCAGAACCAGGTCGCAGTGGGGCTGAGGCTTCCGGAGGTTGGGAGGCCCAGGAGAGGCTGGTGGCTAGAGTACACTTTCTGTGCTCGGACTCTGGGGACACCACTATTAATGAGCTGGGAACCTCCGCTGTCTGTTCCCACGTTCAGGAAGGGAGTGAGGATAGGACCTGCCCCAGAGGATTTGTCTGGAGCATGCAGGAGTTAATACATCAAGGCTTCTAGAATAATGCATAGAGTAGGCTTTTCATCAATCCCTTCATTCAAGAAATCTTCACAGAGGCTCTCCTGAGCTCTCAGCACTGCCCCATGTCCTGGGGAAGCTGCATGAGCATCTCAGATACATATCTGCCCCCGTGAGCAAGAGGCAGCAGAGAACAAAGTAAATATCTGGAGGAACTCTTAGGTGATGCCAAGTGCCTACTGGGGAAAGAATGCAGGGGTGGGGAGAGACAGAGTGGGGTTAATAGATGGTTGGGGTAGGGTAGCACTTTTAATTACAGTAGGCAGGGAAGGCAGAGAATGTGGAGTCTGGAGCTGAGGGAGGTGGCAGGTGGTGGGGTGGGGCAGCAAGCTGAGGACAGGTCCAGGCAAAGGCCTGTAGACAGTGTCTGCTCAGTAGCACGGGTTCCCAATGCTGGGCTGGGTAGGGAGGGCAGGGCCCATGGAACTTTCTGGGCTTGGATGTGTGGTTTTATGAGGTTGTCACATGGAAGGGAAGAAGAGTTCTCTTTAATGAGCTGGTGACTTGGCAGAGTTTTGACTTCAGCAACCCCTTGAGTTCAGAATTAACTTGGCTTTTCTCCCAAGTGGATGTTTTGCCTTGGGTAAACTCCTGCCCTAGCAATGAGCCCCATTAGCCGCCCCTCAGCTGGGCAACACTGGGGTGGGATCCCACTGGGAGAAGCCTTCTTGGGAAAGTTTTAGAGAACTGTATTGCCAAGGCCCCGAGAGAATCTCCTTAGAGATGAGGCCATTGTGGAGCTACTGCCAGGCAAGGGGAGGGCTTCCTGCCCAAGGGACAAGGACCACTTCTTGCCTTGGCTGGCGTGTGACCCCGCAGACCCAGGAGAACTGGGGCACGGTGGCCCAGAGGGCAAGAATCATGGGCTTTGGAGTCCGAGACAGAGTTCAGATCCCGGTTCTGCTGTTTTGGTAACTGTGTGACTTTGGGCCCCTTGATTCAGCCCTCTGAGCCCTCTTCTCCACCTGAAAGAGGCTATTGTCTCTTCAAATAGCTGAGGACTTGATGTAATGATGGGGATGGATGGAGCATGGAAGCCAGCGCAGGAATGGTGGCCCTTGTGTTGTCACAGAAGGTTGGCAACCAAACAGGCCTCAGGGGTCATTGAGACCAGTCAGTGGTTTGCACATCCTCCTGAACTGCAGTAGAGGCTTGCATGGACACTTGTCCTGCAGACCAGAAAAAGTACATTTGGGTTGGGGGCAGGGCTGTGGCACTAGGAGAGCCATGAACAGTCCCATTCCCTCTCCACCAAGGCTCCAAGGAACACAGTTGAAAACTACCCAGTAGAGTTACTATACAGAAGAGAGGACTGAGGACCAGAGAAGGAAAGTCACTTGCCTGAAGTCACACAGCCAGAATCCAGTTGCCTAATCCCAGTATTTCTTGCCCCCTGACTCATTCTGCTATCCCCAAGAAAGCTGTTCATGTAGCTCAGAGTATTGAACACAGACATCTCTAACTTCTGACAGGATAGCCAGCTTAAATTATCTTTTTTAAACATTTTTTTGATTGTCTTTGAGTAGTTTGAAACATTTCCTACTCCATGTGCAGACAAAAGTTGGGGTGGAATCAGGGAAAAAAGACAGGTTTCTTGAGTCACTTCTGCCTTGACATCTTATGTCAGCTTTTAGTATTTTAAATAACCTTTCTTGTTAAACCTCTGATTTGTACTGTTTGATTTCTTGGGTCGTAGCTGGAAGAGAGTGTTCTTCACCCACCCCACCACCTGCTACAGGACCACCTGCCCAGGTACAGTCTGCCTCTTTGCTTCTGCTGTTCTTTCTGGCCCTGGGACGAGACTGGCTCCCAAAGGGGCATTTGTACTCCTGGGGCAGTGAGTAGGGTTGGACCCAGCTCCAGGGCTGAAGCACGGGGATTTCAGAGGCAGAGCAACATGGTTGTGTGATACTCAATGCTTCCCTCATTCAGTGGTATCTTTTCACTGAGAATGGAGTGAAGCTTTGGAATTACTTCCTTAACTGGGACTCTGTATTGACATGAGGCAGAGCAGGGCATGCACTGACCCCTAGCTTTGCAAACAGAAAACCTCATATCTAGCACCAAGCCCAGAGCAAGATACCTGAGCCTTACTTTCTTCCTCTGTAAAATGAGGGCAGTGTTTGCCCCATGTCTGGACTCCCCATCTCCCTACTCCGGATGGTATAGGGTACCATACAAGATTCAGTAGATGATGTCCACCCAAGTGCTTCATCAGTTACAAAGTCCCCAGCAAACAGGAGGACTTATCGAGCCCATTAAGATCATCAGGCCTGGCTCCCCAGTGGGCCCTCCCTACTCATCACTCCGGGGTCTAAACATCTCACGGATGCAGGAGCATGGCAGTTGGTTGTCTTGGCATCAGTGCTTGTGTGGATTTGCTGCTCCTAATGAGGTCCAAAATCACTACGGATGCTGATTGCAGCCATGAAATTAAAAGACGCTTACTCCTTGGAAGGAAAGTTATGACCAGCCTAGATAGCATATTAAAAAGCAGAGACATTACTTTGCCAACCAAGGTCCGTCTAGTCAAGGCTATGGTTTTTCCTGTGGTCATGTATGGATGTGAGAGTTGGACTGTGAAGAAAGCTGAGCGCCGAAGAATTGATGCTTTTGAACTGTGGTGCTGGAGAAGGCTCTTGAGAGCCCCTTGGACTGCAAGGAGATCCAACCAGTCCATTCTAGAGGAGATCAATCCTGGGTGTTCATTGGAAGGACTGATGCTAAAGCTGAAACTGCAATACTTTGGCCACCTCATGCGACGAGTTGACTCACTGGAAAAGAGTCTGATGCTAGGAGGGATTGGGAGTAGGAAGAGAAGGGGACGACAGAGAATGAGATGGTTGGATGGCATCACCGACTCAATGGACATGAGTTTGAGTGAACTCCGGGAGTTGGTGATGGACAGGGAGGCCTGGTGTGCTGTGGTTCATGGGGTCGCAAAGAGTCGGACACGACTGAACAACTGAACTGAACTGAACTGAATGAGGTCAGGTGCCCGGCCCCTGAAGAGCCAGAGGCTTGTGTGCAGGCTGGTACTTCCTACCTGGGGTTACGTGATCCGTTAGGCATCTTGCTTTAAAGTTCCAAGGTGGCTGGCCTCTGACAGTTGGCAGGAACTGAAAGCCTGGTTGTTTCCACTCAGAAATAAAAGGTCAGGGACTTATGGTTTTGAAACGAGAATAACTTGGGTTTGAGTCCCAGCTCTGCTTTCCAAGTAGCTAACCTTCAGCATGTGACTTCTGTTTGTTGAGTTTCAGCTTCCTGTCTGTGATATGGGGGTTCACAGTTCTTGCTTCATTTGGTTGTATCAGTGAAATGAGATCAGGCATGTGTAACCCTCAGCTTAGTTCAGTTCAGTCACTCGGTCTTGTCAGACTCTTTGCGACCCCATGGACTTCAGTACGCCAGGCTCCCCTATCCATCACCAACTCCTGGAGCCTACTCATGTCCATTGCATTGGTGGTGCCATCCAACCATCTCATCCTCTGTCGTCCCCTTCTCCTCCCGCCTTCAGTCTTTCCCAGCATCAGGGTCTTTTCCAGTGAGTCAGTTCTACACATCAGGTGGCCAAAGTACTGGAGTTTCAGCTTCAACATCAGTCCTTCCAATGACTAATCAGGACTGATTTCCTTTAGGATGGACTGGTTGGATTTCCTTGCAGTCCAAAGGACTCTGAAGAGTATTCTCCAACACCACAGTTCAAAAGCATCAATTCTTCAGTGCTCAGCTTTCTTTATAGTCCAGCTCTCACATCCATACATGACTACTGGAAAAACCATAGCTTTGACTAGACTGACCTTTGTTAGTAATGTCTCTGCTTTTTAATATGCTGTCTAGGTTGGTCATAACTTTTTTTCCAAGGAGCAAGCATCTTTTAATTTCACAGTACCTGAGCCATAATAGCCGCTCATTTAAAGGCCACTGTTGGCACTGTTAATGAACCCCCACTTGTTTCCATGAAACTCCAGCTGACAGAACTGCAGGCCTGGGCGCCCAAAGTTACTCTCAATTCCTACCTTTCAGAAATATACACTTTAATTACAATCATATGACCACTAAGTAATATAGTAACATTTTTAACGTATGGGGGATGTCGAATCCTACATATGAATATTCATTGGAAGGACTGAATGAATAAATCTTCATAGTTTTAAAGTTTTAAAACTTAATAGTTTTAAAAAATCTTCAACTTTACCATCCCATCTTCACCATCCTTCACCATCTTCAGCTGAAGTTCCAATAATTTGGCCACGTGATACTAAGAGTGGACTCATTGGAAAAGACCCTGATGCTGGAAAAGATTGAGGGCAGGAGGTGACAGAGGATGAGATGGCTGGATGGCATCACTGACTCAATGGACATGAGTTTGAACAAACTCTAGGAGATAGTGAGGGACAGGGAAGCCTGGCGTGCTGCAGCTCATGGGCTCGCAACAGTCAGACACGACTTAGCAACCGAACAGCAACAACATATGAATGGGTGGTGGGGGGGACATAATTCAGTCTGTACCATGTGCTCCCAGTATCAGAGCCAGATCGCACTGGCAGATCCACAGTGAGCCTGTACTTCACACAGAGCATTAATTGAGCCCACCACTGAGTATCTGTTACTTCCCACACCCTAACCCCTCATTGGCTGTCCTTCCCGTCTTTGCTACAGGTGTTGAGACCAATTTCCTAGCGTATCCCAGGAAAGGAAGGGGCCAGGCCCTGGAGGGGCAGGGTGGCCGAAGCCCTTCCATCTCAGGCTGTTAACAGGCATCTCTCTGGTAGGCCCCTGTGACTCACAGCCCTGCCAGAATGGAGGCATGTGTGTTCCAGAAGGACCAGACAGGTACCACTGCCTCTGCCCGCCGGCCTTTGGAGGGGAAGCCAACTGCGGTACGTGTGCCCGGGACTTCCCAGGCTCCAGTTATTGGGGAGCAGTGGAGTCCGGGCTCCTGCTTTTCATCTGCAACCCTGTTAGCCACTAGGTAGGAACTGGCCCAGGAGTTAGTGCCACTTGCATTTCAAGGACACCACTGAGCTGATGTCTCAGATGATACCCTGAGGGCTCCGGGGTATTACTCGGATGGGGGAGGTGAGTAGGACATGGCCCCTAGCTTCTTAGCTTTAGAATGGCCAGTGCTTGACCTGTGGGCATCAGGGAGCCCAGCTGTAGCCTGGAGCCAGCCCATCAGGTTCATGGTTCTGGGCAGTGTCCCATCTCCCCTCTTCCAGAAGAGGAATAAGAAGCCGTGACCTGTCTTGATTTTAAAACTGAAGATTATAATTGACTTTACTGCCCTGTGGTTATGGGAGTTTGCAGTAAGATTTTGTACGTAAAGTGCTCAGCACAATGTTTGACACAGAGGATGGGACTTGTTAAATAAATTTTTAAAAACTGTCCTGCTAGGTCAATCGGAGACTTATCTGGGAAAAAGTATATCTTGATTCCCATACCTCACAAGTTATACAAAAATCAGTTCCAGATGGATTGTCGATTTAAGTGTAGAGAGCAAAGCTGTGAAGCTTCTGGAAGAAAACATAGGCGCCTATTGTCATGATTTGGGGGTAGACAAAGATTTCTCCAACAGGACCCAGGAACCATGGTGGGGGAAGAGCATAGATTCTATTTTTCTTTTGAAAACGAGGTGAAAGAGGGAGACCCTGGGTGGGAGCCGGGGAGCCCTGTCTAACTCGGTGATGGGCTCTGGCCACTAGCCTTTGGAGCCTCAGTGTCACGGCCCCATCCCTCTCCTAGGAGGGGGTGGCTCGGCCCCACGTGTGGTTGGGCATCCCAGGTGGGGCGGTGGTCTGCGTGCTCCCCAGGGTGACGGCGGCTGTGTCCCCGGCAGCTCTGAATCTGAGCCTGGAGTGCAGAGTGGATGTCCTATTCGTGCTGGCCAGCTCAGCGGCCGCCACCCCGGAGGGCTTCCAGCGGGCCAAGGCCTTCGTGAAGCGGTTTGTGCAGGCGGCGCTGACGGGAGACTCCCGGGCACGCGTGGGTGTGGCCCGCTACGGTGCAGAGCTGACCGTGGCCGTGCCCGTGGGAGAGTACCAGGACGTGCGGGACCTGGTCCGGAGCCTCGACGGCCTGCCTTTCGACGGTGGCGCTACCCTGACGGGCCGGGCCCTGCGGCAGGTGGCGGAGCGCGGCTTCGGGAGTGCCCCTGGGGCAGGCCTGGACCGGCCCCGACGGGCGGTGGTCCTGATGACCGAGGCGCGCTCCCAGGATGAGGTGGCCGGCCCAGCGGGCTTCGCGAGGGCCCGGGAGCTGCTCCTGCTGGGCGTGGGCAGAGAGGACGTGCGGGCGGAACTGGAGGTGATCACTGGCCGCCCGGAGCGCGTGCTGACCTACACCAGCCCGCAGGACATATTCGACCAAATCCCAAAGCTGCAGGGCAAGCTGTGCAGCTGGCCGCGCCCAGGTAGGGAACATCCCCGCACCTGTGCCAGCTGCAGGCCGGCCTCACCTGACCCGGGGGCCAGCCGGCCAGTGGTAGAACCTTCCACCTTTTGGTAGGGACTGAACCAGGACCTCTGATGTGGGCTGGAGCCACAGCCCCTCTTTTTTAATATACTAGCCTTGTGATGAGTAACTTCTCAGTTTTGTTCTTGTTCAGTCGCTAAGTCATGTCTGACTCTTTGCAACCCCATGGATCCTCTGTCCTCCACCGTCTCCCAGAGTTTGCTCAAATTCATGTCCCCTGAGTTGTGATGCTGTCTAACCATCTCATTTTACTGGTCACTGCTGCTGCTGCTGCTAAGTCACTTCTGTCGTGTCCGACTCTGTGACCCCACAGACGGAAGCCCACCAGGCTCCCCCGTCCCTGGGATTCTCCAGGCAAGAACACTGGAGTGGGTTGCCATTTCCTTCTCCAATGTATGAAAGTGAAAAGTGAAAGTGAAGTCGCTCAGTCGTGTCCGACCCTTAGCGACCCCACGGACTGCAGCCTACCAGGCTCCTCTATCCATGGGATTTTCTAGGCGAGAGTACTGGAGTGGCTACAATCTGACAAATAGTAGCACCTCCTGAGGGACTTTTATGAGGATTACATAGGGCAAGCAAGATGCACACTAGTACAGAGTAAGCTCAGAGTGTGCACTCAGAATTGCAGGTATTGCTGTTTATTAACTTTTATTGTTATAGTTAATAAGGAGCTCTGAATCTACTAAGTGTAACTCTAGAATGGCAGCGTCCCAGTTTCTTTTTGGCAAGAAAGAAATGCATTCCCAGTACACACATGTGCCTGTACAAGCACAAACGTCTAGAACAAGCCAAGCCTTTTGTGAAATGCTACCTGTCATTTCTACCTGAGATGCGTTCTGACGTCATTCTCTTCTATGAACCATGTTGATTTCCATCACCCGCCACTAGAGGGTGCCCTGGAAAACAAAACTTGGGAGTCGATATCCCCATCACGGGTGGGGGCCTGGCCCATGGTCAGAGACAGGAGTAGGTGAAGCACACCCTCCACAGGGCTCCGGACTTCTCTAAAGAAGCTGCGTGTGGATTTCAGCTTCTCGGCCCCAGGTGTCACTCTCACCAATGGTGAGACATTCCTTCTTGCTGGGGGAAGGACAGGGCTCTGCCTGCCCACCTCCACTGTGCCCCTCCAGTCTTATCTTCCCTTGGCAACCAAAGGATTTTTTTAGAAATAGTTTTAGATTCACAGAAAAACTGTGACAATGGTAGAGTTCACCTGTGTTCCATACCCAGTGTCCCTCTTGTAAGATGTTAACCAGGTACTGTTATAACAATTAATGAGCCAACATTGATGTTGTTCAGTTGCTCAGTTGTGTCCAACCCTTTGCAACCTCATGGACTGCAGCACGCCAGGCTTCCCTGTCCTTCACCATCTCCTGGAGTTTGCTCAGTCTCATGTCCATTGAGTCGGTGATACCATCCACCATCTCATCCTCTGTCGCCCCCTTCTCCTCCTGCCTTCGATCTTTCCCAGCATCCATGTCTTTTCTAATGAGTTGGCTCCTGCCATCAGGTGGCCAAAATATTGGAACTTCAACTTCAGTATCAGTCCTTCCAATGACTATTCAGGACTGATTTTCTTTAGGATTGATCAGTTTCATCACCTTGCTGTCCAAGGGACTCTCGAGTCTTCTCCAGCACTACAATTGAAAAGCATCAATTCTTTGGTGCTCAGCCTTCTTTATGGTTCAACTCACACATCTGTACATGACTACTGGAAAAGCTGTAGCTTTGACTATCTGGACCTTCGTTGGCAAAGTGATATCTCTGCTTTTTAATATGATGTCTGTGTTTGTCAAAGCTTTCCTTCCAAGGAGCATCTTTTAATTTCATGGCAGCAATCACTTGTCTGCTGGAGCCCAAGAAAATAAAATCTGTCACTGTTTCCACTTTTCCCCTTCTATTTGCCATGAAGTGATGGAGCTGAGTGCCATGATCTTAGTTTTTTGATTGTTGAGTTTAAGGCAGCTTTTTCACTTTTCTCTTTCACCCTCATCAAGAGGCTCTTTAGTTTCTCTTTGCTTTCTGCCATTAGAGTGGTATCAGAATATATGAGGTTGTTGCTGTTTCTCCAGCAATTTCGGTTTGAGATTCATCCAGCCTGGCATTTCCCATGATGTACTCTAGGAGCATATAGATTAAATAAGCAGGGTGACAATATACAGCTTTGACGTACTCCTTTCCCAATTTGGGACCAGTCAGTCGTTACATGTCTGATTCTAACTGTTGCTTCTTGACCTGCATACAGGTTTCTCAGCAGGCAGGTAGAGTGGTCTGGTATTCCCATCTCTAAGAATTTTCCACAGTTTGTTGTGATCCAGATAGTCAAAGGCTTTAGTGTAGTCAATGAAACAGATGTTTTTCTGGAATTCCCTAGCTTTCCCTATGATCCAGTGAATGTTGGCAATTTGATCTCTGGTTCCTCTGCCTTTTCTAAACCCATCTTGTACATCTGGAAGTTCTCAGTTCATGTACTGCTGAAAACTAGCCTGAAGGATTTTGAATATTACCTTGCTGGCATGCAGAATGAGTGCAGTTGTACAGTAGTTTGAACATTCTTTGCATTGCCTTTTTTTGGGATTGGAATGAAAACTGACTTTTTCCAGTCCTGTGGCCACTGAGTTTTCCAAATTTGCTGCTATATTGAGTGCAGCACTTTAACAGCATCATCTTTTAGGATTTGAAATAGCTCAGCTGGAATTTCATCACTTCCACTAGCTTTATTGGTAGTAATGCTTCCTAAGGCCCATTTTACTTCACACACCAAGATGTATGGCTCTAGGTGAGTGCCCACACCATCGTGGTTATACAGGTCATTAAGACCTTTTTTTGTATAGTTTTTCTGTGTATTCTTGCCACCTCTTCTTAATCTCTTTGCTTCTGTTAGCTCCTTGCCATTTCTGTCCTTTATTGTGTCCATTTTTGCATGAAATGTTCCCTTGGTATCTCTAATGTTCTTGAAAAGGTCTCTTAGTCTTTCCCAGTCTATTGTTTATTTCTTTACATTGTTCACTTAAGAAGGCCTTTTAATCTCTCTTTGCTATTCTCTGGAACTCTGCATTCAGTTGGGTATATCTTTCTCTTTCTCCTTCGCTTTTTGCTTCTTTTCTTTTCTCAGCTATTTGTAAAGCCTCCTCAGACAACCATTTTGGCTTCTTGCATTTCTTTTTCTTAGGGATGGTTTTGGTCACTGCCTCCTGTACAGCGATACAAACCTCTGTCCATAGTTGGTCATTATTTATTACAGTCTGCACTTTATTCCAACTTCCTTAGTTGTTACCTAATGTCTTTTTTCTGTTCCAAGGATCCCATCCAGGAAACATTTTACATTTAGTCTTCCTGTCTTTAGACTCCTCTTGGCTATGACGGTTTCTCGGACTCTTCTTATGCTAGAGTGGTTTTTAAAAACCAATGTCAACCCCTCTTACTACATACTTTACTCTTGGTGGGCTACAGTCCACGGGGTCGCAAGAACTGGACACAACTTAGCGACTAAACCACCACTACCATACAGTGCATGGCACCTGGAGGTATAGATTGAGCCCCAGAGTGCCATGGCTTACATACAGTAGTGGTTTATTCCTTTCCCATCACAGTTCAGAGGTGAGCGGCCTGGGCCGGCAGGATGGTTCAGCTGTCTGCTAACTCCAGGGCTGCTGTTTCTCAGACAGCAGGAAGAAGGCAGAGGGGAAGTGGAAGGCAAGCAGCTTCCTTTCGGGGATATAACTTGGAAATTGCAGTTACTTTCCATTACATCCCATCGGATAGAACTATCACGTGGCCGCACCCAGCCACCAGGGGTGAGGCTAGGAGTATGGTCCAGCTGAGCCTTTGTGTGTCCTGCTTTTCTTCCAGGAGAGGGTGGAGGCCAGATGCTGCGGTGGAGATCGGCCGACCTGGGCTCTGATCACCCTAGAGCAGCACTCCTCCCTCCCCCCGCCGGCTACCCCCTGAAGGCCGCTTTGCTTGTTCTACAGGCTGCCAGGCCCAGTCCCTGGACCTGGTTTTCATGCTGGACGCCTCGGTCTCAGTGGGGCCCGAGAACTTCGCCCAGATGCAGAGCTTCATGAGAAGCTGTGCCCTCCGGTTTGACGTGAACCCCGACGTGACGCAGATCGGCCTGGTGGTGTATGGCGGCCGTGTCCAGACAGCCTTCAGGCTGGACACCCACCTCAGCCGTGCTGCAGTGCTGCGGGCCCTGAGCCAGGCCCCCTACCTGGGGGGGGTGGGCTCGGCAGGCACGGCCTTGCTGCATATCTATGACAAGGTGATGACGGCCCAGGGCGGCGCCCGGCCTGGCGTCCCCAAGGCGGTGGTGGTGGTCACGGGTGGGAGCGGAGTGGAGGACGCGGCTGTCCCGGCCCAGAAGCTGAGGGACAACGGTGTCTCGGTCTTGGTGGTGGCTGTGGGGCCCGTCCTGAGGGAGGCACTGTGGAGGCTTGCGGGTCCCCACGATGCCCTGATCCATGTGGCAGCCTACGCAGACCTGAGCCACCACCAGGATGCACTCATCGAGTGGATATGCAGAGGTGAGTGGGGGAATCCGCAACTTCGGGGTCGCCTCCGAAGGGCAGGCCTCAGCCAGAGCCTTCATGGACGTCCTTACGGGGACAGCAGCTCCTCCCAGCTACCAGGGACTTTCCATGTGCGGGGCTCTGTGCTAAATCCCATAGTCACGTGGAACCCTGCGGGAGGCACACACAACTGTCCCCATTTAAGGTGCAGAGAATTTTAGACAAGCATCTCTCCCCAGACTTAATGTATGCACCCCACTTAAAAAGAAGAGATTTGTTAGGATATCCACCAAGACCCCAGGATGGCACTGACGGTAGGAACAAACAGAGCCAGGCTAGCCTGACTCCAAGCCTCCTTTTACCAGGAACGTTCTCTGCACCTTTTAAAAAGCCTGTGGCCGTAATAATAATAATAATAGTAAGCACTGCGGTGTGCTCAGCCCATCTTAAAGAAAGCGGCTGTTTGCCTGCAGGCAAGCTGAATGGAGGCTAGGTCTTTGATTGGCCATGTAGTATGGGGCCCACCCGTGTGCGCACCTGTGGCTCAAGGGCACACAGAGCCACTGTGACGTGTAAGACCCTGCTCTGGTGGCCTCACCTTTGTCCTGGGTGAGGGTAGGGCCTGCAGGGCTGAGCCAGGCTAGGTCTGCTGACACGTCCTCCCTTGCAGAAGCCAAGCGGCCAGTTAACCTCTGCAAACCCAGCCCATGCGTGAATGAGGGCACCTGTGTCCTGCACAGTGGGAGCTACCGCTGCGAGTGCCAGGGTGGCTGGGAGGGCCCCCACTGCGAGAACCGTGAGTGTGGCACCAGCCCCCACGGAGGGGCTGGGGTGGTGTCCTCAGTCCTCCTGGTCCCCAGGACTGTAGCCAAAGCAGGTTCGAGGGCATCGACGGAAGGAGCCCGTAATTTGTTCTTCCACACACGGAACATTTAGTGGGGCCCCCTCCATCCCAGGTGCCATGCTGGGTGAGAGGAACAGAGCAGCAAACAAGACATTGAGAATCTCTGCCCTCCTGAGGGTTCTAGTCTAGTGAGGGAGACACAACCAGTAAGTACAGTATGTAGTGTATGAGACGGTGCTGAGCACCAAAGAATTGATGCTTTTGAACTTGGCATTGGAGAAGGCTTTTGAGACTCCCTTGGACTGCAAGGAGATCCAACCAGTCCATCCTAAAGGAGCTCAGTCCTGGATATTCATTGGAAGGACTGAGGCTGAAGCTGAAGCTTCAATCCTTTGGCCACCTAACTTGAAGAACTGACTCCTTGGAAAAGACCCTGATGCTGGGAAAGATTGAAGACAGGAGGAGAAGGGGGCGACAGAGGATGAGATGGTCGAATGGCATCGCTGACTCGATGGACATGACTTTGAGTAAGCTCAGTGAGTTGGTGATGGACAGGGAAGCCTCGTGTGCTGCAGTCCATGGGGTCGCAGAGAGTCAGACACGACTGAGCGACTGAACTGCACACACTCTGATGAAAATCCGAGGAGACCGCTGGGGAGGAGCACAGTGGACACAGAGTAACTGGAACGCAGGCAGGGGACGTGGACACAGGTTCGAGTGGGTGGGTGGATGGAGTGGTGGGAGTTGTTTTTGAGTGTCTCTATTTGTTGACCAGAGAGTGGGGACACGGAGGAGGTGCTGGAGGTTTGAGGAGAGAAGAGAATTAGTAACCATCTAGGAGAGGAGGAGACTAGAGTACAGACATAGAAAAACAATTGTTGCGCAGCCTTCTAGGCCCCCTGTGGCTGCTGCTCATGAATTTAAAGGTAGAAAAGCCAGCAGCAGCCAGTGGACAATTCCCATTGGAGCCCTGCGTTTGCAGGCCCTGGCAGAGGTGTTTTTCCTAATACAGGGAGGGCTGTGAGGGGCACTTTCTGCTTGGCCTAGCCTAAGCTCAAGGCACAACGGGGCCCATAAGGTTGCTAGTTTGGTTAAGAAGAGGACTCAGACCCTCACATCCTCAAAGTTCACTTCTTTTCTAGGGACCTTGAGAGGAGATGCCCTCAAGGCACGTAGCTCCAGCCGAGAGCCTGCAGGAAGGCAGCCACTGCGCCCCTCCCGGCTGGGCCTACCGAGAAGACCTGGGCCCTCTGGGCCCTGAAAGGGAGCCTACCCTCAGCAGAGCACCCTGTCTTGTGGGCTCTGCCTCCAGCCCTGTCTGAACCCTCCTGCCCACTGTCCTGTCCCAGGGAGAAGAGAGGGCTCAGCTGCAGACAGAGCTGCCCAGGGACATGGTAGCAGCTGGTTACCCCCCTCACGACCCCGCTGAGAACTCTTCACAAGTTTTGCTGACCTAATTGGGCACTGTGAAGCTGGTGTCGTCTGCCCCGAGGAGCAGCAGAGGAACCTGGAGACTTCTGATGGCCTCTTTGAAGCTCATGTTGCCATGATGATGGCTAAACAGGACATTGCTGGGACAGTTATGTACAAGAAAGCAGTGATGACAGACCCCTGACTCAATGATGGCATTTCAAGATGGATGAAGGGTGGAGTTTTAAACACATCTTTCCCCGAAGATGCTCCAGATGGATTCATTCTTTAGTTTGAAGAGGGGCTTGAGCGGCATTTGTGACCTGTTATGGTGACGGGATCCCTGTGTGGGACTTGGAAAGGCCTCAGACTGGAAGGAGACTGATTGACCAGATCTTTGCCTGAGGGGGAGGGGATAAGTGTGCAAACAGCCCTGGACTTGAGGGGCCACCTAAGCCGACCAGCACTCCCTTCGAGAGGCTTCTTAGTGTTTACTTAGGAGGGTTCATTGTGGGGTGTTTCTTGAGTGCCTGTCTTACTGTCCCTTTGGGGGTCAAAAAGGAGCAGAATTCTTAATCAATGTAGAACAAAGAGATTTGAAGGGGTTGGTTTTTTTAGATATAGATCTTATGCTGCCTTGGTTTTAGTTTTGTTTTTCATACCTGGTTTTAAAAGGAATATTTCAAGAAGTGATGTTGGTTGTGTTTATTTAACAGGAGCATTTGAACAGAAATGGCAAAAAGGCTTAGATGGCATATTCTCTGGCGAACTGGATATTTGCTTATCCCACAGTCCGTAACAAATCAATTCTCTGCCCAGGCTGTTGAATTGGGAGTTGGTTTTCAGTAGAAGCCTTTGCAGAGCTCTGATTTAAATCCAGTCACTTTATCATAGTTTTTATTTTTAATGTAAATACCTTAATGTGATGTTTTATGGGCAAACATTCAAGGCTACTTTGATTTAAATACTGCTTAGCTTTAAAAACTTCAGGATTTCTGGTGCAAACAAAAGTACTTGGAAGGTCATCATCAAGGTTTTATTAGATGTTAAAAACAAGTCCAGTGTGCCAAGCACTGTGCATGACAGTCATTTCTATTCAAGTGCTATTTCCATTCCAGTCGTCGCCTTCTGCCAAGGCAAAAGCAATATCAGAGCAGTGTCACGTGCCCACCAGGTAGGTGCTGATAGCTGATGTCAGAGAATTCCATTGTCTTTACATTAACAGCAGTTTAATCATTTCATAATGTAGGCTTTTTGTCTGGCTCAGGGTTGCTATTTGGATGTCCCATTTGAACTGGACTTAAACACTGCACAAAACTGGGCCCTGGGCCTAGCCTACATATTAAAGACCTTACTGTTGCTATTTTTAGGTTTCAGCCCTTGGGGGGAAAGAAATGTTTAACCTTTTCTAGTGAAGGTGACACTGAAGAGTTTAACCCTTTCTGGGTTCTAGTAGCGGAAGAGGGAATTCCTGACAAGATAACCTTAAGTGATCTTTTCCCAGCTAACCGTTTTTCTTTTTAAAGAAACTGGCTTTTATTTTAATTACATAATATACAAATATGTTCTCCTTGTAAAAACTTAAACATTGCCAATAGGTCATAAATCTTTTATTTTCTCCAAATGATCCTTATTTCCGCCAGCTGCTCTAGTTTGAATAGTTGATTGATTCTCTCGCTTTTCTAGAAAGATAGCATTTACAAGTAATGACACTTTTGTCTCTCCTTTTTGGAATTTTATACTACTTTTTCTTGTCATTTTGCATTGCGTAGGACCTCCAGAATGATGTTTTAACAAGCAGTGGAATGTAGCTGGTTCTTGACTTGAAAGGACGTTTTTATCAGTTACTCTCTGTGCATTACTTGATAAGGAATGCTTGCTTCTATTCCTGGATTACAGAGTGTTTATTAGGAGTGTTGAGATTTGTGGTTTGCTTTTCTGCTCCCTTTGAGATGTTTTTTCACATTTGATTGGTTAATATGATAAACTGCCTATTTGTATTTTCAGTTGTTGAACCACCTTTGATTTCTTGGATAAATACTATCTGGTTGCAATGTCTGGTTCTTTAAACACTGCTGAATTTCATTCGCCAATATTTTAAAGTTTTTTTTTTCAATCTATGTTCAAAAATGAGATTGTCTTTTATAATATATTGGCATGTTTTTCTTTTATGTGTTGGAATTTTGGTATCAGAGCTGTGCTAACTTTCTAAAATGAAAAATATTAATATATAGTCCTCAAACTTTCAAGCTGCTATATTCATAGTATTTTCTTATAATTCAAAAGGACTGTCAGTATCAGTACTTAAGGCCTCTTTTTTCATTTCAGCCATTTAATATTGCTGTAGGCTGTCTTTTTAATGAGTCAGAAATTTGGTTAGGCCATTTTTAATTATTACTACTAAGGCAACATTTCAAGTATTGGTATGATTTTTACTCCCTTAAGAATTATCTAGGAGTGTGTTTAAAAGCATTGATTTTCAGTCATTTTTATATATGATCAGCTTCTAAAGATGTTTCCCATGTCTTAATTATAATACTAAAATCTTCCAGCCTTACCTCTGCTACTCGATGTAAGGAGGCTTAAAGTCTCCTGCTAGGATCCCACCTTGTAGTTTTATGTTTTTATTCACATGGTTTGAAGTTCGGTGTATAAATAACCACAACATTTCCCCCTTGAAGTAGAAGTCTACCAGGCCTTGCCACGTTATCCCACGAAATACAAGAAAACCCAAAATACAATGAACATTTTATTAAAAAAAAAAAAATCTAACTCACCACTTGGGACACCAAGTGTTAATGACAAAGGAAATAAATGCCCTGGGAATAGAAAGACAATAAGAAGACAGATTCAAAAGACCTTTAGTTCCCAGGAACCAGTGTTAAAGAACTCTGATTCAGAACCCCCAGAAATGAGGCAGAAATGATAGATGAAATGTTTTTAACCTGTGTTAACAATGCCATCGGAAGAGAAACAGGCAACATGAACGAGAGCACTGTCAATTTTAAGAAAAGAGACCACCTGAAACAAAATGTGCCCCCCCTTTTTTTTTGGAAAGGGCCTGGACATCAAGCACAACTTAAAAATCAGGGACTAAGAGAGCACTGAATTAAATAACTCTTCTCTTAAAAAGGCACTGGCAAGCCACTCCAGTACTCTTGCCTAGAAAATCCCATGGATGGAGGAGCCTGGTAGGCTGCAGTCCGTGGGATCGCTAAGGGTCGGACACGACTGAGCGACTTCACTTTTTTCACTTTCTCTTAAAAATGGCCTTTCCATGGGACTGAATCTGTAAACACAGAGTAATCTTGTTTCTCCGGGAATGTAAAAAGTCAGTTAAATCTCAAAAGACACTTTTCACTGTTCTAAATTACAGGATTTTAAACACGTTTTTTTTCCTATATAAGACAGCATCATTTAAAATTTTTATTTAAAAGCAATTGGTTCAGGCCCGCTTTAGCCTGAAAAAAAGGAACAGTGCCTCAGCTTGGTCCCAGATATTTTCCCAATTACCATTTCTTTAAAAAAAAAAAACAAACTATAGATGGTTTTTACACAGTTGAAGACAAGGACGGTTTAACCCCTGACACTGCTAAGTATTAGATAGGAGATGACGGTCAGGAGTTTGAGATATACTCTCACCAAAGCCCTATGATCAGTGAGACAAGGCCCTGCTACCTTGATTTCTCCTCCACCATGGCCTCTACATCAGAAACTTTTCATTTAAAAAGCCTGATAAAACAACTGATGAAAATTTCAAGGAAGAAACACAGAATACCCCTAACTACAGCAATGTCCTGTTTATAACCAATAGACTTGGGTCTCCAGAAAAGTCTTGTATTATTTCCTTTGGCCCTGCGCAGGGACAGAGCCCTCCTCTTAGCCGAAGTATTCCATTCACAGAACCCCAGTTCTTCCTTTTTCTTGTAAACAGACTCACCCTTTCACAGAGTTGCTGCTTTAACGAAGACTGTAACGAAGCAGGATTGTCACCAAGGTCCATATTGACAGGAGAGTCTTTAGGATGAAGTTTGTTTCCTAACTTGCTCCTTTCTTCTCCCATTCCTAGGGTACCATTCAAACATCAGCATCCCGCCCCACCCCAAGAGAAGAAAGTTAGTTATCCTCTGCATCCAACCTACATAGAAGAAGCTAGGAAGAGAGATGGCAATTAAGGTTCAACCCCCATGTGTTCCCTGCTGCTTGGAGCACCTATTCAGAGATTTTGAGGCCATGGAGCAAGAGAGAGAGGCTGAGTGACGTCTGCCTCGGTGCTCACGTGCTTACATGGATTTAATACACAGTCATTGGTACAGGTGCCTCATGATACCTCCAGCAGGTAATAAGCAGGACAGCAATGAGAGCTGCCTGTGGTAAGGAGCAGCATTTGCCAAAAACACAGGCAGCTCTAGGCATGCTCTTTACAAATGAGTCAGGGGTTCATAACGCGCCTCATCCAGTCCCTAGGGACAAACCTGCTCTCCTTTACCCCTCACCGCCAGCTGCCTGGGTGGCTTCCGGCAAACCTGTCACCCATCTGAATCTGCTGCTTTCGCTTTCCTGACAGAGGCCCTTCAGAATCACTGAGGTTCTCTTTAAATTGGAAAACTCTCCGGCCCCTCTCTGTCTCTGAGCTACTCCTCTCCCCCCACCCCCACCCCCCGGAATCTACTGATAATCGCGCGGTGGGCAGCGCCAAGCATTCACACGCTCTCAGGTGGACTTGCAAGGACACAGAACCAAGCGCAAGCACCTTTCTGGTTGGTCAAGGCCAAAGACACAGCCAAGTCCCAGCCTCCCGCCTCTTCCTACAGAGCCTGTGCTCAGAGGAGGAAAGTGCTGCCTGGATCAGAAGGGCACCCCCCACCACCCTGGTGACAGTTCAGTCCTCCAGGGGGCCCTGAAAGAGCACAGGAGTGACCGCTTACCTTGGCTTTCTGGAGGACGGAGCCTTTGCCCGTGACCATGACCGACAGAGGCCTGTTCTTGAGCGCAGTTGCGGAGTTGACTGGGGTACAGTCGGGAGCAGGAGTTGGGGTGGCCGCTTTGGGCTGTAGTGTCAGAGGAGAGCGGGGGCTGAGTTAGGGGGCAGGGGGGCACGGTTCATCGCCGCGCTTGGGCCACGCGGACAGGGCGCCGGACTCACCCGGGGGCTCGCAGTCTCCAGGTGGGTCGTGTCCACAGCGGTGCCCAGCGTCACGGGCCCGGCCTCCGCCTTCTTCAGGCTGTCCTTCACCTCCACGATGCTGAGCTCCAGGTCCACGCGCCTGCGCTCCTCCACCCTGCACTCCTCGTCCATCTCCCTCAGCTTCTGCTCCAGGCTGGCTGCCGCCCCCTTGTCTGCAGAGAGAAGTCAGCAGCCTTCGGGGAACAGCCTTTCAGCCAGCAGTCACGCCAGGGGCAGGATGGATTCACACACACACACGCCATGCCGAAGCACGACCCCCAAGGGGCTATGGACCACTGGTCCGGCTCTGACCCTCAGAGCAGGGACAGGCCTCTTGGTGGGGGGCAGACAGCCTCCAAGTCCAAGAGCCCAGGTCCTGTGTCTCCATTCTGCAAAGGCTGGGGAGGCCCTGGAAGCAGAGCCCCACCTTCACAGGAGGGCCTCAATCTGAGGCCTAAAGTCCCTGCTGGTAGGTGCTTAGGGACTCTTGTTGTTTCAATACCTGCCACGGTGACGGCAACCTCAAAGGGAGAAAGCAGATTTATTAGTGACCTCTGGAGGATGGCTGGGCTGTTTCAACTTGCCCCACATGGTCCCCTCAATCCTCCTGGCATGCACTGCGTCCCTGGGCCTAATGGAGCCATGGTCCTCAGCCCTGCCACCTTCTCAGCCCTGCCTTACTCTCTCCCTCTGCACCCTGGTGTTCCCAGGCTGTTCCTGTAGCACCAAGAAATGATGGCTCAACCAAGAGTCCATGCTAGGAGCTCACTGCAGAGGAAAGGATGGTACCACATGTTCAGTATGAATCCTGAGCACCGAGTGACTACCCGTGAGTATGGGCAATGGAAATGTTCTCAAGCTGACTCTGGTGATGGCTGCACAACTCTGTGAATATACTGAAAACCATGTGCAAATGGGTCACTGTATGGACTAGGAATTCTTATCCATGAAGATGTAATCTTTTTTAAAAAGTGGGTCACATCATGCCCCCCTTACCTTTCTTCCACCAATCATGTTTATAAGATTCTCAGGGATCAACTGCTTATGTTGGTTCCGTTCCGTTCTGTTCCGTTGCTCAGTCGTGTCCGACTCTATGCGACCCCGTGGACTGTAGCCTACCAGGCTTCTCCGTCCATGGGATTCTCCAGGCAAGAATACTGGAGTGGGTTACCGTTTCCTTCTCCAGGGGATCTTCCTGATTGTTAGTGTGAGTCTAATGGGCTTCCCTGATAGCTCAGTTGGTAAAGAATCCGCCTGCAATGCAGGAGACCCCGGTTCGATTCCTGGGTCAGGAAGATCCCCTGGAGAAGGGAAAGACTACCCACTCCAGTATTCTGGCCTGCAGAATTCCATGGACTGTATAGTCTATGGGGTCGCAAAGAGTCAGACACGACTGTCTTTCACTTTCACAGCTTAAATACTAAATGTACACAGAGTTACTCTCTGAAAATGAAGTCAAATGCTGCTGAAAGGTCTTACGAGGGACAAGGTGCTAGGAAACAGCTGAAGGATGGTATTAGGATGACTTGGAAAATAATCTACAAGGATGCAGATTTCTTTAAAATGAACACAGACTTAAGGTGCTTGTAAAGAGATGGCCAGTTGAAGCATTAGAGGTGTGATTAATGCAGGAACCATGACCTGGGGCTCCCGTCAGCCAGCCCAGAGGGCAGGGAAAGACCTTGGCATTACCGCAGAAGATGGACCAAGAAACAGACATTTGTCTTAAATGAGAAGGACACGTTTCAGGTCTAGACACGTAGTTTTTAGAGATTTCCTGCTTTTTCAACTACGTCCTGATATAGGACAGTGACCTTTAAGACAGACTGGAAGGGGAGGACTTTGCAGGGAGCACCCACCTGTGCCAAAGATTGAGGGGGCTGCAGGCCATGTGCACAGATCTGGATTCGTGCCCCTAGAAAGCCCCGGCCCCTCCAGGGGCCATCTCCCTTGAGAGGAGGTGGTGCCTACCTGTACACTTTAACAGGGTCTCCTTCAGCTCTCGTTTCTCCCTCCGGAGCTGAGCCAGGTGCCCTCGGATCTCTTCCTTCTTCTTCTCAAGCCTCTCCTTCTCCTCCGTGTACCGCTTCACCTCGGCTTCTGTCCGGTTCTTGCCAAGTTTGATCTCTGCAGACCCAGAGTGAGGGGAACCCCCTGGGTCAGTCAGGCTGGCCCCTGAGGGCAGTCCCACCCCACTCTACAGGCTCAGGCAGAACCCAGCACTCTGGAAGTAGATTAGAGGTGGATGCCAGACCAGCCTAGCAGGGACAGAAAAGGAAACTGAGCCTACCCCTTCTTTGCTATGAGACATTGGGCAAGTCCGCCAACTCTCTGGGCCTTTCTTTCCTCATCTGAAAGGGAGGCAATCAGACTAACCTCTCCAAGTAAAAGTGTGAGTCACCCAGTCGTGTCCAACTCTTTGCACCCCCGTGGACTATATCCCACCAGGCTCCTCTGTCCATGGGATTCTCCAGGCAAAAATACTGGAGTGGGTTGCCATTTCCTACTCCAGGGGATCTTCCTGACCCAGAGATTGAACCTGCCTCTCCTGAGTTGCAGGCAGACTCTTTACCATCTGAGCAACCAGGGAAGCTCCCAAGCCCTTTCCAAACCTTCAACTCTTATCGAGCATAGCACCTGCACTGGTTGCCTTCAGCCTGTCCTTCACAGGTGGGCTGGAGCCGGCTGGGGCGACAGCCACTGTGTCAGGGCCACTCGGTGAGGAGGAGGTCTTCTGCTGCCCAGCCTGGAGTTTGACCTCTGTGCCTCCCAGGGAGGGCTCCTCAGGTTCCTGACTCTCCTGCTGCATCTGGGTGGGGAGAAAGCAAATAGGATTCAGCCGGCCAAGGGGCCCCCCGAGAAGGTAAGGCTAGCTGGCCCACTGTGGGAGCCCCTGTACCTGCAACTCGGGGTTCTCTGGAGACTTTATGAGGGGCTCATCAGGAGCAGGGTCCGAGTCTTCAGGGAGAGGGAGAGTCTCGGCCGGAGGGTCCTGGTGGGGTGGCGTGGGTGATGGGGCCCGGGCCTGTGCACCGCTGTCACTGTGCAGGAAGGACTTGATGGGCGTGAGGTCCAGGTACACACGGTCAGGGTCAGGCTCATCCGGGACATCTGTTGCAGGGGTGGCTTCCTCGGGGGCTTCCCCCTGCATGGGGAAGAATCGGGGGGCTTTCTCCACTGCCTCGGGTCCCTGAGCCCTGGAGGGGACACCAGCCCTGCTGCAGAGCTCCTATCCCTTCCCGGTGCCCAAGTTCACCAGACCTCCTTCCCGAGGAGCCTCCTGCAGAGCTGGAGTTAGAAGGCCCGGGCTCATCTCCTGGGTCAGCCATTCAAGAGGTGGGAGACCCAGGGCATAGTGCTTCATCTCCCTGACTTGACTTCCTCATCTTGAGAGAAGAGGCTAGGAGTCCCTCCCTCAGGTGGCTGGGATGAACTGAGATCGCCCACAGATGCCCTTAGCACAGAGGTCATGCCCCGTGACCGGAGCCAGCTGTCAGGGTGATGTTTCCACTTCTGCCACTGATCTGAGCCTCAAAGGCTAATGGTGTCTGGACAGCTATGTCTAAGCAACAAGATTTGAACATTTCCTCATACCACAGTTGAGAAATAATCTCAAAAGGAATTAAAGACCTCAGTGTAAGACCGGAAACCGCAAAACTCCTAGAAGAGAGCATAGGACACTCTTTGACAGAAATCGTGCAATATTTTGGGGGGTCTGTCTAATAAGGCAAAAGAAATAAAAGCAAAAATAAACAGGAACTAGTTAAAAATTGTTGCACAGCAAAGGAAATCATCAACAATATAAGACAGTCTATGGAATGTGAGAAAATATTTTCAAATGATATGACCCACAAGGGGTTAATATCCAAAATATACAAATAGCTCATATACCTCTATATAAAAAAAAAAAGCCACCCCATTAAAAACTGGGTGGAAGGCCAGAATAGACATTTTTTCCAAAGCAGACAGACAGATGGCCAACAGACAACATGAAAACATGCTCGACATCACTAATTATTAGAGAAATGCAAAGAAACAAAACGAGAAACTGCCTCCCACCTCTCAGAATGGCTGTCTTCAAAAAGCCTCCAGACAACAAGCGTTGCCAAGGGTGCGGATGAAAAGGAAGGCTTGTTCACCAATGGTGGGAATGTAAACGGGCACAGCCACGATGGATGACAGCCAAGAGGTGCCTCAAAACGCCAGAAACAGGACTGCCGTGTGACCCAGCGATTCCATGCCACGGAAGAAGCAAAACACCAACTTGGAAGGATACATGCACCCCAGAGGTCAGGGCAGCACTATTTACAGTAGCCAAGGTGGAAGCAAGCCTGCTGTCCATCAACAGATGAACGGATAAAGATGTGTGCGTGTGCACACACACACAACACAACACGACTCAACCGCCAAAGAGGGTGGAATTCCGCCGTTTACAGCAATGTGGATGGACCCAGAGAATACTACGCCCAGTGAAACAAAGTCAGATAGAGAGAGACAAACACTGTATGGGATCACTTATGTGTGGAATCTAAAAACTAGTGCAAATGAATGACATATAGCAAAACAGATGCACGGATACAGCAAACAATCTACCGGTTACCGGTAGGAAGAGGGAAGGGGAAGGGGCAAGAGAGGGGTA
Organism: Moschus berezovskii; assembly: GCF_049115385.1. Taxonomy (NCBI): domain Eukaryota; kingdom Metazoa; phylum Chordata; class Mammalia; order Artiodactyla; family Moschidae; genus Moschus; species Moschus berezovskii. Next base: position 80,496,160 of record NC_142471.1, read on the forward strand.
TGTGGTTCAGAGACACAAATCACCATGCATAAAACAGATGAGCAACAAGGATGCACTGCATAGGATGGGGAATTACAGCCATTATTTTGTAATAACTTTTACTGGCATATAACCTATAAAAATGCTAACTGCGCTGTATATCTAAAATGAATCTAATATTGCAAATCAACTATACTTCAGTTTCTTAGAAAAGGCCAGTGGTGTTGCTGTTTTCCATCCCAACACCTCACTGTCCACCCCAGCACTGACCAGAGTGGTTAACCAGCTCTTTTATCTGGACAAGTCCCCAGGCCAGGCAGATGGTACCACCCCAGCAGATAAAAGAGAACCTCACTGCACCCTGCTTTCTCCACTGATGGCCCTGCAGGGGACTTGGAGTCCATTCCTCTCGGGGACCATCTAACGGCCTCTGGCATTGAGGCTCTGGGTCTTGGCGGGAAGGGGACGCCACCCAGCCGGCATCCTTACCGTGGTCGTCAGCTCCGACACCTCCACATCATCATACAGCAGCTCCTGGCGATCCTGGCTGGGCAGGCCGTCGATGTAAGTGTTCGGCTCTGAGAACTTCCTCTGCATCAGCCTGGAAGACACGGTGAGAGAGGATTCAGGATAGGGGTGGGGGTAAAAGCCACCAGTCTCAAAGGCTTCGGAACAATAAGAGGCACAGTGAAATGCACAGGCTGTGCAGGAGACCTGGGGACGAGACCTGATCTCCTTGTAAAATGAATTCATTTGTTTAGGGGTATCTCCTTCCTCTCTCCCCAGGGTCTTCTTACTAGAACTCCTGGTTCCAAATGTCTCTTCTTGAAAAATAATCTTCCCTTGCCCCATCATTTCAGTTCAGTCGCTCAGTCGTGTCCGACTCTCTGCGACCCCATGAATCACAGCACGCCAGGCCTCCCTGTCCATCACCAACTCCCGGAGTTCACTCAAACTCATGTCCATCGAGTTGGTGATGCCATCCAGCCATCTCATTCTCTGTTGCCCCTTCTCCTCCCGCCCCCAATCCTTCCCAGCATCAGAGTCTCTTCCAGTGAGTCAACTCGTCGCATGAGGTGGCCAAAGTATTGGAGTTTCAGCTTTAGCATCAGTCCAATACCCCTCCTCTTTGACACAACTGAGCGACCAAGCACAGTACAGCTGTCTTCTCACCCAGATTCCACCCTTTCAGGACCTCCTTCCAACAACAAAATCCTCTGTCATTTCATCTTCACAGTATACTTGGGCCAGCACAGACACTTTCCCCATTTTGGCTCAGTTTGCTTCCACCCGTGCAGGAAGGAGATCAAACCAGTCACTCCTAAAGGAAATCAGTCCTGAATATTCATTGGAAGGACTGACACTGCAGCTCCAATACTTTGGCCACTTGATGGGAAGAGCTGACTCATTAGAAAAGACCCTGATGCTGGGAAAGATGGAAGGTAGGAGGAGAAGGGGCCAGCAGAGGATGAGATGGTTGGACGGCATCACTGATTCAATGGACATGAGATTGAGCAAACTCCAAGAGACAGTGAAGGACCAGGAAGCCTGGGGTGCTGCAGTCCATGGGGTGACAAAGAGTTGGACACAACTGAGCAACTGAACAACTGCCTCTACCTGCCCCTCCTACCCCGACTCCAAGACCACTTCTCCCCGAGACCCAGTTTGCTCATCCAGGAGGCAGAAGTACCCTCTGTTGGCTTACACCAGCGTGTGCTTGGACTCAGTAAGGGAGCCATGCAGAAGTGCCGCCTCTACAGCAAGGAAAGCGAAGGCCAGGAGAGGTGCCCACTCTGCCTTCAGGAGCTGAACAGCATCTTATTAGAGCCAGGGATGGGGTGGCTGTCCCCCAGGCCAGTGACCTGGCTTGGCTCCTTGCTGGGCCTCCCTGAGGGCTGCTCCCTGGTCTTCCTGCTACTGGGGGAACAGGGCCCACCCAGAGTTCCCAGCTGCTCTAGGGACCACCAGAGGCCAGTCTAGGCCTTGCTCTAGAAGCATGGCTAGGAGTGAGAGGTCCCCGAATACTCACAGCAGAGAGGTTTTGGCAGCGCTCACGATACAGGAAACCCTATCGGCATCCACATAGTCATAGGTGAATTCTTCCGGGTCTGTCTTGGAGCCCGACTCAGAGAGCAGGAGGCCTAGCCAGTGGCCCATTTCCTCAGAAGACTTGGCCTGGGAGGAAGCCGAGAGGGACATGAGCAGGGTTGGAGTGTGCTGCCTGGCGCCCAGACCTCCTCACCTCTTCCCTGATGCCCACCCTGCTGGGCAAGGCCTCTGAGAGCCCACCTTGCTGGGCAAGGCCTCTGAGAGCCCTGAGGCCATGTTCCTCATTTTTGCTGGTATATTTCAGCCCCCAGGAACCCCAAATAATATTTCCTGCTACTAGTGATACCCTGGTGCCATCTCAATGATGCTGTGGGCATTTGTTCCCAATACCACATGTAATGTTTATAAAGATGTATTTCTAGAGGGCTTCCCCAATGGCTCAGCAGGTAAAGAATCTGCCTGCAATGTAGGAGACGCAGGAAGGAAACATGAGTTCGATCCCTGGGTCGGAAAGATCCCTTGGAGAATGGAACGGCGACTCACTTCAGTATTCTTGCCTGGGAAATCCCATGGAGAGAGGAGCCTGGCAGGCTACAGTCCAAAGAGTCGGATATGACTAAGTGACGAAGGACGCATGTACCATCACACGTAATGTTTATAAGCGTGTATTTCTAGAGGGCTAATGGACTAGGAGAGGGCTGTTAAAATGTATGCATTTTAGGTTGACACATCTATTTTATGAATTATCACATTTTAGTTTACAACCCTAATGCATATATGCAAGACTACCTGGATCCCTGCTAAGAAATAACAAAATTAAAGTGTATTTTTGTTTATGGTTTTAACAATCAAACTGTCTTATACACCTTATGCCAGGTCAGCTACCTCTGACAAATCATGAACTAAATCCCAGTGAAGTCGGCGCCTAGTTTTCTCCAGGCGACAACACATTCTAATCAAACATGTACGCTGAGTATTTTCTATTAAAATGCCAGCATGGTTTCTGGGCTTTCTAATGAGAAAGAACTGGGAATCCCACCGATACTGCAGGTTTACTTTCATGAGAGAAAACCACCACCATGCTGGCTTCACCCAGCACAGCTCTGCCACCTTATTGCTCTGTGTTCACGATGAGAAGGGCAGCTGAAAGTGCAGTTTGACATTTAGCTGGTTTCCTTTTCCCACTCATTTTCAAGTGGATCTCTCAATACAGCTTTTCACGGGCTGCCTCTGGTTCCTGCTGCCACCATCGCTGCCCTGGGTGATGGGTCTCATTTTATCCCTTCCTGTCCCCCTCCCTTCCATCCCCCACCCAGCAGCTGGAGGACACATCTTGGAATCCAAATCTGAACATGACAGCCTCCCTTGAAACCCGTCAGGGTTTTTGTTGTTCAGTGGTTCAGTCGTGTCTGACTCTTCGCGACCCCATGGACTGCAGCTCGCCAGGCTTCCCTGTCCTTCACCATCCCCCAGAGCTTGCTCAAACTTCATGTCCATCAAGTTGGTGATGCCATCCAACCATCTTGTCCTCTGTCATCCCCCTTTCCTCCTGCCTTCAATCTTTCCCAGCATCAGAGTCTTTTCCAATGAGTTGGCTCTTTGATTAGGTGGCCAAAGTACTGGAGTTGCAGCTTAAGTCCTTCCAATGAATATTCAGGACTGATTCCCTTTAGTATGGACTGGATGGATCTCCTTGCAGTCCAAGGGGCTCTCAAGAGTCTTCTCCAACACCACATTCTGAATGCATCAATTCTTCAGTGTTCAACTTTCTTTATGGTCCATCTCTCACATCCATGCATGACTAGCGGCTCTACCACTGCTCTTAAGATCAGCCTCCATTCCCTCCCACAGGCTTTCTCTACACAGCCCTCAGCCGCCCAGCAGTCAAACTTTCATACATATTCACAGCTCCTGCCCCCCTGCTCAGTGATTACTAAGTTATCATTACTAGTCATTACTTAGTGATTACTAAGTCAGCAGGAGTTAGAGGCAGCCCGTGAAAAGTGATAAAGTGGGTACTGAATAACATCTCACTCTTGTTCTTGAAGGTAGGTCCCATGCCAGGAAACACATATGTCTTGTTCACCATATCATGATACTGAATAGGTAATCTGTCAACAGGATGGCTGGATGCAGGAATGAACACAGGCTTGTCCTTGGGAAGCAACTGCCCCTTTTAGCCACAAGAGGGCAGTATTGGAGAAAATTCAGGATGAAGACCCCTGGAGCTAGAACTAGGTGAAAAGGAATGAACTGGGGTGTGTGCTTAAGTGCTAGAAAGTACTCTGGCTTGGGCCTGCCCAGTTCATGGCAAGGCGTCATGTCACCTCTTTTTTTTGTAAATGTAACATAACATCAGAGGGTGGGGAGTGGGAATAATGCAATTGCATCACAACCCCTATTCTTCCCCCAAGATAAACCCTAACCGTCTGCATTTTTATGTACTGGGTCCCATCTGGTGATACACAAACGAAATCACAAACCCGCTTTGAGTCCCCAGAAAGCTTTTCCAGCAATTTAGGGAGTTATAAATACTCCTTGTACCCTAAGTGCAGGAAATAGCTCATTGTCCCGTTCCTATAACACAACCACCCTGAGGTCAGAAAGGGAATGGAAATTTTTTAAAAACGCAAACAATCTCAGGCAAAGGAAGTAAAAATAAAGTGCGGCTGAGTTGAATCTCCTGTGGTAGGGCTGCAGTCCTCAGGACCTGGGGCAAACAGCCTGGACCGTGACCTCCGCCCTGGCCGTGTCTGCCTGCCCAGCCCCGCCGCCCCGGGCAGCCTTACCTCGAGCTTGGCCAGCTCCTCGCCGTGGTGCAGAATGCGGAAGGAGTAGAGGTGGTCCGGGCTGGGGTCCGGCACCACCTCACAGCCCAGCAGGCTGAGCGGCTGCTGGGCCGCCTTGCTCCGGTTCCGGTCCTGGTAGAAGTACAGGTGGCTGTCCCTGACGGAGCACCAGCGCGACTTCCACTGGCTATGGACCAGCACGTTCAGGTAGCCTGCGGGGAGGGGCGCGGCTGAGGGGTGCGGCGGCCGAGGGCGTCCCGGGCTGCCCTCGCCTGCCTCTGGACCTCCGGGAACGCTCCTGCGAAGTCTCAGCTCCAAGCCTTGCCAAGCTTTGCCCGAGAGAGTTTCTTAACCTTAATTTCGTAGAGGCTGTGAATCTCAGCCTTTCTGCTTCCTTTGTGTGAGGGGCTAGACCCCTTGAAGGAGGGGAGCACGCAGCCCTGCTGGTTTCGGAAACGGCCTGTCCAGAGGGCAATGAACTGTGTCTTGGACTAGACCAGGCCAGGGGGTGTGGGTGGGTGGCTGTGTGTGTGGGAGTGGGAGTGGCTGTGTGTGTGTGTGTGCACGCGTGTGCGTGCGTGCGCTGGACCAAGGCTCCCTAGCCCGGCCTTATCTCCCAGCTCTAAGCCTGTGGCCTGCTGCTGCCCCTTCCCCAACCTCTGCTGGCCCAAGCCACCTGCAGGAAGCCCCCCTCCAGGCATGATTAGTCCCCTCACCTCCAAAGCCTTAGCTCCCTAAGCTCCTCCAATACCTTGCCATCCCTGGGTCACTCGGTCTCAGCCTGCAGAGGCCTCCTCCCCTTGGCCAAGTCCTCATCCTCCCAGGGGTGGCTGGCCCTGGCCCTCTCAGTTTCTGCCGCCTCCCACCCCCCAGCTCTGCTAGCCTCAGAACACTTGAGAACTCAAACAGTAACACTCCACTTACATGTCAGCTTCCCAACTGGACACAGAGCCTGTCAAGGGCATGAACTTGCCATGTCCATCTTGAGCATCCGGGTCTATGCCCTGTGGATCCTCCACTAGGGAGCCCTCCTTTCTCTGCCAGCATCCAGGGCCTCCCAGCGCTGGGGTACACCCATCCTGCAGGCCTTTCTTGTTTTTAGATGGTTGCATGTGTCAGGTTCAACTTCCTCCCCAACTTAGATGAACATTTATGGAGCTGACACCATGTGCCAAAGCACAGCCTTGTCCCCGGGGCTGGAAAGACCAGTAAAAGTCCAGCCTTCAGGACCCTTTCCCACATGCATGCGGTGAGCTGACGTCTGTCTGTGCTGCTTATCTTCCCAGAGATACCAGTTTTCAGTGTGGATGTCTTAATCTTAAGGGAGCAGCAGCTGCTCTGACCCTTAGCCAGGATGACCCAGGCCCACACACCAAAGTGCATGGCCACCTCTGCACCCAGCTCAATGCTGGACTCTCAGTGGGGGTCACGAATTTCTCAGAGCCACGTGACCATCCCATCATAGCAACAACGTGGAAGAATGTGAGCCCAGGACTTCGGAACACTGGCTCATTCAGGCAGGCGCCTCGCTCGCCCATCACAGTTCTCTGGGCCAGAGAGAGGCGGGGGGCTGAGTTACCAAGCCCTGGGAAGGAGTCTGCGTTCTCTCTAGCCCTTCCCCAGCCACAGGGGACAGGAGCATGCTTCCCTGCTGAGTAACGTCCAGCAATAGCCCAGCTGCATCTCCCAAAGTGACTCACTGGGACCAGGCTCCCAGGCCCAGTACCATGCCCTCTCAGGCCACAAAGGCTGGCCAGGCCGGTACCCAGGGCCCTGGCTGGAGGACCCGCCGGCTCCAAAGAGAAGACCCCATCTTCTGCTGCCTTCCTGTCTCGCCAGCCCACCCTGCCAGCCATGAAGCACAGAGCTGAACTGGGACTCAGGAAAAGAGCCCAGGGCTGGGACACGGGTTCTGTGAAGAGGAGGGAAAGGCCCAAGGATGGACAGTGGTGACCTTCTGGCCCCGGGGGTAAGCAGAGCAATGAGCCTCAGGTTGGAAGCCAGGGTATTTTCTGGGCAAGTCTCTTATCTCTTCTGTCTGTCTTTCTCTCTCTCCATTGGCCTCCGTTTGCTCAAGGCCGAGTCAGGGCAGTAGCGATGACCTCGAGGGTCTCCCAGCACCCACACCCCCTCTACCAGCTACACAGGCTTCTGTCGCCCCCTCAGTGGGTCTTTCTGTGCCCCTCTCAGCCTCTGCTCCTGCCCGCGGGGCCAGCCCAGCCTGTCCAGCTTGTGCCTGCCCTTCAAGGCTCAGGTTCAGGAAGCCGTCTCTAACCACAGAGTAAGAGAGGTTCTTTCTGTCCCTGAGTTCTTGGAGGTCCTAAAACTTCACAGTGTGTGCTTCTGGGTATAAAGCCGTCCTCTCTCTTGAACTGTAAGCTCTCAGGACTGTGTCTTCTGTCTCCTTGGTCCCCTTTCCCTAACACCGCACCTACCATGCTCCTTACATAATGATCAAATGAACACAGTCTTAAAGACCTTTAGGAGGACAGTAATCAATTACCCTTCACTTCCACACAGGAGCCAGCACTGCAGCAAGAGAGCCTGGGGAGTCATAAAGAGCTCCCTGCAGCGAAGATCAACAGAAACTGTAGGCCATGGGCTCACCCACCAGGGAGGGGTTAGAGCAAGACCCCACACCCCTGCCTTCGCTGTCTGAGCTGCCTTCCCGGAGACCAGACGCAGCCCTAGGGGGACAGTGGGCCCTCTGGTCCTGGAGGCGGCTGCAAGTCTTACTGGATGTCTCGAGGGACCTGTCTGGAGGCTCCAGCGAGGTAGATTTCTTCCTGCCCAGGTTCATTAGGTTGCTCAGTTTGAGACCAGCAGAACATTTCTTCTTGACTGTCAAGACGAGAGGAAAAGTCATCAGCCTTGCACACAGCCTCCCGATGTGGTCTCATGAAAGGCAGAAAAATAGCAGAACTGTTCCCTTCCTGGCTGTTCCTCCGCACACACACACACACACACACGTCTGTTCTTCACAGATGCACGCCCACATGCACACCTCTGTGCTCAAGGCCAGAGTCCACAGGTCAAAGTCGGGTATCTCTAGAACCACACCCTCAAGAGGAGCCCACCAACCTCTCTTACAGAACATGTCAGCGCTGGAGAATCTTTACATACTGAACTGGCTCAGAGAGATCTGAACCAGGGTTAGCAAAGAAGAGATGAAAAATATTCTACCCCAGCAACTCATGACACTTGCGTCAGTGTGGGCTGCCCTCTTTTTCAGGATCTATCAGCTGTATATTTAGCAGTTCAGAAATTGGACGTGTGTTGCAATTAGCTTTTAAAACCCAGCAGGTTTGAGCCAAATGGCCAAGCCTCACAAACTGGGATACCCACCCTTCTCCCTGCCCTAGGCCGAGAGCCAGAGCGTTCGTACCGTCTTTGGTCTCTGGGACTTCAGGGTGACCATCTATGGGGCTTCCACACTCCGAGGCTGACAGGTACTTCTCCGTTATATCTGGCTGTGGAAGAGAGAGACACATGTGGGTGATCTTGTCTGGAAATGGTTGCCTTGGAGACCACAATTGAAGGGACATTACAGATGACTCTTGGGTGTAGGCCAGGGGTGACCTTGGAGTCCCAGTCACTGGTGGCATATAGCCAGGCTTCCCTGGGGCTCTCTGGAGGACCTGCCTTTGCCCTCCCTTCTAAGCTTCCCTGCCGCGTCCCAGAGCATCTTCCCCTTCTTCAAGCCACCCACATATCCTCGTTCATAAGTTCTCAGGGTGACTGCTCCACTGATGTGACAGATGCCCTGAAGCAGGGGGAGAGCAGGTAGCCAGCCTCAGGGGTGCATGAGAGTCAGCACGGCAATTGGAGCTGTCAGGCCCCTGGGACTCACCCCTAGCAGGAGGGTGTGAGGGTGTCTTTTGAGAACTGTGCTACCCACACGTCAGGCTTTGGAGAAGAGCTGGTTTGTGTGCACAGGGTCAGACCATGATTCAAATCCACTTAAAACATTCTCTAATCAGGCGGGACCTCTCTGAGCACTATCCTGCATAGTGTATAAGATAGGGAGACTGCCCCTGTCTGCATTCCCAGGGCTGCTGTGAGACTAGAGGCAGTCCCGTGGGACAGACACTCAGAATATTCCAACCAGGCTTCTTCCAGAACCACTGACTCCAGACCTCTGGAAGACAAACCCAGGCATTCCCAACCACAGGACCTTCACTGGGGGCCAAGGATTGCGGGACCTGGCCAGGGCATCTGCATTCCAGGTCTGTAGGGAGAACTCTTGTTTCTCATCCCAACATGAAGAAACCCCCAGGTATACTCTTTCTTATCAGTGACCAAAAAATGAGTACGACAAGGAAAACATCAGCCCCTCTTCCGTCACTCTAGAAGGCTATGGGTTCTCCTCCCAGGGGGTGGCCTATGCCCACCTGCCTGCCACAGGTGGAGACCCCAAGATGAGAAACAGGGACCCTCCGCTCTGTGAACATCAGGCTTCAGGTACCCACCTGCAGATACCTGGGGACATGGAATGTGACACCTTGGTGACAGCACCCCCCAGGCCGGCACCCAGTCCAACTTTCCTGTGACCCCAAAGCAGGGACTCCCCCCAGCTCCATGCAAATGAGCAGCAGGACTCTTTGGTTGAGGTCTGCACCTACATGGTTCCCCAGCTCCTGAAGATCTACTGGGGAGTAAGTGGGAAGGAAGAGCCTAGAAAAATAAATCTCTCTGCCCAAGAAGAGAGGCAAGTGACTTCCGTCTCAGTAAATTTTCCCCAAGCAAGAAAATGTTATAAGTCTCTATCATCCTCATCAGTTTCCCTGCCAAGCTGAAGCTACTGCCCTTAGACAAACATAGTATGTTTCTAATCAATCCGGGTGAAGTACAAAAGCAAAGCTCCCAATTTTCCACCTGTAATTTTATGAAGAAAAAAAAAAAAACCAGAATCAAACTCTCTTCTGGTCCGCAATGGAAGTGAACCCTCTCACCCCATCCTGGGCAGGGGCAGAGGCTTTGGACTTTCCAGGTAGCTAAGTCAGTAAAGAATCTGCTTGCAATGCAGGAGACGGGGGTTCGATCCCTGGGTCAGGAAGATCCCCTGGAGAAGGAAATGGCAACCCACTCCAGTATTCTTGACTGGGAAATTCCACGGACAGAGAAGCCTGGTGGGCTATAGTCCATGGAGTCACAAGAGTCCGACTTTAACTTAGCGACTGAACCACCAGCGGGCAGAGGCTCACCTTCGGACAGCTCAGGCGCTGGGCATCTGGGGTGAACTGGCTTCCCTCACAAGCTCCTTCGGAAGGCAGGCCGCTCACCTCCTGAATGACCTGAAGGAAGAGGAAGGGCCTTGAGACCTGCACTCACAGCCAGACCACAGCTGGAGCCTGCCCCCCAGGTCAGGGGAGGGCGGGTGCCCCCCAGGTCAGCCACCCCTAGGTGGATGGGGGTGAGAGAGAGAGGTTGCAGAATTTCCAAGGAGCAGAGCACCCGGCCCCCACCCCTGCACCCAGCCCACCTGTGGCCTCGGGCCCCAGCTGGGTGGGGGGTTCCTTGGCCCTAGGTCCAGCAGGCCCCATGCCTTCTGGCGGGGCACCAGGGAACGGAGGGCCGGGTTTGCAGCAGAACCCAAGCAGGCCCGGAGCAGCTGCCCTCAGCTCTGCAAGCCCCCCTCTCGCCCCATCCTGGGCAGGGGTGGCTGCTCCTTGTGGGGGTAAAAGCGACATTTGCCAGACAGTCCTCTGACTGCTGGGGGCCATGGCGCCCACTGTGGAGGGTCTGTGTGCTGCCTTGGTCCAAGCCTGGTTCCCAGACATGCCTGTCACTGTCCACCCCGCCTCCCCTGGGAGGAGCCTTTTCACAGGCCTCCCTGGAGGCCAGAAGGCAAGTGGAATTCAACTGGAGCCCAAGTCCAGGTGGCTGTCAAGGCCGCAGATCTGGCCACTGAGCCCTGTGATCCATCTCCCCAAGACGGCTCGCTACCACTTAGGACAGAGGAAGCCCTGCGGACTTGAAGGATGGCAGGCCCTCTGCCCTGACCACAGCCGTTCCTTTGAAACTCGGGGGAGCCGGGACTGCAGGAACCCCTGGGGGCCGCAAAGGCGGCCGGGCGCCTCCCTCACCCTGAGCCACTGCTCTGCCTGGTCCCTGCTCTGCAGGCCCAGCACGATCACGTCGGCGCTCAGCGGCGTGATCTTCAGCTTGTGCTCCTTCTTCCGTACTTGCTTCTCCTTGTGCACCACGCTGCTGCCCAGCAAGCTCACGTCCAGCTGAGGGCTGTGGTCCTTGGAGGACTTGTAACACTGCAAGAGGACAGGCGAGACGCTGGCGGCCGGGTTCCGCGAGGAGGGGGCCGCCAGGCAGGGCAGGGCCCCATGAGAGCTGGACCAAAAGGTCGGACACCTTTGTGCAAGTGCAGAACTGTGACTTCAACGACCAGCAGAGTTTGTTGTCAGCATCAGAACAGAACCAGACAGCTCGTCTGCGTCTCCCTCAAGCCTCCCGCTCCAACTCTCCAGATACACTCCAGGGCCCTGCTTACCCACGCAGCTCTAATCCCCCTGCAGCCTCTGGGCTGGCTCCTATTTTAGAAGTCCTCGGTGGGCAACCCCCACCTCCCCGGGGTGGAAGGCACTTTCCCGAGCTCTCTGCCTCTCTGCTTCGCGTTCTGGCTCAGCTTTCCCAGTAAGGGGCCCAAAGGGGATGAAGGCCAAGTTTATCATCCACTCAGTTAGATGATGTGTTAGCAAAGAAAGGAAGCAACTCTTCCCTATCAGGGAAAACGTACTACCCTCCATTTCTCACTTGTAAAATGAGGGTTCTTATGAAGCTGCTTAACAGGACTACCTGAAAACATCTGCACACAGCAGGACAGGTTTTAACTAGTGAAAAAGGGGTGTTTGTAATGACTCTGTGGAACCTCAAATTGGGGCATAAAACCAAGTTTTAATTTAAAATAACAAGAAACAGGGCTGTGGTCAGAATACCATCTTCTGATGCCCTTAGGGGTCTTACGATCGGTCATTCAGAATATTCCAGCTTCTGAGCAGATGCCGATGGTTCTCACGCTGCACACTGTGGGGTTGGGCGCTGGGCGAGGGAGCCCCAACTGGGCAGCAGGCTCCGCCCCAAACATCCAGAGGCTGAGATGTGAAGAAGGAGGAGCGCACAGCCCAGGGGACCAAAAGATCCCTGCAAAAATACCTAGGGGATGGTATTGGGCGAGGAGGTGGTTGGTCATCACAGACCCCTTTGAAAGTCTGCTGACAACTACTAGACCTTTCTAGTTGGAAAAAAAGCGTGTTCGTCCAGGCTCATAAGGTTCTGCGTGCAGTTTCAGGTTGGGGAGAAGTAGAAACCTCCTGATGTAACAGACTCTGAGTGCCTGGCATCCGGGACCACCCCCATCCTAGGGCACTCACCAGGAGCCTGGTGTCCTTGATGACGCACAGCTGCTTGGCCCACTGGCCCAGCCACTTCTTGCGCCAGAGGAAGGCGCAGATGCGGGCGTCGCGCATCAGCTCAATGCTGGCCTCGGGCGAGGGCCACTGGTAGGGGGCCGACTTGCCCTTGCTGCTCTCCTCCTCGTCGTAGGACTCGTAGGAGCTGCTCACGGCCTCTCCGTCCTCTGCAAGGGAAGACCTCACTGTCACAGCCCTGCCGGGCAAGGGATGCTCCTAAACAGGCTTTGCTCCTTTGGGGGTTGGGCAGCAGGCAGGAACAGCCCGTGGTTCCTAGGCCACCCTCCCCACCCCGCCTCGTGCCCTGGAACCAGCCCGTCGCCACCAACCGCAGGCCCAGGCGGGCTTTCCGGCCCCTAAACCGCCGAGCAGAGGGTCTTGGATGCTGCCTCTGGTCACAGACACAGATAACATGAAACCAGACGTCTCCCCTGTCCTCCTCAAATCCCGTCATCTCAGACCCCACAGAGACCTCTGACCAGACACTGTCCTCAGACGTGGGCTCCTGAGAAAACCAGTGCTGGCCTCGGGGCCTCCGCTTCCTCAACTGAAGGATGAAGCTGTGGGTGAATCCTTCCTTGGTTCTTCTGGTGTGTATGCGTGGGTGATAGGCTATCATTCTAAGGCCCCAGAAAGAGGGGGTTGCCGTCTGAGCCCAGAGGTGGGCAAGCCTCCAGCGTCGCCCCCAACTCCCCCGCCAGGCCTGTTCTGTCCCTGTCCTGTCCTGGGGGCAGCTAGAAGCTATGACTCTTGGAAGCAAAAGTGCAGTAACCCACAGCAGGAGCGGGCCCTCCCGGCCACCCTCCCCTTCCTGAGGTCACAGTCACAGCCGTCCTGGAGAATCCACTCTTATCTTCACAGGCTGTTCTCTCTCCCCACAGACCTCCCAGCATGAACCCAGCTCCTCCTCACCTCCACCTGATACCCTTCCTTCCTGGCAATGAGCCACCCTTCTCTTTAAAAGAATCCCCCAATTCACCACATCTCACCCAATCCTGTACCCACTCCACGTGCCTCAGTTTCTGCCCCCACCACCTTGCCAGAGTTGCTCTGTCTTCTGGGCCTCACTGCCTTCTTCAAGGCCAACAGAAACTAGGTGCAGAAAAAAATATCAATCAAACCCCAAAATGCAAGACACGGAGAAAAGAGAACCTCAGGATTCAGGTCCAGCAACCCCTGGCTCAGCTCAGGAATCCTGCTTATCATAATCCTGCTTATCATAATCCTGCTTATCATAACCCTGCTCCAGCCTCTGCTTGAATTCCCCCATGGACGGGGAGCTCACTACTACCCCCTAGTTGCTGGACAATTGCTTCCATTACTGGGCAACTCTAACAGAAAGTCACATCTACTTCCCTATGACTTCCATAGACATGTTCTGTTCCCTTAAGTCAGAGTGAACGGAACCTCTCTTTCATCTCCACATTACCCATCAGGAAAGAGATAGCCCATGGGTCCCCCGTCTTCCCTTCTCCAGAAGCTTCTGGTACACCCTGCATAGCTAGGTTCCTGCACACTAAGAAAACAGAACTACCTTTGAACTAGAAATATAGGAAAATGGAATGAGGCCACGGCCACAGTTATTCTAGTTACAATGCCAATAAAAATGTGCTTTATTTTGCTTTAATATTTCTAAAAATAACACTTTGGCTACTTTAATATCAGTTTTCTTTAAAAGCAGTGTGATACTACTCCCCTTCCTGACAATAAAAAAGTCACAGAATTCACAATTTTACACCTATTAAACAAGCAGACTGAAAGTAGTGGTGCTGCCCGGTAGGGGACCCTGACCTCTTGTATGGCTGGTGGCGACATAAATTAACACCAGCCTCTCAGGAAACAACCCATCAGCCTGTTTTTTCGAGAGCCATAAAAACATCCATCCCCTCTGACCCAATAATCCCAGTCTTGGGAGTTTATCCGAGGAAACTAGATTTTTAAAAAGGAAGGAAGGCGGGCAGGGAGAGGTTACATGCATTAAGATATTCATGCAAGTACTTCTGAACAGTCAGGAGAAGGAGGCTGGAGAACACATGATTTCATCTGGGTACCATGCAGCCGTAATCAGTGAAAGCTCTTGCAAGCTAGTCTGCAACTTGAGAAACTCCTTAAGAACATGCATTAAGATATTCATGCAAGTACTTCTGAACAGTCAGGAGAAGGAGGCTGGAGAACGCATGATTTCATCCGGGTACCATGCAGCCGTAATCAGTGAAAGCTCTTGCAAGCTAGTCTGCAACTTGAGAAACTCCTTAAGATGGCAAGTGAGAAAGCACAATTACAATCATCTATGCAAAGAAAACTGTACTGAAAGGCCACATGGAGAATTTAATGATTTGATCTGGTGGTGGGGAGATTCTGTAAAAAAAAAAAAAAATCCCCCTTGTCAGCTCTCCATTAGCTGCAAAGTAAATGAAACAAGAAAGATGCAGTCATTGGGGTGTCTCTTTCAGTGGGTTAGTGGGTGAGGCTACAGAGCACACAGTGTGAAGAAGCTGGCCAGACCCCATCCTCCTCCCCGCTCCCGGCTGTTTTGTGCTCCTGGGGTTGCCCCACCTGTTCCATGGAGAATTCCAATGTCTGCCCATTGGCCTCCAGTGGGGAATGGGATGATACCTGGAACGGCTCAGAGGAAATTTTAGGGCAAATGTATTGACCATTTTATTTATCCCTAAGAGCGATCATGGCACAGCCATAAATGAAGGGTACTGTTAAACAGACATATGGCTGCCAGAGGTGGCAGGATAAGCAGGAGGGAAAGGCAGGACGCGCAGATAATTTCAGCCCCCTTTTGGCTGCCCCTGGTGGGTACCGCGCCCTTGGCATGCCCTCAGGGACAGAGGCCGGCACGGCCCTGCCGCGCTCTGCGTCCTCATCACTCCAGATGTCACAGGCAGGGGTCTGCGGAGGGGTGACACGGGGCATCCTCATGCAGGACCTCCACACGACGGGAAGAGGGCGGCGGCCACCCTCGGCATGCACCCCGCCTCTGCGAGCCAGGCAGCAGGCACGGGGATCACGGGCATTCCCGCTCTGGGACGAGCAGTACCCAAGGTGATGGTGGCATAAAGGACTCCTTCAGGCACCTGCACCCATCCGGGGACTCCACAGGGGGGATATCTGCCAGGATGGCCTGTGGCATTTCCGGAAGCAGAGAAAGAGACAAGGGGAAGAGAGAGAAGATGAAGAGAGGGGCCGGTCTGGAGGCAGAGACACAAAGAGATGTGGCGACGCGGCTGCCCGTCCATCAGAAGTGAGCGCGTTCCCATCAGAGGTGGGGGCTTGTTGGGCGAGGCCCCAGCCTGGCCAAGGACATCATTTCCTAGCTCCTTCCCATCCAGAGACGTGATTGCCTGTCACCAATGGAATGTCCAGAGAAGCCCTGGGTGTCCGTCTGGCTGGAGCCTTTAAGAAGCACAAAGAGGTCCTCCACCCTCTCTGCAGAGGCTTCTGTGGCCTGAGAGGGTGGCCAAGCCGACACTGGAAGGAGCCTGCTGACCAGTAATGCCCATGCTGAACCTTTCCAAGAATGAGAATCATATTTGCACTGGGCTACTATAAACTGCCAGGGTTGTGCTGTTTGTTAGAGCAGCTGCCATTACCCCAGCAGAAGGCATCATCCATGCAGTAGCTATACTCATAGCAGGGCACTTACTAAACTTGGGTTCAGAGAGGCACCTGACCCAGGGGAGCCGCGAGGGGAGAGTGCTGATAAAGCAGGCCAAGAAGCCGACCCTGGGCTTCTGCAGGAAGTCAGCAAAATTGCTGATGCCCAAGAACTAGAGCAAGGGGCTGGAGTTCAGCGGTTGCTTCTCTTGTTGTGACCAGGTGTCCCAGGGGTCAAACAGGTGTGGTGGACGACAGGCTGGAAACAAGGACAGCTCAGCTTTTAATGCAGGGGAAGGTCCCCCAGGTCATCCTCGGTCCTTGTGCTGGCAGGATAGAAAAGGCAATTGGGCATCTTCCCACCGCCCCTCCTTGTTGACCTTGGAATGACCCCCCTTCTCCTCCTAGTCCCGGATAAAACCAATATAAATTTCCAGTCGAGAGACAAACACCGAGATCCTTCTGACCACTTGTTTGTGTCGAGATGAAGTGTCTGCCCCACAGACAGGCCCCCGGGAGCGTCTGGGAGGCAGGCCCTGGCTGGCAGGGGCCACACCCCAGAGAGACGGGCTTCAGAGGCATGGAGGTGCTCACCGGGGTGAGTCAGGGCTCCCACCTTCCAGACGCACCCAGACAGCCCTGCTGCGCCCACAGCTCCGGTCTGAAATCACAGTCCAGCGGTGACTTGGCAACACCTCACAAGCTAAGTGACGTCTGCCCACAAAGCCAGCCTCTTAGAATAAAATTCTGCGAGTCCAGAGAGGCCCTCGCCTCCCACGCAGTTCCTGGGACTGCAGACAGTAGATGCGGCATGAAAAAAGAGAACAAGGATCCATGTGCTCCAGGGGACTCGTCCCCTCTCATCCCCGACACCAGCAAGGCCCCCTTAGGCCAAGTCCATCCCCCGCAACCAGGGACATTGACTTCCCATATCTGCAAATTGCCTTATGCTTTCAAAAACCTTTCAGTTACAAAAAAAGGAAAGAGAAGGAGGTAAGAAAGGGAGAGAGTGAGGGGACCAGAATCTAGCTACCCCAGAGAGTAGAGTCACAACCGTCTCTCCCAGGACCTTCAGGGTGTTTCTGTGTTATAGAACCCCCATAACAAGAGCATTTCTGATCCAGCATCATCAGGCTGACAACCACTGGCTGAGGGCAAGAGCACTCCAGCGTGAGCCATGTCCCCAGAGCAAAGACTGTCTTTTCAATACCTATGTTAGGTCTGCCACGAAGTAGCCCTCTAAAGGCTAGAGAAAAGTCTATTCAGAGAAAAGCTAAGGTCTTTACCAGGGTCTCCAGCTGCCTTCTGTGTCGGCTTCTTCTATCCATCTCATCCAACCCTACCTGCTCCCGCCACGCTGGCCTCCAACCATGCTAAGGGCCCTCCCGCCTCAGGGCCTTTGCATGTGCCGTGCACTCTGTTCTGCCTGCAGGTACCAACCCCACCCACCTGCCACCTCTTTAAGAAATCTGCTCAGAGAGGCCCTCCCCAAGTTAGAATAACATCCCTCTCCAGCCCCAACTCAGCCCTTGCCACTTTCGGTCCTGACGAGTTATCACCACCTGACACATCCTACGTCTATACGTTGCCTGTCTTCTCTCCCAGAATCTAAGTGCTGTGACTGCTGAGTCGCACTGCGTTCCCACTCCTAGAAGCATGCTGGGTTCACAGTGGGAGCCCAGGGACTATCAGTCCAGTGAAAGAACCTTGAAAGTGGGCTCTGCCTCAGCCTGACCACATTTCCATGGCTTCCAGGGCCTTGCGCCACTCGACCAACACACCTCTCCTCTGTCACAATTCTGTGCTGAATCCGCCACATCCAGGCAGGACCACAGAAGGCATCAGACACAGTAAACGCGCTCACTGGGGACCATCCTAAGCCCTGCCCTGCAGGCGGGCTGGGTCTGCTGTAGGTCTCAGCTCCCCATCAGACCACTGGTCAAATGCTCTGTGGCCAGCTCTTAACTTGAGCCACGCTCTCTCATCCCAGGCCCCACTGTGTTTCCAGCCAGGGTGAGCGTGCCGGTCACCACGAGGGGAGCTGGCGCCGGCATCTGTGCAGGAAGTGGTCAGCCCCCTCCTAGCCCTGTCCCCAGGATGTACCATTGAGGGATGTGTCATACGGCTCAGCCTCTTCATAGTAACCCTCTGGAGACTCGATCTTCGGGACAGAGAGCTGTTTACGTTCTGGAATCTGTGGTATGAACAAACAAAACAAACATTTTCAGATACGATACACTGGGAACAGTTTGGAATTAACCCTTTGGGTGGAAAGAGAGGGAACCAGGAGAAAAAAATGCCCAGCTTGGACGTCAAGCAAGTCAGGAGGGAAGAGAGAGATGACAGCGACCCGTGTCAGCCACCCTGTCCACGGTGTTTGTTCGCATCAGCTGAAGGGCTGTGGGCGTGTCATGTAACCTTACCAAGCCTCAGCGTCCTCCCTGCAAAATGAGGCTCTGACACCCACCACACACAGTATAGTCGTACACACAGTGTAATACTTTAAATACTTTAAAATACTGTAAAATTCCAGGTCCAGATGGCACCAGGCTGTCATGGTAGCTGTGATGGCTTCTACATAGAATACACTTTCTACAAAGACCAGAGCTCATCAGGGGCACGCAGAAGAAGAACACCAGGCTCCCAAACATCTCCCATAATACGTCCCCAAACGTCTCCCATAGTAAGTTCAATTGTTGGCTCAGCAGATATTGAATGGCTCCCGCAGACTAGCTGAGAGATGCAAGCAGATGGTTGGGAGTCAGTCCTGAGAAACACTTACTAGGCAATGAATGCTCACAGCTCCTGATAATGACTGAAAGTCACTCAGTCGTGTCTGACTCTTTGCGGCCCATGGATTATATATTCCACAGAATCGCCAGGCCAGAATACTGGAATGGGTAGTCTTTCCCTTCTCCAGAGGATCGTCCCAACTCAGGGATCGAACCCAGGTCTCCTGCATTTCAGGTGGATTCTTTACCAGCTGAGCCACAGGGGAAGCCTAAGAATACTGGAGTGGGTAGTGTTTCCCTTCTCCAGGGGATCTTCCTGACCCAGGAATCAACCCGGGGTCTCCTGCACTGCAGGCGGATTCTTTACCAACTGAGCTAACAGGGAAGCCCACGGCTCCTGATAGACAAGGTCCAATCTCCACAGGAGCCTGGAGGGTTGAGGGACATTTAGGACCAAGGAAGGATGCTCAGAGGACGAGACAACCCTGAACTTCTTACATGACATGAGGGTGAATGAGCATAACTTGAGTAGGATAAAAAAACCAAACCGCATGCAACTGTGGAGAAGCACAGGGGCTGCAGTGGCTCTCTATCCCTCCATTATCCCATCTGTAAGATGGGCACCAGACTATGAAGGCAATATAAGCAACAGCAGGGGAGAAAGAGACAGGCAAGACTTCGCTGGTGGCCCAGTGGTTAAGAATCTGCCTGCCAATGCAGGGATCATAGGTTTGATCCCTGGGCCAGGACGATTCCACATGCTGCAGAGCAACTAAGCCTGTGTACCACAACGGCTGAGCCTGCGTTGTAGAGCCCATGCTCTGCACTGAGAAGCCACCACAACGAGAAGCTTCTGCTCCACAGCTAGAAAGTAGCTCCCACTCGCCACAGCTAGAGAAAGCCTGCCTGCAGCAACAAGGGCCCAGCACAGCCAAAAATAACAAAAAATTAATTAAAAAAAAAAGTAGATTGTGGTGTGAATATTAGCACATACAGTTCATCAGTGTGTAAGCATCCATCCAGATGGGTCTCCAATGTCTATCTGAATTACAAAGTTCCGACAGAGGGCCGAGGGAACCTTCATGAGTTGAGAACAGACGTGGCAAAAGCTGGAGTGCATTCCCACTCCTGGTTTTCAGAGGTCCTTGCGCTGGGCATTCCACGTGGGGAACCCGTGGGCTGTTGGGGATTCACTGTCCTACCCAGAAGAGGGCCAGGCAGGCAGGGTACGGGGAATCTAGAAATCTTTGCCTTGGAAAATGAGCTTCTTTGGGGGACCAATGACACAGAACTTCTCCAGTCCTGGCCCCAGCAATAGTGGGAGAACAGTCAGCCTGGCCTTGAGTCCCAGTGGGACAGTACTCAGCAAGGGCCACAAGGGCATCTGATCCCAGCTTCCCCTGGGGGAACAGTGATGTTCCTGCAGTTGCTGCCCCCAAACCAGGCTCCCAGAGCCAAGTCTTCTGTGGTTTGGCTAGGGGATCTATCTATATGGCCTCTAGAGTGAAATTAACCGGGTTTGAATCCAGGCTTCAGGAGTCCATAGCCTTAACCATGGATATGTGACAGCCTCTCTGTGCCTTACTAACCCTCTCCATAAAACAAGAGCCTGTCTTGAGAATTCAAGGAGACAAGTGTGATTGAGTTTCCGCAGGGCTGGTGTGCTAAGGTCACTTCAATCATTTCTGACTTTTTGTGACCCCATGGGCTGTTGCCTGCCATGCTCCTCTGTCCGTGGGATTTTCCAGGCAAGAAGGCTGGAGTGGGTTGCCATCTCCTACTTCAGGGGATCTTCCCAACCCAGGGATCGAACCTGGGTCTCCCTCGTTGCAGGCAGATTCTTTACCATCTGAGCCACCAAGGAAGCCACATCAAATACGAGGAGGCTCTTGACATCGTCTGGGGCCTTCCACCCCAGGCGCCTGCATCAGCCAGGTCACAGGAGTGCTGTCCGACAAGCTGAGACACGTCCCCATGAAGAGGACCAGCAGAGGCCAGGTCACCACCTGGCTCCCACACCACATTTTTCTAACGCCATCTGGCCCAACACCAAGAGACCCGACATAAGTCCCAGAGGCAGGTTCTGAGCAGCTTTCAGCCCCAACAGGGGCGCCACACAGCACGCAGGAAGGAACAGAAGGATCTGCTCATTTCCTAAGCAGCCCAGATGCGTTCTGGGTCGGCAGGTGTGGCTGTGGGGGAAGCAGGGTGGGCTCCTCCCTGGGGCAGGGGTCACGCACACAGTGGACACAGGTGGTAGCTGCTCATGGCTGACCCTTCACCTTTGCTGCTCCGGGCACTCCCGGCCCCTTGGTCAGCCAGAGGAAGGGCTGACTGTGAAAGCCAGCTGTGGTTCTCTGAGAGCCAACTTCCTGGGGTCAGGAGGGGAAAGCGTCTCCCCTCCCCTGGACCATGGCAAGGTCTCCACAGACGGGTCCTGGGGCTCAGGCTTCCTGAAGAGGCCAGGCCTCCAGCTCCATCCTCCAAGAAGCCCTTCTCCCCTTGAGGGGGCGTGGGGACCCTTCTCGTGGTGAGAAGGTGGGTCCCATCTGGAGAGAAGCTCTGAGCACCCAAGATCCCGCTCTGGTCTAGATTCCCATGATTAGAACAGGACAGAGGGAGGGGGGCAAGCCCTCCGGCAGGAGCTCCTGACGGTCTCCCAAACCTCTCACTGTACAAAATCATCTCTAAGTGGATTGATACAAAGAGGCATAGACGGCGGAGGCAGGAGTCTGACCTCCAGACTCCTGGGTTTGAATCCTGACACTGGCACATCTGAGCTGTGTGACTTTGGGCAACTGACTTGACCTCGCTGGGTCTCAGATCCTCTACTGCAAAACGGGGAGGGTAGAAATAACCATCACATGGTATCACTGTAAGGATTAAACTGCACTCAGCATAATTAAGTAACAGATACTAGTTTTCACTAACCTTCAGAATAAAATATAATAATGTCAAAGGGAGAAAAGTTGCATGTGTGCATGTTTGGTGGCGGAAGACCACGGGCTGTCTGGGAGGATACTGAGCAGGTGTTTGAGAATGACCTGGCTTATACTACACTCTCCCTCCTTAAAGAACAGGACAGCCTCTGTCCCCAGGATTGCCAGGGCCAAAGCTAAGAGCCCAGGTCAAGTTTAAGGATAAAACGACTCTAACAATTCAGAAGAGAGTCACATAATTACACAGAGAAGGCAATGGCAACCCACTCCAGTACTCTTGCCTGGAGAATCCCATGGATGGAGCAGCCTGGTAGGCTGCAGTTCATGGGGTCGCTAAGGGTTGGACATGACTGAGCAACTTCACTTTCACTTTTCACTTTCATGCATTGGAGAAGGAAATGGCAACCCACTCCAGTGTTCTTGCCTGGAGAATCCCAGGGACAGGGGAGCCTGGTGGGCTGCCGTCTATGGGGTTGCACAGAGTCGGACATGACTGAAGTGACTCAGCAGCAGCAGCAACAATCTATTATCAGAGGTCAAAGAAGCAAGAGATCCTAAATGCCAGGAATTAAGAATAAAGGAAAATTATTTTAATTATCATCATGACAAGGTAGATGGTGCACACTGAATGAGGATGCCGAGGAGACATGACTTGGGAACCTGAAATAACGTTCTCACGGTTCACAGGAAGGTCAGGGAAGAAAGCCACCCCGCGCAGGGTGACCTGCCAGAGGCTGGCAAACTTTCCCTATAAAGAGTGAAAAAGGGATTCACAGGCCACTGGGGCCATGCAACCCTGCCACTGGAACGCAGTGAAGTAAAATGAAAGTCGCTCAGTTGTCTCCGACTCTTTGCGGCCCCATGGACTATAGCCCGTCGGGCTCCTGTCTGTGGAATTCTCCAGGCAAGAATACTGGAGTGGTTGCCACTTCCCACTCTAGGGGATCTTCCCAACCCAGGGATCGAACATGGGATTTCCCAGGCAAGGATACTGGAGTGGGCTGCCATTTCCTTCTCCACGGTAGTGCAGAGGAACCCATAAATAATACACAGACGAATAAGCTTGGCTGAATTCCAACAAAATGTTATTTACCAAAGCAGGTGGTACAGGATTTGGTCGTGGGCTTGGCTTCCCACATGGCTCAGTGGGTAAAGAATCTGCCTGCAACGCAGAAGACCTGGGTTTGATCCACGGGTCAGGAATATTCCTGTCCATGCCTGGAAAATCCCATGGACAGAGGAGCCTGGCGGGCTACCGTTCATGGGGTCGCAGAGAGTCAGACACGACTGAGTGACTAAGCACGCATGTACGTCACCAGTTCTGATTTAGAAAGACACAGAGCTGGAGGTGAGGGGCGGCCCCAGGTGATCTGAGGCGCTCTTGCAGTTCTGAGCAACCAGCCCCAGGGTGCACTGGGGCAGGTTCGGGGTGGGGGCGAGCTGACACGCTCCTGGCTCCCCAGACCGGCCACGGTGACGCCGTCGGTGGCGTCAGCTGCTCCCCTCACAGAAGCCCAGCACCGACACGTGAGCAGGCCTCAGAGGGGAGGGGTGGAGATGGCCGCGCCGGCCAGGAGCGGAACGGTGCCAGCAAACATCTGTTTCTTCTACAGAAACCACAGCACCTGGCTGGGTCGACGACGGCCTGGACGTGCCACGGCCGCCTGAGTCACTGGCCACACCCAGACCCCTGGCTGCCCCCTCTGGTACTGGACCGGCTGAGCCTGGGACAGAGGCCATGCTCCTGGCCAGCCCTGGGCACTGAGGACCCCAGGCAGACACCCAGCTTCTGCCACAGCCACTAGAGAGCCCCAGGACTGGGCATCCAGGCAGACAAACCACACCGGTGCCCTGAAGCTCCAGGGTTAGGGCAGAAAGAGACACAGCTTTCTCTGGCCGAGAAAGAGCGATTCCAGGGTTGCCCAGGCTCCAGCGGCCACACTTTTTCCTTCCTCCCAGACTACTTGCTGCTCTGTTTCTCCTCCTCCTCATGAGAGCCAGAAGACACAGCTGTTCCCCGCTCTGCCTTGACGGCACTCCTCTGGGGGCCTCGGACGAAGTCTTCAGCCAGACTGGACCAGAGCGGAGGCCGGAGGGGAGCAGGCAGGTGTGTGCGGGCGGGTAGGGTTCTGCTCCCTCCTCCCTCACTCCACACCTGGAAGGCTCCTGGGGTGGAGATGGGTGATGGAGACAGGACTAGGAGGGACCCAGGAAAGGTTCTTCTTGGCAGAGAAATTCCACAAGGTAGGAAGACTGTCAAGGTTACTGGCTCTGCTGGAAGTCACCCCAGGGCCTGGACTGTGTCCACAGGAACTATCACCGCACGTCTGAAAGGCCACTCCAGGGCTGTGGACTCTCAGGTGGTGGGATCTTCCCCGCTCCAGCACCAGGTTCCTCCCTAGCCTCTCCTGGCCCGGACAGCCTGCAGACACAGCCGACGCCGGCAGACCGCTCTCCAGGGGCCGGCTTCTGCCCTGGCCTTGCTTGATGGTCCTGCATCTCACACCCCCAAGCCCTTAGGGCCTCTGTGCCTAGGTCACAGGAGGTTGGCAAGGGAGTAGGAAAAGCCAGCCGGAGTCCCGGACTCTGTGACCTGATCGGTGTATAGCCACAACCCAGCCCCAGACCCTGGGCACCCGGTCCAGCACCATGCTCCTCAAACACAGGCTTCCAGAGGGAGTCAGTGCCTGGGAAGCTCCGCCCCATGCACACCCCTTCTGCCCGGTGTGGGTCCATAGGCAGCTGCCCAACGTGGGGCCGGCAGCGGCACCTCCACTGTACAGAGGCCAAAGGCACGCTGGTCAGAATGATATACAAACTCAGGCTAGGAAAGTTCCAGCCCTGGCTCAGAGTAGCTACCTCTCCTCCCCACATCCAGCGAACAGAGCTTATTAAGTGAGTGAAAGTGAAAGCTGCTCAGACGTGTCTGATTCTTTGCGATCCCATGGACTATATCAGTGGAATTCTCCAGGCCAGAATACTGGAGTGGGTAGCCTTTCCCTTCTCCAGAGGATCTTCCTAACCTAGGGATTGAACTCAAGTCTCCCGCACTGCGGGCGGATTCTTTACCAGCTGAGCCACAAAGGAAGCCCAAGAATATTGGAGTGGGTAGCCTATCCCTTCTCCAGCAGATCTTCCCGACCCAGGAAACAAATCAGGGTCTCCTGCATTGCAGGCAGATTCTTTACCAACTGAGCTATCAGGGAAGCCTGCAGAGCTTAGGGTGCACCCGAAAACCATAGCACCTCCCACCTCCTTAAAACCAGCAGCAACTGGATGGGAGCTGAGAGGCTGTGCCCCCTTCCCAAGTCCCGGGGTCAAAATGAGGGGGAGCCGCAGCTGGAAGAGACACAACTTGTACCTCGGCTTGACTGAGAAGACGAGCGAAGGTCCAGGAGGCCGCAGAAGAGTGGCCCAGAAACCAAGAACCTGCTTACAGATCCTGGCCCCGCTACCTCCGTGTTTTCACGCTCGGAGTCTGTTTCTTGGCAGGTGATGGGAGGACCACGTTTGGGTGGGGTGGGCGGCAGTGGCTCACAGCACAGCAGTCACTCGCATCATCGGCATTTGCCCAGGACCGAGGCTCAGTCCATCAGGTCTCCCTTGGCCTGGGATGAAGGGTCCCCACCAGCAGTCACGCAGATGTGGGATGCTGCTCAGGCACTCCTGACCTGCCCCGCCAGCTGGGAGGGCGGCAGGGAGAACCACGCTACCTCCAGAAAGGCATGAATGAAGGTGGCCAGTCTGGCGTCAGGACCCCCTCAAGTGGTGACCTGAGCCCACAGACTCAGCGATGGATGGCTTGCTGTGAGCTCAGTCACCATGGAGTTTCATGTTCTGAGAAATCCTTCCCAGCTCACCCCTTTCCCAGGAAGCTGCCCCAACCAGATCCTGGAGCGGAAAGAACTCGGGTTCATGTCCTGCCACTTCGAGGCTGTGTGACACTGGGACATTATAAGCCTCCTGACTCCCAGTTCCTCTCCCATAAAGTGTAAATACTACCGCTCACCTCGCTGAATACCAACATGGTCTGCCAGGCCAAAGAACAGAGATCTTAGTTGAGAGATATTCACATGCTTCTCATTTAAACACCAAGAAACCAAGGGCCAGAGGCCTTAAATAACTTGCTTAAGGTCAAGGAGCTTAGTACTGGCAGAGCTAGAGCTGGGATCTGAACCCAGGTCTGGAGGAGTCCGAAATTCTGCTCATCCATCCATGAATAAATACATGTGTGGCCTACTGTGTGCAGACACAGGACATGAAGCAGTAGATGAGAATGTGGCCCCTGCCTCAGGGAGCTTACATCTGCTCTGGGAGGCAAATGATAAACATGGAGGGGGTAACTAGGTGGTAAGGCAGACAGTAATGGAGGCAGGCACCAAGGTTGGATGTCTCACCTGTGGGCAGGCCAGGGAGAGTCTGTCTAAGACTGTCTGAGACTAAGGAGGGGCAACCTTTGAAGAGTCAGGGCCCAAGAAGTGCAAAGTCCCTGTGGCAGGACTGACCACAGGGCACAACCCAGGAACAGAGGGGAGGCCGGTGATGAGCAGATGCGGTGAGGCTGGAGACGCAGCTGGGCCAGACAGGGTGAGCCCTGGGGCCATGTGAAGGAGTGTGGACGTTCTGTCCTAAGTTCAGTGGGAGCTCTTGGTGGGTTTCAAGCAGGAAGTGGTGTGATGTGATTTATGTTTCCGAAAGATCACTGTGGCCGGAGCTGGTGACCACAGCTGTGCATGGCCCCGCTCAGGGGATGCTGGAAAAGAATCTGGACACACGGTGACCCTCATCTCCCACTGCCATTCGTCTCTGCGCTGAGCAAATGAGATCACCCACAGGGCAGGCTGACTTGTCTCCACCTCTCCCGGTGCCTTACCCCAGGCCCCACACACAGTCGTTTTTCAGTCGCTAAGTCATGTCTGACTCTTTGCGACCACATGGCCTGCAGCACGTCAGGCTTCCCTGTCCTTCACCATCTCCCGGAGCTTGCTCAGACTCACATCCATTGAGTCGGTGATGCCATCCAACCATCTCGTCCTCTGTCATCCCCTTCTCCTCCCGCCCCCCATATAGTGGATGCTCCAAAAATGCCAGA
The DNA here is from genome assembly GCF_049115385.1 of Moschus berezovskii. NCBI lineage: Eukaryota > Metazoa > Chordata > Mammalia > Artiodactyla > Moschidae > Moschus > Moschus berezovskii. The sequence continues at coordinate 80,522,770 of NC_142471.1, forward strand.
TGCTTGGTGGACTGCTCTCTGGAGGACCCACTGGACACTCACAGGGTCACATCGGGGTAATCAGGAGTCCCAGACCCACACTTACCATCTTGGGGGGTGGGAGGTCTGGGAGACTCTTCTGAGGGGCCGAGGAGGGCTGGGGGGGCTCACCGTTGATCAGCGGGTTCTGCTCCTCGGGCGCTGTGGGCAGCAAGCAAGAGAGGATTTCCGTGAGGGGCACCCAGCTTCCCAGCAGAGTCTCATTATCCAGGAATGTCTGGTCACATGAGCCCTGAGTTCTATTTGAGCAGGTGTTAATTACCCAGGCAGGCAGTCCCTGGAGCCAGTGCTGTTTTTCCTCCAAGAATAGGGTAGATTGGCCCCGGGCAGATTCCTCAGAAGGAACTAGTTTGAGGTTTCTGGCAGGTTCTGCACCCTCTCCTCCACCTGCCCCATGTCCAAAATGATCTGGCCACAGAGCTCTGGCAGTGGAGGAGCTGCCTGTGGGCACTATATTGAGCGGCTCTCAGCACCGAGCCTGTGATTACGTCTGTCCACCTCCCAGTTTCCCCGGCAGGCAGGCTGACAACCTTAGGCACATAGGCTGCCTTCACGCAGGGGACCTCTGCTGAGCCCATGCTTGGTGGTGGGGCAGGAGGTGAAAGCCACACTGGGTAACTGGACCACCAACCATCTGTGAGTTTTTAGGAAAAAAGGCGCCAACGGCTCTTCTGAGTCCATTTCAGCCAGGACAGACAGACCCAGGCAGAATTGACCCTGGGGCTTTTCAGACTGATGTCTTGAAGCCAAGGATTTACCAGACTGAATGCTTTGGGGTGCTGTGTTCCCACCTCTTGCTAAGCCTCTGCATTTGAGTTATGGGCTTGAGAGTTGGGAGAAGGGGCCTCTAATCCCCTGTGCTCTGCAACTAGGCAGCTGTGCAAACCTCGGACCTCCCTGGGATCTGCTGGACCCAGTCCTTGGGGTTTTCATAGAAAAGCAGAGAGCAGAACAGAGCAAGAGTGTAAGACACCATGGAAGACGCTATGTCCTTCCAATGGAAGATAAAATGTTCTGCCAAGAGATCACCTTTGAACAAAACCTTCGAATATTAAGGCAACTGCTGACAGCACCATTTCCTCCCCATCACTCCTATCTCCCCCCACACACACTCATAAAATCCAGACTTATCAAAAGTCATAAAGCTGGGGCCATGGGATCAGCACCATACACAGCTGCTTTCTTAGAACATCTGAATTATAACTTCCTATTTCTGGGGTGATGCTGGGAAACGCTGAGAGATTTTAGGCACAGATGCCTTATCCAAGAAGGGGACGTGAGACCTTTAAGAGGCAAGGAGGTGGCCTGGTTGGTGAAACTTCCCCAAAATACATCAACCCAGAATACCATCAACTAAAATAGGACTTCCCAAAATAACCCCACCAGGCCTGTCTGTGGTGCTGGCTGGAAGGAAGGAGGGGTGGTGTGGGACCAAGGCTTAAACCTGCCGCCCTCCTGGGAGCCGGGCAGTCCATCGGCAGTAATCCCATACCTTTGTCTTGGGACTCGGCATTCTGCTGCTTGTGGACTGTCACTTTGTTCATATAAATGTATTCCTCATCAGAACCTGCAGGAGCGGGATGGAAGACAGAGGCTCCAGGTGATTTCATGAAGGGAAAGGGCTTACAGAGAGAAACACCCCCCACCCCCACCCTCGAGACACTGTCATCAGCCTGGATTCCAGGAAAAGCATACAACGTTTTCAGTTGATCGGAAGAGTCCATTATAGAAAGAGTTGACAGATTTCCAGAAAAAGAAATGCCTAGTTTGCTGACTCAAGTTTTCTGTCCTTGGAAGAGGGGAGAGGACAGAAAGGGAGGGTGCAGAAGGGGAGCTTTGGGAATACAAGTCTTATGTGGAAAAGCACCCATAGCGTAAAGATCTGCCTTATACTCCACCAAGCAGAGATTTCTCTGGTTTTTCCTAGCCTTTCATTTAAATTGTGAAACATTTCCTATCAGTCATTCTCAACCTAGTTTGAATTACACACGTGGGCTGATCAGAGCCCATATATATAAGACGGGTCTATATAAGATGGGTCACACTGAGGATCTGGAAGTTTAGCTTCCAGGCCTCCAGGTGGAGTGCTGCTGTAGGGGCCTGAGCTCTGTTTCTGGAGGGGTGACTGTGCTGGGATGCCGGCCTGCGGCACCAACAGTTGCCTGCTCTACCTTCAGCAGCACAACCCTTCCCTTCCTTTAAAAACATTTCTGTACAAGTTGTCACCTTCCCCCTGCACATCTCAACAGAGAAAGGCTTGTCTTCTAATACAGTTCCCAATGCCCCAAGGACCCTTTCTTCGGAAGCCTACAGAGGAGGCTCATCCCAGTGATTTTCTCTTAGCAATCCTCCTGAATTTCTTTGCAATTCTTAATTTGCTTTTCCTAGAAACTTGTGGCTGATAAATTCCAGTGGCTGGACAGTGCTACTGAGCCAAGGAGCCCAATCCATACCCCTGGCAAAGGAGGCGGTTCAGCCAGTTTCCCACCACAGACCGCCCGGACTCCAGCCAGCAGGCCTGCCTCCACAGAGTCCTGGAGAACCCAGAGAAATGAGGAGGACACGGCTGGATGGAGCTTCCTCCATCGGCTGTGGGATTGCCACCCTGGTGCCCATCCCTGCCAGGGCCAGTCAGCAATGTCATCCCTCTACCAAGGGCTGCAGCAGCCAATGGGATGGAACTACGAGGTCTAAATGCAGTTACCCACAGCTTGCATACTTCCACTAAAGGGCTGCCTCTGTACCTTATCCAGAACATGGCATGGGGAAAAGCACTCTGCTGAGGGAGGCAGGAGATAGGGTCGGGGGTGGGGGGATGGTCCTCAGCCAAACTCTGCCATCAGTAGTAATTCTGAGCAAAACACCTAACCTGTGTGCCTTGGTTTTCTTGTCTGCATAGTATGGAAAACAATTGTGATGAAATACTGCCTATTTCTGGGGCTTCCCAGGTGACTCAGTGATACAGAATCTGCCTGCCAATGCAGGAGATGCAGGAGACTTGGGTTTGATCCCTAGGTTGGAAAGACACCCTGTAAAAGGAAATGGCAACCCACTCCAGTATTCTTGCCTGGGTAATCCTATGTTCAGAGGAGCCTATGGTCCATGGGGTTGCAAAGAGCCAGACACGACTGAGCACACATGCATACATACATATTTCCTATTTGTACGTAACTGAAGCTCTCAAGAGTTCAAAACCCAAATATTAGGCAATCTGAAAGAGTAAAGTAACCTTATAACTAAGATTGTAAATGACAGCTTAGGACTTCCCTGGTGGTCCAGTGGTTAAGAATCCACCTGTCAGTGCAGGGTATACCAGTTTGATGCCTGGTCCAGTAAGAGCCCACGTGCCACGGGGCAACTAAGCCTGTGCACCCCAGCTACTCAAGTCTGTGTGCCTAGAGCCCGTGCTCCACCACGAAAGCCACTGCAATGAGAAGCCCATACACCACAACCAGGGAGTAGCCCCTGCTCATCACAACTAGAGAAAGCCCCCATGTAGCAACAAAGGCTTAGCACAAAAATAAAGTTAAAAAAAAAAAGAAAAAAAGACAATCGAAATTCTAGCAAATAACTCAAAGGCTCAATAATAGGAAAACGGTGAAAAAACCATAGCACATCAACATAGGTAATAGCTGGTCACCTTTAAAAATAAATGGATTACTGGAGAGTGTGTAAATGGGCTGAACATTGTGGAACTGATTTTAGAGGATTTATTTAAGTATTCCTGGTCTTTAACCCAGCACTTTCCTTATCAGAAACCAATATTTTGAACTGAAAAATATTCAAGTATTTTGAAGATAAACTCCAGCATGAAAACAAATTTTATTTGAGGGTGTTCATTGCCATGTTCTATAAGAATTTTTTTTAAAGAACAAAACTTATATGCTCACTAGCAATGGGCTAGCTGAACTAGTTGAACACTTCTCATTCATCAGGGGACACTACCCACCTGTGAAAAATAACAAAGCAGCTCTATGTCTGCTGTTTATAAAGGCATCCAAAAATTAAAGGATTATGTTTCAGAATAGAAAAAAAGAAAAAGCACACAAACTGCCAACACGGGGCAATGTGCACAGGCAGCAGCACTAAACATAAAAATAACACAGAGCAGAATGTAGAGGCAAGCCACAAAATCCACGAAAATATTCTTATGACACCAAGAAAGGTCACAAAAGGAATCAAAGCAATGTAAATAGGGTTTAACGTTCATTTCACATTCAATTCTTTTCTGAAATTGTTGACTAAGCCCACACTCCTTTCAAAAAAATAAAAGGCAAGATATTGTTGATTATTGTTTTAACTGTGAAATTCTGAGCAGGTGATTCTTCCCCAAAATGGCCATTTGTAAACTGCAGATTAAACTGGCTCTGGTCCATGTCACAAGGCTGCGTGTCCCTCCTTGGACAGTCTGCAGGCTCTGCTTGACTAAGTATTGATCTCAGTGTTGCTAATCCCCCAGAATCCAATAAGTAAGTAACAGGCTCCCAGGACCGTCTGCAGTCCTGTGAACTGGGCCCTGGAAAGGGGAGGCTGATGAGCTGTCCCAGCTCTGGGAGGCAGTCTTGGGGCTGGGGAATTTCTCTCATTCTCTCATTTATTTTCAGCACCGTGCGAGGTGCTGGGGACACAGCAGAGAACAAAACAGACATTGTCTCTGGCTTCACGAACCCACTGGGGCAGGGGCAGGCGGGAGGGAGGGAGAGGGAGGCAGATCTGGACGGACAGTTGCACAGGTATGTGGGGAGTGACAATACTACAGGTAGGGAGGAAAGGAGAGCTCACAACGCTCTGACCAAGTGTGTGGATCCAGGGAAAACAATCCTTGACTGAAGAGGGTGGTGGTGAGGGGGAGGGAGGAGGGGCCCAGACCCTCTCCATCACAGCTGGATAGGCTAAACGTTCAAATCACGTCCCATTACAAGGGCAGCCCCAGAAATGTTCCCAGAGTCTCTGAGCAGGGTAATGGGGAGCCCTCAGGCTTAGGACAGGAAAAGATATCAGGATCCCAATAAATAGACTTCAATCCATGCCTTAATCTCACTACTGAGACAAAAGAAGAAGAGTGTAGAAATTGAATACTATTTATACATGAAAGCTCAGAGAACAGACAGTTCGATGTGAAAAGTACAGACAGACACACACACATACACTCATACTCTGCCCCAAAGGTGTGGAAGTAAACAACAGCTCAGCCAGTGGAGATCACAGGCTATCTTGAAATGATCAGCCTGTCTCCACCTACAAGTCCAGGCAAGCTGAGTTCATTTTCCGGAAGACACACAGTGAGGCAGGTCTGGGAAGCTGAGAGAGAGAAAAAAAAAGAATGCTTTCAGTTTAAGGGGCTGTGCATTCTATCCTGTGCAGCTCAGTAATTAACCTGGGGCAGACTAGCCTGGACCGTGAAGAGGGGAGGGCAGCATCAGGGTTAGGTCGGCTGGCCCAAGCCTATGCTGGGCTCTGCCACACATGGCCATGGAGACGCAGACACAGAGGACAGACTTGCGGACACAGTGGAGGAAGGAGAGGGCGGGACGAACTGAGAGAGTAGCATGGAAACTTATCCACTACCACCGGTGAAACAGATACCAAACGGGAATTTGCTGTACGACCCAGGAGCTCAACCCAGTGCTCTGTGACAGCCTAGAGGGGTGGGATGGGGCGGGAGGTGGGAGGGAGGTTCAAGAGGGAGGGGCCTATGTATATCTATGGCTGGTTCATGTCAATGGATGGCAGAAACCAACACAATATTGTAAAGCAATTACCCTTCAATTAAAGATAAATAAATATTTTTAAAAAGGGGGAAAAAATGTCAGTTGCTATTGTAACCACTCTGCAACATGAGAAGATGCTAAGAGAACCAGAAGGGGAAACTTATAAATAGTGGCTACCCACCCCTGCAAGGAGATCCAACCAGTCCATTCTAAAGGAGATCAACCCTGGATGTTCATTGGAGGGACTGATGCTAAAGCTGAAACTGCAATACTTTGGCCACCTCATGCGACGAGTTGACTCACTGGAAAAGACTCTGATGCTGGGAAAGGTTGGGGGCGGGAGGAGAAGGGGACGACGGAGAATGAGATGGCTGGATGGCATCACCGACTCTGTGGACATGAGTTTGAGTGTACTCTGGGAGTTGGTGATGGACAGGGAGGCCTGGCGTGCTGTGATTCATGGGGTCGCGGAGAGTCGGACACGACTGAGCGACTGAACTGAACTGAACCCGTGGGCATTGGCCTGGAGAACAGAGCTTGTATGCGAAGTCGCTTCAGTTGTGTCTGACTCTTTGTGACCCTATGGACTGTAGCCCACCATGCTCCTCTGCCCATGGGATTCTCCAGGCAACAATACTGGCGTGGGTTGCCATGCCCTTCTCCAGGGGATCTTCTCAACCCAGGGATTGAACCTGTGTCACTTATGTCTCCTGCATTGCAGGCAGATTCTCTACCACTAGCGCCACCTGAACAGAAGTGACAGCCAAAGGTCCCAGTATGGCTTTGCATGTTTATCTGTAGTCTGGGTGCACTCTGGGGGCGACTCACACTGGGGAGCCCCCTGACCCGCTGTCGGCAGCTCCTGCAGCCATTCATGCTGCAGAGAACAAGGAGGGGGGGCCTGATTTTATAAGAGCCAAACATACAAAGATTAAGGATAAAACAGAGGTCACCTACAGGAAGTCACAGTAAACCAGAAAGGGACCTCTGCACCAGGGGCTCTGATGGAGTGGTGAGAACCAGAAACCAGGGGTCAGACGCCACCACTGGGGTGTTTTTCAATTCCCAACAGAGGTGTTCTTTATCATCAAACATTCTCAAGTTGGAGCACATCTAAATGGTCTGGAAGTATGCTCTTTAAAGGGTTCCACCAATGAGTCCCTCTGCGGAGTGACTCATTCCTCTCTCACCTGCTTTGGAACATGCATTTCCCATCCATTCGTCCCACCTTTGATGTACTGCTGATCAGAACTCAAGGCGGGTCAGCAGACGCTCACTACAAAGCCAGGAGGAGCCTGGGAACCAGGGGGTGGCCTGCAGAGCTCAAAGGCAATGAAGGGGCTGAAGGGGCTCCAAGAAAATGCCTTTGATGAAAGGCTAAGGGAGCCAGATTATGCCGACAGAAGAGAAGGCTGCCAGGCATATAACAACATGCTTTGGCTTTTATAACTTCTCTGATATTCAGACAATAGAAACTAATTCCACAGGGAACAAAGAAAAGGAAAAGGGACTTTGAAATGTTGCCCAGTGGATTCAGGCTCGATGTCAGGGAGAAGTTCCTGACTGTGATGGCCAGAGCAGGTGCACCTCTCTCCCTGGCATGGATCTGAGCTGCTCCCACTGTGAGGCAGATGGATTTGATGCCCTCTTACGATCCTAAAATATCACTTTCAGTTCTCAAACATCCGATATAAAAATAAACTTGACTAAACTGTTATGACTTCACAAGAAGGCTCTTCTTTTAAAAAAAAAAATTGTGCTGGAAATGAAACCATATGTCTACAAGAAGACTTGCACAAGGCTGTTCAAAGCAGTCTTATTATTCCTAACAGCCCAAATCTGCAAATAAACCAAATGACCATCAACAAATGAACTGGATAAACAGGTTGCGGTATATTCACAGAATGGAAAACCAATCAGGAATAAAAGGAACTACTGATGCAACCCATGGCATGGCAGAATCTCCTGAGTGAAAGGGGCCCAACCCAAAGGACAAACCGTCCAATTTCATTTATAGGAAAATCCAGAAAGGGCATCACTAATCGATGGTGGAAGAAATCTGAACAATGCTTGCCTTGGGGTGGGTGGGGACGAATTCTTGCCCTTGAAAGACAGAAATGCTCCCAAGACAACAGAAATGTTCCGTGTCTTATTTTGGGTGCTGGGTGCACAGGGGTATGAGCTTCCCAGGTGGCGCTAGTGGTAAAGAACCCACCTGCCAGTGCAGAAGATATGAGAGACCTGGGTTCAATCCCTGGATCAGGAATATCCTCTGGAGGAGGGCATGGCAACCTACTCCAGTATTCTTGCCTGGAGGATTCCATGGGCAGAGGAGCCTGGTGGGCTGCAGTCCATAGGGTCACAAAGAGTCGGACACTACATTCTCAATTAAAACCACTGAAGAGAAAATTAAAGTGATAAGAATAAAGTAGTACTGCTCATAATATTCTTTACTACTCTTGTAGTCTGTAGGTTGAATTTGCCCTCCTCTATTAAAAATTTTAATAGAGGGCTTAGCATGCACGCACACACATGTGTATACAGTTGTCAAAACTCACTGAATTGACTACCCAAGAATCTGTGTACTTGACTGGATACAGAATCTAGCTTGATTAAAAACAAAGAAAAGATAATTAATTCAGGGTTCTTCGATTTGTTGTTGTTTAGTCACTAAGTCATATCTGACTCTTTTGCAACCCCATGGACTATAGCTCGCCAGGCTCCTCTGTTCCTGGGATTCTCCAGGCAAGAACACTGGAGTGGGTTGCCATCCCCTTCTCCAGGGGATCTTTCCAAACCAGGGATCAAACCCGCATCTCCTCCATTGGCAGGAGGATTCAGGAAAGCCCTGTGATATACAGTCTTACAGCAATGTTTTCCAGTTTTCCTTTGGGCTGTATGACTCTGGACAAGCTATTTAGACTTTCTAGACCTCAGTCTCTTCATCTGTAATAATAGCACCGACCTCATAGGAGTGTTTTGAACATGAAGCCTCGTTAACACATGTGCAGGTGGGAAGCACCCAATGAAGCACTAGCTATTATTATAATACTAGTTTATTTTCCCTTCTCTACTTTCAACCATAGAAAAAATAGTTTGAAAACACTGTTTAAACCCTCTTTGCAGGCTACTGTGTTGAGAGTTCGTGGGGCTGCCACACACGTCCCATCCCTTCTGTACTATTGTTACCATCTGCTGTGTCCTGCTAAAAATGCATAAATTAAGTCCTAACCCTGAACAGCTCAGAATGTGACTATATTTGGAGAAAGGATATTTAAAGAGATAATTAAGATTAAATGAGGGCGCTGGGGTGGGCCCTGTTCAATATGAATGGTGTCGTTACAGGAGAGGAGGTTTGGACACTGACATGCACGCACAGGAAGACGGCATGAACGCTCAGGGAGAAGAGGACCATCCATACACCAAGGAGACCAGTCTCAGGAGGAACCAACCCTGTCAACACCTCGATCACAGATTTTCAGCCTCCAGAACTGTGAGAAAATGAGCTCCTGTTGTTTAACCCAGTCCGGGGGCCGTTATCACGGCAGCTCTAACACACAGACAACCGTCTCCCTGTTTCCACGGGGACCCTTCACCAAGGCCCCGACCACACTCACTGCTGCTCTTGGTGTATAAGCGGAGAAGCTCAGCCAGGCCACTCTTCTTCACCACGGCTGTGCTGCTCAGATTCTCCTGGTCAAGAATCCTGAGGAAGTCATCCAGCTCTGTCAGCAGCTGCTCCAGGGCTAGAGACAGAAAACAGAAGACACTCTTAAAGCAGCTGCCTTCTCCCTAAAGGCCCCACTCAGATACACCTCTGATCTCACAGCATCCCATGATGGACCCTCTGGTCTCAAGGGGAGGGATGTGTGGTGAGGTCAGGCAGCACACAGGGGACCCAGCCAATAGGTGTGATGCCCAGCACCAGGGTGGTGGGGACAGGCCAACACACCCTCAGCTTTGGGATGGACAACCTTGGCCAAAGCTGCAGGGCCACCATCTGCTGGAGTGACATGTTCCGATCAAGCCTCTCAGGCCATGAGAGTCTGGAAACAGGATCTTCTTCCTCAAGTAAAGAACAGCTCAGGGTCTGGGGAACTTGAACACAGATCAAACCCACAACCATCAGAAGAAATGCTGTGGTTGACCCAGTTGTTAAACCTTTCCCCAAGGAGGGGGAAACACAGAGTCACTCCAGGGAGATGAAACAGTGATCATGCTGTCCCTGCAGGAATACAGACAACCCATCAAAAGCCACGCTTGGACAAACAAAACCTTTCTCCAAGATTCTTCACTGACTGAGAATCAGTGTCACGAGTCCCACATCACTCCCAAGTTGGTTAAGGGCTGCCATGCCTCGGGATCCACAGCCCTGAATTGTGGCATCTAATAGGCGTCTCTCAAGTGCACTGTTACAGAAGCACTGTCGACATCCAGCTGGAAGCACCTTGCAGAAATTATCAGTGCACTGGGCAACAGGGTAGGTGCAGGGCCTCCACCACACTATTACTGTTGTTGTTGTTACTGTTCATGACCCAAATCCCAACCAAGAGCAGAATGTCAGACACTTCCCCGATGGTCCAGTGCCTAAGACTCCATGCTCCCAACGCAGGGGACCCGGGTTCGACCCCTGGTCAGGGAACCAGATCCCACGTGCAGCAACTAGGAGTTCTCATGGTACAGTGAAGATCAAAGATCCTGAGTGCCGCAACTAAGACCCAGTGTAGCCAAATAAATAAATAAAAACAAATATATATAAAAAAGAACAGGATGAGCATTCAGGGGTGGGGTCCTCAACTTGGCTCTCCCTGCCCAGCTGGCTCTCCTGAACGTGCTCATTAATAGCAGCAGCTTTGAGGGTCTAAACAGGGCTTTCAAACCCTGGCTACATTGGAATCACCTGGAGAGATTTTCAAACTCCTGATGCCCAAGCCACACCCAGATGGATGACATCCGAGCCTCTGGGAGTGAGATCCAGGGGTCAGTAGTTCTCAAACCTCCTCAGGTGATTCTGATATGCAGATATTTTATTTTTGCAGCAATAAACCTGACATACTTATTAATTAAACTATCCCTTCAATTTTAAAAAATGCAAAGAAAATAAACATATTAAAAAATGTCCTTATTTACAAGTATGTACACTTTTTACTTTGACATTCAGTCTTTCATAGACAGCTTTCAGCATTATTATTTTTTTGAACTATTAAATTATAACTATATTCATTCTTCCCTGTCACAGGGAGTTAACAGTGATGGATTTAAGACACTTTTTTTTTTCTTTTTCTCTAACCAGAAGCTTGGAAGACCACAAGGAAAAAAAAAAAAGCAAAGATCTGTTATACTTGATAAAGTTGTCAAGAAATGTCTTATTCCTAGAAAAGAAACTTTACATCTGTTGAGCCTTTGAAACAAACAGTATGAGCTTTTGAAGCTGAGAAGCATGGGTCTGAATGCAAGGCCAGGGGCCACATCTGTGGGCTCTGCTTCCGAGGCAGCAACCGAGTGGCCCAGGCCTGCCCTCCACCACCTACTGCGGGAACTCTGAGCAGTCGCACAGTCTCCAGGCTTGTTCCCTCCTCTGTACCGTGGAAAAGACCACGTGGGCCCCACGCATCTCACAAGGTTGGTGTAAAAGACAAAACCCATGAAGCTCTCCACAGCTTCGCTTGTGAAATGTGATGCTCACCACACGAAGAACTCTGTCATCATCTCCTCCCATCCTGTGGCATCACTAGTTATTTATTATTCTCCACCTTAGAGTGCTCATCTCTAAGCTCTGCTTTAGAGAAAAGCACAAAACCTTGCACCTAACACTCCCTAGCATGGAAGGGGGTGGAAGGAAACCAAGGTCACCTCCTCAGAGCAGCCATGCTTGACCACCTTCTCCAAACTAGCTATTTATTATCATTTTCTAACTCAGCATTTAGGCCTTCATAGCCCTAGGCCTAGTAGTAGGGCTACTTCTTAGTAATAAGAATATACCTCATTTTTAACATTTGTAAATGAGTAACATCAATAACAAATGAAATAATAGTTGTTATTTACTTGCTCATTTTTAATGGGCATCTTTGTCTTTCTCACCCTGGTCTAGTCTGTTAGCTCAATGAGAATCAGAACCACATCTGTCCTAATCCTTGGCACCTCACACTGTTATAGGTGTTGAATGAATGTTTATGGAAAGAATGAATGAGTAAATTCGGCACCTACTATCTCGTAACAACCCTAGGAAGTAAGCAACATTATGCCCATTTTGCAGATGTAGACCTCATGGCCCAGAGAAGACCCATAATGTCCCACACAGCCAGTAGCAGAGAGCTGGGTTTGCTCTCTGACTCCAAGACTGAGCTCTTGGCAACATCCCAACTGATACCTCCATGTAGGGCTCTCTTCCAGTATCCCTCAAAGGCCTGGCTCCCCAGAACTGAACCAGAATCCGAGACTATCTGCTAACCACCCCCCTGACCATTAAAGAAGCCCTCATGCTCCCCTAGTTCTAACGGAGAGCTCGGTGGGCTCTTTCTGCTCAAATACCCCTTTGACTCTCAGTGGAGCAGTAGCCTCTGACTTCATTCCTGAAAAACCAAACTCCCTGGAATGAATATTGCTGTTGACTGGGAGGGAGCTGGGGGAAGCAAAAGGGGAATGAGGATGTTTACTTCAGAGGAGAAGAGTGACAAAAGTATGGACACGTGTGATCATCAGATCAAATAGCCTGCTCACTCAGACGAGCGGGTGGATGGAAGATGCCCTCAGCTCTGCCAGAGTCGAGATGAGTATATGGTGAGTGATAGGCAAGGCGAGACGAGAAAGAAGCCACACAGGGTAGCTCTGCTTGGCAAAGAACCATGAGCCAACAGCAGAGCTTCCTGCCCTGTCCTTTGGTATTGGGAAGAGCACCGTGAGAAGTCTCCAAGAGGCCAGTGGCTTTTGCCCAGTTTTACTTAAAATTGATCAAAGGCTTTATGGAGTGAATTTTGAAAGAGCACCAGCAAAAGTTCCCTGAGCTCACTGAATTAGTAAGTCCTCAACCGACAAATGGAGAAGGCACTGGCAAGCCACTCCAGTACTCTTGCCTAGAAAATCCCATGGGTGGAGAGGCCTGGTAGGCTGCAGTCCGTGGGGTCGCTAAGGGTCGGACACGACTGAGCGAGTTCACTTCCACTTTTCACTTTCACACATTGGAGAAGGAAATGGAAACCCACTCCAGTGTTCTTGCCTGGAGAATCCCAGGGACGGGGGAGCCTGGTGGGCTTCTGTCTATGGGGTCACACAGAGTCGGACACGGCTGAAGTGACTTAGCAGCAGCAGCAGCAACCGACAAACGAGTTCCATTCTGAGAGCGTGCTCGTAAGTCCAGTTTGTTCATTAAGTCCCACAAAGTTAGCCTAAGGACCCAACTGACACAATCGGCTCTACAGTACTGTAATAGATGTGGAATACTTTTCCCACAAATAATACATAAAAAACAAAGACAAAAAATAAAACACTTTGACTCTTCCATCTTGCATCTTGAAAAGTCCAATAGTAACAGCACAGCCGCTGGCCAGCAGGGGCTGGCAATGAGGGACAGGCAAGAAGAGTCACTGACTGGAGGAGGGGCAGGACGCACGAGACGGGAGAACTGAAGGGTCGTCAGTAGCAGGAGACGAGGGCAGGCTGCAGTTTCACTCGTGCCTGATGCTGCTGGCACAGGTTCTGGTTCCTCGCAGGATTCAATTCTATCTACTCTCTGGGAAAAAAATGATCCAGCAACATCTGGGTAGCAGCTCCTTTTCCCTTGTCATAGAAGACATGGTAGCACTGGATTGTATTCCGGACGGCTGCTGCAACCTTCATGAGCTTTCCCATGCCTCGAAAACTAACAGTGCCTCCTCAAATAAAGCAATCCCCCTTGCCATTTACTGCATCGTGAATCTCTTTGGTCCCTCAGTTACTTCCTTACTTCCTGTTGTTTCTCTTAATCCTTTCTCTGGGCCTCTAATTCCATTAGGTGTTCAATGCACATTCACATCTTTGAAAGTTCAACTTAAAGGTTTGAACGCAGGGGACTTACTGTACCAGGTGAGACCCTAAAGTGTGCCCAGCACTCAGCAAGGCCCTCAGCCTCAACTTACTGGGAAACTGGAAAGGCAATCAGGATCACATGGTTCTGTTCTCTTGCAAGCTCACTGGCAGGGCAAGACCAGCACAGGTGAAGTGAAGTGATCAACAGACCAAGGTATGCCACCAAAAATTCAAGAATCAAGCAGATGATATCACTTCACATGAGACAGGCAATCAGACAAGAGGCTGAAGGCTGGAAGGTTTCTAGGAAGAGGCCATAGTAGAGTAAGGCTTTGTGTTGGTTTTTGTTCGGTTTGGTTCGATTTTGAACAACTATTCATGAGTTTCCTGTTGGCTGCAGAAACTCACAGGCTAAAAAGCACTGAGTTTCAAGAAGGCAAACTCCAGAAAACAAAGGATAAATGACACTTCTTGAACTCAGCTGCAGTGGATAAGGAAGAAGAACCTTGAGAAACAATTAGGATCTCAACCACATTTTTCCTGACCTTCTGACCTCCACCGGGCTGTTACTCCTGCTAACAAAAAAAGGGGAAAAGCCCAAGAACTGAAAGTGTCTCTTGCTTCCACATCCTCAGTTATTCCCCAAAGCCGCCTGATTCCTGGAAAACAGCCTTTGTTTATTTCTTATGTGAGCAAATACATACCAAGCCGAAGGATGAAAAGCATCGTGGCTGGCTCTGGGAAGACAAAGGTGACCCAGATGCTTGGAAATGGGGGCGCCAGTGAATACACTGGGTAAAACAGAAGGGATCCAGGGACATCTCCAAGGATCAGGGATGCACCAAGAAAAGAAACAAACTCAGGGGTTCTCAGGGGGAGAAATTTATAAACTGGTCATTGAGGATGAATAGGAGCTTGCCAGAAAGAGGCAAAGGCATTTAAGGAAAAGGGAATGAGACACGCAAACAATTCAGGTACTGAAAGCACACGGGCATCTGAGAAGCCATGAGCAGCTGTGTGTCAGGGCACCCAGAGCAGAGGGGCACGGTGGGTGGGCTCTGTGGCCAAACCTGCAGAATTAGATCAGGTGGGCAGATCAAAGGGTTTTATCTACCTTGCTAAGGAGTTTGTGCCTTTTCCATCAGGGCCTCTGGGCAACACAGTGGAGGAGGCCATATAATACTATTCTCCAAGCAGGCTAGAAGTAAAGTAACTCTGCCAACTGTGGGAAGGACGATAGAAGGGAACTGGGGCCAGGGAGGGGAGGCAGGGAGACCCGTGAGGTGACTGCATTAGCACAGATGACATGGACGACGGTGTGTCAACCACAGTGCTTGGGACAGTGCAGGGTGCTACATCCTCCCCCAAATCCAATTCTCCCGAGCACCCTGCAAATGTGGAGTGGGAGAGTACACTTCTGAGGCTGGATTACAACCTAATTCGTCACATCCACCGTCAGCAGTGGCACTGGGGCTCCAGTCCAAGTACTGGCTGTCTGCAGACTGTCCCCAGGGGAAGTCAGAGAGATTCCCTGCATCACGGCTTCTGCTTCCCATTCTTCCATATTTTACAAGGTAGCAGGGGACAATGGAAGGGTTGCACTTGAGACACGTGACAGGTAGCGGCCATGGGTCTCGGTGATCGTTCCATTAGACGTGGAGACTGTGAGTGAAGATGCCCGCGGGTGGCCGAGAAATGTGGAATGCCACCAGACACACAGGCCTGAGGACCCTGCAGTCAACTGGGCAGCTGTGGTCCCTGTCGCTGGGGAACCAATGGGCCAGGCTGATGGGAAAGATGGGTAGATGGGGAACGCTGAGAAAGCAGAAAGCCTCCTTTTTCATGAAAAGAGCTGAGCTAGGTGAAAGGTAAGCCCTGGGCTTGAAGAAAGACAGGACCAGAAGCAGCAGAGTCACAAAACCCAGAGGTCATCTCCCTTCCTCTCCGGATCCATGTCATCCCTCAAGGTCTCTCCAGGTCCCTTGTCCACAAAGCCGCCCATGACCGAGCTCCCTGGCCAGCTCTTCCTCCCTACATACCTCACTGTCAAAGTCAAGTTGTTCACGGTCGTCTGGGTTTGCACCAGGTCTACATTCTGGGCTAGGCCTGAGCCCAGTTCTGGTCAAGGGTCAGCCTCTGGAATTCTGGGCCTCTGACAAGGTGCTAACCACAGAAGAGGCCAGGGATGCTTCTGAGATTGTACCCGCTGGGGTCCAGCCACAGGTTCCCCCAATCCCAAAGCAAATCATTCCAATGAAAAGTTTTACAAGCCAAACAAGCAGAAGGTGAAGCAGCGACTGTCTTTTTCTGGAAAAACAAAAATCCTCTTTGGGTGGATTTCAGTTAGCCTATACCTGCTTTCATCAAAGCCAAGTGGCATGAAGCAAACTTTGGAAAAGCAGGGGAAACCAAGAGCTCAGGCCCTTGAAAACAGCAACCGATGAGAAGCGAGGCCCCAATCTTGCGCCAACCCCAGTGACATTTTAAAGCCCTCAGAGCTCAGAGGAATGTGGCCCTTTCACTGCGACCCTGGAAGGCGCTCAGTTCCCTTCCCCCACCCCCATCCCCCCCAAAACCGCTCATTTTGGTCTCTTCCTGGTCCTCCAGCAGAGGGAGGGGAAAATAAGCATGCTGTTCACAGTGGAAACTGTAGGCCCTTGTGCAGTCTTTGCATCCTGCCTCTGTTCAAGTTCAGAGCTGTCTGCTCACGGTCTGACAGCTCATCAATAAGATTCTTGTTCAGGACGTGCAAGGCCCACGCAGAGCTGGACGGGTCAACTGCGCGATTCACTGCCCTCGGCCCAGCCAGGCTCTGCCTCCAGAAGACCTCCTCCCCCAGTTCTGCTCATTCTGAGGCAGTCCCGCTTTGTGGTCACTAGGTTCCCAAGCATACGTGTCTTCCCAACATGCCAAAAAAGCTGCTCCTCGTGGTTCCCCTGCTGTTTTATGCACGTATTTTTATTTATTCAGCTGCATTTGCTGAAGACCCAGGATTCAGGGTGATTTTCCTTCCAAACAGAAAACTAAGCAGAACTCTTCAAGTATAAAGACATGCATTCCCCTCCGCATCCCACTGATTCCTAACATGAGCCACTATAGACATATTATCTGCATGAACCCCACTGCTGGAGACCAATTGAAGTCACGAAGCTGGTGACAGTTTCTGTGATAAGCAACGGCCTCAGGTGGGTTGCCACGGAAACCAGAAAATGCCAGTAGATTTCTTCTGATCCTAGAGAATCCTCAAGTTCTCAACAATGAAATTTTGGGGCTTCCCTGGTGGCTCAGTGGTAAAGCATCTGCCTGCCAGTACGGGAGACAAGGGTTCGATCCCTGGTCCAGGAAGAGCCCAAATGCCGTGGAGCATCTATGCCCATATGCCACAGTTACTAAGCCTGTGCTCTACCGAGCCCATGTACTTCAGCCCCTGAAGCTCTCTCGCCCCAGTCCCCATGCTCTGCAACAAGAGAAGCCACTGCAGTGAGAAGCCTGCATACCGCAACGAAGAGTAGCCCTTGCTTCCCGCAAGTAGAGCAAAGCCCGCACATCAACAAAGACCCTGCACAGCCAAAAAATACATAGCTATTTTAAAAAATAATTATAAAAAGAAAAAGCATGAACTTTTGGAAAACACGCCCCTTTGCTCCACCTAAAAGGAGATTTCCTCCCCCCAGCCCTTTAAGGAGGTCAAAGTCTTCTTTCTTTACAAGAGCCAAATGCCAAGTCAACCTTTACCAAGTACCTGATGTACTGGTGGGTATGTGCCAGGCATGTCGATAGGAAGTGGGTTTCTTTTTTTTTTTTATGGTGGTAATACAATATAACTCTATGTTAATTTACATTAGCGACTTTACAATTCTGTGTCTCAATGCCATGCAAATATCACCACCACTAGAGAAGGAAATGGCAACCCACTCCAGTGTTCTTGCCTGGAGAATCCCAGGGACAGGGGAGCCTGGTGGGCTTCCGTCTATGGGGTCACACAGAGTTGGACATGACTGAAGTGACTTAGCAGCAGCAGCTAGTTCCAGAACTTTTTCATCACAAACTCATTAGGCTGTGGTTCTCTATTTCCTCCCCTAGATTTATGGCAACCACAATTCTGCTTTCTGTCTCTACGGATTTGCCAATTCTGGACAATTCATGTAAATGCAATCATTTAGTATGTGACTTTCTGAGCCTAACTTCTTTCATGATTCATTACGATTTTAAGATCCATCCAAGCTATAGCATGTATAGTATTTAATTACTTCTTATGGCTGAGCAATGTTCCCTTCTATGGACATACCACCTTCTGTTTAGCCCTTCATTATTAATGAGGAAGTGGGATTTTATTACACAAAAAAAACTTTTTAATTGGGCTATCGTTTCTGTACACAGCAACGTCCTCTGCTCCTACTGCATAGCTCTGTTGTTTTGACAAACACACTCAGCTGTGGCAATCATCACCACAATCAAGGTGCAGAACATCCCCATCACCCAAAAAGTTCCTTTGTGCCCTTTTGCAGGTGACTCCTTCCTCACTCCCAGGCCCTGGCAACTTGAATGGGACTCTCAAGACTGGAGAATGATGGTCCTTTTACTGAACATAAGGCAGCTCCGATTTGTCCATTGCTGTCCATGTATGAGAACTCTGTTCCTTTTGATTGCTGTGTAGTATTCCACCCTACCGTTGCAGGAAGCCCATATGTCTCCATAAATTCAAAGATATCTTCTCTGCTGGGTGCTTTAACACAGACACTGCTGGTCTCTGTGTCTTCCCACCAGTCTTCCACGCTCTTGAAGCACCCTCTTGCTGACTTTCAAGGGCATGACTTGAATACCAGATGGATGACCACTCAGCGCACACAAACAAAAGACACACAGAAGATGAAGCAGTGATTCTTACCAAAGGCTGCGCACGGGAATCACCTGGGAAGCTAAAAAATGTTCCTGATGCCTGGTCCACCCCCAGAGCTCCTGCTGTAACTGCTCCGAGTGTGGTCTGGGCCTCAGGAGTTCTCAAAACTTTCCAGATGATTCTACTATGCAGCCAAAGTGATGAACCAGAGAGATAAAGGTGTGATGGTTGCTTCCTGAAAAGTCTTTTAAATTTAAAAAACTATGTATGTTATGTTAGTCGCTCAGTCGTGTCTGACTCTTTGTGACCCCATGGACTATGCAGCCTGCCAGGCTCTTCTGTCCATGGGATTTTCCAGGCAAGGATACTGGAGTGGGTTGCCATTTCCTTCTCCAGGGGATCTCCCCGACCCAGGGATCGAACCCGGGTCTCCTGCATTGCAGTCAGATGCTTTACCGTCTGAGCTACTAGGGAAGCCCTTAAAAACAAATTTCCATAGTGCTGCTATATAACTCAATTCTGATTTCACATGGAGAACTTTCTAGGTTCATGCTTGTTACATAAAATTGTTGTTCAGTCACTAAGTTGTATTCGACTCTTTGTGACCCCATGGATTGCAGCACCTTAGGCATCCTTGTCCCTCACTATCTCCCAGAGTTTGTTCAAACTCATGTCCATCGAGTCAGTGATGCCGTCCAACCATCTCATCCTCTGTTGCCTCCTTCTCCTCCTGCCCTCAATCCTTCCCAGCATCAGGGTCTTTTCCAATGAGTTGGACTGCAAGGAGATCAAACCAGTCAATCCTAAAGGAAATCAACCCTGAATACTCATTGGAAGGACTGATGCTGAAGTATTCAGGGTTGATTTCCTTTAGGATTGACTGGTTTGATCTCCTTGCAGTCCACGAGACTCTAAAGAGTCTTCTCCAGCACCACAATTAGAAAGCTTCATTTCTTTGGCATTCATCCTTCTTTATGGTCCAACTCTCACATCCATACATGACTACTGGAAAAACCACAGCTTTGACTATGCAGACCTCTGTTGGCAAAGTGTATATAAAGTTAGATACACTTGAAAATATCTTTTTTTTTTCCTTCTAACATCTTTTCCTTTCTGGACAGTGAGGAAGGGAAGCGTGGAAGACCAGAACCAAGAAGCCTTTGTGTTTACAAATCACAGAACTCAGTTCTTTGTCCTGCTTGAACAAGTGGGAGTTCTTATCACTGACAATCAGCACCCAGAAGATTTGCAGGCTACCCTCCTCAGTGGGCTATCATTGATCCTGTCTGCTTGGACCTCAGGAGAGTAGCCAGAAATGTAAATAACTTTCTCCAGGATAAATACTCCAGGAGTTTTTATCTCCCTCTCCAAGAACCAGCGAGGGGGAGACGGCTGTGCTCCATTTAGCAGGGCTGTGACTGCATTGCTCCCTGCTGAGCCTGACCTTCAAGGTCAGTCTGTCATCCTTTTTTTGCAAGATCTGCCTTTTCTCACCTATCTCAGAGTCTCATCACTTAAACACTTTCTCCAAGAAAAGGCTGCTCTCTGCACTTCCAGATTAGCTGTGTGGGCTTGAAGAGAGTGGACAGATACTCTGCCACAGCTTGCACTCCTGGAAAAACAACTCAAGCTGCTCACTGGTGACCTCTCAGATGGAACAAACTTCCCCAAGAGCAGAATTCCAGCCTCAGCGATGGAGCCAGCTGGAACTGGAGGCGCTTAAATATGGCCCCTCAGAAATTCAAACAGTAACCACTAAAGACATCAAACTAAGCACAACAAGGCAGAGAGGCCAAGGGCCACTTTCCCGCTGCTTCAACCTGCGCAGAAGCACCACCTGGCCACCCAGTCCAAAGCAGAGGGGCTATTACTTGGTGATTCTCCATCTCTAATTTTCTATTTGTCCCATGAATGCAAGTCCTTAGTCTCCAGTGAGGCTGAAAGCTCTGAGTAGGTAGGGACCACATCTTCTGGTTTCCCCCACTATGACTGAAAACCCACTCCAGTATTCTCGCCTGGGAAATCCCACAGACAGAGGAGCCTGGCGGGCTACAGTCCATGGAGTTGCAAAGAGTCAGACATGATTGAGCAACTGACACACTATGCTTAAACAGTGCTTTGCTCAAAAGTCAATGCTTGGAAAACATCTGCTGAGCATAAGGCTTTCAGAGACACACACAGACACCCACCCCCAGTGAAGGGTCCTCCTGAACTGTCTTGCACTGAAAGTATCTGGGCTGGTTTGTCCAGTAGGACCGGGCAGAGGGCTCACCAGTTACAGACCACAATTCAGGTCCCCACAGTTAACAGCTCTGGAAGGACCACCCAGAGGCAGCCCCTAGCAGTGGGCCTATCTTACACCTGGCCAGCATTCCGCTGGGACAACTTTCTCCAGGGTGCAGGTGGGAAGGACATGGAGGTGGCTGCTCCCCTAGAGACCAGGAACCTAGGGCTGAAGGAGCTCGACCCCCCAGGGCACTCCAGCAGTTCAGGGGGTACAGGCGGGCAGGGGTGGGGCAGCCAGGATCTAGCAGCCATCAGGGTCCAGGCCAGACAAAGAGGCTTTGGGGCCCAGCGGGCCTTTGTTCCCCTGGCTCTGTTAGGACATTCCTTAAATGCAATCTGCCAGAAGAGTGGCTTCATTCAGACTCAGTTATGTGGGTGGGAGGCGCAGAGGTTCAGCTGGGTGGCTCCCTGCATGGCAAGGCCCACAACAACTTGTACAAACCATTTCAGTCTCTGAATGAGGGGTCACTCAAGTTCACTTTGGAAGTTTGGGAACTACAGTGTCTAATAGAGAAGAAAAAGGAAAAAAAAAAAAGAAGGCTGGGAAATAACGGTGGTTATTGCCCGGTGGAGGGGTTCTGGGAAAACTTTCATTCCTTCTTTATATCCTTCCCTGTTCATCAACACAAAAGAGCAGGGAGTTATTACACGGAGAGAAGATGCTGCCCAGGGGCCGCTCTGCTTTCGGTTTTGGCTGCAAATTGAGGTTTGTCCTTATTCACTGTTGGACAAAAAGAACAGAAACTACAAATGTATGGAAAGAAAAAATAATCACCGTCCTGTTCAGATTTCCTGTTTCTTTCCAGCTTTTGGCAACAGAAATGACACACCATTGGGCTGATGTACTAGAGTGGCCTGTTGATCCTATTCAGGCCTCCGCCACCAAGGTCAAAATCAGCCACAGCAGTCCAAAACCACCACCACCTTGACCTTGGGATTAGTCGGCAGCAGGCTACCCCAGCCTGATCCAGTGCCCCCTGCCCTACATAGTCAAGAGCCCTTCCTTGGGGCTCCAAGGAGGCTAGGCTAGAGGTCAAAGGTCTCCCAGCCCCCTAGCCTCTTTGCCTGGCCTGGACCCTGGTGGCTACTGGACCTGAACTTCCTCACACTCCCTGTGAACTGCTGAAATATCCTGGACAGCCTGGGGTAGGGGTTGGGGGAGCGGTGCTCATGTACCTTTTGGAAAAGACCCTGATGCTGGGAGAGATTGAAGGCAAGAGGAGAAGCGGGCAACAGAAGATGAGATGGTTAGATAGCACCACGGGCTCAATGGACATGAGTTTGAGGAAACTCCAGGAGATGGTTAGAGAAAGAAATGGCAACACACTCCAGTGTTTTTTTTTTTTTAATTATTTATTTAGTTGAAGGATAATTGCTTTACAGAATGTTGTTGTTTTCTGTCAAACCTCAACAATGAATCAGCCATAGGTGTACATCTATCCCCTCCCTTTTGAACCTCCCTCTCATCTCCCTGCCCATCCCACCCCTCTAGATTGACACAGAGCCCCTGTTTGAGTTTCCTGAGCCATAAAGCAGATCCCTGTTGGTGATCTATTTTACATATGGTGATGTAAGTTTCCATGCTACTCTCTCACCCTCTCCCCGCCCCCATGTCCATAAGTCTGTTGTTTCTCCATTGCTGCCCTGCAAATAAATTCTTCAGTACCATTTTTCTAGATTCCATATATATTCGTTAGTATGCAATATATATTTTTCTCTGACTTAACTTCACTCTGTATAATAGGCTCTAGGTTCATCCACCTCATTAGAACTGACTCAAATGTGTTCCTTTTTGTGGCTGAGTAATATTCCATTGTGTGTATGTACCACAACTTCTTCATCCATTCATCTGTCAAGGGACATCTAAGTTGCTTCCATGTTCTAACTATTGTAAATAGTGCTGCAAGGAACAGTGGGATACATGTGTCTTTTTCAATTTGGGTTTCCTCAGGGTATATGCCTAGGAGAGGGACTGCTGGGTCATATGGTGGTTTTATTCCTAGTTTTTTAAGGACTCTCCATACCGTCTTCCATAGTGGCTGCATCAATCTACATTCCCACCAACTGTGCAAAAGCATTCCCTTTTCTCCACACCCTCTCCAGCATTTATTGTTTTTAGACTTTTTCTGATGGCCATTCTGACCAGTGTGAGGTGATATCTCACTGTAGTTTGGATTGGCATTTCTCTAATACCACTCAAGTATTCTTGCCTGGAGAATTCCATGGACAAAGGAGCCTGGCAGGCGACAGTCCGTGGGGTTGCAAAGCATCAGACATGACTGAACAACTAGCACTCATTCACTAGGAGATAGTGGAGGACAGAGGAGCCTCCACTATTTGCTTCATGGGATTGCAGAAAGTCAGACACGACTGAATGACTGAACAACATGTACCTTTCGCCCTTGGTTCTTGGTCCAGAGAAAGCAGTGTCCTCCATGCCCTTCCCAGGTTCCAGACTTACACTGCTTAATCCTAATTCCAAATCATGGCTCGGCCTTGGGTTGTTTTCACCACATACAGGCTCTGTGGCATTTGGAGAGCTTAACTGACCTCCCTGTGCTTCAGTTTCCTCATTTGTAAAATGGGATTAGTAACAGTATCTACATTTCATAGGATTGGTATAAAGATCACAAAATAATCCCATTAAGTACACATACTAAGGTAAATGTTAGTTTCTATATGTACATGTATGTAAAGTAGCTCAGTCGTGTCCGACTCTTTGCAACGCCATGGACTGCAGCCCACCAGGCTCCTCTGTCCATGGAATTCTTCAGGCAAGAATACTGGAGTGGATTGCCATGTCCTCCTCCAGGGGATCTTCCTGACTCAAATTTTGAACCTGGGTCTCCTGCATTGCTGGCAGATTCTTCATCATCTGAGTTTTAAATAAAACCTAAATCCCTCCTATAAAATGGATATGGAAGACCCTCCATAAACACACTCACTCACACACACACATAAACATATTGTAAGTTTAGTAGAACAGTTTCAAAAAAGTGGTTGGAAATATCCTTGTTTGTTTTTGCAGGACTACTAAACTATGTCCTGGCAGAAAGGCAGCAGGGGTAACTGAGGTGGAATTTGGGTTGAACCCCTCTGGAGAACCATATTTCTCAAAACACATAATGCTGAAAATAAATAAGTGAGGGTTTTCCAAGCTTTCCATAGCTCCCCAGTCCAGCTTAAACTGACACCAGAAACCTATGTGCAGAACAAGAGTGAGTGGTAGGCTGTGAGCAGAGAGGTGGCTACCAGGTCCAGTGCTTGTTTTCCACCCTGTCTGACCCCAGCCTGGGCAACACCCCGTTGACAGCATCCCAGGTAACATTCCTACGGGCAGAGAGCATGCCACCACTAAAGACACTGCCTCAGCAGGGACAACCCAAGAGTGTGTACAGTGGCTCTTACCAGCAGTTTTCCTTCATTCCCAGCATCCACTTGTCCTTCTCATTTGTACCCAATTTCTCTTTGGGAAAACCTTTTACCCAACTGTATTTGTGTCTTATATAGAAGTAAAAGCCCAACCCCTGACTCCATGACAGCCACATGACCTTGGAGTTAACCAATCAGAGTGTTTCATTCCCTTAGCCACAGTGATTGGCTTAGAGATGGCTTCATGATGAGAGCCAAACCAATGGGCATCAGCCTTGGGACTCTTCCTGGAACTATTTCTTGATCTTTGAGCTGCTAGAATGTCAGTCTGGGGCCATCTTGGCCATCTCCAGGAAGAGCCTCCCAAGGAAGAAAGACAGAGCCTAGATATTCTGACCTTTCAGCCCCGACTCTAACTAGCCTTCTCCTTTACCACTCAGTTATGGGAAGCCAGGACATCCCATTTTTTGATTAAGCCAGATTGAGCTGGGTTCTCTTTCGCTTGCAAAGGGAGAGTCAACTACCACAGCATATTTTTTTTGAGCCTGGAATCTGAACCAACTGTCTGCATATACAATTTCAGTTCATCCTGCTGGGTAGGCATTATCATCCCCATTTCACAGAGGGGAGACCTGAGGCCAAAGGAGGGTCACACTGCAAATGTCAGGGCTCAGAATCAACAGATCCTTCTAACCTCATACCTAGAGTTTATTCCATTATCCAAGTCTACTTTATATTGGTAAAGATTTGTTTATTACTCCAGAGAGTAGAAATAAAAAACATTCTAATGAAAGCAAAGTGCGGGGGAAAATATCCAGGAAGAAAATTACCTTGAGCAGCCTGGGATAAAATGTCACCAAGGCTTGGGCTGAGGGCAGAGACCCATGGATAGAGATCAGTGAACACAAACTCCTGCCCACCTCAGGAATAAGATGGAAAGGAAAACTGAAAGGGAAATTCCAAAGGCCCAGCGGGTAAAAGCAGAGCAGCACATGGCATCCAGGGATGGGGAAAGACCTGAAAAAAAAGACTTTCACTTATTCCAGGCAACACTGATGGATTTCAAGACAGCCGAGCCCTCCAGGGCAGTCTGACAGGAGAAACAATGGCGGCAGCTGCAACTCTTGGCTCAGGGAGCAAAAGAGCTGGCAAAGAGCTTGCTATCCCCAAGCTGACTCCTCAGTGCCAGGGTCAGACCCGAAGGATGGACCAGAGATGGGGAGAGTGTGGTTGTTCAGTTGTGGGAGAGCACAAAACATGGGTCTGCCTAAAACGGTCCTTACTACCAGGAGGAGTGGGGAAGCAAAAGTCCCCACACAGAGGGTCAATTTTAATAAAGCTGGCAGCCTGAATGGCTTTCCAGCTAGACCAGTCCTGCTTCTGCTGATTAGAACATCTCCAATGGACCAGAATTGATAATCAGGCAGAGACCATATCTAATCCCATATGTGAACCCCATCAACAAGGAATCAGTTCCCAGCCTCGTAAATGTTCAGTTCAGTTCAGTCACTCAGTCGTGTCTGACTCTTTGCGACCCCATGAATCACAGCACGCCAGGCCTCCCTGTCCATCACCAACTCCCGGAGTTCACTCAAACTCATGTCCATCGAGCCGGTGATGCCATCCAGCCATCTCATTCTCTGTCGTCCCCGTCTCCTCCTGCCCCCAACCACCCCCCAGCATCAGAGTCTTTTCCAGTGAGTCAACTCGTCGCATGAGGTGGCCAAAGTATTGGAGTTTCAGCTTTAGCATCAGACCTTCCAGTGAACACCCAGGACTGATCTCCTTTAGAATGGACTGGTTGGATCTCCTTGCAGTCCAAGGCACTCTCAAGAGTCTTCTCCAGCACCACAGTTCAAAAGCATCAATTCTTCAGCGATCAGCTTTCTTCACAGTCCAACTCTCACATCCGTACATGACCACTGGAAAAACCATAGCCTTGACTAAGACGGACCTTTGTTGGCAAAGTAATGTCTCTGCTTTTTAAAATGCTATCTACGTTGGTCATAACTTTCTTTACAAGGAGTAAGCATCTTTTAATTTCATGGCTGCAATCAGCATCCGCAGTGTTTTTGGAGCCCAAAAAATAAAGTCTGACGCTGTTTCCACTGTTTGTCCATCTGTTTCCCATGAAGTGATGGGACCAGATGCCATGATCTTTGTTTTCTGAATGTTGAGCTTCAAGCCAACCTTTTCACTCTCTTCTTTCACTTTCATCAAGAGGCTTTTTTGTTCCTCTTCACTTTCTGCCATAAGGGTAAATGTTAGGAATCAATAATGAATGGAAGCTAATGGAGAACCATACGGAGATTCCTTAAAAAACTATAAATAGAGGTACCATATGGCCTGGCAATACCATTCCTGGGCATATATCTGGAGAAAAACATTGTCCAAAAGGATAGATGGACTTCAACATTCACTGCAGCACTGTGTACAACAGCCAAGACAAGGAAGCAACCTAAATGTCCATCGACAGAGGAACGGATTAAGAAGATATGATATATATATATATATATACAATGGGATATTACTCAGCCATAAAAAAGGATGAAATAATGCCATTGTGGCATCACAGAGGGACACAGAAATTACCACACTGAGTGAATCCAGTCAGGGAAGGAGAGGTATCAAATGATACTGCTTACATGGGGAATCTAAAACGAAATGATACAAATGAACTTATTTACAAGAGGGAAACAGACTAAACAGATACACAGACTCAGAGAACAAACTTATGGTTGCCAGGGGGAAGGATGGGAGGAAGGGATAGTTAGGGAATTTGGGATAAACATGTACATACTGCTTGATTTAAAATGAAAAACCAACAAAGCCCTACTGTACAATACAGAGAACTCTGCTCAGTGTTATGTAGCAGCTTGGATGAGAGGGGAGTTTGGGGAAGAATGGATACATACGTATGTACAGCTAAAAGCCTTGATCGTCCAACTGAAACTATTACAACATTGTTAAATGGCTATACTCTGATATAAAAAATTTAAAAATAATAATGAATGAAAGTTAATTATTTCGCTCTACTTACTACACTTTCCCTCTTCTTTCGGTAATGGGAGGACCTACCCCATATGGTTCAGATTTGGCTGACTGCACCTGAGCCGCAGGAGGTGGGGATGTAGCTGAGGACTGGCCATTCTTTATGCCCCAGTGATGGGTTCAAGCAAGGACAGAATTTTTCATAGGACTTGCTCAACTGGCTTTGGGAGAAAGAGGTCTTTCCTGTCTTCAGAAAATAAACCACGAGAATATACTTAGAGTTGCCATCAACCCCCTCACCCCCCACCCTTTTCAGCCTGAGGATGAAGCCAGTGCTTAGAGGAGAGAAAAGCTGATAACTCGAGAAAGAGAGTCCTTCCACATTGCTGGAGTCCCTGGGTCCAACCATGCCTGAAGCTACCTCTGAACTTGCCAACTACACGAACCTTTCTCACATAAACTGGGGATTAGTCACCAATGATCAAAAAATCCTTATTCATGTGTTAAGTAAAGTTTGAACAAATGGTGGCTCCATGTAAACCACCTCTTTTACGAGGCGTACCTTGATTTCCCAAAGCCGTAAGATGGCCCAATAGTAATCTTAATTTCCTGCCCCCTTTGACAGACTCAAACATAAAGTCAGGTCATGTTCTTGGATGACCAATAGGGTACCCAAACCACCAGAAAAACAGCTGATAAAGGCCCACAGACACTTAAGGCAAGGCTGTGATGGTTCATTTAAACCACAAGCAGCAGCAGGCCTAGGGATAGATGAACAGGGTTGAGGGGGGCTGTCTCTCTGCCAGGAGCCCATCTCTTCTCTTTTCTGACTAAAGTCCATGTCCATGTGCTGCTCTCCATGGTCCCCAGTACAGAGCCTTTAGCAGTGCTCTTCAAACTGGACACGGCCCTTTAGTGGGCTATGCTGTCACCTCAGTGAGTTACCAGCAGCTTGAAAAAAAAAAAAAAAAAATGTAGTAGGATATATCAGAATGCATACCAACTAGAAAAGGAGTGTTCAGTTCAGTTCAGTTCAGTCGCTCAGTCGTGTCCGACTCTCTGCGACCCCATGAATCACAGCACGCCAGGCCTCCCTGTCCATCACCAACTCCCGGAGTTCACTCAAACTCATGTCCATAGAGTCGGTGATGCCATCCAGCCATCTCGTTCTCTGTCGACCCCATCTCCTCCCGCCCCCAACCTTTCCCAGCATCAGAGTCTTTTCCAGTGAGTCAATAAAACCTTTGTTTTTAGATGTATGTCTAATACATTTCTTACGATGGTTACAATCAAAAGATTTGAAAAATTCAACTACAGGCCCATGATCTCTTAGCTGAAACCCACAAAACCAGAGGTGTTTGGAGAGTCAGTACATTTCAAATGCTAGAAAAGGATGATGGTGCACAACCTATCAGCAAGGTCTGGGGAAACAAGAATAAAACCCATTAATATTTCTACAGCAAAATACACAACCACTCAAGCTAAGCTGGCTGAGTGGTAAAGAATCCACCTGCCAAGCAGGAGACACAGGTTTGATCCCTGGGTCAGGAGGATCCCCTGGAGAAGGAAATGGCAACCCAGTCCAGTATTTTTGCCTGGGCAATCCCATGGACAGAGAAGCCTGGCATCGCTGTCAGGGGTCGCAAAGAGTCAGGCACGACTGAAGTGACTAAACAACATCTTAACCCTTACTACTTCCTGACACATGCATCCAGTAGGTTAAGTGGGCTAGACAGACCAGATATCCCCTCACATCACATCACATGCCTCCAAATTAACCAGTGCCAACCTTACCCACACACAAAATCTTCTGGCTTTCTCAGTTTGGGGATTTGGGAATTGAGGAGATAATACTGTGGACCTATTGAGGGATTCGCAGGGCCTTTGTCCTTCTTCTGCCTCAAAACTGACTTCTAATTTTCCAATTTTTTAAAAAGACCTCATGGGTAATGCAAACCCACACCAGGCTTTTAATGAATTAATGTAAAACTTGCAAGGTCTGAGAAATTCATGGGGCTATGGGCAGGCGGGCCTTTTAATGATCCTCCTCAAGTTCACTTTGCATCTGAGTGGGGCTCACTCATGACTCACGGTCTTAAATGGTACTGTTCAGGTCTCAGGCCACTAGCCGCCATGTAGCCATGTGGCTGCTGAGCATGTGAAATGTGGTTTGTCTGCACTGAGATGTGCTGTAAGTGTAAAGATGAAACTTCAAAGGCTCAGCGTGTCTCCCACAAAAGAGAATGTAAACTGTATCAACAGTTTTGTTTTTGTTTTTTCACTCTATTGATTCCATATAGAAATGATGGTATCTTGGCTATATGAGTTAAATAAAACATATTCTTATAATTAACTTCAACTGTTTTTAAAATTTAAACATTTTAAGAGTGCTTTAAAATTATATATGTGTTTTGCTCTATATTTCTATTGGACAGCACTGGTCTATTGTAGACTCAAAGCATTTTATTTTTTAAATTTTTCAGAAGATTTTTAAGATATTTATCATCATTTATTTATTTGGTTGGGCCAGGTCTTAGCATGCAAACTCTTAGTTGCAGCATGTGAAATCTGGTTCTCCAGCTAAAGATTGAACCTGGACCTTCGACACTAGGAGCATGGAGTCTTAACCACTGGACCACCAGGGAAGCTCCTTAGAGCATTTTAAATGCAAGAAAAAAAGTTATCCTTTCTAATGGCAAGGAACAAAGGTTCAGAGAGAAAGGGACTGTGCCAAGGTCATATGGTTAGTTTGTACAGAGCTGTATTTCCTGTATCTGCCCAAAGCTTTCTAAACCTAAGTTCAAGTAGTTTCATATCCTAGAAAAGCACAAGGGTCATTCTTAAATGAGTCCCATGGGAACAGCAGAGATGCCTCAGATGAGGGACAAGATTCTAAGAGTGTTGGTCATGTTTCCCAGAAGTGAGAAGGGGTGGGGGGTTGGGGGGAGTTCCCTTCTCAGGGAAATGTCTGTGACCCGGATGAAAAAGATTTGGTTCCTTGGTCCAGGCTGGTTTTTGTTTACATGAACAAGAGCCAGTCATTCATCATAGAAATGTTCTGAATTAAACCCTTGAAGACCTTCTATATATAAACAACATAAAGGTATCACAGAGTTTTGAGTTGGATCATTGTTTTTGTTTTGACAAAATTTGTGAAAGCAAACTGCTGCTGTACCATTTATGACTTTTCCAGAGCATTTTAGTTTGGTAGAATGCTTTTTAAAGTTTACATTTGGCTCATTCTTCCAATTTCCCTTTGCCTCCCTGGCCAACCTCACAGGGACTCCTCCGCCCCTTATCTCCCTGTGGCCATGTCTCCAACACTGCGGGCATGAGCCTTGGGCGCTCTGGAACTGTCTTTAGCCACATCTTTTCTCTGCCAGGGCTACGTTCTCTAATGCAACACCCATGCACACCACTCTCTCTCTGAACTACTATCCCCTTGACCTTCAAAGCAGGCTTTAAGAGCCCTCCCTGCAAAGCATGGTCAGCCCCCAGTGTACCCTGGACCTGTCTACCCATGCCAACTGTCCAGCAAGTGTTTCCCGAATGCCGACTATACATCAGTGGTCCCGTTAACAATGTCAGCTCCTACCCTCTGCCAGGACCATGCAAAGCAATATGACAGTGGAGAAAAACAGGCAAATGTCTATTTCAGTTGACATGTATTCCTTGAAATCATAAAATAAGAATACACACTGCAGCTCAGTTTGCAGGTAATGTAGTTGTGCCTCCTTTATTCTCTTCCCTCAACCATGGTGCTACTTAATTGAGGCTGCTTCTTGTAACCAGTGACATCTCAGACAATCATCTCTCAATTAGCACCTCCCCTTCCGACCACAGTGACTTTCCATTCACTCAAAGTAGGGGCTATTTGTACCATGTTAAGTTTCTTTGGACCAGTTCCTTTCTAAGTATTTTCAAGCCTCCTAAATGCTAAAATTGGGTCTGTTTAGAATCTCAAACCTGATCTCTGTAGTGCAAGCTTCAGAGTTTACCAGCATCCCCTGCTGCACCTGGTAAGTCCCTGGTTAGGTACCGGTTAGGCACCAGTTAGGCTCACTCTCCCGTGAGCAGGAGTGAACACATTTGATGACTACAGTAGGTGAAGAATCCCCCTCTTCCAGCCCATGGCTCTGAAAGCCCCTGTCCTCATTCAGAACTGGTTGTTGGGACCCATCCAGGATCTCCAGAATAATCCTAGCTCTGAATCCCAAACTTGGTTCAGGAGTTGCTTACTCAGAAGTAAGGCTTAATTTTTAAAACCTAGGAATAAAGATGCCTCCTTTTGCCTTACCACTGTTCTGAATACAATTTGGTGGAAAGTCAAACAAAAATACAATGAACTCTGAATTCAGCAACCAGGATTAAGAGATTCTATGATGGGCAGTTTTCCATTGAAACTCCAACAAGGAAGACAGAATTACAGTTAAATAAATAACACAAAAGCCTAGACATAATAAGCCAGTAAAAGAGAAAGAATATAAACCAAAAGAGAAAAACTTCTTTTATTATGAATAAAGTCAGCCACATGACTGACAAGTTTCAACACACTGAGCTCTTAATAATAAACCTATACAGTAGACACAACTATCCCAGAGATGAAGAAACAGATTATGTAACCTGCCCAGAATCACACACACAGCGAATAAATCCAGATCTGAATGCAGATCACTCTCACCTCTCCCACCATAACTCCGGCTGGCCTCCCCTGCAATTTCTTCTTTCATAGCCAGACAGTCCAACTTACAAAGAAGAAGAAGAAATTCACAGTCATTTGAAACTAGCACTTTGGGACTTTCCCAGTGGTCCAGGTGGCTAAGACTCTGCACTCCCAGTACAGGGGCCCTGGGTTTGAAATCCCACATGCCACAACTAACACCTGCCACAGCCAAATAAATAAATAGTCATAAAGCAAATAGCACCTAGCAAAGCTGGCATACCTAAGAGAATATTATTGCCTAGATTCATACACATACAGAAGATCTCTGCTAGTCCACTTCAGTCCTCCTTATTCATCCAAGCTGCCAACAACCACATCATATCCCATGAGAACAGTAACACAGTAAAAAAGAACAGTAAAACACTCAGGAAATATATCTAACTAGGTGCTGAGACCACAATTACTAAAGCTTCTGATGTATGACATTGACCTGACAAGTTTACCAGTAAATCTTGCATGGTGATTATGTTGCTAATGCAATATCTGTTAGTGGCCAAATTACAAATAGTATTGACTTCATTCAGTTCAGTTCAGTTCAGTTCAGTCGCTCAGTCGTGTCCGACTCTCCGCGACCCCATGAATCAAAGCACGCCAGGCCTCCCTGTCCATCACCAACTCCCGGAGTACACTCAAACTCATGTTCACAGAGTCGGTGATGCCATCCAGCCATCTCATTCTCCGTCGTCCCCTTCTCCTCCCGCCCCCAACCTTTCCCAGCATCAGAGTCTTTTCCAGTGAGTCAACTCGTCTCATGAGGTGGCCAAAGTATTGGAGTTTCAGCTTTAGCATCAGTCCCTCCAATGAACATCCAGGATTGATCTCCTTTAGAATGGACTGGTTGGATCTCCTTGCAGTATAAGGGACTCTCAAGAGTCTTCTCCAACACCACAGTTCAAAAGCAACGATTCTTCGGCGATCAGCTTTCTTCACAGTCCAACTCTCACATCCATACGTGACCACGGGAAAAACCATTGCCTTGACTAGACGGACCTTGGTCGGCAAAGTAATGTCTCTGCTTTTTAATATACTATCAAGGTTGGTCATAACTTTCCTTCCAAGGAGCAAGCGTCTTTTAATTTCATGGCTGCAATCAGCATCTGCAGTGATTTTGGAGCCCAAAAAAACAAAGTCTGACACTGTTTCCATTGTTTTTCCATCTATTTCCCATGAAGTGATGGGACCAGATGCCATGATCTTTGTTTTCTGAATGTTGAGCTTCAAGCCAACCTTTTCACTCTCCTCTTTCACTTTCATCAAGAGGCTTTTGAGTTCCTCTTCACTTTCTGCCATAAGGGTAGTGTCATCTGCATATCTGAGGTTATTGATATTTCTCCCAGCAATCTTGATTCCAGCTTGTGCTTCTTCCAGCCCAGCGTTCCTAATGATGTACTCTGCATATAAGTTAAATAAGCAAGGTGACAATATACAACCTTGACGTACACCTTTTCCTATTTGGAACCAGTCCATTACTGGGTTTTAAATGACTCCTGGCCTCCAATGCGGGAGACAAGGGTTCGATCCCTGGGTCGGGAAGATCCCCTGGAGAAGGAAATGGTAACCCACTCCAGTATTCTTGCCTGGAGAATCCCATGGACGGAGAAGCCTGGTAGGCTACAGTCCACGGGGTCGCAAAGAGTTGGACACGACTGAGCGACTGAACGGAACGGAATGGAAATACCTCATAATCAAGTTAGCCAATAACAACAACAAAAATCTACCACTCAAATGTATTTTGTGAGCCATGTGTGTAAACATGCCTTTCACTAGTCAACACAGCAACTGGGAAATGAAAAGTGGTGGGAAGGAGGCCTGATGAACATCCATGGACCAATCCTACTGGAGGTATTCATCCAAGTCCTCTGGAAGTTAATTGACTTTCCTTGCCCCCTGCATAGCAAGTCTCCTCAGTCAGAGTGGGTTCATGGGGAGAGTTATATCTGTTAATAAAAAGGTAAAGAGTTTGGCGAGCAAATACAGTTTTAATCAAAGCCTTCCTCTGCCTATTAGAAATAGGTTTCAAGCAAGAGACCTGTAGATGTGGTCAAAGAAACCCAAACACCTCTCCCTGCACTGTAATAACATATCTCACCCATCTTTTCTTTCACTCATTTGAAAAAGAGAAGCAGACACAGTCAGGACAAGAAACAAAGGAAGCCAATGGACATATACAAGACTAAGAAAACATCCTATCTTATGAGCCACTGTTTTGATTTCTGCCTTGGCTCCTACAGTCTTTTGTTTCAATTGAACATACCTTTGCCAAGGACATTACAAGGGGTCATATCTATGACACTGCCACCTTACTAGAGCTAAGAATGAATATACGCCATAG
Organism: Moschus berezovskii; assembly: GCF_049115385.1. NCBI lineage: Eukaryota > Metazoa > Chordata > Mammalia > Artiodactyla > Moschidae > Moschus > Moschus berezovskii. The sequence goes on from NC_142471.1 coordinate 80,557,068, forward strand.
AAATTAAATGTGAGGTTAATTTTAGGGGTCAACTTGACTGGTCCACAAGCCTCTATACTCACAGGAACCAATTCCTTATAATAAATCTCTTCCGATAGATGAATGGATAGATGGAGGGAGAGAGATCTTCTTGGTAAAAGAGCCTTTGCAAACTAAGGAGATGTCCCATTCAAGTTGAAAGACATTTTGAAAACAGCAAGGAAAATTTCACATTGTTGGGAATTAAAACACTCACCACTATGGTCCAGAAACTTCTAACCTCCTAGGTACTTTCCCAACCCAAATTTATTCCAACAAGCATGGTTCAAAATGCACAGATCTGGACAGTCTCTTGGGTACTGAGGCTCAGAAGTTCTTAGAACTTTTGAGCATGCATTTTATTTTCCAAGCAAAATTTCACAGCAGTACAACAATTTTCTCTATTTGTATATTTTCTATTCCTGTGAAATCACGGGACCAAGAGTCAGGAAATGACCCCTGGAAGAAAATGGTGGACAAGCTTCTGCCTGGGAAGGTTTGGGGCTTTAAGATGTCTCAACTGATCCCAGTTGAGAAACAACAGTGAGGCAATCAAGATTATTCCCAAACTCCTGGCATCCAACTTTTAATACAAACTTAATTTTTTTTTCCCTAAGAAAAGCACTCTCATCTGTCAGGTGACATCTGAGCAGAAAGGCTCTGCTGCAAAGACTGTGCAAAGTAAAGGAACACCTCAACTTTACTTTGGCAACTAAGAGGTCATATACCATAGCAGGATGTTGTCTCAAGGTGACCTTGTCCCTAGGCTTCTCACAGCTGCATTTCTTCAGGCATTCATTTATTCACCAAATATTTATGGAGCACCTAATACATGTTAAGAGCTCTGCCGGTGGCTCAGCAGTAAAGAATCTGTCTTCAATACAGGAGACAATGCTAGAGACATGGGTTTGATCCCTGGGTCAGGAAGATCCCCTGGAGGAGGGCATGGCAACCTATTCCAGTATTCTTGCCTGGAGAATCCCATGGACAGAGGAGCCTGGTGGGCTACAGTCCATAGGGTCACAAAGAGTCAGACACAACTGAAGCAACTTAGCACACACACAAATATGTGTTAGACCTTTAGATTCAACCACTAAATAAACTCAGCATGGCCCTCTTGGAGTACCCATCAATATCCTTCAGTATAAATTCTTTTGTTTAGTTATGTTAGCTTTTAGCAACTTTTAGATGAACATCATTACAAAATTCCTGCTATTCTTTCTCCCCCTACCCCTGTATTATCCCTCTCTCCCCCAGTCTCCACTGATAACCATATCACTATATCTCCTACAGTTTTTGTTTTATTCACTATTTGTTGTCCTTTTTAGATTTCACATGAGTGATACCATACAGTATGTCCTTTATCTGACTTATTTCACTTAGCACAATGTCCTCTGAATCCATCCACACTGCTGTAAGTGGCAAAATTTCATTCTTTTTTTATGACTAATATTCCAGGGCAAAAAAATTCCTGATATTCTTTTTTTTGTCATTTTTTAAAAAATTTATTTATTTATTTCACTTTACATTGTTGTATTGGTTTTGCCATACATTGACATGAATCTGCCCTGGGTGTACATATGTTCCCCATCTTGAACCCCTCTCCCACCTCCCTCCCCATCCCAGCCCTCTGGTTCATCCCAGTACACCAGCCCCAAACATCTTGTATCATGCATCGAACTTGGACTGGTGATTCGTTTCACATATGATAATATACATGTTTCAATGCCATTCTCCCAAATCATCCCACCCTCGCCCTCTCCCACAGAGTCCAAAAGACTGTTCTATACATCTGTGTCTCGTTTGCTGTCTCGTATACAAGGTTATCGTTATCATCTTTCTAAATTCCATGTATGTGCGTTAATATACTGTACTGGTGTTTTTCTTTCTGGCTTACTTCACTCTGTACAATAGGCTCCAGTTTCATCCACCTCATTAGAACTGATTCAAATGCATTCTTTTTAATACCTGTGTAATATTCCATTGTGTATATGTACCACAACTTTCTTTCCTGATATTCTTAATGCCCCAATATTCTTCTGTGGTTTTCCGTGCCTGAATGAGCGGCAGAAAACCCATATGTTTCTTCTATGGCCATTTTACTACGGTAGTTGTTCATTTCTCGCCCTCTTATGATGAAGGATGACTCCAATTTAGTGGAAAGAGCTAGGCTAGAATTTAGTGGCTGCACTAACAAGCTGTTTGAACTTCAACAAGTTTGACGACTTTTCCAAACTTTAGTTTTCCCACCTACAAAAGTGGGAAGAAAGTGTACCTATTTCACAGAGTTGGTGTGGAGATTGAGTGAAGTAACATGTGAAAACCACCAGACACAAAACATTATTCAATAAATGTTATTATTACCCCATGGAGTGGGTTGAATAGAAGCCCGCAGAAAGATACATCCAAGTCCTAACCCCTGATATCCATGGAAGTGACTTTATTTGGCACTGGGTCTTTACTAATGTAATTAAATTACAGATCTCAAAATAAGGTTATCCTGGATTTCAGATGGGCTCTAACTCCAATGACTGATATCACTGAAGGAAAGAGAGGGAGCCCTTGGACGTCCCTCCTGGTCCAGTGGTTAAGACTGCCTTCTAGTGCAGGGGTTGCAGGTTCAATCCCTGGTTGGGGAGCTAAAGAGCCCTGGGAGCCAAAAAAACCAAAACATAAAACAGAAACAATATTATAACAAATTCAATATGGATTTTTAAATGGTCCACATCAAATAAATTTTTTTCAAAGAGAGGGAACTTTAAGATACAGAAACACAGGGAAGAAGGCCATGTGAAGGCAGAGACAGACACTGCAGTGGTACCCACAGCCAAGGAATGCCAGGTCCCAACAAGAATAAGAAGAGACAAGAAAAAATTCTCCCCTAGGGCTATCAGAGGGGCCATGGCCCTGCTGACACCTTGATTTCAGATTTCTGTCTTCCAAAATGGGAGAGAATAAGAATCTGGCATCTAGTTTGTGGTCATTTGTTGCTGAAATCCTAGGTGGCTCAGATGGCAAAGAATCCACCTGCAGTGCAGAAGACCTGGGTTTGATCCCTGGGTTGGGAAAATCCCCTAGAGAAGGGAGTGGCTACCCACTCCAGTATTCTTGCCTGGAGAATTCCATGGACAGAGGAGCCTGGCGGGCTACAGTTTATGTGGTTGCAAACAGCTGGACACGCCTGAGCGACTAACACATACATGTACAGGTAATTAACACACTAGCCTTCAACTTATGGAACTAGAGCA